>NC_067398.1:388331733-389012195 GCF_016432865.1 Antechinus flavipes
AATCCTCCCCCAAAGTAAATATAGATTTAGTCAGAAATTATGTGTTTTCAATGAAGTCATTCTGACTCTGTAATTTCCATTTGTTTTTCAGAGGCTCACTAATTATGTCTCCAATTTTTATTTTATGATTTTCTTAAGAATTAAATGCAATTCTATGGTCTATAGTTTCCTTATTATTTTTTCCTTCTAAGTGGAGATATTTGTTTCATTCTTCAAATAACACTCATTGAGGTTTAAGAATCAAATTTACCAGTTCTTTCAGTTCCCTTATTCATTTGGGTCAGATGAAAAATTACTTTCTTTAAATAGACTAGGTGAAAATTATTTAATGATAGGAATATGTTTCCTAACTATTAATTCAATTACATTTGATTCCATACCCTCAGATATTTTTTGTCCCTTACTCAAGAAAGGCAAAATAAAACATATCTTCTTTTTTTGTCAATATTCATCATCTTCAATCGAACTGTGACTCGATTCTCTTCTTTGATATATGTAGATTAAAAACAAACAAAAGTGTTTGGTTGTCCTTAGATTTTATCACTAACCTCTACTTATTTTCAATTTTGGTAATATTCAAACATAACCATGTCACACACTGGATATTTCTTCAGATGTCTATCATGGTTGTCTTGAGAAAGATTAATCTAGAAGATTATGTCCAGGTGCTTTCTGTCTGTCTGTTTTGTTTTGTTTTAATTTTAAATATGTTAGTGAAGTTACTGGACACCCATACTGGTATTTTCACACAATTATTTTCTTCATTCTCAGAATGTATCAGCATACTTTTACTCCTGAGTCTTTGATCTCTTTTAGTCAGACTTTACCTGCTTCATTAGAACAGCATATGAAACATTTGTAATTTTTTCAGTATATGGAAATTCTGATGTAGGAACTTCTTCTAGCAGGCCAGATTGTATTTTATCATGCTTAATTTAATACCTATATCTAAGGCACATAGAGATTAAGTGATTTCTATTCTATAACACAGGTAGTAAGTGATATAACGTTTGAATCTGTTTCTAAGCTGATCGCTATTCTGTCTACTACATCACACCCACTGTGACTAGAAGCACTTTGTTGTTAAAATAATGGGTTTTATGTCAAGGGAAAAATAAAGTCAATTGAAAGTCCCGAAAAATCTCTTAAATGCTATCCTGGCTATTCCTGTCCTACTCCTAAAGCATAATACAACCACAAAAATAAAATAATCAATTGATTTTTATTATAGAAAGAAACATTATTGTTACTCTGTTCATCACTTCTAGGGGAACATAGACCTTTCCCCACTCATTGACTCTATTTGCACTTTTTTGTATCCAAACTAGATTGTAGACATCTTAAGGACAAGGATTGATTTTGCTTCCCTTTATGTCCTCCACCATTTAGCAGAAGTTAAACATTTATTAAGCACACATTAAGTGCTTTTTTTCTTGACTCAACAAGTTAATTCTACAAGTAGAATGAAACCAACTCTCAACAATATGGAATCCATAATGTATTTATAACTTTTTAATATATCGATGGTACTGTCTTTTGCAAGGAATCAAAGGATTTCAACCATTGTTATTAAGAAGGTACACATTTAGTAGCAATTGACCTCAGCAGATTTTCTGTATTCTATCAATTTGATTATTCTAAAATATAAATATATATATATATATATATATATATAAAGGAAATTTGTATTGAAGGATAACCAATCAAGTTCATCCTTCATTATGTTCAAAATATGAGGCAGATATTTTAATCTATCACTCTTGATAATCTAATTTATAAGAAACACTAAAGAAGTATGATCAATTTTCTTTTTTTTTTTAATTTTTATTTAATAATTACTTTATATTGACAGAATCCATGCCAGGGTAATTTTTTTACAACATTATCCCTTGCACTCGTTTCTGTTCCAATTTTTCCTCTCCCTCCCTCCACCCCCTCCCCTAGATGGCAAGCAGTCCTATATATGTTAGATATGTTGCAGTATATCCACATATATTTGCAGAAGCGAGCAGTTCTCTTGTTGCACAGGGAGAATTGGATTCAGAAGGTATAAATAATCCGGGAAGAAAAACAAAAATGCAGATAGTTCACATTCGTTTCCCAGTGTTCTTTCTTTGGGTGTAGCTGCTTCTGTTCATCATTTATCAATTGAAACTCAGGTCTCTTTGTCAAAGAAATCTACTTCCATCAAAATATGTCCTCATACAATATCGTTGTCGAAGTGTATAATGATCTCCTGGTTCTGTTCATTTCACTTAGCATCAGTTCATGTAAGTCTCTCCAAGCCTCTCTGTATTCATCCTGCTAGTCATTTCTTACAGAACAATAATATTCCATAACATTCATATACCACAATTTACCCAGCCATTCTCCAGTTGATGGGCATCCATTCATTTTCCAGTTTCTAGCCACTACAAACAGGGCTGCTACAAACATTTTGGCACATACAGGTCCCTTTCCCTTCTTTAGTATTTCTTTGGGATATAAGCCCAATAGAAACACTGCTGGATCAAAGGGTATGCACAATTTTATAACTTTTTGGGCATAATTCCAGATTGCTCTCCAGAATGGTTAGATTTGTTCACAACTCCACCAACAATGCATTAGTGTCCCAGTTTTCCCACATCCCCTCCAACATTCATCATTATTTCTTCCTGTCATCTTAGCCAATCTGACAGGTGTGTAGTGGTATCTCAGAGTTGTCTTAATTTGCATTTCTCTGATCAATAATGATTTGGAACACTCTTTCATATGAGTGGTAATAGTTTCAATCTCATCCTCTGAAAATTGTCTGTTCATATCCTTTGACCATTTATCAATTGGAGAATGGCTTGATTTCTTATAAATTTGAGTCAGTTCTCTATATATTTTGGAAATGAGGCCTTTATCAGAACCTTTAACTGTGAAGATGTTTTCCCAGTTTGTTGCTTCCCTTCTAATCTTGTTTGCATTAGTTTTATTTGTACAAAGGCTTTTTAATTTGATGTAATCAAAATTTTCTATTTTGTGATCAGTAATGGTCTCTAGTTCATCTTTGGTCACACATTTCTTTCTCCTCCACAAGTCTGAGAGATAAACTATCCTATGTTCCTCTAATTTATTTATAATCTCGTTCTTTATGCCTAGGTCATGGACCCATTTTGATTTTATCAGGTATATGGTGTTAAGTGTGGGTCCACACGATCAATTTTCTTTAAGGGAGTTTTATTCATTTTAAAGAAAGATGAGATTTCTATCCTCTAAACAGTTTCATGTAATTTGAGAATATATAAGAATTATCATTAAATATTAATCTTTTTTTTTTGGGGGGGGAGACCATATGGTCACCTTTGAGAGGCTTAAGAATCTCAGTAATGTCCCATCTGTGTCAGTAACAATTTAGTAGCAAAGTTAATGACTCCAAGAGTTAGCAAAGTGGACTTGTACCAGAGAAAGCCAAAATCCAAGGTGACATGATGTCTTACAGAGTTTGCTTCTACAGCTTTTTTTAGATGCTGACCTATTTTTTAAAAAAAATATTAAAATGGGTATGTTGCAGAAAATAAATTCACCCAGACTTATTTTATAAGTTATATTTTACATATGAATTATATACATATGCATGATATATGCATATGTATACTTATTACATATATGCATATATGTATATGACATACATGTATATTATATCAAACTGTAAATAAATTGCATTGAGAAAATTATCTTTCATTTAAATTTACATTTTGTCTTGTTAAATACTATTCCAGACAGCATGTTATAACTTTTTTTTCTCATAAGGACAAATGATGATACGATAATATTGAGAAAGCCAGGTATTTACAAATTGGTATTTTACTCTAACTCTGTGTATATACATATACATACATACACACACACACACACACACACACACACACATATCATTATGCAACATGCATTTCAAACCATAAGATAGGCAATAGTTTCAATGAATGTGCACCTAATTTCTCCCCTCCCCCAAGTTTCTTCTTGTCACATTAGAAATAATGCTTTATGAAAACTAGGGTAGTCACCAATTTTTCTTTCTCCTTTTTATTCTTCTCCCCTTCTCTCTCCTTTTCTTCCTTCTTTGCCCCTTCTTTTTTTAATTTTTTCTTTTCTTTTTAACCTCTTGCCTTCCTCCCTCTACACCCATTACTTCCCCCTCCCTTCTCTTTCTGTTATTTCAGTCTCTCTGTCTTTCACATTGTAGGTGATTATTAAATACTTATAAGGGCAGAGACAAAATGTGGGAAAATAGACATGTCTCTCTGACCTCCTCTGAGTTTCCCCCAAATCAACAGCAGATTAAACCTCTGAAATGGTTTTGGAATGACAGAACCCCAAATTTGTGGAGTACAACAAATTTTCAGAAGAAAATACCGTGAAAGGACTCCAGAAAATGTCTATTTCAATCTGGGAGGGGGAAAAGGTATTAAGCCCAGATCTCAGTGCAGGAAGCCCAGGGCAAGGAGCTGGGGCAGGAGCCAAGCATTGCTGCATCCATTTACTGGGGGATATACTGTGAGGCTCATAGGCTACTCTAGCCTGCCAGTGGATCAGCAGATTAGCTGTAAAACACCCAAAGCAAAAACAAAAGGCAAATTGTGAGCCCCTGAATCCCAGAATGCAGGACTTGGTCATGCTTACCCAGAGCTGGAAGTCAGTCAGAAACACCAGGCCCAGGGTAAACTAAAGTATCTGATGCCCCTTTGCCTTAAGAACAGATCTCTACCCTTAAAAAATGAGCAAAAACCCTAAAAGAACTCTGACCATAGACAGCTTTTGTGGACAGAGAAAACAGACATTAAACTCTGAGGTTCCCAAAAGCAAATCAGCTCTAGATGAAGCCCCAAAGGGTGACATGAGTTAGTCCCCATTTCATAAGGCTCTCTTTGAAGAATTCAAAAAGGATCTTAAAAGAGAGTTGGGAGAAAAATGGGGAAAGTTAATGAGATCTTTGCAAGAGAGTATGGAAAAGGAAACACAGAAATTATCTGAGGAAAATTTCTTTTTTTTTTTTTAATTTTTATTTAATAATTACTTTATATTGACACTCGTTTCTGTTCCGATTTTTTTTTCCCCTCCCTCCCTCCACCCCCTCCCCTAGATGGCAAGCAGTCCCTTATATGTTGGATATGTTGCAGTATATCCTAGATACAATATATGTTTGCAGAACCGAACAGTTCTCTTGTTGCATAGGGAGAATTGGATTCAGCAGGTATAAATAACCCGGGAAGAAAAACAAAAATGCAGATAGTTCACATTCGTTTCCCAGTGTTCTTTCTTTGGGTGTAGCTGCTTTTGTCCGTCATTTATCAATTGAAACTCAGGTCTCTTTGTCAAAGAAATCTACTTCCATCAAAATATGTCCTCATACAATATCGTTGTCGAAGTGTATAATGATCTCCTGGTTCTGCTCATTTCACTTAGCATCAGTTCATGTAAGTCTCGCCAGTCCTCTCTGTATTCATCCTGCTAGTCATTTCTTACAGAACAATAATATTCCATAACATTCATATACCACAATTTACCCAACCATTCTCCAATTGATGGGCATCCATTCATTTTCCAGTTTCTGGCCATTACAAACAGGGCTGCTACAAACATTTTGGCACATACAGGTCCCTTTCCCTTCTTTAGTATTTCTTTGGGATATAAGCCCAATAGAAACACTGCTGGATCAAAGGGTATGCACAATTTGATAATTTTTTGGGCATAATTCCAGATTGCTCTCCAGAATGGTTGGATTCGTTCACAACTCCACCAACAATGCATCAGTGTCCCAGTTTTCCCGCATCCCCTCCAACATTCATCATTATTTTTTCCTGTCATCTTAGCCAATCTGACAGTTGTGTAGTGGTATCTCAGAGTTGTCTTAATTTGCATTTCTCTGATCAATAATGATTTGGAACACTCTTTCATATGAGTGGTAATAGTTTCAATTTCATCCTCTGAAAATTGTCTGTTCATATCCTTTGACCATTTATCAATTGGAGAATGGCTTGATTTCTTATAAATTTGAATCAGTTCTCTATATATTTTGGAAATGAGGCCTTTATCAGAACCTTTAACTGTGAAAATGTTTTCCCAGTTTGTTGCTCCCTTCTAATCTTGTTTGCATTAGTTCTGTTTGTACAAAGGCTTTTTAATTTGATGTAATCGAAATTTTCTATTTTGTGATCAGTAATGGTCTCTAGTTCATCTTTGGTCACAAATTTCTTTCTCCTCCACAAGTCTGAGAGATAAACTATTCTATGTTCCTCTAATTTATTTATAATCTCATTCTTTATGCCTAGGTCATAGACCCATTTTGATCTTATCTTGGTATATGGTGTTAAGTGTGGGTCCATGCCTAATTTCTGCCATACTATTTTCCAATTATCCCAGCAGTTTTTATCAAATAATGAATTCTTTTCCCAGAAGTTAGGGGCTTTGGGTTTGTCAAACACTAGATTGCTATAATTGACTATTCTGTCTTGTGAGCCTAGCCTTTTCCACTGATCCACTAATCTATTTCTTAGCCAATACCAAATGGTTTTGGTGACTGCTGCTTTATAATATAATTTTAGATCAGGTACAGCTAGGCCACCTTCATTTGATTTTTTTTTTCATTAATTCCCTTGAGATTCTCGACTTTTTATTGTTCCATATGAATTTTGTTGTTATTTTTTCTAGATCAATAAAATATTTTCTTGGAAGTCTGATTGGTATAGCACTAAATAAATAGATTAGTGTAGGGACTATTGTCATCTTTATTATGTTCGCTCGGCCAATCCAAGAGCACTTAATATTTTTCCAATTATTTAAGTCTGACTTTATTTGTGTGGAGACTTTTTTATAATTTTGATCATATAATTCCTGACTTTCCTTTGGTAGATAGATTCCCAAATATTTTATGGTATCAACAGTTATTCTGAATGGAATTTCTCTTTGTATCTCTTGCTGTTGGGTTTTGTTGGTGATGTATAAAAATGCTGAGGATTTATGGGGATTTATTTTGTAGCCAGCTACTTTGCTAAAATTATGAATTATTTCCAATAGCTTTTTGGTAGAATCTCTGGGGTTCTCTAGGTATACCATCATATCATCTGCAAAGAGTGATAGTTTGGTTTCCTCATTGCCTACTCTAATTCCTTTAATATCTTTCTCGACTCTTATTGCCGAGGCTAGTGTTTCTAATATGATATTAAATAATAATGGTGATAGTGGGCAACCTTGCTTCACTCCAGATCTTACTGGGAAAGGTTCCAGTTTTTCCCCATTGCATATGATGCTTACTGATGGTTTTAAATATATGCTCCTGACTATTTTAAGGAAAAGTCCATTTATTCCTATGCTCTCAAGTGTTTTTATTAGGAATGGATGTTGGATTTTATCAAATGCTTTTTCTGCATCTATTGAGATGATCATGTGGTTTTTGTTTGTTTGGTTATTGATATAGTCAATTATGCTAATAGTTTTCCTAATATTGAACCAGCCCTGCATTCCTGGTATAAATCCTACTTGGTCATAGTGTATTATCCTGGTGACGATTTTCTGTAATCTTTTTGCTAATATTTTATTTAAGATTTTAGCATCAATATTCATTAGGGAGATTGGTCTATAATTTTCTTTCTCTGTTTTCAGCCTACCTGGTTTAGGTATTAGTACCATGTCTGTGTCATAAAAGGAGTTTGGTAGGACTCCTTCAATCCCTATTTTTTCAAATAGTTTATATAACATTGGAGTTAATTGTTCTTTAAATGTTTGGTAGAATTCACATGTAAATCCATCTGGTCCTGGGGATTTTTTCTTAGGGAGTTGATTGATAGTTTGTTCTATTTCTTTTTCTGAGATGGGACTGTTTAGGATATTTACTTCTTCCTCTGTTAGTTTGGGCAAGCTGTATTTTTGGAGGTATTTTTCTATTTCATTTAAGTTGTCGAATTTATTGGCATAAAGTTGGGCAAAGTAACTCCTAATTATTGCTCTAATTTCCTCTTCGTTAGTGGTGAGTTCTCCCTTTTCATTTTTAAGACTAACAATTTGATTTTCCTCTTTCCTTTTTTAAATCAGAATTACTAAGGGTTTGTCTATTTTGTTGGTTTTTTTCATAGAACCAACTCTTAGTTTTATTAATCAATTCAATAGTTTTTTTACTTTCAATTTTATTGATCTCACCTTTTATTTTTAGAATTTCAAGTTTAGTGTTTGACTGGGGGTTTTTAATTTGTTCCTTTTCTAGCATTTTTAATTGCAAACCCAATTCATTGACCTTCTCTTTCTCTATTTTATACAAATAGGCCTCTAGAGATATGAAATTTCCCCTTATTACCGCTTTGGCTGCATCCCATACATTTTGGTATGATGTCTCATTATTATCATTTTCTTGGGTGAAGTTATTAATTATGTCTATGATTTGCTGTTTCACCCAATCATTCTTTAGTATGAGATTATTTAGTTTCCAATTATTTTTTGGTCTACTTCCCCCTGGTTTTTTGTTGAATGTAATTTTCATTGCATCGTGGTCTGAAAAGGATGCATTTACTATTTCTGCCTTACTGCATTTGAGTTTGAGGTTTTATGTCCTAATATATGGTCAATTTTTGTATAGGTTCCATGAACTGCTGAAAAGAAAGTGTATTCCTTTCTGTCTCCATTACATTTTCTCCAGAGATCTATCATATCTAACTTTTCTAGTATTCTATTTACCTCTTTGACTTCTTTCTTATTTATTTTGTGGTTTGATTTATCTAATTCTGAGAGTGCAAGGTTAAGATCTCCCACTATTACAGTTTTACTGTCTATTTCTTCTTGCAGCTCTCTTAGTTTCTCTTTTAAGAATTTAGATGCTACCCCACTTGGTGCATATATGTTTAATATAGATAGTGCTTCATTATCCATGCTACCCTTTAGCAAGATATAGTGTCCTTCCTTATCTCTTTTAATTAGATCAATTTTTGCTTTAGCTTGATCTGAGATCAGGATGGCTACCCCTGCTTTTTTGACTTCACCTGAAGCATAGTAGATTTTGCTCCAACCTTTTACCTTTAACCTGCATGTATCTCCCTGCTTCAGGTGTGTTTCCTGTAAACAACATATTGTAGGATTCTGGCTTTTAATCCATTCTGCTAACTGCTTCCTCTTTATGGGGGAGTTTACCCCGTTCACGTTTATGGTTAGAATGACCAATTCTGTATTACTTGCCATCTTGTTAACCCTGGTTTATGCTTTTCTCCCTTCTTTCCCCTTTCCCCCCCTTCCCAGTATTAAGCTTGTGAGCACCACTTGCTTCTCACAGCCCTCCCTTTTTAGTATCCCTCCCCCCACCTTAGAGTTCCTCCCCCTATCTTACCCCTTTCCCTCCCAGTTCCCGTATTCCCTTCCGCTTAGCTTATTCCTTCCCTTTTCACTTTTCCCTTCTCACTTTTCAATGAGATGGGAGAAGTTTCACCATAGATTGAATATGTCTTAAGATTTTTCACTTAAAGCCAATTCTGAAGGCAGTAAGATACCCACTATATTCATCCCCCTCCATTCTTTTTCTCAGATATAATAGGTTTCCTATGCCTCTTCATGAGATGTACTACCCCCACTTTACCCTTTTTCTGGTACAATGTCCTTTCCACATCAATTTCTAGAACAAGGTATACATGTATTCTTTATACATCTATATAGTCAAAATATAGTTCCCAAGATTAATCTTTACCTTTTTAGATTTCTCTTGAGTTCTATATTTGTAGATCAAACTTTTTGTTAAGTTCTGGTTTTTTCATCAGAAATAGATGAAATTCGCTTACTTCGTTGAATGTCCATCTTCTTCCCTGGAAAAAGATGCTCATTCTCGCTGGGTAAGTTATTTTTGGTTGCATACCAAGTTCCTTAGCCTTTCGGAATATCATATTCCAGGCCCTTCGATCTTTTAATGTGGATGCTGCCAGATCCTGGGTGATCCTTATTGTGGCTCCTTGATACTTGAATTGGGTTTTTCTAGCTGCTTGCAATATTTTTTCCTTCATCTGAGGGTTCTGGCATTTGGCCACTATATTCCTTGGTGTTTTGATTTTAGGATCCCTTTCAGTGGGTGATCGATGAATCCTTTCAATGTTTATTTTTTCCTCTGTTCCTATGACTTCTGGGCAGTTCTCTTTGATAATTTCCTGGAAAATAGTGTCCAGGCTCTTTTTTTCATCATGTTTTTCTGGGAGTCCAATGATTCTCAGATTGTCTCTCCTGGATCTCTTTTCCAGGTCTGTTGTCTTCCCCAGAAGGTATTTCACATTTTTCTCCATTGTTTGATTTTTTTGGATTTGCTTGACTGATTCTTCTTGTCTCCTCGAGTCATTCAATTCCACTTGTTCAATTCTGATTTTCAGTGAAGTATTCTCTTCACTCACTTTTTAAAAATCTTTTTCTAATTGTCCAATTGAGTTCTTTTGTTCTGTGGAATTTTTTTCCATTTCGCCAATTTTGTTTTTTAGAGAGCTGTTTTCTGTTTCCAGTTCACTAATCCTATTTTTCAAGGATTTTACTTCTTTATCCACTCTCTCTTTAACTGACTTCTCCAGGCTCTTTTGCCAAGCCTCCCTCTCCTTTTCCCAAGCTTCCCTCTCCTTTTGCCAAGCCTCACTCTGCTTTCCCCATTTTTCTTCTAGCTCCCTTGTGAGAGCCTTTTTAATTACTTCTATGAGGTTCATCTGTGCTGAGGAACAGATGATCTCCTCCTTTGGGGATTCACCTGGGGACTGCCTGTTTTTAGTCTTCTCAGGATTTAGAGTCTGCTCTCTATCTGTATAGAAGCTGTCAAGGGTTAAAGTCCTCTTCAGCTTCTTGCTCATTCTGTCTAATAATCAAAGACAAACTACCAAAGAAAAACAGAAAAAAACTGGAGTCTTTCTTTGGGGGGGGGCTGGGTGTGTTATCGAGCTTCCTCTACAGACTGCAGGGGGCAGCAGTGAGGCACTAGCAGGACTGTGTTGCGCGTGCGCTCTGAGATCCCAAAGCGTGCTGAGTCACTGTGGGGGGGGAAAGGGGGGTGGCCAGGTCCTGAGAGACTCCAGCTGTTTGGGGTTGTATTCTTCAGCCCCGGTGTTTTTAGCTTCTCTGCTGGGCTGCTGACTTGCTGCCGGAGCAAAGTATCCAAACCTGTAGCGAAGCTCTCCCCGCAGAGACGGCTGCGATCACTCCCCACCCCCTCTCCAGTCTGCTCCCGTGCTCTCACTGCCGCTGCCCGCCGCCTGCGCCCGATCTAAAACCACCCCAGCCCTCCAGTAAAGACAGACCTTTCTTGGCGGATCTCAAGGATGGCTTCTCTTGGTAACTATATGTGGGTTTTTTTTCAGTCAAGCATTAATTCAGAGGCTTGTAATGAAATGGATAGTGAGAGAAAGCGTGGAGCTTATGCAGCTGTGTGCCTCCTCTCTGCCATCTTAACCGGAAGTCCCCCTGAGGAAAATTTCTTAAAAATAGGTTTGATGAAGTGGAAAAAGCATATAACTACCTACAAAATAGAGATGTAAAAGAAACTAATTCATTGAAAAAGAGAATTTGTGAAATGGAAAAAAAAATTCAATGAACAAAACAACTCATTTAAAAATTCATTTGGCCAAATACAAAAGGAGTTTAAAAAGGTTACCAAAGAAAATAATTCACTAAAAATCAGAAATGAACAAATGGAAATGAATGACTCAATGAGAAATCAAGAATCAGTAAAACAGAATTTAAAAAAGATGAAAAAATAGAAGAACATGTAAAATACCTCATTGGAAAAATAACTGACCTGGAAAATAGATCTAGGAGAGACAATCTAAGTTTTATTGGATTTCCTGAAAACCACAATGAAAAAAAGAGCATAGACATCGTCTTTCAGGAAATCATCAAGGAAAACTGCCTTGATGTCCTAGGAAGGAAGGAAGGAAGGAAAGAACGAGAAAAGAAAATCAAGGCAAACAGAGATAAATAGTCTCCAGAGTCATACAGCTTGTATCTGAAACTAGATTTGAACTCTGTTCTTTTCAACTTCTGGCCCAGTGCTCTATTCATTGGGTTACCAGCTATCACATGCAATTACTAGAAATTAAAAAGTTTAAAGTATTCATTGAACACTTTAATTTGACCAAATGGATAGATTCTAACAGAAATATTTATTAGATTCCAAATGATGCTTGATTGGGAAGCCAGCATCATGAAATACTTCAAACTCTTTATAGGGAAAAGGTCTATGTATTTACTTCCATTGCTAAGTATTATAACCCAGAAATCATAACAGAAAGAACTCATATAAAATAACATATTTATAGAAGAACTTTTTGTAGTAGCAAAAAACTGGGAACAAAATAAACACTCATCAATTAGTTAATGGCTAAACAATTTATAATATGTGAATGCAATGTAACTTACTGAGTTAAACTTAGAAAAAAATTTCATTATATGTATTCATTGTCTGGTTGATGCTGCAGGGAAATGGGGAGTGCGTATAAGTTATATTAAAAAGATATTGTTAAAATTTTTTTAAAATTAGCTTATCTCTTCATTCAGTTAAGTAACACCTAACAGTGATGAGATTTTTCTGAAATCTTGTTACTTAAGTAACAATCTCTTGTTGAAATATACAACTAAGGAATTTTTTGAATGTATTTTGTCTTTCTGTACTATCTATAGTATGTAAATTCCTTCATATTAAGGATCATTTTGGCTTTAAGCTATGCATCCGAAGTGGATTGTATGGCACCTTGAACATAGGAAATACTTAATAAATTTTTGTGCAGTTGAATTGGAAAAGACTAATTAAGACATAGATAGATGGATGCTGAAATGCATTACACTATGCACAAATACTACAAAATGTATAACTTTATATTTTATGAATATGAATTATAAACTTTGTCTATAAAAATTATTATCTTTCTTCATAGCAAACTAAAAAACTGAATTTTAGAGTTTACTAATCCCAGGCTGACTTTAATTTTCATTCTATATAATCTAATTTTCATCCTATATAACTAAATGGTATAAAAATTATGGGGAAACTGCTAGCTTTATTCTAATAAAAATAAACACATATGTGCATTTGCACATATGTATTCCTACACTATGTATACACACATGTTTTGTGTACATATATAAATACCCATATATGTATACATGCATGCATGCTTACATCCATCAAAACTTACATATCAGCTATTAAAAGTGAGGATTCTAGGGAAAAGATAAAGGATGAGACCATGCAATGTAGGATCCTTTTCTCTCCCTCTGGAGACACTAAAAGTTGTGATTTATCCATTATTTAGAACATTATTTTATCTATTATTAAGAACAAAAAGAATATGCCAGCAAAAAAAAGGAAGATTATGCAACTCTCATTTTTAGCTTTAGCCCAGACATGAGTTTAAGATTTTGTTTCTCCATTCTCTTAGTATGCTATTTTAATTCTTTTGCCTAAAATTTGATAATTCAATTTAAAAACAGATAAGAAACTTGAAGGAAGAATGGTACTATTTTCATAAATACTGGGATAGAGCAGAAACTAGAATCCTATAAACTTTTTTATAGAGATCTCATACAAGGGAATTCCTGATGGAAGAGATAAAAAGGTGAGGTCAAGGAAAACAAAACGATGGGTTTGAAACCAGGTTGAGCAACGTTCTGCTACAATAAAACTATTTCTGGGCATTTTCACTTATGGAAAAATAATTGAGAAATTTACTTTTCTAAGTTATGCTCTGAATGGATGATTTGGCTGATTTAGAATTAGAAGGAAAGTAATCAAATTAAACGTCCCGTGTTATGAAAAAATACACTTCACAGAAATCCTAATACATAGATATATATCATCTCACAGAAAAAAAAAAACAATATTTTTTTTTATCATTTCTAATAATTAGAAATGCTTGATCTTGGAATGTATTTGTAATGGGCTGAAGCTCGAGTTGATGCATTGAGGTCCCAAGCAAGTGAGGCTAAATAGTAATTGGACCATACTTTATTAATATATGCTTGGAGAAAGAATGGCCCCCGCCCACTCTTTGTGCGACTTCTGATGTATTGTATAGGAAATGATGTAGGGACAATTTTGGTGGGTGGAGTGAAAGAGGCTGGGAGATAGACAATGAGACTGTTGGCCAGGTTCGTGTCGAGGCTGCTCACATTCCTATCGCCATCCCCTTCACCTCCACAAAAAATAAAGATCAAAGATTTTCCCTTAATTTGAATTCCTGACTCTGGCTGATTTTAAAATATGCAGTCATCAAATATATTAATTCATTGAAAAAATATTTTCTAAATTCAAAGTATGTGCCAGTAATTGTAACTAGTTCTAGGGATAAAAAGCAAAAAAAAAAAAAAAAAAAAACCCAAAAACAAACCCTAAAATTGTGTTCATGAACACATAAAATGACAACTGACTACTTATGAAGAGACATAAGAGAGAAAAGCACTGATAATGACTCTAAGCTTTTCATTCTGGGTGACTTGAAAATACTGCTGTAACTCAGAGAAATGGAGAAGTTAGGAAGAAGGGCTATTTAAGGGAAAAGATTATGACATAATGAGTTTTAAAAAACTGGGATATCCAGTCTATTAGGCAATTAATTCAAAACTAGAGCTCAAAAAACAGACTAGGGCTGTGTGTGTGTGTGTGTGTGTGTGTGTGTGTGTGTGTGTGTCTGTGAAAATAATCTTCATAACTCATCTGAGATTGCTGAACTTATGGGAGCTTACAAGCTCTCAGTGAATTTTAAAGAAAGAAAGGAAAAGAATCCAAATCAGAGACCTCAACCATATCTACAATTAGAAAATGGGCATGTATGACAATTCAGCAAAGGAGAGTGAGAATGAATGATTATTGTGGTGGGAAAAGAACAAGAAGAAAAACATTCCCAAGGAGGAATAAATACCAAGGAAAAGTGAGCATGGCCTACAATTTCATTAGCATTGGCCTAGAATCCACTGCTAAACAACACTATTTTTCTTTATTGATATTAGTAATTTTAGATATTAGATATTAGATTATTAGATTTATTAGAATTAGACATTAGAAACTTTGCAGAAGAATAATGGTAGGATGATATCAATATTGATATATTTAATTCTATTACATTAAAACCAATTATATATAAAATAATTTTAACATTACTTTTTTTATTTTGAGTTTTCCTTCCTTTTTCCCAATTTGAGAAGGCAGTACAGGCAAAAGTGAAAATCTGTCCCCAAAATAAGTACATTCTATCATGCCTGGATTATAAGAGTTTACTGGTTAACTCCATGGTGAAATCATTTTCCCACTCCTTCCATCCTTGATGTAGCTGTCAAATGGTTCTTCCTGAAAGGCACTTCTAAACATTTCACCTTCTTATTTCCTATTCACCAAATTCCCTATTACTTCTAAAAGCAAGTATAAAAACATCTGTTTAGCTTTTAAAGATTTTCAATATCATCCTTCCAACTTTTCAATCTTTCAACCATTCTTTCCTCCACAAATTTGGTGATTCAATATTAGTAAGCTCCTTAATATTCCTTGATCTCAGATTCTCCATCTCCTAACTCTTGACACACACACACACAGACACACACACACACACACACACACACACACACACACACACACCCCTCTAATGGCTTTCCTTCATTGCCTAGGATGTTTGTTCTTCTCATCATTGACTTTTATCAAAATCATCTTTGACTCAGATAAATTCTTACTTTTTGAAAAAAAAAATGGAGGTAGAGGCAGAGCCATCATAGCTGACAGAAGTCAAGAAATTGAGCTCTCCTCAGTTCCCCTCAGAAATAATATTAAATCAAACCTATAAGCAAATTCTGGAATGACAAAACCCACAACAATTTGAGTGAATCAATTTTCTATCTTAAAGTAACATAAAAGGACTTCAGGAGAGATGTCTCACTTGCGTGAAGAGGGAGTTTGGATGTGCTTCTGGGAATCTAGCCAGAGGCTTGTAGCTGCAGCAAATATCAGCAGTTGAGAAACCTCAGGGTTGGCTCAGTCTGCCTGTGATTCAGATCAATTGTGAGATCTGCAGCCCCAGTATAGAAGGCAAATTGTGAGCACCCCAACTTCTATATAACAGGCCAGATCAATATAAAATAGTGGGAAAGTTGCCAGAACTTCCAGTTCAAGCATGGTAAGTCAGGAAGAGATCCCTGTACCCCTGCAAAAGAAACTTCCCTGTATCCTAGGAGCAGAGTTCAACTTTTAAAAAGGAGCAAAAAAGCAAAAAGAGTCCTGACTATAGAAGCATATTCTGGCAACATGGAATATAAGAACACAAATTCAGAAGAGAACAGCAGTGGCAAAATGCATATATATGAATCCTGAAAGGGAAATATGAATTGGTCTCAAGCTCAAAAGGTTCTAATGAAAGATCTCAAAAAGGATATTAAAAATCAAGTAGGAGTGTAAAAAAGAAATGAAAGTTATACAGGAGAATTATGGGGAAAGAAAGTGACCACCTTGGGGGGGGGGGAAGCCAAAAACATTTGAACTGGGAAATAGATCTAGTAAAGATAATTTAAGATTATTGAAGTATTTAAAAGACATTGTCAAAAAAAAAAAAAAAAAGCCTGGTAAAAATTTCAAGAAATCAAGGAAAACTGTTCTGAAACACTAGAACAAAAGGATTATTGTAGCTAAATTCCAAAATTACAAGATGAAGGAGAAAATAATGCAAGGAGCCAGAAAGAAACAATTAAATACCAAGTATCCAAAATCAGGATTAACCAGAACTTGGCAGCTCCTACATTAAAGGATAAGACAGCTTAGAATATGATACTCTGGAAGGCAAAGGAGAATGGACTATAAATTAAAAATCAACTGCCCAACAAAATTAAGTATAATTTTTCAGGGGAAAAATGGATATTCAATGAAATAGGGCTTTTCTATCATTTTTCATGAAAAAGACCAAAGCTGAACAAAACATTTGATCTTCAAAACCAAAATTCAAGCAAAACATAAAAATAGGTATACAAGACAGGGAAAAAAATGTTATTAAAGGTTAACATCTCTATGCATGAAAATAATACATGTTACTTTTGAGAACTACATCTTTATTAGGATAGTCAGAAGTGGTATAGTTGGGTATAGAACTTTATTATTGACCCACTTAGTAAGAACCCACTTAGTTGGGTATAGAAATTTATATTACCCTATAGGAAAATAAGAGGGAAAAGGGAAAAGAAGAGAAAAGAAGAAAGCTGATAAAAAGGAGGACACAAGTAGAAGAGGAAAAGGGTAAGAAAGAGAATGATAGAAGGGAAGGAAAATTGAGAGAGGTAGAACTCAAGAGAAAATACTGCTGAGAAGGGAAAGGTGAAAGGAGAGAGAAAAATATAAATATGGGGGAAATAGGATGGAGGGAAATACAGTTAGTGATCTTAATTGTGAATGTGAATGAATGAGTTCTCTCATAAAACAGTAAAGTAGATTAAAAGCCAAACCCTATAATATGTTGTTTATAAGAAATACATTTGAAATAGAGATACATGATGCAATAAGAATAAATGCAAAGGGCTAGAGCAAAGTATATTATGTTTCAGGTAAAGTAAAAAAAAAAAAAGGTGTTGTTATCCTGATTTCAGACAAAGCAAGAGTAAAACTAGATCAAAAATTAAAAGAGGTAAGGAAGAAAACAATGTCTTGAAAAAAACTACAACGGATAATGAAGTATTATTAATACTCTGGCAGAAATTAGGCATGGACCCACACTTAACACCATATACCAAGATAAGATCAAAATGGGTCCATAACCTAGGCATAAAGAACAAGATTATAAATAAATTAGAGGAACATAGGATAGTTTATCTCTCAGACTTGTGGAGGAGAAAGAAATTTGTGACCAAAGATGAACTAGAGACCATTACTGATCACAAAATAGAAAATTTTGATTATATCAAATTAAAAAGTCTTTGTACAAACAAAACTAATGCAAACAAGATTAGAAGGGATGCAACAAACTGGGAAAACATCTTCACAGTTAAAGGTTCTGATAAAGGCCTCATTTCCAAAATATATAGAGAACTGATTTCAATTTATAAGAAATCAAGCCATTCTCCAATTGATAAATGGTCAAAGGATATGAACAGATAATTTTCAGATGATGAAATTGAAACTATTACCACTCATATGAAAGAGTGTTCCAAATCATTATTGATCAGAGAAATGCAAATTAAGACAACTCTGAGATACCACTATACACCTGTCAGATTGGCTAAGATGACAGGAAAAAATAATGATGAATGTTGGAGGGGATGTGGGAAAACTGGGACACTGATGCATTGTTGGTGGAGTTGTGAACGAATCCAACCATTCTGGAGAGCAATCTGGAATTATGCCCAAAAAATTATCAAACTGTGCATACCCTTTGATCCAGCAGTGCTACTACTGGGCTTATACCCCAAAGAGATACTAAAGAAGGGAAAGGGACCTGTATGTGCCAAAATGTTTGTAGCAGCCCTGTTTGTAGTGGCTAGAAACTGGAAAATGAATGGATGCCCATCAATTGGAGAATGGCTGGGTAAATTGTGGTATATGAATGTTATGGAATATTATTGTTCTGTAAGAAATGACTAGCAGGATGAATACAGAGAGGCTTGGAGAGACTTACATGAACTGATGCTAAGTGAAATGAGCAGAACCAGGAGATCATTATACACTTCGACAATGATATTGTATGAGGATGTATTCTGATGGAAGTGGATTTCTTTGACAAAGAGACCCAACTGAGTTTCAATTGATAAATGATGGACAGAAGCAGCTACACTCAAAGAAAGAACACTGGGAAACAAATGTGAACTATTTGCATTTTTGTTTTTCTTCCCAGGTTATTTTTACCTTCTGAATCCAATTCTCCCTGTGCAACAAGAGAACTGTTCGGTTCTGCAAACATATATTGTATCTAGGATATACTGCAACATATGTAACATATATAGGACTGCTTGCTATCTAGGGGAGGGGGTGGAGGGAGGGAGGGGAAAAATCGGAACAGAAGTGAGTGCAAGGGATAATGTTATAAAAAAAATTACCCTGGCATGTTATTATAAAAGTTATTATAAAATTTAAAAAAATTTAAAAAAAGAAGTATTATTAATACTCAACATATATGTACCAAGTGGTATAGCATCTAGATTCTTAGAGAAGCAATTAAGTGAAAAATTAAGTAAGATTACTAGTATAGTAATACTATAGTAGTGGGAGATCTCAACTTCCTCTTCTCAAAATTAGGTAAACCTAACCACAAAATAAGAAAGAAATTAAAGAATAAATTTTATTTTAGAAAAGTTGGACATGATAGCCCTTTAGAGAAAATTGAATAGGGAAAGAAAGAAATATACCTTTTTCTCAGCATATCATCACCTCTAAACAAAATTTGACCATGTTTTAGGGCATAAAAATCTCACCATCAAATAGAAAGGAAACATTAAATGCATTTTTTTTCAGATCATGATACAATAAAATTAATTGTAATAATGGGCCATGGAAAATGAACCAAAAATTAATTGGAAATTAATCAATCTAATCCTAAAGAATAAGTGGGTCAGAAAATAAATCTAGAAAGTTTCAGTTTCATTTCATCCAAGAGAATGATAATATTGAAGCAACATAGCAAAATTTATGGGATGCAGCCAAAGCAAATTATAGAGGAAATTTTATATCACTAGATGCTTACATGAGTAAAATAGAAAAAAAGGACATCAATGAATTGGGCATGCAACTAAATATAACTAGGAAAAGAACAAATCAAAACCACTCAATTAAATGCCAAATTAGAAATTCTGAAAATCAAAGAAGAGATTAATGAAATTGAAAGTAAGAAAACTATTGAACTAATAAAACTAAGAGTTTTGTGAAGAAAAAGCCAGAACAAAACAGATAAAGCTTTGGTTACTTTGATTAGATGAAGGAAAGAAGAAAACTAAATTACTGGTATCAAAAATGAAAAGGGTGAACTTACCCCAATGAAGAAAAAATCAAAAAAATTATTAGGAGCCCATTTTGCCCAACAGTATATAAATAAATTTAATCATCTAATTGAAATGAATGGCTATTTTAAAATATTGATTACCAAGATTAACAGAAGATAAACAAAATGTTTAAATAATTGCATTTTAGAAAGAGAAACTGAATGAATCATCAATGAACTTCTTAAGAAAAAAATCTCCAGGGCCAGATGAATTTAAAAGTAAATTCTCATTTTTAATTAAAATTTATTTTTAGATAATTTTGATTATATTAATTTAAAAAGGTTTTGTACAAACAAAACTAATGCAGACAAGATTAGAAGGGAAGTAATAAACTGGAAAAAACATTTTTACATTGAAGGATTCTCATAAAGACCTCATTTCTAAACTATATAGAGAATTGACACAAATTTATGAGATTGAAACCATCTCTAGTCATATATAAAAAGGTTCTCAAAGGGAAATGGAAATTAAGATGACTCAGAGATGCCACTACACACCTGTCAGATTGGCTAAGATGACAGGAAAAGATAATGATGAATATTGGAGGGAATGTGGGAAAATTCAGACACTGAAACATTGTTGGTGGAATTGTGAATAGATCCAATCATTCTGGAGAGCAATTTGGAGCTACGTTCAAAAGAGTTATTAAATTCTGCATGCTCTTTGATCCAGCAGTGTTTCTACTGGGCTTATTTCCCAAAGAAATCTTAAATGAGGGAGAGGGACTCACATGTGCAAAACTGTTTGTGGCAGCCCTTTTTGTAGTGGCAAGAAATTGAAAACTGAGTGGATGCCCATCAATTGGAGAATGGCTGAATAAGTTATGGTATACAAATATTATGGAATATTATTGTTCTGTAAGAAATGACCAGCAGGATGTTTTCAGAAAGATCTGGAGAGACTTGTATAAACTGATGCTAAGTGAAATGAACAGAAGCAGGAGATCATGTACATGGCAACAACAATATTGTATGATGATCAGTTCTGATGGATATGGCTCTCTTCAACAATGAGATGATTCAGACCAGTTCCAATGGTCTTGTGATCAAAAAAGCCATCTATACCCAGAGAGAGAACTATGGCAACTGAGTGTAATTCACAACATAGCATTCTCACTCTTTTTATTTTTGTTTGCTTGAATTTTATTTTCTTCATTTTCTTTTCTGGTTTGATTTGTACAGCAAGATAATTGTATAAATATGTATGCATATCTTGAATTTAGCATATATTTCGACCATGTTTAACATATATTGGACTACTTATGATCTAGAGGAGGGGGGAAAACTGGAACAAAAGGTTTTGCAAGGGCTAATGTTGCAGAATTATCCATGCATATGTTTTGAAAAATAAAAAGCTTTAATTAAAAATATTTATTTTAATACACATTATTTTAGGTATCACATTAAGAGAAAAAGCAGGGCAAAAAATAAAAACCATGAGAGAGATTAAAAAAAAAACAGAAAAAAAGAAATGATCACAGCATGTTTTGATCTACATTTAGTCTCCTTACTTTTTTTTCTGTGGAAGCAAATGGAATTTTCCTTCCAAAGTCTATTGGAATTGCTTTGGATCATGGAACCACTGAGAAAAATCCAGTCTTTCAGAGCTGATCATCACACATTCTTGCTGCTATTATGTAAAAGATATTCCTGGTTCTGCTTATTTCACTCATATCAGTTCATGTAAATTTTTATAGGCCTTTCTAAAATCAGCTTGTTCATCATTTTTTTTTATAGAACAATAATATTCCATTATCTGTCTATCTGTCTATCTATCTATCTATGCCTTTCCCATTTACCTTTCTATGATTCTTTTGTATCCTATGGTTTGTAGATTAAATTTTCTGTTTAGTTCTGTTTTTTCAAGAGAAATGATTGAAAGTCTCTTCCTTCATTGAAACTCTCCCCTGAAAGATGATACTGAGTCTCACTTAATAGTTAATTCTTGGTTGCAACCCCAGGTTCTTTGCCTTCCAGGATATGGTATTCCAGACCCTCCAATACTTTATTGTGGAAGTTGCCACTCCTGGGTAATCCTGACTGTTTGCCCTTGATATTTGAATTGTTTTTTTTTTTTCTGGCAGCCTGTAGTATTTTTTTCCTTGAGGTTGTGTTCTGGAGTTTCCCAAAAATATTCCTTGATGTGTTCCTTGTGAGATCTCTTTCTGAAGGTGATTGATGGATTCTTTCAGTGAATATTTCCCCCTTTGTTTCTAGAATATTGGGGCAATTTTCTTTGATAATCTCTTTTGAAGAATGCTCTCCAGGCTCTTTTCATGGTCATTCTGGATCTATTTTTCCAGGTTGTCTGTCTTCCCAGTAAGATATTTCATGTTTTCTTCCATTTTTTCATTCTGTTTTATTTGTTTGCCTGATTCATACTGTCTGACAGAGTCATTAGCTTTCATTTACCATGTTCTACTTTTTACTGCTATTTTCTTGTTAGCTTTTGTATCTTTTTCCATTTGGTTAATACTACTTTTTAAGTTGTTTTCTTCAGACAATTTTTTTCTTTCCTTTTCTAAGCTGTTAACTCTTCATGCATACCTCTCATTTCCTTTCTTATTTTTTGATATGATGGTATATTTAAAGAATTAACTAAAAAACTTCTAGACAAAATTAATAATTTTAACAAAGTTGTAGGATATAAAATAAACCAAGATAAATCATCAGCATGTCTATATGATACCCACAAAACTCATCAGCAAGACATAAAAAAGAGAATTTCCATTTAAAATAATTGCAGAAAATATAAAATATCTGCTAGTTTTTCTTCCAAGAAAACCCCAGGAGCTGTATGAACATAATTATAAAACACTTTTCACACAAATAAAATATCAATGGTTCATGAGTTGGCCTAGCTAATATGCTAAAAATAACAATTCTACCTAAATTAATTTACTTATTCAGTGCCATACCAGTTAAACTGAAAAAAAAAATTACTTTCATTGCTAAAATATAAAAAGAACTCTGTCAAATACAAGTAATCCCCCAATTGATAAGTGGTCAAAATACATGAACAGATAATTTTCAGATGAAGAAATAAAATTCATTTCTAATCACATAAAATGATCTTAATCTCTATTGATTAGAGAAATACAAATTAAAACAACTCTGAGGGACCACCTTATACCTATCAGATTGACTAAGATGATTGGAAAAGATAATGATAAATACTGAAGGAATGTGAAGAAAATGGGATATTAATGTATTGTTGGTGGAGTTGTGAAATGATCTAACCATTCTGGAGATCAATTTGGTACTATGCTCAAAAGACTATAAAATTGCATACTCTTTGATCTAGCAGTGTATCCCAAAGAAATCATAAAGGAAGGAAAAGGACCCAGGTGTGCAAAAATGTTTGTAGCAGATTTTTTTTGTGGGGGCAGGGAATTGGAAATTGATTGGTTGCCCCTCAGTTGGGCAATGGTTGAATAAGTGATGGAATATTATTGTTCAATAAAAATGATGAATGGGCTGATTTCAAAAAAAATGAAGAGAGTGTTATATGGATCAATGCTGAATGAAGTGAAGAAAAGCAGGAGAACATTGCACACAGTAGCATGATCATGTGATAATCAAGTATAATATACTAACTTTTTGTAGCAATGCAGTGATCAAGACAATCCTAATAGGATTGGGATAGAAAATGCCTTCTGCATCCAGAGAGAGAACTATGGAGACTGAATGTGCATTTAAGTATACTATTTTCACCTTTTTGTTTGTTTCGTTTACTTTGTTCTGTTGTGGTTTTTCCTCTGTCCTGCTTTTTCTTTCTTAATATGACAAATATAGAAATATGTTTAAATGAATGAATATGTATGACTTATATCAGATTCCTCACTTCTTTGGGAGAAAAAAGGTAAGGGAGGGAGGAGGGGGAAATGGAACTCCAAATCTTTTTTTTTTTTTTTTCTTTTTTCTTTTTTTTTTTTTTTGTTTGTTTGTTTTTAAATTTTATTTTATTTAATAATAACTTTGTATTGACAGAATCCATGCCAGGGTAATTTTTTTTTACAACATTATCCCTTGCACTCGCTTATGTTTCGTTTTTTTCCCCTCCCTCCCCAACCCCCCCCCAAGATGGCAAGCAGTCCTATATATGTTAAATATGTTGCAGTATGTCCTAGATATAATACATATTTGCAGAACCAAACGGTTCTCCTGTTGCACAGGGAGAATTGGATTCAGAAGGTAAAAATAACTTGGGAAGAAAATCAAAAATGCAAATAGTTCACATTCATTTCCCAGTGTTCCTTCTTTGGGTGTAGCTGTTTCTGTCCAACATTTACCCATTGGAACTCAGTTAGGTCTCTTTGTCATAGAAATCCACTTCCATCAGAATACATCCTCATACAATATCATTGTCGAAGTGTATAATGATCTCCTGGTTCTGCTCATCTCACTTAGCATCAGTCCATGTAGGTCTCTCCAAGCCTCTCTGTATTCATCCTGTTGGTCATTTCTTACAGAACAATAATATTCCATAACATTCATATACCACAATTTACCCAGCCATTCTCCAATTGATGGGCATCCATTCATTTTCCAGTTTCTAGCCACTACAAACAGGGCTGCTACAAACATTTTGGCACATACAGGTCCCTTTCCCTTCTTTAGTATCTCTTTGGGGTATAAGCCCAGTAGTAGCACTGCTGGATCAAAGGGTATGCACAGTTTGATAATTTTTTGGGCATAATTCCAGATTGCTCTCCAGAATGGTTGGATTCGTTCACAACTCCACCAACAATGCATCAGTGTCCCTGTTTTCCCGCATCCCCTCCAACATTCATCATTATTTTTTCCTGTCATCTTAGCCAATCTGACAGGTGTGTAGTGATATCTCAGAGTTGTCTTAATTTGCATTTCTCTGATCAATAGTGATTTGGAACACTCTTTCATGTGAGTGGTAATAGTTTCAATTTCATCATCTGAAAATTGTCTGTTCATATCCTTTGACCATTTATCAATTGGAGAATGGCTTGATTTTTTATAAATTTGAGTCAGTTCTCTATATATTTTGGAAATGAGGCCTTTATCAGAACCTTTAATTGTAAAGATGTTTTCCCAGTTTGTTGCTTCCCTACTAATCTTGTTTGCATTCGTTCTGTTTGTACAAAGGCTTTTTAATTTGATATAATCAAAATTTTCTATTTTGTGATAAGTAATGGTCTCTAGTTCATCTTTGGTCACAAATTTCTTTCTCCTCCACAAGTCTGAAAGATAAACTATCCTATGTGGAACTCCAAATCTTACAAAAATGAATGTTGAAAACTACTTTTACATGTAATTAGAAAGATAAAATACTATTTGCAATTTAAAAAGAAAAATTCCCATAGTTGTCTTTAATTGTAGTGCCTTCTTAGATTATATTCTATTTATCCTGTATTTACCTTTTTTGTACATAACTGTTTGAGAATTATTTTCCTTTTTTTAAAAAAAGCTTTTTAGTTTCAAAACATATGCATAGATGCATAGATAATTTTCAGTATTCATCCTTGCAAAACATTTTGTTTCAAATTTTTTTCTCGCTCCCTTATTCCCACCTCCTCCCCTATATGGCAAGTAGAACAATACATGCCAATCATGAACAATTCTTTTATACATTTTTTTTTCCTGCAGCAATTGGGGTTAAGTGACTTGCCCAGGGTCAACAGCTAGAAGTGTTAACTGTCTGAGGCCAGATTTTAACTAGGTCCTCCTGACTTTAGGGCTGGTGCTCTATCCACTACTCCAGCTAGCTGCCCCTTTTTATACAAATTTCCACAATTATCATGCGGCATAAGAAAAATCAGATCAAAAAGGAAAAAAATGAGAAAGAAAAAAATGCAATCAAATAACAACCAAAAAAGTGAAAATATTATGTTGTGATTCATACTCAGTCGCCACTGCCCTTTCTCTGGATGCAGATGGCTTTCTTCACAAGAACATTGGGACTGGCCTGAATCACCTCATTGTTGAAAAGTCATGTCTATTAGAATTATCACCATATAATCTTCTTGTTGCTGGTGTACAATGTTCTCTTGGTTCTATTCACTTTGCTTTAATCAGTTCATGTAAATCTCTCCAGACCTTTTAGAAATCATCCTGCTGGTCACTTCTTATAGAACAATAATATTTCATAGCATTCATATACCATAACTTATTCAGCCATTCCCCAGTTGATGGTTATCCACTTAATTCCCAGTTCCTTGACACTACAAAAAGGCTATTACAAACATTTTTGTACATGTGAGTCCTTTTCCCTTTTTTATGATCTCTTTGTGATACAGATTCAGTAGATACTGCATTTTTTGTGGTGATACTTCCTAATTTTCTGCAGTTATCACCCCAATTCATAGAACTACTGCTTGGATATTCCAAATGATGACTAATTTGAAACTATTGTCTACTATAGTTCTCCATTTCTGGTTAGCATAATTCTTGCTGGAACTGATTTTTTTCAATTCCTAACTTAGCCCTGAGCTCTGTCCTGAAGGAGTTAGTGGAAGCCCTCTACAAAGGGATTTTGAGAAATCTTCCCATGTGGATCTTTTCTTCAGTTTTCCCTTGCTTCCTTGACTGGTTTGACTGTTTGATTCTATGTTATATTAAGGATGACCCTAGGCCAGGTTGCAAAGATTATGAGGAATCAGCAGCCAGAGGAAAGAGTTTTCAGAGCCATAGGTGCTCCACATGACTTGGAAAATAGAAACTCCTGATAGAATTTGAATTAAATCCAAAATTGTGTCACAGTGATTGTACTTCCTATGGTAATTCAGGCCAATATACTAATGATAACAGTAAAAGTCTATGTAGTACTTACTCTATGTTAGGTATTGTGCGAGGTACTTTATAATTATTATTCTATTTTGATCCTCACAACAATCCTGCAAAGTAGGTACTATTATTACCCCATTTTCAAATGGGAAAGGATGGGATGGGATGGGAAACTTGAGGAAAACAGAGGTTATGTGACTTGTTCAGGGTCACAAAGCTAATAAGTGTCTGAGTTGTGATATGAATGCAGATTTTCCTTATTTAGGTCCAGTGTTCTATACACATTGCCACATATCTGCCCCAGCCTGAAGAGAAGATGTCAGGGACAGGTTTATAATGGAGCATCAAAACTGCTCAGTTGAGTTTCATTATTTTTTTCTGTTATTTATGTTTTTCCTTTCATTGCTTAATTTTTATTCCTGTTTTTATTTTTGTAATTGGGGGATTTTTACTCGTTTGGTTTTATGTGGTAAAAACTATGACCAAGGGTGACTTGGTCATCTTCCCTGAATTCTTATTTTCACTGTTTTTGCAGTTCTGCATTTTACTTGCATTGTTCTTCTATGCTATTTTGTGTGAGTAATCATAAAGTGTACACTTAAATAAAATTTGTTCAAAATGAAATTTGTAAGTTTCTATTCCAGTACCAGAAGTATACTTATAGACAAGTAGTTGTACAATAGAGTAATGATCTGACCAGGAGTCCGGAAAATCTGAGTTCAAATCTGACTTCAGAAACTCACTAATTCTGTGACTGTGATCAAGTCACTTAATTCATGTTTACTTCAAATCATCATCTGTAAAATGGAGACACACTGGAGAAGGAAATGGCCAATCATTCCAGTATTTTGCCAAGAAAATTCCACATCCATGAGATTACATAGAGTCAGATACAACAAATAGCAATTTAATAGAAGCAAAAATATAGTGGAGTCTAAAATACTGATAATTATGATGGATATGAATTCTGAAGATTTCTAATGTCTCAGTATCTCAATCAATATAGCCAAATCAGTTAAACTCTAGGAACCTCAGTTTTTTTCACCTGAAAACTGGATACAATTATAAAATCAATCTCAAAAGATTATTAAAGAAAATCACCTTGTAGACCTAAAATACCATATATTGCCTATATTCTCCTTACCATTATTATAAATAAAAAGTATGTTAGTTGAATAGGTCAGTACAATATGGACTTTCATATCGTTTGCTATTATTTGCTTAATGTAAAATAATTAATAATTGATATTTCATATTATGAATACTTAGATAATAACATTGTTTCAGAATTATTCTGAGATTATTGTTTTATCAGGACAAATGTTTAAGTAAAACTATTTGTAGAATAACTTATTACTTCTAATTAAGTCTAAATAATCTAATTAAGATACATTATATCTTAAAACCAGCAAGTATAGAAAGATTAACTTACTTGCCCAAAGTAATTCAGAATATAAAACACATGAAAATATTCTAAGTTGATTTATTAATACTTATCCTATTCAGCAACATACTTAACTGAGATTTCAATGGAACTACTAAAGAGCATTTGAATGTATCAATTTTATTTGGTAATCAAATTAAAATGGCATTGAAAATTGACTGATTTATGTATTTATAGGGCGATTAAATTTCACAATTATATATTTAGTTCTACTATTTTTTTCAGTTACATTTTATTTTTTAGAAGATAACAGTCATTAAAATGAGTTAAAACATGACAAAACATATCTTTCTGGTAAGTTATGAAGAAATTAACTATTCTTCAGAGAGTTTATGCAAACTTCTCTTAAATTTAATAGTAAGACAATAAGAAATGAGTACCCAAATGAATATGTCAACACATAACTCATTTAATTTGTCTCTCTGTTCTTTAGGCCCTCAGGGGGGCAGTGTTGGGCAATGGGAAAAAAAATAAAACAAAACCAAAAAAAAAAAAAAAATCAACTTTGGACTCAGAGGCCCTGATTCACAGCCTTAGTTTTATTATCTGTTTAATCTTGGTCAAATCATTTAATCTGTTTGGGCCTCAGTTTCTTAACCTATAAAATGGGGAGACTGAAATGCATTCCTTCTAAAATCCCTTCTAGCTGCAATTTTATATTTATATGTGATTTTATATTTACATATAACCTTTATGTTTTTAACTAAATATTTTCATGACAGATGACCAAACACACACTTATTTAAATGGGAACTTCTTTCTTGGTAATCAACACATATATTTTACTTTCAAAATATCAATGATTTAATGAGTATCTATATGCCTGCTCCTCTCCCAGAATATAATTACATAACAGCTGCCATGGCCTAATAAAATATTTGTTAATCTTCTGGTGATTAAGTCACCCAACTTAAATTTATCTGGATCTCAGAAAATAAGAGTCCACTGCTTAAACAACACTCAAAATTTCTCTAGCATGATTATCTCTACTAGGGTTAGTGTTATCCTATCATATCTTTGATAATCCAATTTTACCCCTATGTCCTGATATCACAGAGAAAGAGCTTTGTGAGAGAAAAATGAAGGGCACTTTTTAAAAGAACAGCACATGAAAAGAAACACTTTACAGCAAGCATTTAGACTCTGGACAAGTTGTTTCTCACAAGAGTGAGAAAACTTATTAAAGTAGTTGTAAGTCAAAGCCATTCACTTTCTACCCTTGAAAAGTTCCAGTTGAAAGACTGCTATATCTGAGTTCAAAATTCCATGTTTCACAAAAGGATTGCATTTTTGCATTTAAAAGCTTTGTAGAATCCTTGTAGGAAGTCATCACCTCTAAATTATTTTATAAGAGCTATATATGGTGTATTTATGGAGGCAAAGTAAGAGTAGAAACTAATGGATATTATGAAGAATTCAGTGTGTGAAAGACCTGAGCATAAATCCTACCTCTGACACTTATTAGTTACAGGTTGATGAGTTAGTAGTTTACTGTCTTTGAAAGAGTTTCCCATAGCTATTAAATGGACGTTATTTTACCTGTAGCACCTATCCCAATGGGGTTGTTATGAGGCTCACATGAAATAATGTTTGTAAAGTGGTTTGCAAAATTTAAAGTTCAGTATAAATGTCAATTATTATTAGCCTGTTTTAGACATATCTTTATATAATTTCCCCCAGGCATTTTGTCATGTGACTATGCAAAACCACTTCACAAGCAAATACTCTATAACAACATTTCCTCCTATCCTAATGTTTCACTGATAAATCCCAATGATATGCCTTTGCTATAAGCATAAAGTGATTTATTTGATCTTTGAGAAACACACAGGAAATCAATGAAAGAAAAATGAATGCAAAATATAAATGGTTACAGAAGATTCTAACTACGCCTAGAGCTAGAGTAGAAGGTAGTTTTGATTCAAAAGCACCTCAACAGGAAATAGCCTAGGTTTGTTCCATATCTAATTCCCTTAGCCCATGGCTAACACTATGGCCTCAGTCAGAGAGGTCATTTGGCATCACAGCCTCAATAAATACAAGTCTTTTAATGAAGAAAACAATTTAATCAATTTTTCAACATAGGAAATGAATATACTTTGGAAAAATTCAGTTGATTATTATTCCAAAACATAGGGTTTTGTTAAAATTGTATTAAAAGTTCTTTGCCTTCTTCACCTCTAATTAGATACCTATAACAAGCAGGAATACTGAATTGTCAGGACATCTTACCTTTATGGCTCAGACCTATCTACAAAGGCTGCAAAAATGGCTGTATTTCTGTACTTGAGAAGATAATTCATTGAACCTAGAAAAGATAGCATAGATATCCTTTTTTTTTTTTAATGATAGCTTTTTATTTACAAGTTATATGCATGGGTAATTTTACAGCCAAACCTTTTGTTCCAATTTTCCCCCTCTTTCCCTCATCCCCTCCCCCAGATGGCAGGTTAACTAATACATGTTAAATATATTAAAGTATAAATTAAATACAATATAAGTATACATGTCCAAATAGTTATTTTGCTGTACAAAAAGAATCGGACTTTGAAATAGTGTACAATTAGCCAGTGAAGAAAATCAAAAATGCAGGCAGACAAAAATATAGGGATTGGGAATTCTATGTAATGTTTTATAGTCATCTTCCAGAGTTCTTTTGCTGGGTGTAGCTGGCTCAATTCATTACTGCTCTATTAGAACTGATTTGGTTCATCTCATTACTGGAGATGGCCACGTCCATCAGAATTGATCATCATAGAGTATTGCTGTTGAAGTATATAATGATCTCCTGGTCCTGCTCATTTCATTCAGCATCAGTTCATGTAAGTCTCTCCAGGCCTTTCTGAAATCATCCTGCTGGTCATTTCTTACTGAACAATAATATTCCATAATATTCATATACCATAATTTATTCAGCCATTCTCCAATTGATGGGCATCCACTCAGTTTCCAGTTTCTGGCCACTACAAAGAAACCTACCACAAACATTATTGCACATATAGGTCCCTTTCCCTTCTTTAAGATTTCTTTGGGATATAAGCCCAGTAGTAACACTAGCATAGATATCCTTGCAGAAAAAATGAGATTGAGATAACATGGAGGAAAGATGGAGAAAATTCTATAATTCTTCAATGTGGGGTAAAGAAGGCTCAGAAAGATGTAAAAAGTAAGGTCCGTTCTAAATCAGTTAACTGTTGTTAGAACATCAGGATGTTCTCATTTTTAAACATGGAAAAACAAAATTCAAAGCTTAATTTTTTTTTAAAAATTCCATTAAATGGAAAGAGTTTTTTAATTTCAAAAATGAAAAAAGAACAATCATTACTTTATCCACATGGGGACACCATTTACAAATGCAAATTGCCAGCTATTTATGCTTCCCCAGATAAACCTGCATAACTCCTATGGAAAAAATGTAGTATTCCTTGATAATAAACCTTGGGAATATGAACATCTCTAAAACTAATAGATTCTCGTGTAGCCAAAATTCTATCAGTGGAATCTTTAATATTTTTCTAGAGTAGCAGGAATTGCTAGAAATTATATATATAGCTTCAAAAAAACCAGTGCTGCAGGGGGAAGATTCTGGGAAAATGGCAGATAAGGTTGGTAAATTTCTATCTCTCCAAATTTCCCCCACATATAGAACAAATTTGTCCCTCAGAAGAACAAAGGCTGGTGAAAAATCAATAAGACTTGGGGCAGAACAGGGTTACTCCAGTTACAACCCTAGAAGATCTGAAGAAAGACATTAGGCTGGGGACTAACCTGAATGAAGTGCAGACATCTCCGGGTTAGCTTTGCACCAACATCAAGTGGGGACCCCTCCAGCTAGCTAGGTATGGCTTGACTGATAGCAGGAACCATAGAGACTTTCATCTCCTAGACTATTTGTATAGTTGGAGTTTGAGTTCAGACAGAACCTCAACTGATTGGGAAAGTCTGGCCCTGCTGTGCTGCCTGGGAGAGAAGAAAGGAATCAGCACCCAGTGAGTGCAGAAGCAGAGAAGCAGAAGCACTGCTGTCTGTGGGCACTTGAAGGAGAGTGGAGCTCCTAGTTTGGGGTTCCTGATCAGAGTAGAGAGCTGAAGTGAAGGTTGAGGGACCATTTCCCAACTTTACATAGTAATTAGAGGTGCTTACACTAATATCTCTTATTAAAAAAATGAATTGGCAAAGAACCCCGTCCGCCACAATTGAAACATATTATAAGAACAGGGAAGACCAGGGTTCATTTTCACAGGAACACATTTTAGTAAAAAAAAAAAAAAAAGTTTATACCCCAAAGAGTAAAGTGAATGACTTCCCCGAGCAAATTTATAGAAAAACTCAAAAAAGAATTTGAAAATCAAATGAGGAAAATTGAGTAAAAAATAATAAAAATCATTCCAAGAAAAACAAGAAGCTTATGAAAAAAAGTTAACCAACTAGAAAAGGAGGTAAAGTCTCAAAGATGAAAAGAAAATTAAAATTAGAATTGGGCAAGAGGAAGCCAATGAAGTTATGAGAGGCAAAGAATAATAAAACAGATTATGAAGAATGAGAAAATAGAACAGAATGTGAAATATAAGAAAAATGACAGATCTGCAGAACAGATCAAGAAGAGAAAACATAAGAATAATTGGACTGCTAAAAAGTTGTGATCAAAAACGGAATTTTGATACAATAATTCAGGAAATATTCTAAGAAAATTGTCCGGGAGTGATAAAACATGAGAAGAAAGTAGTAAAAGAAAAAAAAAAACACCAATTACCACCTCAAAGGTAGAAAACACACAAAAGTATTATTGCCAAATTTTGAAATCTCCAGATCAAAGAGAAAATTTTGCAAGAAACGAAAAAAAAAATTAAAACCTTGGAGCTACACTTAGAATTGTACAAGATTTATCAGCAGCTAAAATAAAAGACTGCTGGTCCTGGAATCATATCTTATGGATAATCAAAAGAAGTAGGGCTGCAACCAAAAATATCATATCTAGCAAAATTATTTATAATTTTGAATTTAGAAAAAAAAATACATTCAACGAACTTGCAGATTTTAAAAACTTTCTATCAACTTCCTGAACTTAACAGAAAATTTAACATATAAGAATCAATATGAAAGATCAATTTTAAGAAACTTAATATTGGACAAACTATTTAAACATGGATAAATTGGTTTTTTACATAGCAAAATGTATACTATATATTTAAGATTCACATCAACAATGGAGTGTCAAAAGAAAGATTGGGGCAGAGTTAAGGTAAAAATAGTAATCATGTTATACAAATGAGATGCAAAGGAAGAATAGACTTAGAGGCATTAGAGGGGGCAAGAGGCTTATAGTTCTGAAAATTTACTCATATAAGAATAAGTTCAATAGTCAATACTACATATATATGATAAGAGGTATAGCAGCCTTCAAAATCTATGAAGAAATGAGAGGGGAAGGATGGGCAAACTGTGCAACAAAAGGTGTGGGAATAAGACAAAGGAGGGATCCTTGGGTAGGGGAAGGTTAAGTAACAGCAAGGCAAATTATGGAGCATAATTTATTTTTAAAAATCAGCAGGGATAGGAAAGACATATCTGTGTGTGTATGTGAGTGTATGTATGTATATATTTATTTATGTATGCATAAATATATCTTTTTCTTAATTATAACTTACTTGGAGGTGGGGGGAGTGAAAAAGGAGAAAAAAGAATAAAGTAAATAAAATATTCACAGTAGAGAATCAAAGAACAATTTATAAGGAAGAAAAAATGGACATTCATGAATATAATTTCTTCTACTAATATATTTGCATATATGTACTTTAAAATTAAAAAAATAAATTATAAAAAAATTTAAAATTAGTGTTGTCCCTTGATGAAGAAGAATCATGGCAGCACTATAGGAAAGATACGGTTATTACATATATATGGAAGTGATCTTTGACAGTTCTGTTTGGTGTATATCTTTTTTTGAATTAAGCAGTTTCTGAATTGTCAACTTTAATGATGTACTTTCTTGTCAATTCAGGAATCAAATTCATTAAGAAAAATAGTAGTATCCAAGGAGGTACAGAGCCAAGATGGTAGATTAGAGGTAACCTAACTCAACTCTCAACATTTCCCTCCAAAAACTTTAAAATGGTTCAACTAAAATTTAGAAGAAGCAGATCCAACAAAAAGGTCAGGGTGAAGCATTTTTCTGGCCTAAGAAAAGTTAACAAGTGAGCAGAAGTTTATGTTACTGAGATGAAGATCTATCCAGACACTGAACAGCAGCAGCAGCTGCTAGTTCAGGACACAGCTCAGAGATGGCAAAAGGATCAGTCAGCTGCTCAGAGATTACAGAAATCCTTTGCCCACATTAAGTATAGTTGAAACACTATGGTGGTAGGGAAGACCAAGAAAAAAAAAAATCAGAAGAAGGCAATGTGGAAACAACTACAAAAATTTTTTTTCAAAAAAAATTCTAATTGGACTTGTCAGAAAAAATCTAAAAGTTAAAGAAAGAAATGAGTGATAGGGGAAAAATTGGGAAAAGAAATGTAACATGCAAGAGAATTCACATATTTTTAATGTATGAAATAAAATAAGCAGTACAATTTTTAAAAAGATTATTGCTCGTGAAACCGCAAATATATTATGCACAACTTCCTACTCCTTTTAAATACATGAAAAGTTACAAAGTATTTTTTCTTTTTTTTTTTCTTCCCTCCTCACCCTGCCCTAGAGATGGGTATCACTAGATAAAAACAACTAGTTATTTTAATTATTTATTATTTATTATTAAAGTTATTCTACATGTACTTCTATTTATCAGTTCTTTCTCTGGATTTAAATAGATACTATCTTTTCTCATAGATTCTTTATTGTTAATTTGGGTATTTGTAATAGTCAAAATAACTTATTTACTCAGTCTTTCTTAATAATCACTATTATTGTATACAACATTCTCTTGGTCCTGCTCAGTTTGCTCTTCATTACTTCATGCAAGTCTATCCATGTTTTTCTAAGATCATTGGGCTCATCATTTCTTATAGCAAAATAGGATTCTATGACAATCATGTGCCACAACTTGTTCATTCATTCTCCAACTAATGGACATCTCTGGAATTTCCTGTGTTTTTTGTTTTTGTTTTTGTCTTTGCCATCACAAAGAGAGCTGCTATAAATATGTTAGAACATACAGGTTCTTTTCCTTCTTTCCTAATCATCTAGACATAGTAGTGATATTGCTAGGTAAAAAAATATAGAAAATTTAATAATTCTTTGGTGATAATTCCAGGTTGTTTTCCATATCACTTGGTTGGGTCCCTTCACAACTTCACCAACAATGAATTAGCATCCTAATTTTCCTACATTCCTGTCAATATTTGTGGCTTTCCCCTTCAATCATTTTAGTCAGTTTGGTAGGTATAAAATGGTATCTTAAAGTTGATTTAATTTGTATTTCTCTAATAAATAATAATTTAAAAGATTTTTAAAAAATAACAATAAATTGTTTTCTTTTTTCAATTAATATTCTTTGACCAACTACCAGTTGGGAATGGATTCATATTCATATGGATTTGACAACTTTTTTAAAGGATTTTTATTTTTTATACAAGATCATTATTTGATAAGTAGTCTATAAATCCCCCTGCCCCAATATATATATAATAGGTATGTATATATTATTTCTACCAAAAAAACTTTAAAAGAATTTTGATATAACTGAAATTATCCATTTTAAATCAAATTTAGCTGTCTATCTCTTGCTTATTTATAATTTGTTCGCCTATTTATAAATCTAATAAGTAATGTGTTCCATGTTCTACTAATTTTCTTGTAATATTTCTGTTTATATCTAAACCAGGTATACATTTTGAAATCTTGGAAAATGATAGAAGATCTTGGTTTATGGTCAATTTCTGTCCTACAATTTCCTTGTTTTTCCAACAATTTTTTGCCAAATATTGAATTTTTGTCACAAAATTTTAAGTCTTTACATTTATCATATGCAAGGTTATTATGTTTATTTGCTGCTGTGAATAGTATGTATACTCTATTTCATTGATTTATTTTTTCTATGTATTAGCCAGTACTAAATAGTTTTGATAATTCCTGCCTTATAATTTAAGATTTGGTTTATAAGAACTGGTGCTACTCAAACTCCTTCCTTTACCTTTATTCTTTTTGTTCTTCTAAATGAATTTTATTATTATTTTTTTTAATGCAATAAATTTTAGTGGGTAATTTAATCAGCATAACATTGAACATATAAATTAATTTAGGGCAAATTATCCTTTTTGTTATACTGCTCCTGCTTCCCCATGAACAAATGATATTTCTCCAATTATTTAAATCTTATTTTATTTATATAATTTAAAATAATTTTCTTTATTTAATTCCTGAGTTTATTTTATCAGATACATTCCCAGATACTTTATACTTGAATGGGAATTTTCTTTTCTTTTCTTTCAGAATTTTGTTTGTGATATACAAGAATGCTGATGATTTATGTGGATTTATTATATATAGAAAATTAAAATTTTGCTAAAGAGTCAAGAAAATAATACTGAAGAAAATACCATCTGAAAAATTAGCCTAATCTTAAAAGAGGTACAAAAATTTTACTGAAAAAAAGAGATTCCTTTAAAAATTGACCAAATGGAAACGGAAATATAAAATCTCACTGAAGGAAATAATTTCTAAAAAATTAGAATTGGGCAGCAAGTGAAAGATAATGATACATGAAGAAAAAATAGGAAAAAAATATGAAATATATTACTGGAGGGAAAAACACCTGACTTGAAAAAATAGATCAAAAGGGATAATTTAAGAATTATTAAACTACATGAAAGACAAGATAAGAAAATAATCCTAGGTTTTTAATGATTTCACATGTATAATATTCCTTGTATTATCAATGGGTGTGGGAGGGGTTAGAAGGAGGTAAAGAATTTGAAATTTAAAATCTAAAATATTAAAAATAGATTTTTAAAAGAGAAGTAGTTATTGAATTAAGTATAACTAACATATAGCATATTTATGATGTAACATTTATTCTGTTTCATGTAGATTTATGATACAACATTTGATCATATGCAAATAACAAGTTGAAGTAAATAAAATCATTTGGAAAATAGTTTTGCATATGTTATTTGCTCATGCTAAACATTAGAGATGTTTAGTCTATTTTCAGGGAATATACAGAACCAAAATAATCTTATGACTATGGGACAAATAGAAATTACATGCCTATATAGAAGATTTAGTTATTTACCTTAATATTAGTTGGAATCATTTATGGAGAAGCCATAGAAAAGGAAGCCAAGTTCACCTGTTCAGCCAAGAAAAGGAAGATAAAAAAGAAAAAAAAAGTAAAATTTAATCTCACTGTTAAAGAGATTTTCTCCATCTCTGTTTCTCCATCTGTGTATGTCACCCCATCTCTATCTCCTTGTCCCTCTGTATGTCTCTGTTGTCTCTCTGTCTCTGTCTGTCTGTCTGTCTCTGTGTGTGTGTGTATGTGTGTGTGTGTGTGTGTGTGTGTGTATCTGTCTCTCTCTGTTTTTCTCTTTTTCTATTTCTCCTGTCTGTGGCTTATTTATTTCTGGGAAGAACATATACATTTTAGCTAATTATGATTTACTGCTAAGAAAATAAAAGGAATGAAAAAATGAGAAGATAGAAGACATTTCTCAATATTATAATTTGTTGTTCCTGCCAGGTAAAGGAAAACAAGGATCCTGTAAAAAGAAAGTCTTTTCAAAGGATTCTTTATTCTCCTTCACCTTTCATGTCACTTGCTCAGTGATCATGTTAGTTTTCATGTTTTTTTTTTTTTTTTTGAAAAAGATTTCTTTACAACATTATGTGGTGAACTTTTTCTTCTCAAAAAGCAGCCAGATGATAAAAGTTCAGATCTTTTATTATCTCCAATATAGCCCGGTGAGCTTAGAGGCCTATCTCTCTGCTTGGTTCCAAGAACTCTCTCCGAATGTCACCAAATCCAAAGGTCTGTCCTTCAGCCTCTGCCTCTGCTTTCTTCTGCCTCCAACCAGCACAGAGATGGAATGAATCTCTGAAATCTCGACTTGTAGCTTCTTCACTCTGAAGAACTTCCTTGACTGGCCCATTGAAGCTCTATTTATGCTCCTTCAAGAGAGGGATTGTGGGTTTTCTCCCATAGTGCTCTCTGGCCCAAAGAGCTTCAAGGGAGGTGTGAACTCATTGAACTCCAATGAGTAAAGGTGTGAACACAAGCCTTGTCTTAATTAGTTCTACTTAGTACCTTGTTTCAGGTTCTGGCCAAAACAACTTCTTGTAAGATTAGATCAACTCTAATTACTTAGCAGTTAGTAAGGATTCCAACAACATTATCCCTTGTACTCACTTCTGTTCTGACTTTTTCCCTTCCTCCCTCCACCCTCTCCCCCAGATGGCAAGCAGTCCTATACATGCTAACTACGGTTTTTAAATGTAAATCAGAATTAAATATTTTTTCCTCCCTTCATCTTTTTTTGTTGGTTTGTTTGTTGCTTCTGAAATCCAGTCCTTTAATACCGCATGCATTCTGGACATCTGAATCAAAACTGAGGTGTTACTGATAATGCTCACTATTAAGATTCAAATAAGTTCTTTTGTTTTAACCACATAAGGAACAGAAAGGCTGAAAAACACAATGACCCACCATAAGTCCAAAAGACTGATGAAGAATGCTACTTACCTCCTGAAAGAGAAGTATTAGAGTTTAAATGGATAGTAAAACCTATATTTCTAGACATGAATAATGTAAGATTTTTTTTCCCCTTGTCCATGCTAGCTTATTCCAAAGACTTTATTTTTATTTTATATTTTTCTTAATGGCCAAGGGAGAAAATGTCAAACACCATGTCAGGTTCTGAAGATACAAATATAAAACAAAACAAAACAAAAAATGATGCTATGCTCAAGAAGTTCACATTCTATGAGTGGAAATGCCATGTACATGTATAGAAACACAAAACATTAGATAATTAGGAGAGGACAAATTGTTCTGAAGGCTCAGTTGGAGGGCAGGTTTAAGGAAAGTGTATATAGCAAAGATGTGAATGAAGAATGGAAATCTAAGTACCTTAAATGAGGAAAGTATATTCTGTTCCTGGAAGAATAGTACAAAGGTACAGAGATATACAAGGGAGTATACTATGTATGGAATAGTAAAAGCAATTAGTCATGATGTGAGAAGGGGACTAGTTCATAATGTTTGTAAAGATAGATTGGACTAGGTTTTGAAGATGTTCAAATGTCAAATGGGAGTTATATGAAGTAGGTAAAGTGATCAAAACACTGATCAATTGACTTTCTCCTAAATTAGTTAATGAAATCATAGGATTATAAGAGGAAATGCTTCAAAGATAATGGTCTTTAAACTTATTAAGATCTTAAAACTGGTCACTCACGATCCAGGTCACAGTAGAGGAGAGTAGTAAACCTATTTCTCTATAGTTCATACCATATCTGAAGAAGTGAAAACTTATAGGTCCTCAGAATTGTGTCTTTAAAACGCTGCATAAAAAAATCTTAAGCTTGGGACAGTGCCCCCTTCCACTCTGTAAGTAAAGTTCCACATTAGCATAAAGTTAAAAAAAAAAAAAAACAATGGGCTGGGAAATAAGTAAACAGCAAAACCAAGGACAAACATCCAAAGACTTCCAAAAACTCAAAGAAAAATGTGAATTGGCCCCCAGACCATGGAAAAATTACTTTTTTAAAAAAAGTCAAATAAAAGCGAGAGAAGAAAAGTAAAGCAAGAGAAATAAGTGATGCAAAAAAAGGATGAAAAAGACTGAACACATTATTAATGTGTTGGTTATTATTTTGATTGATTGTTATTATATTTGAGTAATTATTATTGTGAGGAGATACACAAAAAATACTAAATAAAAAATCTTTCAAAGACAAAATAGGTCCAATAGAAAAAGAGAAACAAAAATCAATGAAGAAAAGAATTCCTGGAAAAGCAGAATTGATCAATGGAAATGGAGGTACAAATACTCACTGAAGAAAAAGAAAATATTTTACCAGTAGATGTTAAATATATTAAAGTATAAATTAGATACACAATAAGTATACATGACCAAACCATCATTTTGCTGTACAAAAAGAATCAGACTCTGAAATATTGTACAATTAGACTGTGAAGGAAATGCAAAATGCAGGTAGGCAAAAATATAGGGATTGGGAATTCAATGAAATGGTTCTTAGTCATCTCCCAGAGTTCTTTCACTGGGTGTAGCTGGTTCAGTTCATTATTGCTCCATTGGAAGTGATTTGGTTCATCTCATTGCTGGAGGTGGCCAGGTCCATCAGAATTGATCATGATATAGTATTGTTGTTGAAGTATATAATGATCTCCTGGCCTTGCTCATTTCACTCAGTATCAGTTCATGTAAGTCTCTTCAGGCCTTTCTGAAATCATCCTGTTGGTTATTTCTTACCGAACAATAATATTCCATAATATTCATATACTACAATTTATTCAGCCATTCTCCAATTGATGGGCATCCACTCAGTTTCCAGTTTCTGGCCACTACAAAGAGACCTGCCACAAACATTCGTGCACATACAGGTCCCTTTCCCTTCTTTATGATCTCTTTGGGATATAAGCCCAGTAGTAATACTGCTGGATCAAAGGGTATGCACAGTTCGATAACTTTTTGAGCATAGTTCCAAATTGCTCTAAAGAAAATATATTAAAAAATAAAACTAGAAATGGTGCAAGTGAAAGCTGATGGAAATATGAGACATCAAGAAATAATCAAACACAATCAAGAGACGGAAGAAAATAGAAGAAAATCTAAACTATTTTATTGGGAAAACAACTAACCTGAAAAACAGATCCAGGAGAGATAATTTAAGAATTAAAAAAACTATCTGAAAGTAATGATCAAAAGGGAAAGAGAATTTTGACATCATCTTTAAAAGAATTATTAAGGAAACCTACCCTGATATTCCAGAACCAGAGATTGAAGCAGAAATTGAACTAATTTACTTATCACTTCCTAAAAGAGATCCCAAAATGAAAATTCCAGGGAATATTATAGCCAAATTCCATAGCTACCAGGTAAAGGATAAATTACTGCAAGCAATCAAAATTAAGCAACTGAAATATTATGGAGCCACAATTAGGATAACGCAAGATTTATCAGTTTCTACATTAAAATATCAGAGTGCTTGGAATATGTTATTCTAGAAGACAAAGGATTGCAACCAAGAATCACTAATCTGGCAAAACTGAGTAAAATCCTTCAGATAGAAAAATGGATATTTAATAAAATAGAAGACTTTCAAGAATTACTGATGAAAAGACCAGAGCTGAACAGAAAATATGACTTACAAATGCAAAACTCAAAATAAGCATAAAAAGGTAAACAAGAAAAAGAAATCATAAAGAATTCAATAAGACTACACTAGTTACATTCCTACAGGGGAAAAATATACTTACAATTTGTGAAGACATTATTTATCAGGGCACTCAGGAATTAACAAAGACAGAAAATACAGGAAAGACAGAGTTAAATGATGGCATTATTTTAAAAAAAATAAAATTAAGAAGTGAAAAAGAAAAAAATGCCCTGAGAGAATGGGAAAAAAAGGGAGAGATAAAATGAGGTAAATTATCTGACATCTAAAAGGCAGAAAGGAGTTTTTATATTAGAGACAAAGGTAGGAGAGTGGAAGGGAGAGCATGTGAACCTTTCTTTCATTGTAATTGGCTTAAAGATACACTCAAATGAATACAGAAATCTATCATACCCTACAGAAAAAGAGAAGAAGAAGGGGATAAGAGAATAGGAATGCACATATTCCTACAGAAGACAAGGAAGATTGTGGAAGATAAACGTTAGAATCAAAACATGGTAGAGAATAGACAGGTTGAAAGAAGAGTGAGAGTAAAATAAATGGAGGGAAAAAGGATAGAGGGAAATAAATAGTTGGTGATCATTAATGTGAAAAGATACTGCAAATTCCTCTAATAAAGACCTCATTTCTCAAATATAGAAAAAAAAAACTCAGTCACATTTATGGAAATAAGAGCTATTCCTTATTTTATAAATGGTCAAAAGTTATGAATAGGGAATTTTCATATGAAACAAAGTTATAGTTACATTAAAATACTTTAAATCAGAAAATTGATAAGAGAAATGCAAATTCAAATAATTCCAAGATGCCATCACACACCTTTTAGATTGGCTAATATGACAGAAAAGGAAAACAGCAAGTAATGGAGGGAATATGGGAAAATAAAAACACTAATTGACTATTGCTTAATTTGTATACTGATTTGACAATTCTGGAGGGCATTTTGGAACCATGCTGGAAAAGCTATAAAACTAGCATGCCCTTTGACCAAGAAATACCTCTAAATAAATCTGTATCCCAAAGAGATTTTTTTTTAAAGAAAATAACCTGTATATACAAAAATATTTATAGTTAACTATTGGTGGCAAAGAATTGGACAGTGGCTAGAGGTCCATCAATTAGAGAATGGATGAACAAGTTCTTGTATATGATTGTGTTGAAATGCTATTATGTTATATGAAATGATGATCAGGAAAAACCTTGAAAGACATATAAATTGACATAAAGTAAAATAAACAGAACAAGAGAACACTGAAAACAGCAACAATACTATATGATGATCTATTGTGAATAGCTTAGCTATTCTCAACAATACAATGACCTAGACAATTCTAAACCACTTAAGAAAGGCACTTGTAGAGGGCCACAGCTAGTAGGGAAACTCTGAGTGAGATATAAGACCCTTCAGCCCAGAGGAAACCTGCTGACAATGTTTGGTTCAGCTCCCCATTTCCCCTAAAGGCTCTCAACCTTCCCAAGAAGTCAGGGGGTGGTGACAACCTATGTTGTGATTGAAGCAGAGTGATACCAGGTGGCAGAGTGACACCAGGTAGAAAGAGTGATACCAGGTGGCAAACTACCTATGATGGCAAGTTGTTCATGTGGTCCCATGTGCGCAGTATATACTTAACACGTATGTATTACAGTATATAAAGGGGGAAGACCTTGGAATAAACGAACTCCATATTTTAGCCATTCTTGGAAGTCTTGCCTCATTACTCTTCCCTAAGATGGTATGTTTTTTCACCCTGGTTTGGGGGCTCTAGAAAGGACAGAACATTTTGTCACCCCAACTTGGGGGCTCTATAAAGCAGAACACAACAGGTATTGTCCATCTCTAGAGAAAAAAAACAGTTAAAGCCTGAGTAGGCATTAAAGATACTTTTGCTTTTTTTTTTTTTTTTGTCTTTGTGTTTTCTTTCACAACTTTCAGAATTTATGTTCATGGCTACACATGCATAAACTGTCAGATTACTTGTTATCTCAATGAGGGGCTGACAGAAGAAAGAGAGAAAATATGGAACTCAAAATTTGTTTTAAAAAAAGAAAGTTAAAATTGTTCTTTATATGTAAGAGGAAAATAAAATATTAAAATTTTGAAATAAATCTTAAAATAAATATAAAGAACTTTAGGCAGCTACATTTAATAAAATCAGAGGACATCTTTGTTTCTCCTTTATGGTATATGAAGAAGTTTGCACTATAGAAGGATGAACTATTCTTTACATTTATCTTTTGCCCTTACTAGAGAAAATGATGGGATGAGGAAATAAATATATCTCCTTCCTTCCCTCTCCCCAATAATCACACAGCAAAGTGCAGGACACAGTCTTGAGGAATGTGAAATCTGGGTAGAATAGAGATAAATATTCAATAGAGTGTTAGCCTTTGGCACTCATAAGTTGAACCCTATGGAGCATTACATAAGACAATTTATCAACCTGCCCCTTAGAGATGGAAAGTGTTGGTACCATGAACATATGAGAAAGAAAATATGAAGTCTGAATTGCTTGTTGAGACACAAATTGCTTAGCCATATATATTCTCTATGCATTTTCCTTCTCTAGCAATGTACTTTAGATATGTGCCCACTCTTCCCACTAACACTCTAGGTTTCTGAGAGAATATGCCCCACATTTATGTAAAGGATGTTGGTAGCTGCTTTGTACTTTTGCTTTGAGCCACTTTTTGACTCAAAATTTTATAACTATTTAAAGCAAAACACTGGAGATTGTATGTCAATCAGAGGTTAGGTGAACCACAAGTACATTGGTTATGAAATAGTCATTATCCAAAGAGGATCACTGAATAAAATGAGACTCTGAAATTGTGTAGATATTACAGTTCTCTAATAGGTAAAAATAGGAACTACCTTCTTCTCTGCAAATTATAGTTTTAGTGGCCTAGGGCAATAGATTTGTTTTTCCTGTTTTCAAAAAAAAATTTATTAAAGCTTTTTATTTTCAAAACTATGCATAGATAATTTTCAACATTCACCCTTGCAAAACCTTGTGTTCCAATTTTTTCCCCTTACCTTCCCTTCTTCTCCTTCCCTAGATAACAAGTCAAACATGTGCAATTCCTCTATACATATTTTCACAATCATGCTGCCCAAGAAAAATCAGATCAAAAAGGAGAAAAAAAGTGAGAAAGAAAACAAAATGCAAGCAAACAACAATTAAAAAAGATGAACATACTATATTGTGATCCACAATCCCCACAGCCCTCTCTCTGGCAACAGATGCCTCTCTTCATCATAAGACCATTGGAATCATTTCATTGTTGAAAAGAGCCACATCCATCATCCATCAGAATTAATCACCATATAATATTGCTGTTGCTGTGTACAATGTTTTGGTTCTTTTCACTTCATTTAGCATCAGTTCATATAAGTCACTCCAGGCCTCTCTGAAATCATCCAATCATCCTGCTGATAATTTCATACACACACACGCACACACACACACACACACACACACACACACACACACACATATATATAAAACATTGATATACCATAACTTATTCAGCCATTCTCCAATTGATGGACATCCATTCAGTTTCCACTTTCTTACCACTACAAAAAGGACTGCCACAAACATTTTTGCACACATAGGCCATTTTCCCTTTTCCCTTTTCCCTTTTTTATGAACTCTTTGGGATACAGGCCCAGTAGAGACATTGCTAGATCGAAGGGTATGCACAGTTTGATAGTCCTTTGAGAATAGTTCCAAATTGCTCTCCAGAATGGTTAGATCAATTCACAATTCCACCAACAATGTATTAGTGTCCCAGTTTTCCTATATCTTCTCTAAAATTCATCATTATCTTTTCCTACCATCTTAGTCTATCTGAGAGGTATGTAATAGTACCAGAGTTGTCTTAATTTGCATTTCTCTGATCAATAATGATTTAGAGCATTTTTTCATAGGACTAGAAATGGTTAGGCCTTTATCAGAATCCTTGAATGTAAATTTTTCCCCAATTTATTGCTTCCCTTCTAATCTTGTGAAATTTATTTTGTTTGTACAAAACCTTTTAAATTTAATATAATCAAAATCATCCACTTTGCATTCCATAGTGTAATCTAGTTCTTCTTTGGCCACTAATTCCTTCCTTTTCCACAGATCTGAGAGGTAGACTATCCTTTGTTCTTCTAATTTGCTCAAAATATCACTCTTTATGTCTAAATTATGAACCTATTTTTACCTTATCTTGGTATAGAGTTTTAGATATGGGTCAGTGCCTAGTTTCTGCCATACTCATTTTCAATTTTCCCAACATTTTCTGTCAAATACTGAGTTCCTATCCCAAAAGCTAAGGTCTTTGGGTTTATCAAACAATAGATTACTATAATCATTGATGATTCTGTCTTGTGAATCTAAACTTTTTGATTCATCAACTACTCTATTTCTTAGCTAGTGCCATATGGCTTTGATGACTGCTACTTTATAATATAGTTTTAAATCTGATACAGCTAAACTACCTTCATTTGCATTTTTTCACTAATTCCCTTGAAATTTTTAACCTTTTCTTCTTCCATATGAACTTTATTATTATTTTTTCTAGCTGTGTAAAATAAATTTTTGGGTATTTGATTGAATAAGTAGGTTAATTTAGATAGTAGTATCATTTTTATTATATTGGCTCAGCCTACCCATGAGTACTTGATGTTTTTCCAATTGATTAGATATTACTTTATTTGTGTGGAAAGTGTTTTGTAATTGTTTTCATATAGTTCCTGACTTTGCTTTGGCAGGTAGACTCCCAAACACTTTATGTTATCTACAATTATTTTAAATGGAATTTCTCTTTCTATGTCTTGCTTCTAGACTTTTTGGATATCATATAGAAATGCTGATGACTTATGTGGATTTATTTTATATTCTGAAATTTTGCTAAAGTTGTGAATTGTTTGTAGTAGTTTTTTAGTTGATTCTCTAGAATTCTTTAAGTAAGCCATCATACAATCTGCAAAGACTGATAATTTGGTTTCCTTATTACTCACACTAGTTCCTTTAATTTCTTTTTCTTCTCTTATTGCTAAAACTAACATTTCTAATACAATATTAAATAGCAATGGTGAGAGTCGGCAATCTTGTTTCACCCCGATCTTATTATGTATGGTTCTAATTTATCCTCATTATATGTGATGCTTGTAGATGCTACTGATCACTTTAAGGAAAACTCCTTTTATTTCTACATTCATAGGAATGGGTATTGGATTTTGTCGAATTCTTTTTGTGCATGTATTGAGATAATCATATGATTTTTGTTAGTTTGGTTGTTGGTATCATCAAATGGTTTTCCTAATAGTGAACCAGTAGGATTAAGGGTCACATAGGCAAAATATGTAAGAAGCTGGACTTCAAAGAAGCTGTTTTAGACTTCAAGGTTGACTGCCTATCTACATTCCCATGCTCCCTCTTCTATAGTCCATGAAAAATGACTGGGCATTTTCTTTTTTCTTTTCTTTTTTTTTTTTTTTTTTTGCATTTTCTTTTTTACACAGAGATTTTACTTTTAGATCTATCTGTGGAGATATTTGACTAAATTAAATTTGACATACAGACAGCTAGATTGATCATTTTTTATGTTAAAGGTTGAGTATTCATATTGCTTTATGATCAATCTATGCTTTAAAATGACCAGTATCCAATCATAATATTTTTATTTATTTTTATGATTTCCTCTATTTGGAATTTTCATGTTGTATTAAGTTTTTAGGAACCTTCAATCATTCAGATATAATTATATTCACATTTTATTTGCCTTATAATCAAGGTTGAAGAATTAAAAAAAAAACAGATGTAGAAAATTTGCAGATCCAAATGAGGCATAATTAAGAAGTTTTAAATTTCAAATTTAAAATGAAATTTTTCCCTACTCAATAAGTCCATTTAAAAAAGAACAGAAAAGTCATAATCTGGGTAAAACAAGGCTGATCTTCTATTCCCTGATTACATATACAAATAATTGCCAATATAAATTTAGATAATTATATTGGCAACTCAAGTTATCCCCCATTTCTATAATTTTTCAGTTAACAATTCCCATCTCTATTTTGTTTGTTATTTATTAGAGATCATGACCCAATATACATGGTAATTTTCTTTTTTTGCATTCAGATGTATGAACATTAGAATTTTATACTTTCTATATTACAAATACCAAATAAAGTGATAATATATCTCCTTAGAAAGAGATTCCTTTATAAAATATGTGTATGAAGCCAGTAAATAAAATGGGGTCCTCTAGACAACATATCCATCATATATCCATTAGCACAATTATTTGTTCTGACTCATAAATTCCACAGATATCAGTTAGTAGGGTATTCATTTGATTTATTTTTTACTTCTTTGTTGAAATATTTCTTTACATTATGCTTATAATAATGATGGACTAAATCACTATAATTATATTTTCTTATAAATTAAGTTATAAAAATAATTATATTTAGGTACATAAGATTGATTTGTTACTTGATAACTAACTACATAAAATAAATATTAACACTCATACAAAATATTTCTTAAATGAGTAGAATTTAGAAAATAACATTCTAATTTAGAAATGCATTTAAAGCACAGAGTCAAGATGACAGAATTAGAGGTGGCAATTTTGTCTCATCTCCTTTACAAGATTATCAGAATTGACCTAGAAAATGAGCTAAATGAAAATCACACTGGAAGAACAAGGTAAAAATAAAGTGATTCATGTCACTTAAGCCAGGACAGCTTAGAAAAATACATATGGAATGCTATGGTATGTGGACAGTGAAATAGGGCTGCCCATGTATGCAATATAGCTTTCACAGGAAGCAGAAATGACAGCATAATTATGGTATAGGCCAGTAGACAGGAACAATAGGGGGACTATTGAAAAACAGAAAAGAAAAAAATCCAAGGGAACGTTTCCACTTGGACTAGGGGAACCAACTGGTGTCATTTGGCAGCACTTTAAAAAAATTTTTTTTTTTTATTACACATTGCTTTATGGATCATGTTGAGAGAGAAAAATAAGAACAAAGGTAAAATCATGGGAGAAAAAAAACAGAAAATAGAAATGAAAATAGCATGTGTTGATTTACATTCATTCTCCATAGTTATTTTTTTGGATGCAGATGGCATTTTCTATCCAAAATCTATTGGAATTGACTTGGATCACAGAAGAGAAGAGCCAAATCTTTCACAATTTATCATCACACTTTCTTGCTGTTATTGTATACAATGTATTTCTGGTTCTGCTTGTTTCACTCAGCATAAGTTTATGTAAATCTTTCTGTACCTTTCTAACATCAGCTTGTTCAACATTTTTTATAGAACAATAATATTCCATTATCTCTATATACCACAACTTATTCAACCATTCCCCAATTGATAGGCATCTACTTATTTTCCAATTCTTTGCTACCTCAAAAAGAACTGCTGTAAAACATTTTTGCACATGTGGGCCCTTTCCCCTCCTTTATAACCAAAAATATTATTTATTGGGATATAGACCCAGTAGTGACACAGCTGAGTCAAAAGGTGTTTTATAGCCTTTGGGCATACGTCCAAATTCCTTTCCAAAGTGATTGCATTAGTTTTTCCACATCTCCTCCAACATTTATCATTATCTTTTCCTGTTATCTTAGCCAGTCTGAGAGGTGTGAAGTGGTATTTCAGAGTTGTTTGAGTTTGCATTTCTCTAATTAATAGTGATTTAGAGCATTTTTTCATATGACGTTATATGGCTTTAATTTTGTCATCTGGAAATTGTTTGTTAATTTCCTTCTACCATTTATCAATTGAGAAATGACTTGTATTCTTATAAATTTGACACAGTTCTTTATTTATTTTGGAAATTTATTTTTTCCTTTTTATTCTTGTTTCTGTTTATTTGTGCAAAAATTTTAATTTGATATAATCAAAGTTATGCATTTTTCCTCTCATAATATTCTCTAGTTCTTCTTTGGTCATACATTTCTGATAGGTAAATTATCCCTTGCTCTCCAAATCTACTTATGGCATCACCCTTTATACACAAATAATGTACCCATTTTGACTTTACGTTGCTAAGGGATGTAAGATGTAGGTATATACTTAGTTTCTGACATATTATTTTCTAGATTTCCTGACAATTTTTGTCAAATTGTGAGTTTTTGTCCTAGAAGCTGGAGTTTGGGGTTATATCATATACTAGTATATATCATATACTAGATTACTATAGGCCTTGATTATTGTGTCATACATATCTAATCTATTCCACTGATACAACATTCTATTTCTTATGAGTGCCAAATGAGTTTGATGACTGCTGCTTTACAATATATTTTTAAGTCTGGTACTGCTAAGCAACCATCTTTTGTATTTTCTTCATTAATTCTATTGATATTCTTGACCTTTTGTCAAGATAATTTTTGCAATTATTTTTTCTAGTTCTATAAAGAGCTATTATAAATAATTTTATTATTTATATAATAAATATTATTATATTATTATAAAATAATTTTGGCAATTTGATAGATTTCTCAAAAGCAATTGATATTTCTTTCCAATTGTTTGGATCTGTATTTATTTATTTGAGAAATATTTTATAATTATGTTCCTATAATTCTTGAGTTTGTCTTGACAGGTAGAATTTCAAATATGTTATTTTGTCTAGTTATTTTAATTGGAATTTCTTTTTCTATCTCTTGCTCCTGGGCTTTGTCAGTAATATGTAAAAATGCTAATGATTTCAGTGGTTTTGTTTTACATCCCACAAATTTGCTAAATGTATGAATTGTTACCAATAAGTTCTTTGGATGATTTTCTAGGATTCTTTAAATATATCATATCACCTGCAAAGAATAATAATTTTATTTCATCATTGTCTACTCTAATTCATTAATTTTTTTTCTTTTCTTATTGCTAAGGCCAACATTTCTAGTATAATGTTGAGTAATAGTGATGATAATGAATAGCCTTGTTTCATTCCTGATCTTATTGGGAATGAGTCCTGCTTCTCTCTATTACAAATTATGCTTGCTATAGGTTGTAAGATAGATACTATTAATTATTTTGAGGTAAACTCCTTTTATTTCTATGCTCTCTAATGTTTTTAATAGGAATAGGTGCTGTATTTTGTTAAAAGTTTTTCTCCATCTATTGAGATTATCACATGATTTTTGTCATAAGCTTTTCTGCATCTATTGAGATTATCATATGCTTTCTGTTGTTTTTGTTATTGATATGGTCAATTATGGTAATAGTTTTTCTGATACTGAACCATTCCTACATTCCTAGTATAAATCCCACTTGGACATAGTGTATTATCCTGCTGATAAACTGTGGTAATCTTTTTTTAAATATATTTTTGCATCAATATTCTTTAGAGAAATTGGTCTGCAATTTTCTTTGTTATTTTGAGTCTTCCTGATTTAGGCATCATTACCATATTTGTGTCATAGGAAGAATTTAGCAGTATTCCTTCTTTATTTTTTTCCAAAGAATTTACATAGTGTTGGAATTATCTGTTCTATAAATGATTAGTATGATTCAATTTTGAATCCATCTGGCCCTGGAGATTTTTTTTAAGGAGTACATTAATGTCGTGTTCAATTTCTTTTTCTAAAAATGGGATTATTTAAGTAATTTATTTCCTTTTCTATTAATCTGAGCAATTTATATTTTTGTAAATATTCACCCATTTTGGTTAAATTGTTTTTAAAAAAGATACCATCCCTTCATATTCAACTCATATCTATGCCCTTTATATATACTCCTTTTAACTGCCATAACAATGAGAAAGTTCTAATGAGGTACAAATATCCTTCTTTGTAGAAATATAAACAGATCATTAAATTTCTTATAATATCCCTTCCTCATTACCTTTTTATGCTTCTCCTGAACATGAATCATGTATTTAAAAATCACATTTTATATTCAGTTCTGCTTTTTACATCATGAATGTTTGAAAATCCTCTATTCTGTTGAATTTCCACTTTTTCCTTTAAAGGACTATACTCAATTTTTCTGGGTAGGTGATTACTGATTGCAATTTTAGCTCCATTGCTCTCCAGAATATCATATTCCAAGCTTTCTGTTTCTTTAATGTAGATGTTACTAAATCTTGTTTTATGCTGACTGTGACGTGACTATACTTGAATTGTTTCTTTCTGCATGCTTGCAATATTTTTCTCCTTGATGTGGAAGTTCCAGAATTTGTCTATGATATTCCTGGTAGCTTTCATTTTGAGATCTCTTTCAGGAGGTGATCAGTGGAGTTTTTCAATGTCTATTTTACCTTCTGGCTCTACAATCTGCACAATTTTCCTTGATAATTTCTTGAAAGATGATGTCTCAGTATCATGATCTTCAGAAAGACCAATAATTTTAAATTATCTTTCCTGGATCTATTTTCCAGGTAAGTTTTTTTTTTTTTTTCCAATGAGATATTTCACTTTTTTTTCTATTTTTTTCTTTTCTTGTGTGTTTTGCTTTATTATATTTTGATTTTTCCTGGTTATTAGCTTCCATTTGCTCAGTTCTAATTTTTAAGGAATTATTTTCCTCAGTAAGCTTTTGTATCTCCTTTTACTAATTTTAACTAATATTTTAATCAATTTTTTAGTAATTTTATTAATTTTTCTTTTTAAAGCATTCTTCTCATTAGCTTTTTTTCCTTTTCTTTTCCCCCACTCTCAATTCTTTTCCTAATTTTCCATCTATCTCTCATCCTTGATTTTCAAAATCCCTTTTAAATTCTTCCACAGATTGAGACTAATTTTATTGTTCTTGGAGGCATTGATATAAGAGCTTTGACTTTGTTATCTTCTTATGAGTGTGTGTTTTGATTTTCCTTGTCAACATAGTAATTTTCTATGGTCAGAAATTTTTTCTGTTGTCTGCTCATTTTCTTACTCCATTAGTTGACTTTAAACTTTAATAGGCTCTGTTTCCAGGGTGGAGGCTGCAATGTCCCAAGCTTCAAAGGTTTTGTGCAGCTGTTTTTCACAGCTCTTTTTTTCTAATGAGTTACAAATATCATCCTCCCATGTAGGAATGTAACTAGATAGGCCTTATTAATTATAATATTTATATAATTATTACATAACTTTCCTGATTACTTCCTTCTTTCAGAGTACTCTTTTCTGCCCTTGAACTATTAAGAGTATCCCTGCCCCACTGTAGGTATAAGGTCTAGTGTGCTAAAGCAACAATGTCCTTTCTCATTGCTAAGAAAAAGACTTCCTCTGAGCTGAGCCCTCAGGAGACTACCACTAACACCATGCCCACTTTTAAAAAAAAAATTTTTTTCATGCCCACTTTTGATTTGCTGGCTTCCCAAGGCCCTCTCACCCTACTGATAAAACTTTTTTTTTTTTTTTTTTTTTTGGTTGATGTTCCAAGTCATCTTTTGTGTTTCTGAGTTGAGAGGTCTAGAAACCACTAATGTTGCTGATGATTCTAAGGCTCTGCTTTGCTGGCTCCGAGTCTAAGGCCAGGGTCAGGGCTACATTGGTGCGAGCTCCTCTTAGATTACATGAGGGATTCCCACCCCATTGCCACAGACCTTTCATATTGACCTTCCAAGTCTTCTTTGGTGTCTCTGCATTGACAAGTCTGGAAGCCACTAATACGGTCTGATTCAGAGATCATTAAACCTGTTTGTGCTTTCCTGGCATAGAGATAGGGCAGGAGCTAGGGTTGCACTGTTGCTTCCTGCATTGAGATTATGCTCAAGGCTTGCACTCTGCTTCCACAGATTTTTTTTTTCCCTGACTTTACAAGTCATCTTTGGTGTCCTTGAGCTGAAAAGTCTGGAAGTCACCAATACTGCTATTGATTCAGAGGTCCCTAAACTGGCTTTGCTTGAGAATGGCTAAATAAGATATGGTATATGTAAGAAGTGTAATATTATTATTCTATAAAAAATGATAAACAAGCTAATTTTAGAAAAAAAGCCTGGAAAGATTTATATGAACTGATGCTGAGAGAAGCAGAACCGGAAAAACATTGTACACAGCAACTAGAAGAATGTGTTTTTGGTTCTTGTCAACAATTCAGTCATCTAAGGCAACTCCCTAATTTTTAGATAGAAAATGCCATCTGCATTCAGAGAGAGAACTATGAACATTGAATGTGTTCATTCACACAAAAATGAACATTTTCATTTTTTTCCCCTTCTTTTTTCTTTTTCTTGTGATTTTTCCCTTTTGTTCTGTTTTTTTTTTGTCTTCTCCCAATATAATCAATATGCAAATTTACAAATAAGTAAAAAATGTAATGCACATGTATAACCAAAAATATTTTTAAAAAGGAAAAAAATAATCAGTAAGAGAGGTAGAAGAAAAAATGAGAAAAAAAATGAGTTACTCAGGAGAATTATGCAAAAAGTTAACATCTTGGAAAAAGCACAAAATTTGACTGAAGAAAACAACTCCTTAAAAAATAGAATCAGCCAAATTTGCATGGGTGGTAGAGGGAGGAACACTGATGTTCCTTTTTTTAAAATTGTTGGATAAAAGCATATTGGGTAAATTGAAAAGGAAGCAAAAATTCTAATTGAAGAAAATAATTGATTAAAAATTACAATGGAACAAACAAAAACTAAAGATTCTATGAAATATCAAGAATTAGTTAAATACAATTAAAAAAGACATTAGAATAAAGAAAACATAAAATACCTCATCGGGAAAACCAATCTGGAAAATGGATACATGAAAAAAAAATTAAGAATTATTGGGCTACTTGAAAACCATTATCAAAAAAAAAAAAAGGTGGAATAAAATTTTATAGCCAGTGTTTGTGAAAAACATTTCTCATTTCTCAAATATATAGAGAACTAAATCAAATTTATAATAACACAAGTTATTACCTATCTTTGGATTCTCACAAGATGATTGGTAGATTCTTTCAATTTCTATTTTAATCTCTGGTGCTACAATACCAGTACAATTTTCTTTGATAATTTCTTGAGAGATGATGTGTAGGCTCTTGCTTTGATAGTAACTTTCAGTTAAACATATATATATATATATATATATATATATATATATTTAAATTGTCTCTCCTGAATCTATTTTTCACATTAGTTGTTTTTCCAAAGAAATCTTTCACAATTTTAAAATTTTTCATTCTGCCTTAATAATGAGATTTTTTTTTAGTAGTTACAAATATTATTTTGCCATGTAGGAATATAACTTTTAACTTCCTTGTGATTTCTCTTTCCTATTTACTTTTTATGCTTCTCTTGAGTTTTGCATCTGAAATACAAATTTTCTGTTCACCTCTGTTCTTTTCTTTAGGGATACTTGAAAGTCTTCTGTTTCCTTGAATACTTTCTCCCTGAAGTATAACACCTAGTTTTGCTTGGTTGGGCATTCTTAGTTATAATGATAGTTCTTTTGCCTTTTGGAATATTCTTTTCCAAGCCCTCTAATCCTTTAATGGATGAACTGCTAAATCTTGTGTAATCTTGACTGGGACTCCATGATATTTGAATTATTTCTTTTTGGTTGATTACATTATTTTCTTGGGAAAGATAAGAGGAGGCTAAATGAGGAAGCACTTGAAAATCCATAATATTTTGTCTTTGATCTCAAGGGAAGTCTGAATCCATTGGAGTTTATTAATTGGAAATGGAAGTGAGATGATCAGACTTGTGCTCTAGAATGATCACTGATTCTAAAGTATCTCAGTAGAGAAAATGGTAAACCTTACTTAAGTAACATATTTCTTGAAAATAAAATAGAATAAGCAGAAATCAATGATTCTATGAGCAGCAAGAAATAAATATTGCAATCAAAAAAGGGTGGAAAATATAGAAAAAATCTTCAATATCTGATATAAAAATTATTGATGTGGAAAATAGGACAAGGAGAAATAATTCAAGCAATCATTGAACTCCATGAAAAGAAATTGAAAATAAATCCTGGATATTATTTTCAAGAATCTTAAAGGAAAACTGAACAAAGTGCTAGATCTAATCATTTACCTCCTAACCCTTCTCCCTTTCCCCCCACCCCCCCAAAAAGTCTCAGGAATGCTATAGTCACAATCCAGAATTTTCACATCAAAGAAAAAATACTAGAAAGATATCCAGAAAGTAGTTCAAGCACAAAGGAACTAAAATCAACATACATAAAACCTGGAAACTTTTACTGTAAATAAGAAGAGCTTAGAACATAATATTACAATAGTCAAAATATATGGACCAAATATAATTTACATGGAAAGTTGAATATAACCTTAAAATAGGAAAAAAATATCTTTAAAAGATAGAAATTTCAAATATTTCTCATTAAAGCCTGTAGTTTACATGGAACTTCGTAATTTTTTTTTAAAAAATAACTTTTTATTGATAGAACCCATGCCAGGGTAATTTTTTTACAACATTATCCCTTGCACTCACTTCTGTTCCGATTTTTCCCCTCCTTCCCTCCACCCCCTCCCCCAGATGGCAAACAGTCCTTTACATGTTGAATAGGTTACAATATATCCTAGATACAATATATGTGTGCAGAACCGAACAGTTTTCTTGTTGCACAGGGAGAATTGGATTCAGAAGCTATAAATAACCCAGGAAGAAAAACAAAAATGCAAGTTTATATTCATTTCCCAGTGTTCTTTCTTTGGGTGTAGCTGCTTCTGTCCATCCTTGATCAATTGAAACTGAATTAGCTCTCTTTATCTAAGAGATCCACTTCCATCAGAATACATCCTCATAGAGTATAGTTGTTGAGGTATATAATGATCTCCTGGTTCATTTCACTCAGCATCAGTTCATGTAAGTCTCACCACTCCTCTCTGTATTCATCCTGCTGGTCATTCCTTACAGAACAATAATATTCTATAACGTTCATATACCACAATTTACTTAACCATTCTCCAACTGATGGGCATCCATTCATTTTCCAGCTTCTACTCACTACAAACAGGGCTGCCACAAACATTTTGGCCCATACAGGTCCCTTTCCCTGTAATTTGAACACAAAAGTCAAGCAAAACTTCTAGACAGAGAGACAGATAAGAGAGAGAGAGGAAGAAAGGGAGGATTAGAAGAGGAGAGAGGAAGAGAGAGAAAGGGCAGAAAGGAAGAAGGGGGGGAGAGAGAGAGAGAAAGAGAGATAGGGAGAGACACAGAGAGGAACACTTTGCTATAGTAATACAGCAAATCCAAGAGGAAATTAGTTATGTATAAGAAGTCAGAAATTAAGATGTTAAATAATATTTGAGAGGGAATAATCAAAAGCAAAATGTTAATCCTGACAAGGAGATTAAAAGGAAAAAAAAAAGGAGAAAGAACAAGATTCTAAAAGAAAATATTCTTCAATTTTGAATTTTGTAATGGTTGAACAAATATTGCATTTAATACATTAATATATAAAAAGTTAACACAACAAACTTCTGAAGTAAATATATCAAATATTTTCCCCTGTTTTATAGATGAAGAAACTGAGACTCTAATAGATGACCCCCATATTCTCATACCTAAGTAATGATAGCTCCTACTCCACTTCATAATTTCGGCATTTGGACTCAGTAATTTTATCACTAACCCACAATGCTTCACCACCTTTGGTCTCAGTTTCCTTAAGTGTAAATTTAGGAAGTTGGACTAACTCTTTATAGTCCCTTCTTGCTCCCATGTCCTAGGATTCTATGTTGATACATGTGCTGGCATGTGCATTTGTATGGACATGAATACATCAAATGAAAGAGTATTTCTCATTAACACACTGCTGCAAAAACCTTTGTTATCTGTTTAGGGAAGCTGGAAATGTATCCTTTAGCATCTTAAGCTAGCAGTCCCATATTTCCCCCATTATATTAGACTTCCACAGGGCAACTCTAGGGGGTGTGGTCATCATGGGATAATCACTCCCCAGAGTATTAGATTCACAGCTGCATTTCAAAGCTTCTAATCCTCAAGAGGTGTGATTATCTGCTGTCATGCTTTAATTCTTAATTAAAACAAGAAACAGCACTCAAATAGGATTGGTGAGTGGATTATGCCCTTTCTTAGAAGGGACAAGGGTGTGTGGGCTTCTTGAGAGCTTAAATGCAGGGGCTTGAGGGAGCTCACTCTACAGTTGAGAGTCTCATAACACAACAAACTAGATCATAAAAAGCCCAATTCTACCCACCTCCCACGCTGGAAAAATTGCTCAGACCACTAAAAATCAGTGGCCCAGAAATCTCTAATGGCTCATTGTTGCTGAGTATCACTTTGGGGCATTTTCAAGTTCATAACATTTTACCCCTTAATGCAAAATTGTGAACTAAGTTCTCATTAGCAGGTTTCTGCTGAAAGTAAAAGCAAATGGGTTGAGTCTTGTGTTGTTTATTGTAGAAAATGAGCATGACCATGTGCTAGGTTTTACACACTGTGGCCCACAATGTAATTAAAAAAGTAATTTTAAACCACAGTACAATGTTAATATTAAAATTGTAGCAAGGACAGTTGTGCAATTAGCATAAGTTAATGAGAAGTATTAGTGAATTTTATTTAATGTTCTTTTTAAACAAATATTAACCCAATTTAAGTTCCCTTTTAAAGATTACATTTACAAAGAACTTCCAAGCAATTTAACTACAATGAATTTCAACAAGGCAGCTTCCTGTCTGTGGTGCCTACCTATTTTTAAATTTTATGAGGCTGTTCAGACAGAGTTTTGTATCAGTTAAGATGAAAGTCCGGATGCATGGCATACTTTAAAAGAAAAAAAAAAGAGGAGGAGGAGGAGGAAGAAGAAGAATAAAAGAAAATAATCAATTTGGTATCAAATTTATTCTAAAGCAGAGAAGTGCATTTTTTTTTCTGATTGTGGAAAAAGACATGCAGAGAGGTCAAAGGTCAAACAAAGAGGAGACAGTATTGTGTAGAAACTGTCACGCATCACCACCTATTTTGACATGCACAGGGCCGTTTGTTGTCTGTTGAACATGCAAATTAAGTGCCTGCTGTCATAGCCAGCCGATATCTGAAAGTGGAAAATGAGACCACCTGTAACCAGTGAATGGAGTGATGGACAAGCATTCAGAGCTCGTCATTTCCAACGCCATTCACACCACCTCCGAATTGCATATGACATGTAAAAATCTTTTCTTAATATTCACAACCGGGAAGTTTGGGGAATTATGGAGGCTTCAACTGCTGCATCTAATGGGTTCTCCAAGCAGACAGCTGTGACTGTGAGCTGGCTTGATAATTAGGTGTCCAGGAAGATTTTATGCTACGAATCAGTTAAAAGGGAGAAAAGAAAAAGAAAATAATGGCAAGCAAAACTCGCTGGAATGGAAATCATATTAACCCTTGGGTGTCTTTCTTTACAAAGGGGTTGTAAGCTTTCTATAAAGCAGAACTAAACAGAATATTTTTGTGAGTTCCATGTGAATCACAGTAGAAAATGTTCTGACATGGAGAGATGCTTCAAAATAACTGAAGTTGTTCCTAAGACTGTTATTCCCCATTTTCCATAATACTGTTCATTTTTTCATCTCTCTAAGAAAACCTACTTTGATAGTTCATCCTGTGAAGGTAGCTCTGGCAGCTAAGTGGCACAGTGGATAGAGCACTGGGCTTTGGAATCAGGGAAGCTCATATTCATGAGTTCAAATCTGAACTTAGATACTTACGAGCTCTGTGATCCTGGGCAAGTCACTTAACTCTGTTTGTTTCATTTCCTTATATGGAAAATGAGCTGGAGAAGGAAATGGCAAAATGAATTCTTTAATAGTATCTGTGCCAAGAAAACTCCAAAATGGATAGTAAAAAGACAGCTATGACTGAAACAACTGAACACTAAGAACAACAACCCTGGTTTATTAAAGCAGGGTATAAATTCTTCCTGTTCTTGCTAAGCAAGAAAGGCTTCAGCTAAGGATTTGGTGTGATGACTGTGCGACTGTCATCAGGAGACTAGGTAATACTGATATGTGCCATTGTGATTCTGTTCTATTTAACCAGTTAAAAATTTAATTCTAACAAGTTAGTACCCTAGATAGGTTTCCTTAAATCCCTGGAATCATGTTTTACTTATAAAAAGCAAAAAGCAAAAAACAAATCTCAAATACACCCTGGATAAAAATGAAACATGAGATTTAAGTAAGAGAAATTTTTAGTTTAGGGAGAAAGTCATCAAAATGAAGCATTAATTTGATATGATATTTCTGTTTTAATGCACACAAAATCTATACTTTTATATATTTTTCTATAAGTGCCTAGATATTTTATGCTGTTTTAACTGTGTAAGAATTTACTTTAAATGAAGTTAGTTTAGTTGAAAAGCTTATATAAATTCCTTGAACATGAGAAATTAAACTAAGGTTTCACAACAATTACCTAAATTTAGAGAGAACTAATGGCAGCTAGAATGAATTTTGGATTTTAACAAGGTAAATAGATTATTGAGCTTCAAATCTACAACTTTACTTCAATATTGTAATAGCTTTCAGCCTTGAATGATATGATTGTTAGCCTTTTTTAACCTGAGAGTTACTAATATAGATAACAAATCTGACATTTCCAAGACACTGATATTTATGTCTTGTTGTCTATACCCTAGCGTTCCTAAGGTATATAAAAGTTTATGCTATTTCAGAAATTTCAGTTACAAATGGCTGCAGTTAGGATTGTGTATGTCTCTGCTCCTTACTTGAATATTTTGAGTTCCTTCACTTTAGGATTCAGAATCATAGAATTAAGAACTGAAAATATTTTAGAGATCATCTATACAACCTCTATATTTTGCACATGAAGAAACTGAGGCACAGAGCTTCAAAGTAACTACCTCAAAATCAGAGAGATAGTAATTAGAAGAGTCAGAATTTGAACCCAAATCCATTTCCTACAGATCCAGTCCTCTTTTAACATGTCTCTGTTCCAGAATTTGTATCTCTCTAACATGAAATAACTGAGACAACATTCTTGAAATTGTATGGTAATTGTTCTTCATAATATTCAATTGGAATCATGTTTTACTTATAAAAAGCAAAAAGCAAAAAACAAATCTCAAATACACCCTGGATAAAAATGAAACATGAGATTTAAGTAAGAGAAATTTTTAGTTTAGGGAGAAAGTCATCAAAATGAAGCATTAATTTTGATATGATATTTCTGTTTTAATGCACACAAAATCTATACTTTTATATATTTTTCTATAAGTGCCTAGATATTTTATGCTGTTTTAACTGTGTAAGAATTTACTTTAAATGAAGTTAGTTTAGTTGAAAAGCTTATATAAATTCCTTGAACATGAGAAATTAAACTAAGGTTTCACAACAATTACCTAAATTTAGAGAGAACTAATGGCAGCTAGAATGAATTTTGGATTTTAACAAGGTAAATAGATTATTGAGCTTCAAATCTACAACTTTACTTCAATATTGTAATAGCTTTCAGCCTTGAATGATATGATTGTTAGCCTTTTTTAACCTGATAGTTACTAATATAGATAACAAATCTGACATTTCCAAGACACTGATATTTATGTCTTGTTGTCTATACCCTAGCGTTCCTAAGGTATATAAAAGTTTATGCTATTCCAGAAATTTCAGTTACAAATGGCTGCAGTTAGGATTGTGTATGTCTCTGCTCCTTACTTGAATATTTTGAGTTCCTTCACTTTAGGATTCAGAATCATAGAATTAAGAACTGAAAATATTTTAGAGATCATCTATACAACCTCTATATTTTGCACATGAAGAAACTGAGGCACAGAGCTTCAAAGTAACTACCTCAAAATCAGAGAGATAGTAATTAGAAGAGTCAGAATTTGAACCCAAATCCATTTCCTACAGATCCAGTCCTCTTTTAACATGTCTCTGTTCCAGAATTTGTATCTCTCTAACATGAAATAACTGAGACAACATTCTTGAAATTGTATGGTAATTGTTCTTCATAATATTCAATTTGACTCATTTTTTCCTTACCAATTTCAACTACTTTTTAAAAGAATAGTAATGTACATTAATAATAACAATAACAATGCTAGTCACAAAAAAAAAAAAAAAAAAAAAAAAAAAAAAAAAAAAAAAAAAAAAAAAAAAAAAAAAAAAAAAAAAAAAAAAAAAAAAAAAAAAAAAAAAAAAAAAAAAAAAAAAAAAAAAAAAAAAAAAAACCTATAATCTCATGCCCCTTATCTTTGTTAGATTTTTCTTAATGTTCACAGAAATCCTTGAGAACAGAAAAAGTTTTGTTCCATCTATTTTTTTTTTCTTTCTTTCTTTATGCCTCTTAAGTTTTAGCCCATTGGCTAGTACAGATGTTTATTGAGTTGACTCAGCGAAGTATTGTTTTTACATTTTTTCATTTCATTTTTTGTAAAAATAATTTCACAATTTACAGGATTAAAAAGCCAAGATTGCACCTCCTTCCAATAAAAAGGCACTTATAAGGATTTATTCCATTTGGAACAGAAGGCTTTATAATTTTCCCAAAAGATGTTAATTTCTGGGAGACAAAAGTTACCTTTACTTTTTAATCTTAATTTGGACTCCCTAACTAGTGCCTCTTTTAGAGATACTGAATATTTCAAGTTTGTGTACCTTAAAATGTCATTGAATGTCACTTCCCCAACTTTAACATTCTTGAATATCAGATAGCCATGAGATAGAAATTTGTTAATGATTCATTATATAAAGTATCAAATTAGGAAAAATAAGTTATCATAAATTCTATCATCCCACATAACATTAAAGGAATCTTCCCTTTTGGGGCCCCATGGTAGAGAGTTGGTCCTCTTTACCTCAACATTCTTGAGAATCACTACTTTTTAGTTTCTACAATAGTGGAAACTCCTTTCTAAAGGAAAATATTTTTAACTCCATTAAAACAACAAAATTTTGGGTTTTTTTAATCTTTTTTTCCTTAAACTTTTCTTAGGTATATTTTGACAGAAATGTATATGTTAGAGAATTCCTATACATTTTAAAAATTACAGTTCAACCTATCTTACCAATGACCTCAATACATCCTGGTGACACAATTCCCCTTGAAGTTAAAATTCAAAATAATGTAATTATGTAAAATTATTCATGAATTAGGACAGGAGTCAATACAAATGTTACAGATATTTAAAAAAAAAACATGAAATAAAATAAAAATTGAGTAGCAGTAAGAACCAATGTTTATTCATTTTTTTAAAGTTTACAAAGTACTTTACATACTATATTTCATTGATTCTTATAGCAAACCAGTGAGATAGATAAGACAGGTATAAGAGAGGCATTTCCAGATGAATAAAATAGACATCATAGACATAAACTGATTTTACTCAATACCAAATAACTAGTTAATTACAGGTGTTAATTCCATCTATAAGAGTAGAAACAGTATGAGTTGGGATAAACCAGAACTGAATTTATTTCTGTAATTTATTCATTGTTTGGTGTTAGCAAAAATCATTTGATCTCATTTTCATCTTAAAGTGGGAATTTTTATACCTATGTCATATACTCACTCCATGGAGTTGTTGAGAAACAATGAGATAAAGTATGTAAAGTACTTTGTAAATCTCAAAGAAATTTATAAATATTTATTCTTCTTTCTCTTAATATTACTTTAAGGTATGCTCCATCTTGGGGAAAATATATTTGTACAAGGAAATAATATTTTTTAAAATATACTTTTTATATTGAACTCTACACAAATAATAGAATATTTTGTTATTTCAAAAATAGTTTCCACCAACTTCATATTATTAGTGACACTTATTAAAATAAAAATCCTAAAGCAATTTATAATCTATATGCGTGGCATATAGTAGGTACTTAAGTACATTTTACTTGTTTGATTCATTCATAACTTTGGAGTCATCTTCAGTCAGAGGTTGCAAAAATAATTGATAAATCTTACAGTTAAATATTTATTAAAATATAACTATATAAAAATTACATTTTGTGCTACTTAGGTGATTTTAGGGAAGTGCATAATCGAGTAAAACACCTTTTTTTTTTTTATGGAGGAAAAGTAAATGGATTTTCTTTATATCTGAATTACAGTATTCATAAAATTGTGATTTCCTTGTTTATTGGAGGTTATGAAAAACCCTCCTGATTCCAGTCCCCCCTAAATTATTTAATGTAAATAAGAACAAGTTATTCTAATAAACTTTGTGATTACATAAGAAATACTATAAATCTACTATGTCTTCTAAAATGATGTGGGAGAAAGAATAGTTTACTATAAACAAGCTTTAACTTCCTTATCCTGATAAAGCAGCATATGAAATGAAATGAAATCTTCTGGATAAAAGTAACTATGAATTGTTGAAAAATATATCTTTAAAATATATTAAAAGAAATAAATTTAATATTTTCTAGATCATTTATAAACAGATTAGACTATTAATGTGATTTCAAGTTTATAATGCTACTTTTATAAACAAAAAAACCTAGAAAAATAATTATTGTATCCATATTGTGTCAGTTAGTGATTTTAAAGTATAATACAATACTTGTTTTAAGTATATGAACTATTGTCTTTGTAACTTTAAACCCTTCATTCTTTTTGTCAATAGCATTCCAAAACCACATTGCAACCTAGTTCATTTCCAAATTATCACAAATCAAATTTAATGGCAGTCCAGTTAATGAAGATTTAATGTATATCTAATTAGTTAAAAAAGTAGTCAGTCTTATTTTAGCAGTGAAGTCTGTCCTTCAGATTGAATTTTAGATTCATTAAAAATGAAAAGTTGTAAAATATATCAAAAGATGCAAAGATATCCAGGAATAGGATTCAAGTAAAAAAAAAAAAACTGTAAAATGAAAATATAATTGGATTTTTAACTTTTATTTCAAATTTTTAAAATGAACTCAGAATTATAATTTGTTGCTGTTGTTATAACTTAGTTAAATTCATTTTGTAGGTTTGGACACTCCACAAAAGATGCTTCCCCTCTCTCCCCCTTTCACATAACATTTTTAAGCATATCATATTTATCAGTTAAAAATTAACAGAATAAAAATAATTTGTGTAGGTATGTCTTTCTAAAAATGTCTCATTTAAGTTTTCCTGTAAAGTGTGTATTAGGTAAGACTACTGAAACCAAAGAAAAATTTCTTCAAATGACCCATAATCAAGGAATATATTTGCATTAGGTATTTCCTCTTAGGAAAAAAAAAATCTTAAGGCAATGCTTTTAAAAATGAAATTAATATCTATCCATAACTAGGTAGGTTTCTTTATAATTCCTATACTTGTAATAAAACTCAAATGCTTTTTCTTAAAGTGATAGTATATTTTAGTTCTAATCACATTTATTTATACAAGCACTTCATGTACATACCCTCTTACATTAATACCTAAAGGTAAAAGGGTGGCTGGAAGCAGAGGCAAACTACATTGTGCAAGTTTTCTATTGTCCCCTCTCTCCCTTCATTTGTTATAGTTTAAGTAATCATTTTTTTATGTAATGCTATTTCTACATTAGAAATCTTGTGTAACTTGTTTAAGAATATTCTAACCTCTTATTCTATAAATTTACAAAGCATTTTTGAAAATAAATAAGAAGGCATAAAAGAAAAGTTGTTGGTCACCAGATAGTATAGGAAGTAACATAGCCTAAAACTAAATTGCCCTCATCCACTCCTCACTTTCTCCCTATCCCCAAAACACACTCCCCACTTAAAAAAAAAAAAAAGACTAAGTATTGTTCAGAGTGATAAAGTCTTCAAATTGGAGTTTCATGATGGCAGTTAGAAGTTTCTTACATGTTCTTGTGTTATGGTACTGAGTAAGGCTAGGGACAGCTGCACCAATTCTACATAATTAGTCAAGGTCAGCTATTGCAAATGGAGGACATTCACTATTTGTCAAGAAAACAATGGAAGGAGACCTACCCATTCTCAATTGGAAATGACTCTGAGCAGGATTCATTGAATCTGGGTTAAAATTATGCCTGCCCTTTTTTTGTGCACAGAGGAAGGGGGGCAACAACTCAGGACAATTCAAGTGTTACTACTAACAAGGCTAACCAAGTACACAAAACACAATCTTGTTTTAACTACCCAAAGCATATGTTCATTGACAGAAACTAATGTTACTGGCACTTAAAGAAAACAAGTGAAAGGGAGAAAACAATCCAAACAATTTAAGAAAAAAATCAGTTCTCAGAAGTAAGTGGGAATTTGAAATTGTTTCCTTAGGACAATGAATAAATGCTGAAATTAGTAATTTTAAACCTTCAACATTAAACTTTAAAAAAAAATTATATAAATTGAAGAGCTGTGAAGTTACTAATTTGTTAGCAGCATACTCTTTGTCTCTCTCTCTCCCCTCATCTCTCTCTGTATATCTCTCTCTCTTCCTCTCTTTTTCTCTGTGCTGCTATCTCTGTCTTTCTGTCTCTATTTCTCTTTTCTCTCTCTGTTTCTTCTTCTTTCTCTACAAATATATACTCAAATATATGTGTGTTCACATATATGCATGCGTGTATACAAACACAAACCTACATTGTGTATATTTATGTGTGTATAAAAACAAATATATTTTTACTAATTTGGAATAACACTTCTTTGCACATTTCTAAAGTATTTATCTGCCTAACTACAATGTCTGTAATAGTAGGTACTTAATAAATGCTTGTTAACTTCAAAAAGCTAAAATTGTGGGTGTGTACATATATGCATATGTCTCTTTGGTTATACATATATATATTCACAACTTGTATCCTTATTGTTTATGCAAAGACATGATTTCTAGTTTGCCAATATAACTTTAAAGAAATATACATGTAATTTCAAAACCAAATGGAAATTAAAGAAGACCATCCCCTGTAATAAGTGTGCATGACCTGAATATGATGAACTTTTTGTCCTTTGGAACTTTTCTCAGAATCATATTTTATATACATAAAGTATCCTATAATAACAACTATATTAAATGCAGTTATTGAAATATCTTCTAATGACAAGTTCATAGATTCTAGGTGAAGAACTCCTGCTCTATACTCTGGACTAAATATGTTAGCAAACATATTCCAATACTTAAAAACAAACAAACAAATAAACAAAAAATACTTATGTATTATACTATATATTCTGTTATTTGGATTTTTGGTTTGATAATAGCAATGAAGACATTTAGAGTTAAATTTTGATTCATATAATTGTGCAAAAGACTAATTTTTTAAATCCCCAGGCCTGCATGTGCATGCCCTCTGTTGGACATACTGTGAGTTGACAAAGATGCCAGTTCCTTGCTTTGATGTTAGGTCTCTTAGTTTAATTTACATCTGTTCCTGACTTTTGTACTAGCCCTTCATACCCAAGCAACACTGCTGCTGGACAGGGAGGGCACACCTACCACTGGGATACACAAAGTAATTACAGGAAACGTTCTTGTTCCCACCCCTAGAGGAGCCCTGTGGGAATGTCCAGGGATAGTGAAAAGGGGCCTAACAGACAGAGAGAGGGCCATCTGGGTTGTATAGTATACTGATACCTCATTAACACGTTCTTCATGATCATATTTTCCAGGTGACAATCTTTCTTTTGGTCTCAGGTCCCTCATTAGTGTCTTGTTATAAAGTCTTCTCACATATCAGATTTATTTTGGTCCGTACACTTTACAGCAGTATTTCCACCTGCAGCTGAACAATTCAAAGAATTATTTAAAACTAAGATGAAGTTAGTTGATGGCTCACACAATAAAGGAAGACTGTTAGACATGATGGAGTAGCTTGTATTTGCAAGAAAAAGACAGAAAAGGAGAGTTGGTTTACTATCTTTCAATTATAAATCCTTAATGGGACTTCATTATCTCACTGTTTACAAAGCAATGCATTTCTGATTAGTCCTTTATCATATTTTCATTTTGAACTGAATAAATTAGGGCAAGAAAATTCTGTACTATGAAATCTTCCTCATTACAGTCAGCTTAGCAAAATGGAACAGACATATATTCCTAGGGTTGTATGTGTGTGTGTGTGTGTGTGTGTGTGTGTGTGTGTGTGTGTGTGTTTCAGATGGGGAAATGTTCAGATTTTCTTTGCCCATCATTCCAATATAAGTGGAATATTTCCAGCTTCACACACACACAAACACACACACACACACACACACACACACACACACACACACTTTCTAGTTTATTAAATTCTAATCTACTTTCATTCATTACCTGCTTTTATTTATTTATATCCAATTCTGTGTTTTTTCAAAAAAGTCCTTAATTCTACCATTAATATTTGAGGAACCCCAAATTTGTACATATAAGTTTAATTGTAACTTATGATATGAATTTCTATCATTAAGCAAAATCCATACAAATAATAATTTGATATTATCTTTGTTCTTTCACTTTATAGTTTCTAGTTTAAAATACACACACATATGGAGAAAAAAGTGAGACAGAGAGGGAGAAAGAGAGAGGGGGGAACAAAATGGGAGAGAGAGAGAGAGAGAAAGAAAGAGAGAGAGAGAGAGAGAGAGAGAGAGAGAGAGAGAGAGAGAGAGAGAGAGAGAGAGAGAGAGAGAGAGAGAGAGAGAGAGATTAATGCCAGTCATAAGTAGCTGGAGATTTTGGGTCAACAACAAAAATGATATTCTTTGAATACTGCTTGAATGAAATATTCATCACTTAAAAGTAAACATGCTATTAAGAAAAGCTATAAGCTATCAATTATAGAGTTCTTTCCACATCTATTTTCTTCAAATTAATAAAAGTTTTCTGTTTGTTCTTTATCCTTAGTATGATTGCATTTCTTGGAGTTCCTTAAAATGGTTTGGTGGGAAATGCTTATCAAAGAACACACCAATCAGTAATATTACCCATCTTAATTCCATATTCCCTTATTACCCTAAGTTGTTTCCAAGTAGTTAATCATGTCTATGAAAATGCTACTGCTGATATCTTAGGCTGCTTATTGTTTCGGCTGAATCAGAAAATGAAACTGTTAATGTGGGAATATGATTCAGTATGTTTATTATACAGTCATTAAGGTGATTATTTTTTACTTCAGTCACTAATGCACGCAATTGACATAATCTCTAAGGATATGAAATCAGTCCAATATTTATCTTTGATCTTAAATCTGACTAAAATTGATTCAGCTAATATGAGGAAAGGGTACTTATTAACCATTTACCTGATTAGGTTACAACCTGACATAAATATAACGTTGGTATGATTATTGTCAATATTTTTGGTTGATTTAAGTTTTAAGGCTACAGATGCCACATACAAGTATTTTCATATTTCTTGATGGACAAAAGCGAATGAGGCTTTTGACAGGTAACTATGATGTAGGAAACGTTTTTATAAAAATATATATTTCAAACAAGTTTCTAAAAACTAAAATGGAAATATCAGTGATTCTTCAGCATGAACTTAGTCTCCTCTTTGCACTTTGTATTACTCTTATTTTTTTCCTGCATTAAAGAAAAAAAGCTAGAGCTTAATACTTTATGTATGCTCTCTCTCCTAACAACCATTCTATCCCAACCCTAAGCCCCTAACCTCTACTTTTTCTCAGTATGACAGTTGAATTTAAACCTACTCAAACATATAATCAAAAGAAATCTAAATTTGCATGAGAAAAGATGATTCTGAACATGACATATACTGAGCTACTCTGCTGTTTCTACATTTGGGAGAAGCTCAAAATTTCAAATTGCTCAGTAATATAGTTTCACAGCATGATGTTTGCAATAGGAAAAAAGGGGCTCATGCTGTTAAAGGGGTGGTTTGTTTAAGTTTGTGTTCTGAGATTTTTCATATATGAAATACACACAAATACATAAATGTATATATACATATATATATATATATCCACATATATAAACATATGTAAATTTCATGAGACTGGGAATCTGTCATATGAGTTAAATAAAAATATCTTTACCTGTCATAAGACAGTTCTTTTCAACTCCCCACTACTATAATGTTTTAATCATTTACTTTTTAAAAACACTATATCTAAACAATTTTCTGGAATGAACAAACTTTCTTAATTACTCCAGAGTATGAAAGAAAATCCTAGTGGCCTGAAAGAACTCACAGCCCTCCCAGAGTTGCCAAACTTGTTACTAAGGAGCAGTTTGCATGCTGGGAGAATCTGACTGATTGACTACCAACAATGTAGAAAAAAATTGTCCTAGTCACAGATTCACTCATGATTTCTGATTCCTAGCTATACAAGTTTACCTTCAATAGTCTATGATACACCTTTTCCTCTATAGAGATAAATATAAGAGAAAAACAACCTATGATCATTTATATTTAGCATTTCACTAGCCTAAAAAGTCTCCTTGAATAAATGATCCAAATATCAAGAGGCTAAACAGTTTGCCAGCGGGGAAGTGAAGTTTTTTTCAGTCTTCTAATGCAATACCTGTGTTTAGCTGATAAAATAATTTTTGTTGCTACTTTCTGTAGCTGTCATAAACTTGAAAATGCTGAAAAGTATTTTGATTTTATTTTCTATTTTCAAGTATTATAACAAAGATTATCCTTCTTTTTCAAGATTATCTTTCAAATGGCCTCAGAAAATATTTTAAAAGGTAAAACATCTAGTCTAAATATTATAGTTATGAGGAAACTATTGTATCCAATTTATAATAAGTGCTTTATTGTTCTCAAAAATACAAGTTATACTAGACTCATGAAATTTTTAATTGAGGTGGAATGGTTTGATTCCACATCAGAATCAAGTTAAACTAAACTTTTAAATATTCTATCATTCTCTATTATTCATGGCGGTGTTTAAAAATGTAAAGATAACATGCAAAATGTTGCCTACTATCACAGGTCTACTGTCACATTTTATTTGTGGTTTGTAATTTCAGTGGTTTGGACAAATTCATTCTCTCTAGCTTATATCATGGTATGGCCAAATGGCCAATGTTTATACTTTGTTTTACCAAGTTCATTCACTGTTTGAAATGTGATACCCATCTCATTTTAATCTGCCAACTAAGTGGATTTGTTAAAGGAATTGATGTTATCAACCAAACCAAACAAAAACAAAAAGCAATGAAAAAACATTTTCTATAAGAAATGCATGTGGAGGTATTGACTCTCAGCATGAAATTAGTATATTACCCATCTCATTACCTAACTGTAGTTTAACAGCTCCTTCTACTCTCTGTAGAAAATTTTAGGCATAGGAGCAGCATGGATATGTATATTTAGAGTGGGGTTGGAGGAGGGAATAGGAGGATGGGTGAAAAAACATATATATTATTTCTTTGTTCAAAAAGTCAGTTCTAAAATGGCCAGCAAAGTATATATTTGCCAGGCAGGGGGGGAAATTCTTTCATAAATCTAGCAGAAGGGAAATCTGTCACAAGTTTCTTTTCATTAGCTGGCTTGATGATTCTGACCTAAGGTAGCAATTAAAGGGATTTATTTTATGACATTATTAGTGCAAAGAGTGTTCAAAGGTGAACCTATTTGTCATGCCTGATTAACACCAGCAAGGAAAAAAAGTATTTAAATGGAAACCAATTCAAACTCTTTAAAAATGCCTTAGTGATGTGATTTCCCATGCTCCAATAGAAGTTCTAGTTCCTTCCAGTTTACTAGTTAAGGAGTCATCCTGAAGGTTTGTCAATTGCATTTGAAGGAAATGCATACACACATTTAAAATGAGGGGAGAGGATAATAATATTGACTTGTGTCAATTGGCCAAACTTTGGAATGTGTGCGTGTGTGCATATGTATATATACATGTAAAAGTGTATATACATATGTGTGTTTAATTGGTTTTCAATTTTTTTCTAATTTGAACATTTTAATTCTGGGATGTATGTATATATGTATACATACATATTTATGTATATGTGAATATATTCATATATACATGAACACAATCCACATATGAGTGTTTATGTGTATGCATGCATGCATGCATGCTCTATACATGTATGTATATGTGTGTGATTGTATATAATTGTTTTTTTTTCTAATTCTTACATTTTAATCCTTGGATGTACATATGATCATGTCCTTAAGATTTTTTTCCTAAAGCTTTCATGGATCTAGGTTATACAATTTTGACACCAATTAAATTTTTTTCTCTTTATTTATTCATGTAATACAACACAGTAAGCTAAAACAAATGATTAAATTTTGGCAAAATGGTGAAAATTATTGGAAAGTATGTGATGGGCGAAGCTATACAAGCATACACACATTTTGCTTTTATTAGTATAAATATTTTAGCAATATGGCTATGTGGAAAACATATGCTATATCGTTTTATTATATATTTTTCCTAATCTGTTTTTAGTTCCATAAAATTTGGGGATCAAAATACTAAAAAACATTTAGTCTAACATCTGTATGTTACAGAAAAACAGTACTCAGACAAAGAAAGTCATTTGCCTCAGGCTCTCAGGTGGTAAAGGGCCGAGCTCTCTATACATCAAGATCTCATTTTCCTTCCTCTTATAGAGTATATGCACCTTTGGGCAAGAAATATTTGGGGTTTTTGCCTTTCTATTGTCAAAGTTTTGCAGGGTGATTCAGGACAATATAATTTGCCTTGTCTTTGCCTCATTTCTGCTTCTCTTCTTCTTCTCTCTCTTAAGAAGGAGAAAAAAGAACAAATTACTTGAGCAGTGGAATCATATTCAATCAAAGATGTGAATCCAAAATTCGTTCTTTCTCCTTTTTACCCATATTACTTCTCTCATGCAGAGCTGATGCATTTGTTCCACCCCAGCAGAAAATTAAGTAATTGTTTATTTAGCATCTAATACTTTCAAGTCTCAATTGAAATTCTACCTTTTACAAGCTACATTTCTTAGTCCTTCATTTTATTGCCTTACCTCTGAAAGAATATCTTCTATTTATTATAGGGGGGCACCTAGGTGGTAATATGAATTAAAAACATGGGTCTAATCTCAATAAGATCTTAGTTAAAATTCCACTTTAGATATTTACTAGATGTTTGACCCTGGACAAGTTACTTGGCATGTGGTTTCCTCAGATTTTTTTATCTGTAAAATGGTTATAATTATAGTACTTGAAATGCCAGAATTGTTGGAAAGACAAAAATGAGATAATATCTGTTAAACAAATGTATTGCAAATCTAATATGTCCATATGAATGCTGGATATGTAATAATTATTTTTATTATTATCATCAATATAGTATCATTATTTTATTGTATTTTTGTTTTTATTCTTTCACATTCTCCTCTTCTCCCCCCACACTAGTGCTTTCAGTTCATTAGAGGTTGGATTTTGCTTTTCTTTGTACCTTAAGTGCTTAGCATATGGTAAGTGCTTCATAAACATTTATTATCTGACAGTTTACCATTATCTGACTTATTATCTTATGATCTGACAGAAGCATTGTGTTAGCCACTGAAGATATAAGTCCAAAAAATGAAACAAATCCTATACACAATAAGGTTAGGAGAACCTTATGTTTGCATTAATTTTCTAGTAGAGGTGATGTTTGCACCTATCTTCCTCAGTCTGTTATTCTGTCCATTTTATCAATCAATCATTAAACATTTAATTAGCATTAGCACATATTATGTCAGGTACTGTGATGACTGCTCAGGATACAATATAATGGTGAATGAATCTGTATATTTGCGAAGCACCTGACCCAGAACTCAAAGATGCATACTTTTTTTTCTTTTTACTAATGTTCTCCAATTTTTTATCAGAAATATCTTTCACCTATAAAATGTAACTGCTTGGTAGCTATTGCATATTAATCATAAAGTGTCAACTAAGCATTAGCACATAGATCCCATTCTTGCTATCTTAGGAAGGAAAAACAATCTCCTTTTCTTCTTTCATCCCCTAATCTGCTTTCCAATCTCTTTCTCCCACCTTTTTCTTTACCCTCTGCATGTATGTGTACACACATACACACACACACACACAAACAAACAAATACACACATTACCTATGATATAGCTATGTTTGCTTTTTAAAACCAAATTATTCATGGCATATGAAACATTAAAAATAATGGAAATCAGACCAGCAAATAAATACTCATATCTAGCAATACTCCCTTCCCTAGAAGCTAAAAATAATTACATCAGCAATTGTTTACAACTCACTCAGCATAAATTGTTTCTAGCCCTGCAAAGATGATGTAATTTATTGTCTGTGTTCCATAAAAACAATTGTCTTAGGATCTAGTATCTTTTTTTTTTAATATCTACAAAAGAATTCTTCTTCTTTTTTTTAACCACTTACCACTCATCCAATCAATAGTTCAAACTCTAATACAATACACTTAAAGGAACCTGTATTCCTAGAAGGCTGGTCATAAAGCCATTTGGATTACTGTATGCTATCAATTAGACCAAGGGAATTTTAAGTCTGCAATAATATGGCTAATTTAGTTTTATGCTAGATAAAATTTGAGAATCTAGAGGCAAAAAGGGCAATACCCTGTTACAAATTTCAGTAGTCCTACAAACTCTTGATATAGAGGGCAACTCATCATTGCCTTCTCATCCTGTACAATTCTTATTCATGTCTTTCCACAAAACCTTTTTGGTTGATTCAATATGTTGTTAGTCTTTCTTTGAGTTGTTTGACATCACAAGGATAACAGTGCAATTAGAAAGATGTCCATTTATTATCTCTTACTTTTCCTACAGAATGAGCCCAATTTTTTTTTTCTGTTCATACACGTCTTAGGAAAAATAACTTATGCCAAGTTATATGCAAGTTATGGTGACTGTTCCCTTCCCATAAAGGTACAACTACTATATATATAATCAATCAGCCTAGTCAAATTAAGAAAAGTCAAACTTTAGAAGGCTGGTCAGTTGAAGTCCACTTGATAGGGTATGAATAGTTACAGTAATCAAAGAATCAAAATTGATATTAATTGCTCATGAGTAGGCAGAGCCAATATTTTAAAAATCACAATTCTACCTAAACTAATTTACTTATTTGTGGCCAACTTGCCAAAAATTATTAGATGGAGCTAGAAAAAAATAACAACAAAACTCAACTGGAAGAATGAAAGATCAAGAATATGAATGGATAATTGGGAAAAAATACTTATTCAGTGTCATACCACTTAAACTCTCAAGAAATTATTTTATAGATCTAGAAAAAATAATAACAAAGTTCATCTGGAAGAACAAAAGGTCAGCAATTTCAAGGGAATAAATGAAAAATGCAAATGAAGGTGACCTAGCTGTATCAGACCTAAAACTATATTATAAAGCAGCAATCATCAAAACCATTTGGAACTTACTAAAAAATGGAATATGTTATGTTCACAAGACACAGTCAATGATTATATTAATCTAGTGTTTGATAAACCCAAAGACCACAGCTTCTAGGATAAGAACTCACTATTCAGCAAAACTCTCTGGGAAAATTGGAAATTAGGATGGCAGAAACTAAGCACTGACCAATACCTAGCATCATATAACAAGATATGGTTTAAATGGGCTCACAAATTAGACAAGAAGAGTGATACTGTAAGGAAATTAGAAGAATGAAGGATAGTATATCTCTCATATCTATGGAGAAGGAAGATATTAGTGGCTAAAGAACAAGAGTACATTATGGAAAGCAAAATGGATAATTGTGATTTTATTGTTAAAAAAATTTTGTACACACAAAACCAGTGCAGAGAAGATAAGAAGGAAAGTACTAAACAGAGAGGGGAGGAGATTACATCTAAGTATTCTGATAAAGAGGCCTCAAAAGCAATTGGGGTTAAGTGACTTTACCCAGAGTCACACAGCTAGGAAGTATTAAGTGTCTCAGACCAGATTTGAACTCAGGTCCTCCTTCCGGGCTAGTGCTCTATCCACTGCATTACCTAGCTGCCCCTAAAGCCCTCATTTCTAAAAATATATGGAGTATTGACTCAAATTTATAATAATTCAAGACATTCTCCAATTGACAAATGGTCAAATTTCCCCTAAGAACTGCTTTGGCTTCATCCTATAAGTTTTGGTATGTTGTCTTATTATTGCATTTCTCTTGGATAACATTATGGATTGTTTCTGTGATTTGTTATTTGACCTACTCTTTTTATAGAATTAGATTATTTAATTTCCAATCATTTGTTGTCTATCTTTCCCTAACTCTTAATTGACTATTGACTGTATTGACTATAATTTTTATTGCATTCTGGTCTAAAAAGGAAGCATTTACTATTTCTGCCTTTCTGCATTGTGTATTGCTGAAAAAAAAGGTGTATTCCTTTCTCTATTCAGTTTTCTCCAGGAGTCTATCATATTTAGGTTTTCTAGGATTCTATTAACCTCCCTAGTTTCATTCTTGCTTATTTTGTGGTTAGAGTTGTCTGATCCTGAGAGGGAAAAGTTGAGGTCATCCACTTACTATTTCTTCCTGTCAGTGGCTTAAAATCTTCTCTAGGAATTTGGCTCCTCTACCACTCGGTTCATATACATTTAATATGTTACGTTTCATTGTTTACAGTAACCTTTGTCCAGATATATGTTCCTTCTTTACCTCTTTCTATAAGATCTATTTTTATTTTCACTTTATCTGAGATCAGAATTCTTATCCCTGCTTTTTTTTTTTGATTCAGTTGAAACATAATGAATTCATTTATAGCATTTTATCTTTATTCTGTATGTTTCTCTCTCTATCAAATATGTTTCTTGTAAACAACATATTGTAGAATTCTGTTATTTAATTACTCTGCTATTCACTTTCATTTTGTGGGAAAGTTCATCCCATTCACATTAGCAGTTATAATTACCACTTCTTTATTTCCTATTTTCTCCTGTATATAAATATACCTTGTTCCTTAATTATATTTTTTACCCATCCCACACACTACCTTATCTCCTCTCACCCCTCCTCCTTCTTTTAGTAGTGTTTTTTAACCCACTTCACCCACTTCCTTATCTTCTATCACTCCTTCCCCCCTTCTCTTGTTTTCTAGTGTTTCTGCCCTCCCTTCTATTCGGCTCCTCCCCTTTCTTTTCCCTTTCTCCTAATTCTTAATAGGGTTACATAAATTTCTATACTTTACTGAATGAATAAGTTATTACCTCTTAGAGCCAAAACTGATAACAAACTTCAGACAATACTCATTTCCTTCTCTTCTTTTCCTCCATTGTAATAGGTTTTTTCCACCTCTGATTGTTTCATCATACCTCCCTTTTCCTCTTTTTCCAATACATCCCTTAATGTATTTTTTTCCCACCCTTTAATGACTTTTTCTTTGGTGTCATCATATCAGAGTCCATTCACAACCACATCCTCTGTCCATATGATGCCCCCCTCTGTCTGCCCCAGTAACAGCCACAGTTCTCAAAAGTTACAGACATCTTTTTCCCAGCTAGGGATGTATATAATTTAACCTTTAAATAATATATATATTTCTATTGTTTATTTTCTATGTTTATCTTGCATCCTGTGTTTGTAGATTAAAATTTCTGTTTAGTTCTGTTTTTTTTTTTTTTTCAATAGAAATGTTTGAAAGTCTCTTACTTCATTGAAGCTCCATATCATCCCCTGAAAGATGATGCTGAATCTCCCTGGGTAGTTAATTCTTAGTTGAAACACTAGGTCCTTTGCCTTTTGGGAAATATTCTAGGCACTCTAATCCTTTATTGTAGAAGCTGCCAGATCCTGGGTAATCCTGACTGTTGCTCCTTGATATTTGAATTGTTTTTCTCTGGCAGTTTATAGTATTTTTTCCTCAAGATTATAGTTCTGGAATTTCACAACATGTTCCTTGGAGTTTTCTTTGTGTAATCTCTTTCTGAAGGTTGTGTGAAATAGAGAGATAAGGTGAAGAACTTACAGGAATGTATGAATTCTTTTTTTGTGTTTTATTTTCATTATTTCTATGTTTCCCCTATGACTTGTATAATATGTGCAGGCCCATATTTACTTGAGCCTTGGTTAGCTATAAACATATTTACTTAACCTGAGCTGATGACATTTATCAGTATTTGACATCTATCAATATTTAGTCTATTAGCTTGACCACTATTTGCTTGATTAAGCCTGAAGGCCTGATTTTCTGTTTCCTAGAAATCAGGTGATTTTGGGGAAACAGAAACCTTCCATTCCAATCTCTCCAAATAGCAACAACAAATTAGATGCCTCCCCCTCCCCTTCTCAATGCTCTCTTACTTATGATGTAATCTTTTGTGATGTACAAAAGAATTGACCATAATGCTCTCTTACTTGTGAGGTAATATATAAAAGCTGTGTATCTCTACTACTTCTTTAGCCCTCCTACCTCGAGCTTTCTCTTTGTTATCTCATGATGAGATGACTCATCCTCCCCAGAGGTTTTAATTAACAACTTTTCTGCTTTCTACTGAATGATCTCTGAATAGTCATTTTGGGTAAGGGTCTTCTACATCCCTCATAAGGTGATCACTGGATTTTTTCAATAAGTATTTCCCCCTATCTTTCTAGACTATTGGGGCAGTTTTCCTTAATTATCTCTTAAAGAATGCTATCCAGGCTCTTTTCTTTGGTCATGGCCTTCAGGTAGGCCAATAATTTTTAAATTGTCTCTTCTAAATGTATTTTCTAGGTTGACTGTTTTTCCAATGAATTATTTCACTTTTTTTTCCATTTTTCATTCTTTTTAGTTTATTTGACTGATTCTTGCTCTCTTATATAGTCATTAGCTTCCATTTGCCCCATTCTAGTTTTTTTTTTTTAATCTGTGATTTTCTTTAGTTAACTTTTGTATCTCTCTCTCTCTTTTTTTTTTTTTTTTTTATTTGGCTAATTCTATTTTTTAGGGAGTAGTTTTATTCAGACAATTTTTTCCTTCCTTTTCCAAACTGTTGATTCTCTCATGCATACCTCCCATTTCCTTTCTCATTTTTTTTCTTCTTTTAGCTCCCTTATTTGCTTTTAAAAGTCATTTATGAATCCTTTCAGGAAGCCTCTTTGAGTTTGAGACCAATTCATGTCACTCTTTGAGATTTCTTCTGTGGACATTTTGTCCTCATCTGAATTAGTGTTTTTGTTCATAGAATACTTTCCAGGTTTGTTTGTTTGTTTGTTTGTTTCTTGAAAGGATCCTGCTCATCATTTCCAGATAACAATAATATTCCATCAGAGAAACTTGCTTAATTTTTTTTTACAATTATTATTGCTCATTATATTTCCCTCATTTATTTTCTATCTCTTTGCACCCTGTCCTTTCTCAAAAGTATTTTGCTACTGACCACTCCCTCCCCTAATATGCTCTCTCTTTTATCACTCTTCCCTCCTTTCCATATCCCATTCACCTTATTTTCTTGAAGAGTAAAAATAGATTTCTTTACCTATATTGAGTATGTATGTTATTTACTATTTGAGCCAATTCTGATGAAAGTGTCACTCACTCACACTCTTTCGTCCCTCTTCCATAGTAAAATGTTTTTCTTGCCTCTTTTTTATGCCAGATAATTTTCCACTTAATTTTTAATAATTTTCAATATATCAATTTCAAATATCAATAATTTTAAAATAATTTTCCACTTCTCCATTTCTCTTTCTCCCAGTACATTCTGCTGTCATCTCTTAATTTCATCATTAAAAAAAGATATTATCCCTTCATATTCAACTCATATCCATGCTTTGTCTATATATATTCCTTCTGTCATAATGAGAGCATTCTAAGGAGTTACAAGTATCATCCTCAAATGTAGGAATGTAAACAGATAAACCTTAAGTCCCTTATCACATCACTTTCTTGATTATCTACTTATGCTTCTCTAGAGTACTATATTTGAAAATCAAATTTTCCATTCAGCTCTGGTCTTTTCATTACAAATGCTTGAAAATTCTCTGTTTCATTGAATGACTACCTTTTCCTGTCAAGGATTTCTTTGTCACCACAATAACTCTCAATGATCTGAATTTTTTTTTCTACTCACTTTTCTAGACTATTATTTTGCTTTTTCCTCTTTGTTAAAGTAGGACTCTGTTTCTAGAGTGGAGGTACATTGTCCCAAGCTTCAAAGGGTTTGTGTAGCTGTTTTCAAAAAGTATTCTTAAAATCTGATCACAAGCACTCTTTTCTGCCTTGGAGCTATTAAGTCTGGCCCTGCCCCACTGTAGCTGTGAGATCTAGTGTGTTGGCCAGGGCTCCACTGACCCAGGTTGCCCTGGGATTGAACACCAGAACCCCATTTTTGCTGCCACAGATCCTCTCCACGGATCTTCTGAGTCCTCCCTGGTGTCCCTGGGTTGTGAAGTCCAGAGGCTTCCAGCATTATGCTGATTCAGAGGTCCCATCCCACTGATGCTGGGGTCTAGGCTGCAGCTGGGGTCATGCAGGGCCTGCACTGGGCCTGTGTGCTGGGGTCCCACTCTCGTGCCATAAAACTTTTCTGCTGACCTTCAACATCCTCTTTGGTGTCTTTGGGCTCAAAGGTCTGAAAGGCACCAGTAGTGCTGCTGATTCAGTGGTCAGCCTGGGCTGGGGCTGGGACTGGGTCCTGGCCTGTACTCTGTCCTGGAAATTCCACCCTGGTGTCACAGACCTTTTCTGCTGAGTGTCTAAATTGCCTTTGGATAGAAAATGCACTACTCCGTCTTTTGGGGTATTCTGATGCTCTAAAAATTTTTAGAGTCACTATTTAAAGGAATTTGGCAGTATGGCAGAGATGGTTGGCAAGTTCCTATCTTTAACATGCCATCTTGGCTCCACCTCTCTAAATCATTATCAATTATAGAAATGTACATTAAGACATCTCTAAGGTACTACTTCACATCTTTCATACTGGTGAAGATGACAGAAAAAGATAATAAATTTTGTTAATGATGTGGGAAAACTGAGACACTAATATGTTGTTGGTGGAGTTATGAAATGATCCAACCATTCTAGAGAGCAATTTGGAACTATGCCCAAAGGACTATAAAACTTTGCATATTCTTTGATCCAGCAGTGTCTCTACTAGGCCTATATCCCAAAGCAATCATTAAAGAGGGAAGATGACCTACATGTGCAAAAATGTTTGGGCAGCCCTTTTGTAGTGGCAAGGAACTGGAAATTGAGTGGTGGCCCCTCAATTGTGGAATAGCTGAATAAGTTATGGTATATGAATGCAATGAAATATTGTTCAATTAGAAATGATGAGTAGGCTGTTTTCAGAAAATCCTGGAAAGACTTATATGAACTAATGCTAAGTGAAGTGAGTAGAACCAAGAGAACATTGTACACAGCAACAAGATTATGTGATGATCAACTGTGATGAACTTGGCTCTTTTCAACAATGAGGTGATTCATGGCTATTTCAATAGACTTGAAAATTTATATACAGAGAGAGAACTATGGAGACTGAATGTGAATCACAACATAGTATTTCTACCTTCTGTTATTGTTTATTTTTTCTTTCTCATTTTTCCCTTTTTATCTGATTTTTATTGTGACATGAAAATTATGGAAATATATTTAACAGAATTGTTCATATTTAACCTATATTGGATTACTTGCTGTTTGGGGATAGGATGGGAGAAAGGAAAGAAAACTGGAACAAAAGGTTTTGCAAAGATGAATGTTGAAAACTGTCTTTCCATGTATTTGGGAAAATAAAATACTATTAAGTCTTTTTTTAAAAAAAGAAAATACAAAAATGAATATCAAACAAAAGAACTGACCATAAAATTACTATAGTGACAGGGTAGATCAAGACACAAACTAAGAAGACAAAAAATATGAAAAGAGATATTAGTGAAGTTACAATGAAAAATAGCTGATTGACCACAAGTCAAACAAGGATCCCAGAAAAAGTTAAAGAAAAATATGATTAGTGGTGGAAAATTGTAGGGGGAAAAGCAAAAATGATGAAAAAAATATTTCCTTCTTGATAAAAGAATCACAGGAAAAAATACTATAGGAAAAAAAATCCTTTTAAAAGAGACTTGGCCAAATGAGAAAAAGAGGTCTAAAATCTCCCTGAAAAAAAATAATTCCTTAAAAATTAGAATCAGCAGAATGAAACCTATGGATTCAAGAGTCATCAAAAAAAAGTCAAAAGAATGAAAAATAGAAGGCAATATGAAATATTTCACTGAAAAACAACTGACTTTGAAAATAAGCCCATCAGAAATATTTAAGAATTATCAAACTACATGAAAATCATTGTTAGAAAAAAAGGAGATTTGAAGAAATTATCAAGGACAAAATAGAAATTGTAAAACAAAAAAACAAAACACTGATCCATCCCTGAAAAAGATCCTCAAATGAAAACTCCTAGGAATTTTTTTTTTTTGCCAAATTACAGAGTTGCCATGTCAAAGAGAAAATACTTCAAGTAACCATAAAGAAACAATTCAAATGTTGTGAGACCACAGTCAAGATCACATAAGATTTAACAACTTGCATATTCAAGGAATACTTGGAAAATGATATTCAAGAAGGGAAAGAAGCTAAAATTACAACCAAGAATAACCTATCCAGCAAAAGTGAATAAAATCTTCCTGAGGAAAATGGCCCAGTAAACCAAAGGACTTTCAATCATTCCTGATAAAATGACCAGATATACATAGAAAAACTGACATTCAAAGACAAGATTCAAGAGAAACATAAAAAAAGATAGACATGAAAGATAAAACATAAAGGATTTGTACTTTGGATTAGTGAAGTGCTTTTTAATTCCTCAGTCTGCTTCTTCACCTGATGTGAGTGGTAGAGTAAAACTTTCTATTTGAGAAAAGGCAACTAGATGGCACAATGGATAAAAGTCCTGAGTCTGGAGTCAGGAAGATTTATGTTCCTGAATTCAAATCCAGACTCAGACACTTAATTAGTTGTATGATTCTGGACATGTTATTTAAGCCTGTTTACCTCAGTTTACTCATCTATAAAAGATCAGGAAAAGAATATGCCAAATCCCTCTAGTATCTTTGACAAGAAAACCTCAAATGAAGTCGCAAAGTGTTGCATATGACTGAAAATGGTGAACAACAGGAACAAGCTTAAACTATTTACATATGCTGGGATAGACATTCCCCAAACTCAACAAGACATTTGATTCCTGTCAATTACCATCAAACTGGTTTAGCTTGTCTGCAGAGATGGTTTTACCATAGTGTGGCTGCTGCACATGCTACAGTTTCTTGGAACAATGGGTGAGAATTAATTGTCAGGTAGACATCAAAGGGAGATGACCAGCACTGAAAAATTCCGAGCAAGTTGTCATTGCAGAGATATTGGTTTTCCCAAAATACCCCGAAGCTCCCTCTTGTACTTGGTTGGCTGGTTGTTGTCCTTCATTCTGAAGAGCACCAAAATGACATCACTATGTTGAAATCAAGTTACAGTATGTCCAAATTTAGTTGATCAGACCGATATGACATGATTAGAATGCTTACCACAGATCGGACTCTAATAGTTCATGTGAAGTTGGAAAGGATTCTTTTAAATTTGTTTATCTTGTGTTTCTTTTGAGCTACTTCAATTCTACTTTGCTTCTAAAGCACAGCAACTTCTTTAATGAGGGCTTGACATTCTGGGCAATACTGTTCCAGTTTGTGTCTCACATCATGAAATTAATTCCAAAGTTCTTCAGAGAGACCTTGGGAATATCCTTTTATAGTTTCTTCTGACTATCATATGAGTTTATCTTGCATGAATTCTCCATAAAAGTCCTTTTGGTAAGTGTATATGTGACATTCAAGCAATGTGACCTGCCCAGGAGAACTGCATTCGCTGCAGAAGAGTATGAATGTTTGGCAATTTAGTTCAAGAAAGTACTTTATCCTTTCAGGTGATCTTTAGCATCTTCTTAAGGTGATCCAAATGGAAGTAATTATTTCCTGGCATGGCAGTAGTATATTGTCAAGGTTTCACAGATTTACAACAATAAGATCAGCACAATGATTTTGTAGACCTTCAATTTGGTAGTCAATCTAAATTTCTTCTGAATTTTCCAGACACTAAGCTAGGTTTGGTAATGAATGAGTCAACCTCATTATCAATCTGTAGGTTCCTGAAAGCATACTACCAAAATAAATGAACTTATAGACAATTTTCAAAATTTCTTTTTTTCTTGTAACCAATGATTCTATGTATGGATGATGTTCTGGCTGGTGGAGCACCTTTTTTTTTTTCTTGGTGTTCATTGTTATGTCAAAATTCGCACACACAGCAGAGAATAAATCCTTACTTCATTGTATCTTTAATACACATTGAGTACACAATCCTCTGCAATAAAAAGTAATGTACCAACACTCCCTACACTTTAGCTTTGCTAGATCATCTGTCTTCTATGTGGCAGTTGACCTTGATGCTGTCGTTTTCCTCATTGAAGCTGCTTGACAACATGGGAAGAAACATCATGGCAAAAAGAATGGGGTAAGGATGCAGCCTTGTTTAATACCACTGGTAAATAGGAAAGTGCAAGAGCATTGTCCATTAACCAAAACTCAGACAACCATGGTCTCATGAAATTGATATACAATATTAATGAATTTCTTCTCTATGTAAGCAAATTTTAACATAGCTTTCCATAAATTCTTCTGATCAATAGCACTGAAGACCTTGGTCAGATGTATGAACATTATGTACAGACCTCAATTCAGTTCCTGGTGTTTCTCCAGAAGTTGTCAAGAAGCAAACAATGGATTGACCATTCCTCAGTCTTTTCTGAGCACACAATAGTTTTCAGGTAGATGATCTTCATTTAAGTTAGGAGAGACTCTGGCAATACTTTTGCCAGCAATAACTGAGGAGACATCCTGTGATCACCACAGAACAATCTATTTCTTTTGCCTTTATAGTTATGGACAATAGAAAAATCTTTGAACTCCTTGACAATAACCTTCAATCATAGAACATGGAAAATTTAAAGCAGTTTTTATGTGAATAATGGACTTACAAACATGTCTTTTAAATTTCAGCAAAATAAAATCATTACCTTGTGCTTTTCTACAGGATAGGTGTCTATTGGCATTTAACATCTCTTCTTCAGTTTGACGAGAGAAGTATTGTCTTCAACGTGAGTAAACATTAAAAATATCTTCATCATTGATTGATGATGGTTTATTGAGAAAACTATGGAAGTGTTTCTGCCCATCTCTCCAAGATCATGTCCTTAATATTAACAATGTTATTTCATTAGCACTGAGCTATTGATATTCACCATATTTCAGGCCCATAAATAGCACTGAGCGTATAAATAAAAATGCTTTTAATTGTGACTCGCAGTGTAAAACTGAATTTCATCTGATTTCTTACTGAGTCAAGAATCCTGTATCTCTCTAAGCTATGTTTATATTTTACTTTTTGAGGGTCTGAGGCAAGTGACCTGCCCAGAGTCACACAGCTAGGAAATATTAAATATCTGAGATCATACTTGAACTCAGGTCCTCCTGACTTCAGGGGTGGTGCTCTATCCACTGAACCATCTTGCTTCCCCTTATTTTTTTCTTTTGCTAGAGTGAAATGCTACCCTTAGGGACAGATGAACTATCCTGCTGGTAAACATTGTGGAGTTCTTGTTTTTCATTTAGCAGCTTCTGAATTTCCCCATCATTTCCACCAAACCAATCTTATTATTTGGGAATGTTCTGACCAAGGTTACCAAATGCAATTCTGTATACCAAATTCTGACACTGTGTGTCAGCTCAATTTTCCCTCCAAGTTACTAATGAACTGTTCCTGCTCTTAGAGAAGCACTCTAATATGTTGACATTAATTTTTCTAGTAGTCTTCTTGTCTTGGTGTTACTGCTTTTGTTGAATGCAAATATTTTGTTTGCATTTACTTCACTGCATTCACCTCGGGAAAAAAAAATGTTTATCCAGCTCTGATTTCAGTAAGCTGGATTTCATTTGCCATCTTTGTCTCATTCAAAACAGGTATGTGGATGCAGTACCTCCTGCAAAAGAGTTGTTTGTCTTTCAGGTCTACTGGATTTTGTGTTGTCTGTAAGTACACACACATTCCATGTACTGATGAGAGTGAAATCATCTTGTAGAATATTTTTGTGTAGTTTGACTGCAGGGTGAATATACCTGCATATTTATCTGCTGTGGTAATCAGACCAAGGTTGGGTAAACAGACAATTTTTAGGGTATGTTTTCTAGCTTTTTTTCTCACCCCAGGAGGTGAGAAGTGTGATCCTTAAAAAAATTGCTCTAACATCCATATGGTTGCTGAATCCCATCAGTATTTTCAGTGAGAACATGATCCTACAGATTTGCTGACTGTGTGCAAGGTTGTGACTATAGCCTTCATTAAATTTGAACCTGCTGCTCAATCACATGCTTGTCACCACATATTTGAGATAGGGAAAAATGAAATTATGGCATGAATGATATCTTTTAATTCTCTCTTAAAATGGATGTAAGACAGAACGGCAAAAAGTCATAGTCTCACTCTCTCTTCCAGAGTCATCAGTCTAGAACAAAATAAAGCTGATTAGTGATGGATCAAGATACAGTGGAAGACATCGGTGTCTTTGATATCTAACAAAGGTTTAAGTGCTCCACAGCATCTGCTCCAGCCACCTTCATCAAGGCCATTGGAGCAAATTGTTCCATTATATTTGCCCATTATACTAGGGCAAGTCTTTACATGTATAGCATAGATACCACCCTTACCACCAATGGAATTAAAACTCCTAGGTCACACTCAACCTGTCTTAGCCCATCTGCCTAAAAGATTTACTGGAGTGTGGTCACATGTTACATCTTCTTTGAGCCACTGGTAAGTAGCCCTTCCATCAGAGGTACAAGTCTTCTCTAAACACATCCTAGACCATTGTATGACAGAAAACTAAAAATGATATTTTAAAGTAGGTATATGTTCCTCAATGTACAATATTATGGCATTATTTGTTTTCTCCCTTTTTCAGATTCCTAAACCATTAAAGAAATTGTATGCTCCAAGAGTTTAAAGGTATCTGAATAATAGAGAGAATTTTTCAGTCGACTTTTAATACCACATGTACACTGTCCCCCTTATGTACTCCAACTTATAATTTGTCCCTCACCAAATGGAGAAGAAAACTTTGAAAGCTTTGACCAAAAGACAAGGACTAAAACCCCAACTTTTAAAGGAAGCTTTTCCCAAGACCTCTTAATTCCAGAGCATTTTTTCTGTTACTTACTTCCAAATTATCCTATGTATAGCTTATTTGTATACACTAGGTCTACATGTTGTCTCCTCAATTAGATAGTAAGCTGAATGACAGAAGGGACTGCCTTTGCCTTTCTTTATATCACCAATGCTTAATTTAATATCTGCCAAATTAGTAAGCACTTAACATATGTTTATTGTCTAATTATAATGGAGTTTGTAAATTTGTTTTGTTTTTAATATTATTATAAATGTGTTTAGCATAATATGTTCTTTGTAATCTTATGCATTTTGTTTTATGAATTTAAAAATATTGTTGTGAAAAGGTGTTCATGGGCTTCAGCAGATAGCCAAAGATGTCTATGATACACACAAAAATGTTAAGAATTCCTTTCTGTCATAAGGCTATATTTTAAGCAATGAAAAAGTAAAAACTAATTGCATACTGAGCAGAAATAGAATTTATCTGACTGGGATTTTGACAAAGATTTTTGGAACTTACAATGAGAAATGCTAACAGGCACTATTTTATCAAATATAATTGTATTGTTGCTATTGCCATTTTTGTCTAATCATTTTCCATTATCATCGAGATGATAATATAGAAATTGCCATATGAGTCACAAGGTTTCCTATTTTTTTTATGTGCAGTTTTAAATAATAATGTGGTTCATGTAAAAAATAGTCAACAAGTATTTATTAAGTACCCTTGGGAACACAATATATTCAATATTTGGGATAGGTAATAAACTGGTGGGTGCTGACAATTACTTTCAATGTAATGCATAAAAAAGATTTAGGAGTTTATATCATGCAGGTTTGGAGGTGGGGGATGAGAACAGCTGAACTCCCTATGAGTGAAGGTATAAAAGTTGATAAGCAAACCTACTGAAAAAAAATGTAAAGTAAAAAAAAAGAGGAAGCAAATGTGGTTCATGTGCGTGGAAAGTGAAAGAATAAATTCTCTATGCCTAACTCTAGCAATACTACCTGTACTTGCTGAAGAAAGTATTATAGGATGTCAGAACTGAAATGGATCATAGAAATTTTTGAGTTCTGACAGTAAGTGAGAATCTTTTCTAAATTATAGTTGACAAGTGGAGTCCTAGTCTTTGTTTGAAAATAACCAATAAAGAAACTCCCAAGTATTTCCCAAACAATTCTTTTCACTTTCAGAAAGTTCAAATTGAAAGAAGTTTTTACCTCTTTGCAATTTCAGTCCTTTGATTCTGTGTCTATATTCAGAAGATAAATAGAACATCTCTCTTCCACATTATTGTTGCTGTTCATGTTTTATTTCTTAATCATATCAGTGACATCAGGGTGATGTCTTGACTTGTCTGTGAATTGAATTTAAGTGAGGTAGAATTGCAGAAGTCATGAGCCTTACTCTCTTCCAGAGTTATCACAATCCAATGACATTGCAAAAGTCACAACAACTGGTGATGGCTGGGATGCAGTAGATGAATTTTGTCTTTTTAATGCCTGACCAAATTCTAGGCAAGAGCTCTTGCCTAGTACTAGCCATTGGAATTTTTTTTTCTTTTCAACCAGTCCCACCAGAAGTGATCTAAAGAAATGCTTGCAGTAGACATCCCTTTACCTCACCTCAAACTCATAAGTTTGAGGACTGTTAATTACTATCAAACCTTCTTCACTCATCTACAATTATGGTTTTTTACCTACAGAGAAGAGTTGAGTACCAGGTGGACTCCAAAAAGCCATGTGTGGCCCTGAAAAAGCTCAGCAAGCTCTCACATGAGAAGTGTTGTCATTCTTGAACACCTTATATATACACCCTGTCTTTCAATTGATAAGACATCAATTGATAAGCAAAACTATAAACAGCTATGATATTCCCCATAGATTTCTCTCTTCTTGGCCAAACATCCCTACTTTCTTTAACTGTGACTATAAGATTCCTTAATATTATAAGGATCCTCTTCAGTGTTGTCTCCATTTGATCATCATGTTTCCTAGAATATTGTAACCAGAAGAGAATATGATAGTCCATATGCAGTCTGACTAGGACATAGTGGATACAGAATGCTGCAGTGTAAAGCTAAATTTAACAACAGAGGATCTGATTTCAAATACCAGATGTTCCATATAAAAGTTGGCAAAGAGCATGACTAACAACGCTAGGTCTCAATTTCTTTATCTGTAAAATGAAGAGGTTTTATTAAATGATAATTAAAATGTATTTCTGTTCTGTATTTATGAAATCATGATTTCCATAGTCCCAGAAACTATGACCTAAAATGCAGTTCAAAAGAAATCATAAATTTGGGAGTTTTTTTGGCTACCATTCTATGTTATTAGTTTTTCAGTCCTTTAAAACTCCTTGTAACTTTTTTTCAGATAACTGCTTGCAAACCATACCATCTCCATCTTGTAAAGTTAACAATTTTAGGCTGTGTTTACTTTGAATGTGTCCCTATAAGATCACATCTTATTTGACTGAGCTTTAAGATTTGGATTATCAAGATATTATAGAATTCTAATATTTTATGTTTTCCTTTTGTATCATATAGACATTTAAGAATGTTATTTATGCCTTCATCCAATTCTCTAATATAAATATTTATCAGTTAAGAAAAAAGAATACATTTCTAGTATATTACAATATATATGTATTTTTTTCTCCTTTCTAATGTTCTCTCTTTAAAGTCCCTCTAACCAAATTTCTATCAAATGAGTATTATCTGGACAAAGTCATGCAATCAGGTTCAAATCCATGCAAATACAACCCTGATAAGGTCAAAACTCTGAAATTATCTGGACTCGGCCTTTACTTTTACAAATGAAGAAACTGAGACCTAGAAAGGGGAAGTATGCTGCCTCTTACTTCTCACTGATGATTCAAATGGCTAGTAAATGGCAAAATGGGATTTGTATTAAGATCTGTATGTGTAGTGTTTTTTTTTTTTCTATATTGCTTATAAACACTACTTTCAAAATCAAATAAAAAAGTAGGATTTTATTTTGTTTTACTTTTTGAAAATTAAGCCAAATTTCACATTGCTGCCTAATAGGCTCCACAAAATTTTGGTTAATTTTTCCAGTATCTGTAATTTTGCTAGAATAAATATGTTTTCACAGTTTCAGTTTACAACTCCTTTTTAATTTAGTAGATTATCTAAAAAAGTTGTGATTGAAAAATCCATCCTCCTATAACCAATATGGTGAGGAATCTCTCCAGATTTAGTTAGGTTATAAATTGGATAAAAGATATCCAATGATCATTGCAAACATATCAAAGCTTTATCAATTTGGTGGCACCTGCTAGTCACTGTTTTCTTCTGACATAGCTTAGAAAAGATATACCACTATAATACCTTAGAATAAGTATTAGTAGAAGAATATGGAAAAACAAAGCAGAAAAATAAACACAAACTACCTTCTACACATTTTTATAATACAACAACTCTTTCTATCTAAGTATACGCTTACATAGACTTGGATACCCATAATTGGTTTTGGTTTCTTTTTAAATCACAGTGAGAAGATACAAGATTTTCTTTTTTTAAGTGACTCACTTACATTTTTCTTTTTATCTCTCTGATCTCAGTTTCCTTAACCCCTCTCATAGGCAATAGTCCTAAAGAGAAATGTTTCTCTTCTCCCTCCCCATATCTTCAGATCAATATAAAATGATTACAAGTCATCCTTTTATGATTTGTCCTAATTTTGAATTTTATCATTATCTAACCTTTAACATGAACATTTAGCTATTGCCTTATGCAGAATTCCTTATTTCACCCTTTTCCCATTTTCCCTCTAAATTCTTTCCTTACTCCCTCTCCCCCATAACATCTCTCCTAATCTTCTTCAGTGTTTCAGGGAGATTCCTGAACCTTTGAATGAATTTTCAGTAAATGAACCTATTTTGACTTTTTTATTCATTAAGGAAGAATAATTTTAAGAAGTTTTAGTTGCAATAAACCTTTTCTTGGTAACCATAATTCACAAAGAAAAAAAGGGGCGAAATGTGCTTATCTACTACCCTTAAATGTGGAATCAATAAAACCTACTTACCCTATTGTTTCTAGGTTTCTTTTAAAACTGGTATTGGAGAAAGGATGTATGTACATTAATGCATGCAAATAAGTCAGGATTCAACAACAGCACAAAAATTTCCCCAAAGGGGGAAAAACATACACACATGCTCTTTCCTATGCTCTCTAATTTATCATCATATTCTCTTAAACTCTGGGGCATTGCATTTTAGAGGCCTATTAAATAAATCAAAAAAGTATATTATCTGAAATTAGGGAAAAGATAGGACAGCAACTAAAATTAATTCACCATGGTAATCTGTTCCTATAAAACTCCCCTTAGGGATAACATTATATGCCCATTTCTATGTACTGAGATTCAAGTATATCTCTCCTATTAACATCACATGCTCACATCCCTTTGCATTTAAATAAAATATATCTTCCCAGAAAAAGAAAACCTAAAGTAAGAGACTCACTATACCTTTTAAATTAGGCCAATTAAATTTAACCATTACATGATTATATTTCAGAAACATATTCAACTTTGGAGAATGGAGAAAAGTCTAAAATTAAATTTATCAATGTATATCTCTAAACACTACAAATGTGCATCCCACCAAGAAAATGCAAACCTCAAACCAAGAATTATCAATACAAAAAAAATCTATCATCTTCAACACCTCATCTTGAAGTTAGAAATACAAAAATGAGAATTATGTGTGACAGAAGAACTGTTTAATGTTGCTACCCAAATCCTCTTCCATTTTACCTCCAGTGGGGATGTGGGGTGGTGGGGGAAGATGTTGGGTTATGTTGAAGATAATATGATACAGAGCTATAAGCCCTCTTCAGATTTCAAACAGGTCAACTTGTCAAAGCTTTTTAAGAGAGCCAATTACATTAATTTTCCACAGCAGAAAAATACATATTTCATTTCCATTTCCCACTAGAGATGGGGCCTAGGGATCCTGTTTCGAAAGGCTCTTATCACTAAGTAACATTCGTACCCCCAAAGGAACCTTTGGCAGTCACTGGTCCATTGATATAATTGAGGAAGGTATGAGCTGTCTGACACTGCCATGGCATTGCTCAATAGTGCTCTGCACTGAGCGTTTGGAACAATGGGGTTTCCACAGACGGCCACATTGTCAATAAATTTCAATTACACTAATTGCCAAGAGTTCAATGACTGCACTTTGAAAGGGGGCAAAAAAATAATAGAAAAAGAAACCAGTGCCTAGTAGGGCTAAAGAAAAGGAAGCAATAAATAGACTATATTTTCTAATGGGGGCATTAGTGGATTTTTTAACATGGCTTAACAAGATTTTACAAGCTGTATTGGTTTCAGGAATCCTGTTTTACATTTCTTTGTTAATGTTGCTAAATAAAATATACAGAAACTCAATTATGGGAGACCATTAGGGTGGAATTTTTTAAAACTTTAAGTGTTGTTTTTTTTATTGAAATAAAATTGTTGTTGTTGATGTCCTGAGTGACAACTGAGTCCTGAGTGAGTGATATTATGTTTATCAGTGAGTCAATGTGATTGCTAAAGAAACATAGAACGACCATGTGATATTGGGGGATAGATTCATCACTGAGATACATAATTAATGAATTAAGGGACCAGAATGAAAAAGAGGAGCACAATGGCCATTCTTTGCTATTAAACACATGTAGTTGTAAAGTACTATGCAGCCTTTAGTGTACCTGAATTCTTCTCATGTTAATATACTCAGTTATCGCAGATGGTAAGTAGAAAAACTTTTTATTTTATTTCTTGCAAGAGCTAATTAAAAAAAAAAAAAACAGAAAACATTCCAACCTTCCTTTTTTGAAGAGCTTATTGTAGGAGCAAATGTATTGCCTTTCTCTTTCATAGAATTATTACTTATTGCTTGAAAAGAGGAAACATCCTGCAGTCCTACCAAGAAAACAGAAATAGAAAAATCCAGCATATAACAGATTTAAGAGTTTTGATTTGGTGAAAGTACAGCAACATTTCAGCATTTGAGGAATGTGGGAGCTTAAGCAGAACATCCAGTAGAGCAAGAGACCTAGTTCTTATAATTAAGATGAAGACTCAAGGCAGACGCTTCATTATTTCAAGCCCTTGCAGAAGTTACCCTCCCCTCTCATCTCATTTTGAACTCCTTTTTTTTTGTGTCGTCTTCATATATTAAGATGGTGAGTTCTTTGACCACAGACAAGGTCTTTTGCCTTTCTTTGTATTCCCAATAGGTAATATAGAAAATGCCTAATAAGGGTTTACTGACTTACTGGTCCTACTAAGGAGAAAAGGTAGGCCCAGATAAGGAATAGCATGAACACAATGGGAAGTAAAGGAGTGGTCTTATTTATTAGTGAATTTTCATGTGATATTCTTGAGAAAACAAAGGATATCACTACCCTCAATTCACAGTTCACATGCTTTATGTGATCCTTTTCTTATCTGTTTCAATTCCATATGCCTCCCAACTACGTTTCTGTAAGTTTATTTCTATTCTTACTCTTGGACATTATATTAATGAGTGAATGTGTCCCCAGGTCATACATAAAATAATATGCTGTTATTATTAATAATAATAATACTTTGTTTTATATTTCATAATTATTTCTAAATACAAAGGGATGTGGAAAAAAAACTGGTAGAATTGTGAGCTGATTCAAATATTTTGGAAAGCAATCTGCAATTATGTTCAAAGAGATGTTAAACTATCCTTTGACCTAACAATATCACTACTTAGTCTATTTCCAATGATAATTAGGAGAAAAGGAAAAGAACCTGTATGTTCTAAACTGTTTAAAGCAGCTCTTTTAGTGATGGCAAAGAATTGGATATTGCAAGAATGTTAATCAATTAAATAATTTCTGAACAAGTGGTGGTACATGATTGAGATGAAATACTATTGTGTTGTAAGAAAAGATGAGCTCAATTATTTTAGAAAAAAACATGAAAATCCTTGTACAAAATAATGAAGAATAAAATGAATAGAATCAAGAGAACATTGTATATAGTGACAGCAATATTGTTTTAAGAACAATGTTGAACAAATAAATTATTTTGACTCTTATAAATATCAAAATTAATAATAAATTATATATGAAGAAAGACAATACTTACAGCCAGAGAAAGAACTGATTAAAAAAAGACTAGAATAATTTTATATACATGAATGTATATATAAATATATGTACACATATACAATTATGTATAAATATATAAATATGTATACATACATGTATATTTGAAGGTGTGTACATATGTGTTCACCCATGTTTGTATGTATTTTGCATGTATGCATGCTTATTTGGGTCTAGTAGGATGGGAGGAGGCAAGAAAAATTATTTGATAATTCTGATGCATATTTGAAAGAAATAGAAAATTGTGCATATTAAATATGCAATTTCATGTACAGCCATCTTTTTACTATACCCATGTTTTGGAAATTTTTTCATAAATAAAAAATAAAATTAAGAAATAATGGAGTTTATATTAGTTGATAAATTAATGTGAAGTATACTAAATATGGGTCAGGAGCTAAAATAACTGGAACAACATCCTCTTTCACTTACTGGGTTCACTTCTAGAAAGCTGAAAGTTATTTGTAATAGTATGTCAATTCTTTGTGAATCCTATGACTTCCCTGCAAGATAGTTCAGATTCAAGTAAATGAACCAATGTAAACAGAGATATAATAAGGTAGTGGAGGCAAGGGGTGAGATAGGACTAAATCTATACTCCACAGTAATCAAAAATAAAATATAATTAAGAGAAGAAAGTTATTTTGCTTTATTTACAGGATAAGATATTCATTGTAGTTAAATAAACATGGCTAAGTAATGAGGATGCAAAATCTCTTTCTACCTTTATCTATGGTTAATTAATATGTAGTAAATAGGGATTATAAATAGTGGATCCATCCTTCCCTCCATGCTCTATTCTGTTTAAAAAGCATCTTTTAGATGGTAAGGAGAAAATATAGTAGGTCTGGGCTCACTTTTGTGTGGAAACCTATGTGAGATTATTTCAGTTTTATAAAGAAGGTTTCATTAAATAACTTCATGTGTGTTGTGGAAAGATGCTGGATTTGGAATGCAACTACTGTTCCTAATTCTCCCACTTACTACCTGCATGACCCTGGGCAACACACCAAATTCTCTGGACTTCAACTTTGGGCCTTAATCTCTAGGCCTCATCATCTGTAAAATGAAGTGAATGTTACCTCCAAGATCTCTCTCTTACAATTTCCTACAATTCCTTTAACAGGAAACAAAATTTTCTATTCTTCAATTAAAGGTGAAAGTGAAGGTAAATTACACTAGGATAGGCAACACAGGTAAGATTTAAACTAGAGAGGTTGCTATAGTGCTAGATTTAGAGATGGGAATACATTGACTCAAATTCTATCCTTAAGGCTTAATGAATTAGCGAACATGGTTTAGTGACTTATTTGCTTTGAGGTCCATTTTTCTCACCTGCATAACTGAAATCAACATAATAAGTATACCTATAATATCAATGTCACAGGGGTGATGAGAGGCACAAATGGCATAATGCATCAAAAGATTTTCATAAAATTTAAAGTGCTAAATAAATAAGCATTCTTATTAATGTTTTAATGATTAAAATTAAATTGTCTCCTAAGATAATATTTTGATTCTTGGAATAAAGAAGATCAGGATTCTAGGCACATAAATTAGGGTGGAATTAGTTTCTAGGGTAGGATAACATAGAAGAAAGAAAAAGGCAAAGAAAATGAGATGAAGGAATGAATTTAAGGAGTCCTACATAATGACCTTTGCTTAATTATTTTTAGTCTCTTCAATGTAATGACCTATTGGCCACAGTTAAACACTCAGAAATGGTACTTGTTTTGATCAAAAATCTCTTATTTTTGTAGCCATTTGTAATTTTCTACAAAAATGACTTGTTTAAATTGGTGATTTTGGAGTTGTCTTAATTACATAATACATCTTATTTTCAAGATTTCTTTCTGCTTGTCTTAGAATATTTTAAATTTATATTTGTTCTAATAAGTCTAAAATGTATGAATTTAAATAAATAGCTAATTTGGAAATTGTTCATATTAATAACAAATCAATTAAAGATAATTACATTTTGTGATATTACTAAGGGTTATTATGTTTGGTGCCTCCTATTCTCTTTTTTGAAGAAAATTTTCATGATATATAAATATGATATGCTTATATTCTACATTGCTTGTAGAAACTATTATCATTTCTTATATCTAACTCATGATTTCTCAATATTTTTACAAGCATTTCTTGTTCATGCTTTTTCAGCTAAGTCATCAAGTATTAAGACACATGTCAATTTAATTTGAAGGAACTTCTATTACTTTGCAACATATATTGGCATACAATTATCTTGAGTGTCCTTTTTGGCAATTCTTATTGAAATTAGTTATAGCTTTTCAAATATATATGGTGAATTGAGTCAAATTCATAAGAATATAAGTCATTCCCCAATTTATAAATAATCAAAAATATGAACAAGAAATTTTTGGATGAAAAAAAACAAAGCTATTTATAGTTATATAAAAACATGTTCTAAATCATCATTCATTAAAGCAATGCAAATTAAAAGAACTCTGAGTTACCACCTCAAACCGAACAGATTGACTAATGTGACAGAAAGGGAAAGTGATAAATATTGGAGGGACATGGAAAAATTGGAACACTAATGTACTGTTGGTGGAATTGTGAAATGTCCCAACCATTCTGGAAAACAATTTGGAACTATGTCCAAAACACCATAAAACTCTGCATCCCTTTTGATTCAGCAATATCACTACTAGAGCTCTATCCTAAAGAAATTTTTTAAAAATGAAAATAACCTACATGAGGAAAAATACTTATAGAAATTTTTTTTGTGCTGGCAAAGAATTGGAAACAGGAGGAATTCTGATCAATTGGAAAATGACTGAAGAAACTCTGGTATATGATTGTGATGAAAAATTATTGGATTATGAGAAATCACAAGCAAGATGTTTTCAAAAAATCCTGGGAAAGTTTACATGATCTGCTGCAAAGTGAAGTGAGCAGAACATTTATATAGTAACAGCAATACTGTATGATGATCAGCTATGATTGACTCAGCTATTCTTAGCAACATAATAATCTTAGACAATACAAAGAACTCATGATGAGAAATGTTATTTACCTACAGTGAAAGAACTGATGGTGTGAATGCAAATTGAAACAATTTTTTAAAAATTTCCTTTATTTTTATTCTTTGTTGGTAGTTTGTTATTCCTCTAATTTAATTCAAATTCTATTCTTGGCCAATGTTTTCTTAACCTACAGGACATTTCTTAAATCTAATTTTACTTTCTAAAGTATTTGCATTAATGATTTGAAAATACCATTCCCCCTCTCTCAAAAACAAGCATTTATTAAGTATCAACAACTCTCACTCAGTAAGTCACAATTGAAGGGTAGGAAGGAAGATTGATGGCAGAAGGAAGTAAGCATTTATATTAAGCCTAGTATAAGCCAAATGCTTTACAAATATTATCTCAAAACAACCTTGAGAGGTAAGCATTGTTATTATTCCCATTTTACATTTTAGGAAATTGAGGCCAACAGAGGCAAAATGACTTACCTAGGGTCCTAAGGACTGAGACCAAAATCTTATTCTAAAACTTTGGAATCATTGGCAATATTTTCTACACTATTTCTCATAGTGTCACTTGTGAGCAATATTTTGAAGTGTTTTGGAAACTTAAAGAAATATTTATTATAGGCCTACTTGCAATATATGATAAAGTTACCAATTAATCTCAACTACATTCTAATAAAAGCAATCAATGGACTATTACCTGTTCTAATGATAAAAAAGAACTAAAAAATATATCTTTCTATCATCTCTCTCCAAACTGTATAACTCATATTCTAGATTAGAACACACAATTTTAAATTTTGAAAATAAAGTTATTTATCAGATCACAAAACAATAAATTTCTCATTATTATAGGAATCCTAAGAGGTAGATATTTGTCCTTTGTTCCCCAAAATCTTGTAATATTAAGTGAGGAAAATTGTCCTTATATTCATCTGAAAAAGTATCTTATGTTTTATCTATCTCTATTTTTAAAAATTAGGCTAATTGAAATTGCTTTTAATTACACATAATGAGTTGTATGAGATATTTGGTGAATCCCAGATGCTTCTGAATGTGTATTTTTAAAGGTAATACTTTTGGGATTCTTTGAATATATCAGGGGCTTTTATTAGTCTTGGATTTTAATGATATATATTTCTTAACTTTGAAATTTTTCTTTGTAAACAAATATATTGGTTTATATTTATATTTTCTAATAACCCTTAATTTTCTCTAACATGTCCAGTAAATCCTCAAGGTGTTTTTAAACTCTGAGCAGCAATGATAGGAGCAGATTGTCTAAGTAAACTACAGAAGTGTGATATTTTAAACCTGACAGGAGACTGTTCATTAATCTTTGAAGTATAGCCAGGGCATCGGTAATTCCAAAAGGCATTACAATAAAATGAAAGGCCCCCTTATGGCAAATGAAGGTGGTTTTTTGTTTCCTGTCATCATCCATTTGTAACTGCCAATAGCTGCTAGTTAAATCAATGCTCCTGATAAATACTACTCAACGAAAGAAATATAGAAAATCATCATTTCTTAGTAATAGATATTTATATCTTTGGGGATCACATTTATTTGTCAGATGTGCACACACAACCTGACAACTTCATGAGCAATTGACACAATCTCAAGAACAATGATAAAAATTTTTAGTGCTATATAAATGACAGTTTGTTGGATTTTTCCCATTCTCCTTAATTTTCATTAGTATGAATAATAACAAAGATCACTATCTTATTAATTCATCTTTAAGAAAGAAGAACTTATCATTGTTTCATGACTCAAAAATTTCCAAGTAGAAATATATTGCCTCTCATAATTATCATATTAACATAACACTAACATAACAGGCAACATGAAAGCATTTACAAATATCTAATTTCATCCTCATAACATTGAGATAAGTGCAATTATTTTCATTTTGAAGATGGATAACTGAAACAATCAAAGATTCAGTAACTTTAGTAAAGTCTGGATTTGAGACTCGATTTGAACTCAGATCTTTCTGACTGCAGATCCAGTAATCATTTACTGTACTACTTAGCTGTCCATCAGTTCATGACAATCAAAAGTATTCTTTTTTTTTTGTAAAATGGATCTAGGATATCCATACAGAATCTACATTAAAGAAACCTTTCAAAATATATCAATATAATGGAATTTTTTATTTTGAATCCTCATAATGTGTGTATCATGGCATTTTATCCTATATCAGAAACTAGCAAAAGGAATAATTTTCGTGTATTGCTTATAAGGTAGAAACTAAGGGAATTAGTTTCTTGTTTACTTGTCCTCAGGTCCTCTGAAATTGTTGCCAAAGTTCATGCATCAAATTGTGAATATCCAGTATTGTGCTTTTAATATTAGAAAAAAGAGAAAGAACTTTCTACAGAAAGTACGCTATTCTACTTCCTGAAAAATAAAGTTGCTGACTGGAGATAGCTAAACCAAAAGATCATTGTTTTAGCATTAAAGTGTAAAATAGAAAAGTTTGCCACCCAAATTAATAGACATATCTTTTGCTTTTTTAAAAATAATGACAATGAAGTGATTAGAAAAATGAAAGAAGATATTAGCAATGATGGAGCACAATAAGAAAAAATAATAGGCACAATGGCTGTAGCAATTAAATAAGTTTGTAATAAAATAAATTTGTAATATTGGAAAAACTCATGAAGACCACAGAGAAAAGACAATAAAATATAATTTATCCATAATGGTAGAGATAAAGGGCTATACTGGGATAATATGTTTTACACATGGCCAGGGATACTTTTTTTTGTTCAGATATTTTTATTTTTTCTTTCTTCATAATGAAGAAGGAAGGAAGAATATAAGAATTTGTATAGTGCATTATGTACTAATAACATCCTATCTCACTGAACTATCTCATATGATAAAAATAATTTAAAAAGATAAAAAGAAGGGAATTGAAGAAAATAATTTAAAAAAACTTATTGGGGCAGCTAAGTAGTATAGTGGATACAGTGCTGGCCCTGAAGTCAAGAGGACCTGAATAATTTTTATACCTATAGGTCTCCCATCTCTGTGAAGGAATTTGCTCAGTGTCTTCTACTATTTCCTTTATGGGACCATGATTGTCCTTACTGATTTTACAATATTCATTTTCATTTATTTTGTGGTAATAATTATTTCCTTTTATATTGCTGTAATTATTGTGTACCAGTCAACTAATCAATTAGTATTTATGAAGCACCTACTATGGACTAGTCATTTTCACTAAAAAGAGATATACAGAAGTTTAAAGAAAAAAAGTCATCCCTATGAAGTATCTCACAATTAATGAAAGTGAGGTAGGAGAGCTGGTAATATGCCAATTACTTTGTAGAAACAAGATATAAGCATGGGATATTGAAGGTAATCAATAGAAGGAAAGTAATGGCATAAGAGGGAATTCTTATAGTTGTCAGTTCTTTAGAAAGGACTTGAAGAAAGTCAGAGAAGGTAGAAGGCAGAGATGAGAGAAGAAAACAATCAGTTATGGGTAACAGTCAGGGAAAATGATTGCAGTAGAAAAGTGAAGTATGTTATGTCAGGTACTCCAAAGAGGACAGTGTTGACTGAATCAAACTGTATATGGCAATGGGCAGACTTTTAAGGTATGAGAATATTGGGAAGGGGTTATTGCCTTTTGTTTTCAAAAAGGAGTAAAATGACATCACTAATTTAGCATTGTTACAATGTGTCTGGCTGATCAGACCAATATGAGCTTGGAATGCTCTGTCACAGGTCAGACACAAATAGTCCATACATATGAATATTTGGGTAAGCTTCTCTAATTTTGCATATTTTACATTTTTGGGGGGCTAATTTAATTCTGCTTTGCTCATGTAACAGTACCTTCTCTGATGAGGGCCCACCATTCTGGGTGGTGCTATGCCAGTGTCTCCCATGTCATAAAATGGATTTTAAAATTCTAAGAAGATAACTTGAGAATGTCCTTGCATTGCTTTTTCTGACTATCTTGTGAGAGTTTCTGTTTGAATTCTCCATAAAATAATGTTTTTTTGGGAAAGTGTACATTTGGCCTTCTAATAATGTAGCCAACCCAATGGAGTTTTGTACTCTACAATAGAGCTGAAATGCTTGGCTTTTCATTGAGAAAGGACCTTGGTGTCTGGTATCTTATCCTGCCAGATAATCTTCAGAATCTTCCCAAAAGAATGCAAACGGAAGAGATTCAATTTCCTGGCATGGCACTGGTATACTATCCACTTTTCACAGGTAAATAATAATGAGGTCAGCAAAATAGCCATGTAGATCTTCAGTTTGGTAATCAGTCTAATATCTCTCATCTCCCACACTTTCCTTCAGAGCTCCCACATATTGAACTAGCTCTGGCAATGCATGTGCCAATCTCATTATCAATATTCACATTCCTGGAAATTATATTGCTAAGGTAAGTGAACTTATCCACACATTTACAACTTCACTATTTACTGTAATTTGCATTTCTCTGATCAATAGAGATTTAAAATACCTTTTCATATGACTAGAAATGGCTTCAATTTCTTCATCTGAAGATTGTTCATATCCTGTGATCATTTATCAATCGGAGAATGATTTGAATTCACCATTTACTCCAAGTGATGGTTCCACATATGGATGGTATGGTCCGAGTTATGTATTGAAGGAGTACCGCTTGTGAAGAACTTTGAACACTAAAAGATTTTATATTGGTAGTGGAAGTGATAGAGACCCTTTCAGTAGTGTAGGGAGTGAGTAAGGGGACATGATATGTTTAGACTTATACTTTAGGAAGATAATTTTGATAGCTTAATGGAGATTGGACTGAAAAGAAGAACATGAAAAATGTTATAGCAATTGGCCAGATATGAGAAAATGACAATTTGAATCCAGGTGGTGGCAGTATCAGAATAAATTAAAGAGACATAGGAGAGAAATGCTAAAGTAAAATTGACAAGACTACGCAACAATTTGGATGGAGGAGTAGAAATAGAGAAATTGAGGAGTCTAGAATAACAGCTAGTTTTCATGTTGAGTGACTGAGATGATGAAGATATCTTCAAAATAAATTTTAAAAAAATCAAAGCCAGAAAGATTTGAATAAAAAACAAATAATTGCAGTTTGGGAAATGATGAGATTATGATTTCTATGTTACATCCAAATAAAAAAGTCTAATAGGTGCTAGAAATCTGGAGGTAGAGTCAAGATAGTGGAATGAAGTCAGGAATCTGCTCAAACTCCCATTTCTCATCAAAAATCACATGAAACTATGCCTCTGGATAGAGCCTGATGGAATGAAAATACTCTCCAGATCAAGATATATTGGAAAAACTTCAAGAAACATCAGTCTCTCAGGGGTAAAAGGGGTGTTTAGTACAGCCTGTCTTACTCATATCAGATCAGCAGCTAAAATCCCCAGTAGTGGCTCAATGAAGGAGCAAATCAGTGGTGCAGCTTCCAGTCCCAAATCAGAAGGCAAACTCTGGGAAACCAGGCTGTTTCCTGAAAAGAACAGGTAAATCTACTTCCTCTTGTGAGCAAAACACCAAACACAATGGGCCACTGTGCTCAAAGCCAAAGTTCAGAGCTACACAGGAAGTTTAGGAAAGCACCCTCTTAACTCTAGAAACAGGATTCAACCATAAAAGTCACAAAAGAGGAAATAAAAAAAGGAAAGGAAAAGAAAAGAGAAAGAAAAAGGAAAGAACCTGAACCATGGGAAGCTACGATAATGACAGGGAAGACCAAAACACCAACTCTGATGAGGACAAAATATCCACAAAAGAAACCTCAAAGAGTGATAAAAATTGGTCTCAAGCCTAAAGAGGCTTCTTAGAAATACTCATAAAAGAATTTCAATAGAAAAAGAGAGGTAGAAGAAAATATATTAGACAAGAAATGTGAGGTATGCAATAGAGGATCAACAGTTCAGAAAAGGAAGGCAATTCCTTAAAAAATACAATTGGCTAAATGTTAAAAAAAAAAATACACTGAAGAAATCAATTCCTTAAAAATACAATAGGCCAAATTAAAAAAAAAAATTCACTGAAGTCTAATAGGAAATGGGAATTGTGAGACTGAAGGACAATAGAAAAGTTAGAGCCGGTTAAAGAGAATTTTGCATATGCTTTTAAAAGATACTTTTGATTTTTAATACTTTTTAATAGTGTTTTAAAAAGTGACAATTTAAAAGCCATTATAAATGTTATAATTAGTCAAAGGCTTTTTCTATATCTATTATATAATCATGTAGACTGATGTATGTTTTTGTAATATTATGTTTATTATTTTCCAAATGTTGAGCCATCCATGCATCTTTGGTATAAACCTTACAAAATCATAACAAATATTTTTGAGTGAAATTCTGTGTCATAACAGGATTTTATTTAACATATTTATGTGTGTGCATGTATATATATTTGCATACATATATATGTATATGTATACAGACATGCACAAACCAATAAAGGAGAATGAAAAGCACCAATATGTACACATATACATGTGTATATACACATATTCTTTTTTGGTTGGTTTGTTTTATTCTTCTCTGACTTAGTTTATCCCATAATAAGAATCTCATCAATACATAATTTCTTAATTTTAAGAATACTTTATGTAGCTTTTTGCATATTGTTCTTTAAAACTTTGATAGAATTCTCTTATGAATCACATACACACACATATTCACATATACACAAACACACTCATTAGATTCTTTATATTTAATTTCATTTCTATCTTTGAGGTAGATTAAAAATATATACTTGATCTTCAATTATTTTATTTAATTGAAAATAATTCTCTATATATTTTTTGAAATGGCTAGGTGACACAGTGGATTGAGTGTTGTACCTGTAGTCAGGAAGATCTGAGTTTAAATCTGGTTTCAGACACCTATTAGGTTTGTGACCCTGGGCAAGTCACTTAACTATGAATGCACCATTTTCTTCCTCTGTAAAATAATCTGGAAAAGGAAATGACTCCAGTGTTTTTGCCGAGAAAACTCCCCAAGAGGGTCACTAAGAGTGAGACACAACTGACCAACAACACTCTTCTATTTTCTGTTTTCAGGTTTGTTTGGTTTTTTTTAGCACATATTTGATAGTTATGATATAAATTAAGATGTGATTTTTTTATATTTGGGTAATGTATCTATTTGGAAATCATTGCTATATAAAACTCAGAATTCTACTCTAAACTAAGTTTTGGAATACAGGTTTGGCAATATGTTTTCTAATTTTGTCATCAATTCTTATAGCATAAAAATGGAGTTCTTCTATAAGATATCTATATTCTTAGATTTATTGAGGCTGATTTGATCTCTTGCATTAATCTATGTTCCTATTATTCATCCAGTAACAAATATATATATATGTATATATGCATATATATATTCAACTAACATATATATATATATATATATATATACATACATAGGATTGCTATTGTTAGTTGAAATGGTAAGAGCTGTTTTCTTAAATCTGTTTTCTGGCAGCTGGCTTTTGACTAAAAGTTGGAGCCAAGAATATACCAGTTGTATAACATAGAATCATGTAACCATGATATATTAATGAATCTAGAGGAAAGGCAAGTTATGATTACATCTTAACAGTGTATAAAATAGTACAGGTAGAATGTTGTCATGAAGCAAAGGGCTACTTACAAGATTAGAAAACCAAAGAAGCATGTCAGTCAAAAGACATGTCTATATGCCAGAAGAACATGGCCAGAAATATTGAGTTAGTAAAATTGTTTTTTTTTTTTTTTTATAATAAATTTTATTTTATTTAATAATAACTTCGCATTGACAGAATCCATGCTAGGATAATTTCTACACGACATTATCCCTTGCAATCACTTATGTTTCGTTTTTTCCCCTCCCTCCCTCCTCCCCCCACCCCAGGATGGCAAGCAGTCCTATATATGCTAAACATGTTGCAGTATATCCTAGATACAATACATATTTGCAGAACCAAACAGTTCTCTTGTTGCACAGGGAGAATTGGATTCAGAAGGTAAAAATAACTCGGGAAGAAAATCAAAAATGCAAATAGTTCACATTCATTTCCCAGTATTCCTTCTTTGGGTGTAGCTGTTTCTGTCCATCATTTCTCCAATGAAACTCAGTTAAGTCTCTTTGTCAGAGAAATCCACTTCCATCAGAATACATCCTCATACAATATCGTTGTCGAAGTGTATAATGATCTCCTGGTTCTGCTCATCTCACTTAGCATCAGTCCATGTAGGTCTCTCCAAGCCTCTCTGTATTCATCCTGCTGGTCATTCCTTACAGAGCAATAATATTCCATAACATTCATATACCACAATTTACCCAGCCATTCTCCAATTGATGGGCATCCATTCATTTTCCAGTTTCTAGCCACTACAAACAGGGCTGCTACAAACATTTTGGCACATACAGGTCCCCTTCCCTTTTTTAGTATCTCTTTAGGGTATAAGCCCAATAGAAACACTGTTGGATCAAAGGGTATGCACAGTTTGATAACTTTTTGGGCATAATTCCAGATTGCTCTCCAGAATGGCTGGATTCGTTCACAACTCCACCAACAATGCATCAATGTCCCCGTTTTCCCGCATCCCCTCCAACATTCATCATTGTTTTTTCCTGTCATCTTAGCCAATCTGACAGGAGTGTAGTGATATCTCAGAGTTGTCTTAATTTGCATTTCTCTGATCAATAGTGATTTGGAACACTCTTTCATGTGAGTGGTAATAGTTTCAATTTCTTCATCTGAAAATTGTCTGTTCATATCCTTTGACCATTTATCAATTGGAGAATGGCTTGATTTTTTATAAATTTGAGTCAGTTCTCTATATATTTTGCAAATGAGGCCTTTATCAGAACCTTTAATTGTAAAGATGTTTTCCCAGTTAGTTACTTCCCTACTAATCTTGTTTGCATTCGTTCTGTTTGTACAAAGGCTTTTTAATTTGATATAATCAAAATTTTCTATTTTGTGATTGGTAATGGTCTCTAGTTCATCTTTGGTCACAAATTTCTTTCTCCTCCACAAGTCTGAGAGATAAACTATCCTATGTTCCTCTAATTTATTTATAATCTCGTTCTTTATGCCTAGGTCATGGACCCATTTTGATCTTATCTTGGTATGTGGTGTTAAGTGTGGGTCCTTGCCTAATTTCTGCCATACTAATTTCCAGTTATCCCAGCAGTTTTTATCAAATAATGAAATCTTATCCCAAAATTTAGAATCTTTGGGTTTGTCAAACATTAGATTGCTATAGTTGACTATTCTGTCTTGTGAACCTAACCTTTTCCACTGCTCAACTAATCTATTTCTAAGCCAATACCAGATGGTTTTGGTGACTGCTGCTTTATAATATAATTTTAGATCAGGTACAGCTAGACCACCTTCATTTGATTTTTTTTTTCATTAATTCCCTTGAGATTCTCGACTTTTTATTGTTCCATATGAATTTTGTTGTTATTTTTTCTAAATCATTAAAATATTTTCTTGGAAGTCTGATTGGTATAGCACTAAATAAATAGATTAGTTTAGGGAGTATTGTCATCTTTATTATATTTGCTCGGCCTATCCAAGAGCACTTAATATTTTTCCAATTATTTAAGTCTGACTTTATTTGTGTGAAAACTTTTTTGTAATTTTGCTCATATAATTCCTGACTTTCCTTTGGTAGGTAGATTCCCAAATATTTTATGCTATCAACAGTTATTTTGAATGGAATTTCTCTTTGTATCTCTTGCTCTTGGATTTTGTTGGTGGTGTATAAGAATGCTGAGGATTTATGGGGATTTATTTTGTATCCTGCTACTTTGCTAAAATTATGAATTATTTCTAATAGCTTTTTAGTAGAATCTCTGGGGTTTTCTAGGTATACCATCATATCATCTGCAAAGAGTGATAGTTTGGTTTCCTCATTGCCTACTCTAATTCCTTTAATCTCTTTCTCGACTCTTATTGCAGAGGCCAGTGTTTCTAATACAATATTGAATAATAATGGTGATAGTGGGCAACCTTGCTTCACTCCAGATCTTACCGGGAAAGGTTCCAGTTTTTCCCCATTGCATATGATGCTTACTGAAGGTTTAAAATATATGCTCCTAACTATTTTAAGGAAAAGTCCTTTTATTCCTATGCTCTCAAGTGTTTTTATTAGGAATGGCTGTTGGATTTTATCAAATGCTTTTTCTGCATCTATTGAAATGATCATATGGTTTTTGTTTGGTTGGTTGTTGATATAGTCAATTATGTTAATAGTTTTCCTAATATTGAACCAGCCCTGCATTCCTGGTATAAATCCTACTTGGTCATAGTGTATTATCCTGGGGATGATTTTCTGTAATCTTTTTGCTAATATTTTATTTAAGATTTTAGCATCAATATTCATTAGGGAGATTGGTCTATAATTTTCTTTCTCTGTTTTCAGCCTACCTGGTTTAGGTATCAGTACCATATCTGTGTCATAAAAGGAGTTTGGTAGGACTCCTTCAATCCCTACTTCTTCAAATAGTTTATTTAGCATTGGAGTTAATTGATCTTTAAATGTTTGATAGAATTCAGATGTAAATCCATCTGGTCCTGGGGTTTTTTTCTTAGGGAGTTGATTGATAGTTTGTTCTATTTCTTTTTCTGAGATAGGAGGGTTTAGGATATTTACTTCTTCCTCTGTTAGTTTAGGTAAGCTATATTTTTGGAGGTATTCTTCTATTTCATTTAAGTTGTCGAATTTATTGGCGTAAAGTTGGGCAAAGTAACTCCTAATTATTGCTCTAATTTCCTCTTCGTTAGTGGTGAGTTCTCCCTTTTCATTTTTAAGACTAACAATTTGATTTTCCTCTTTCCTTTTTTTAATCAGATTTACTAAGGGTTTGTCTATTTTGTTGGTTTTTTCATAGAACCAACTCTTAGTTTTATTAATCAATTCAATAGTTTTTTTACTTTCAATTTTATTGATCTCTCCTTTTATTTTTTGAATTTCAAGTTTAGTGTTTGATTGGGGTTTTTAATTTGTTCCTTTTCTAGCATTTTTAGTTGCAAGCCCAATTCATTGACCTTCTCTTTCTCTATTTTATACAAATAGGCCTCTAGAGATATGAGATTTCCCCTTATTACCGCTTTGGCTGCATCCCATACATTTTGGTATGATGTCTCATTATTATCATTTTCTTGGATGAAGTTATTAATTATGTCTATAATTTGCTGTTTCACCCAATCATTCTTTAGTATGAGATTATTTAGTTTCCAATTATTTTTTGGTCTACTTTCCTGTGGCTTTTTATTGAATGTAATTTTCAATGCATCATGGTCTGAAAAGGATGCATTCACTATTTCTGCCTTACTGCATTTGAGTTTGAGGTTTTTATGTCCTAATATATGATCAATTTTTGTATAAGTTCCATGAACTGCTGAAAAGAAGGTGTACTCCTTTCTGTCCCCATTACATTTTCTCCAGAGATCTATCATATCTAATTTTTCTAGTATTCTATTTATCTCTTTGACTTCTTTCTTATTTATTTTGTGGTTTGATTTATCTAATTCTGAGAGTGCAAGGTTGAGATCTCCCACTATTATAGTTTTACTGTCTATTTCTTCTTGCAGCTCTCTTAATTTCTCTTTTAGGAATTTAGATGCTACACTACTTGGTGCATATATATTTAATATAGATACTTCTTCATTATTCATTCTACCCTTTAGCAAGATATAGTGCCCTTCCTTATCTCTTTTGATTAGATCAATTTTTGCTTTAGCTTGATCTGAGATCAGGATGGCTACCCCTGCTTTTTTGGCTTCACCTGAAGCATAGTAGATTTTGCTCTAACCTTTTACCTTTAACCTGCATGTATCACCCCGCTTCAGGTGTGTTTCCTGTATACAACATATTGTAGGATTCTGGCTTTTAATCCATTCTGCTAACCGCTTCCTCTTTATAGAGGAGTTTACCCCGTTCACATTTATGGTTAAAATGACCAATTCTGTATTACTTGCCATCTTGTTAACCCCGGTTTATGCTTTTCTCCCTTCTTACTCCCTTACCCCCTCCCTTACCCCCCTTCCCAGTATTAAGCTTGTGAGCTCCCCTTGCTTCTCACAGCCCTCCCTTTTTCAGTATCCCTCCCCCCCCTTAGAGTTCCCCCCCCAACTTACCCCTTTCCCTCCCAGTTACCGTATTCCCTTCCACTTAGCTTATTCCTTCCTTTTTCACTTTTCCCTTCTCACTTTTCAATGAGGTGGGAGAAGTTTCACCATAGATTGAATATGTCTAAAATTCTTCTCTTAATGCCAATTCTGAAAGCAGTAAAATACTCACTATTTTCATTCCTCTCCATTCTTTCTCTCAGATATACTAGGTTTTCTTTGCCTCTTCATGAAATGTAGTACCCCCACTTTCCCTTTTTTCTAGTACAATGTCCTTTCCACAACTAGTTTCTAGAACAAGGTATACATGTATTCTTTATACATCTTTACAGCCGAAATATAGTTCCCAAGATTAATCTTTACCTTTTTAGATTTCTCTTGAGTTCTGTGCTTGTAGATCAAATTTTTTGTTAAGTTCTGGCTTTTTCATCAGAAATAGATGAAATTCGCTTATTTCGTTGAATGTCCATCTTTTTCCCTGGAAAAAGATGCTCAATCTCGCTGGGTAAGTTATTTTTGGTTGCATACCAAGTTCCTTAGCCTTTCGGAATATCATATTCCAGGCCCTTCGATCCTTTAATGTGGATGCTGCCAGATCCTGGGTGATCCTTATTGTGGCTCCTTGATACTTGAATTGGGTTTTTCTAGCCGCTTACAGTATTTTTTCCTTTGCCTGAGGGTTCTGGCATTTGGCCACTATATTCCTTGGTGTTTTGATTTTAGGATCCCTTTCAGTAGGGGATCGATGAATTCTTTCAATGTCTATTTTACCTTCTGTTTCTATGACTTCTGGGCAGTTCTCTTTGATAATTTCCTGGAAGATAGTGTTCAGGCTTTTTTTTTCATCATACTTTTCTGGAAGTCGATGATTCTCAGGTTGTCTCTCCTGGATCTGTTTTCCAGGTCTGTTGTCTTCCCCAGAAGGTATTTCACATCCTTTTCCATTGTTTGATTTTTTTGGATTTGCTTGACTGATTCTTCTTGTCTCCTCGAGTCATTCAATTCCAATTGTTCGACCCTGATTTTCAGTGAGGTATTTTCTTCACTCACTTTTTTAAGATCTTTTTCTAATTGTCCAATTGAGTTCTTTTGTTCTGTGGAATTTTTTTCCATTTCGCCAATTTTGTTTTTTAGAGAGCTGTTTTCTGTTTCCAGTTCACTAATCCTATTTTTCAAGGATTTGGTTTCTTTATCCACTCTCTCTTTAACTGACTTCTCCAGGCTCTTTTGCCAAGCCTCCCTCTCCTTTTGCAGAGCCTCCCTCTCCTTTTCCCATTTTTCTTCTAGCTCCCTTGTGAGAGCCTTTTTAATTTCCTCCATGAGATTCATCTGTGCTGAGGGACATAAGGTCTCCTCCTTCGGGGATTCACCTGGGGACTGTTTGTTTTTAGTCTCCTCAGGGTTTGGAGTCTGCTCTTTATCTGTATAAAAGCTGTCCAGGGTTAAATTCTTTTTCAGTTTCTTGCTCATTCTGTCTATTTATCAAAGACAAACTATCAAAGAAACAGAAGGAAAAAAAACCCCTTGAATGGAGGCTGCTTTCTTTGGGGAGGGGCAGGGTATTCGTGAGGCACAGGTCCTACTGTGCTATGGCGCCTGCGCAATGAGATCCGAGCGCTCTGAGATCCGAGCGGGCTAAGACACTGTGGGGGAGGGGTGGCCAGGTCCCGAGAAACTCCAGCTGTTTGGGATTGTATTCTTCACCCCCGGTGTTTTTAGCTTCTCTGCTGGGCTGCTGACTTGCTCCTATAGCAAAGCTCTCACCGCAGAGACGGCTGCGATCGCGTCCTACCCCCTCTCCGCTCCACCCGGTTCTGAGCTGCTATCTGTGCTCTGGTTGCAGCTGCTGCCCGCAGACTGCTTCCAAATACCGTCCCCGCCCTCGCGCAAAAACAGACCTTTCTTGACGAGTCTCAAGGATGGTTTCTCTTGGTAAGTAATTGTATGGTTTTTTTTCAGTCGAGCATTAATTCAGAGGCATGAAATGAAATGAATAGTGAGAGAAAAACACGGAGATTACACAGAAGTGTATTTCCTCTCCGCCATCTTGGCCGGAAGTCGAGTTAGTAAAATTGAACAGAGAAAGTAGAATCAATTATCTGAGGCCTTCCCCAATTGATGAATAGTCAAAGCATATGAATAGACAATTGTCAGATGAAGAAATTAAAGTCATCTATAGTAATATGAAAAAATGCTTTAAATCACTATTGATTAAAACAGCTCTGAAATACTACCTCGCACATCTCAGACTGGCTAAAACGACTGGAGAAGATAATGATACATGTTGGATAGGATATGGAAAAACTGAGACACTAATGTATTGTTGGAGGAATTATGAAATAAATCAGCCATTCTAGAGAGCAATTTGGAACTATGCTCAAAGAGCTATAAAACTGTGCATATACTTTGAACTAGCAGTGCCACTATTGAATCAGTATCCCCAAGAAATTATAAAGGAAGAAAAAGGACCCATATGTGCAAAAAATATTTGTAGCAGCTCTTTTATGGTGGCAAAGTATTGGAAAATGAGTAGATGCCTATCAATTTGGGAATAACTAAATAAATCATGGTATATAAAAGTAATGGAATAGTATTCTATAAAATATTATGAACAAGCTGCTTTTAGAAAGACTTGAAAAGATTTACACAAACAGATGCTGAGCAAAACAAGCAGAAGCAGAATATATTATATTGAGTAACAACAAGATTGTTGGATAGCTAACTATGACAGACACATTTGGTTCTTCTCAACAGCTCAGTGATACAAGACAATCCCAAAAATTTTGAAAGGGAAATGTCATCTGCATCCACAAAGAGAACTATGGAGAGAGAGTATAAATCAACACATGCTTATGTTCACTTTTTTTTCCCTTTGTTTTTCTGTTTTATTTTTTTCTTATGGTTTTTCCTTTTTGTTCTGATTTTTCCACATAATACATATGGGAATATTTTTTAAAAAGAATGTATGTGTATAACCAAAAATAAATTAATTTTAAAATTTAAAATATTTTTAAAAAATATTTTACCACTTTCAGAAAAAAAAAAAAAATCTGAGACCAAATAATTAATACTTGATCATAATTTGTGAAATAAGGATAAAATCTCATTTTGTAAGTTTGTATTCAATAATGAGTATGAGGAACCCAAATAATTATGAGAAAATATTTAGTTTGGGAAGCAAAGTAGTACAGTCAGTAGATTAAGCACCAGGTCTGGAGTCGGGAAGATATGAATTCAAATACAGCCTTAAAAAGACATTTACTAGCTATGTGACCCTGAGCAAGTCATTTAACCCTGTTTGCTTAAGTTCCTCAACTATAGAATGATCTGGAGAAGGAATTGACAAACCACTCTAGTTATCTTTGCCAAGAAAACCCCAAAATGGGATCACAAAGACTCAAACATGACTAAATTGACTATACCTATCTTTATATACTGAGGCAGTGAGGAGCAGGTGATACAAAGAGTTATGCTGACCTGAAACAATTCTGAAGTACTCATGATGAAAAATGTTACCTATATTCAGTGAAAGAATTGATTTGTCTGAATATAGATTGAAGTTTATTTATTTTTTACTTTATTTTTCTTGAGGGTTTTTTTGGGGAAATACTCTTTTACAAAATAACTATTATGGAGATGGACAACTTTACATGTGTCTTCTCAATGGGGAGAGTGGAAGGGAGAGAATTTGAAACTCAAAAATTTAAAACAAATGTTAAAAAGTATTTTACCTATAACTGGCAATTTTTTTAAAAAGAAGGTTATGCTGTCTCAGTAATCCATTATTTCTGGATCTGCTTGTCAATCAGTTTTAGGGGAAGAAGAAGAGGTTTGTAAATTTTCAGCTTTGTATTATCTGCTATCCATCACGTAGCAAATCACCCTCTACCTGTTTTTGCCTAGCAAATTGTCACCTACTAGCTACCCTGAGGAGGAAGAGAGATACAATAGTCCATTCTATTTTATTAATGTGGACCTCTCCAAACTGTCTTTCATTATGAAAATTATCACTAAAAGCAAGCTCCATTTTGAAGCCATTGCTGATCTCTAGTGATCAACCCATTAACATACAGTTAGATTGGCTTACTTTAATTAACTCTTTTAATTTTCTATGTCCTGAGATTTTTTAAATTTAATGACAGATAAAGCTAGAACAAAGAGATTTCCTTTTAATAATATACACAATGGATACAATGATGTAAATAATCACTAAATAGATGATTGCCATTATCATTAATTATAATGACTGGTTAGTATGGCAATAACTAAATTAACACAAATCATATGATTATATCAATAAAGGCAGAAAAATGTAACACCCATTCCTATTAAAAACATTAAAGAGCAAAAGAATAAATGGAGTTTTCCTTAAAATAATCAGTACCATCTATGACAAACCATCAGCAAGCATCATATGTAATGGAAATAAATTAGATGTATTTCCAATAAGATCAGGGATAAAACAAGGCTGTGCACTATCACCATTACTATTCACTGTTATATTAGAAATGTTAGCTCTAGCAATAAGAGAAGAAAAAGAAATTGAAGTAAATAGAGTAAGTAATGAGAAAATAAAATTATCATTCTGTGTAGATGATATGATGGTATGCATAGAGAATCTTAGAGAATCAAGTAAAAAAAAAGTATCAGAAAAACAACTAAAAACTTTAGCAAAGTTGCAGGACACAAAGTAAAACCACATCAACATTTATATATGTTACCAACAAAATTCAGCCTTAAGAGATACAAAGAAAAATTCCATTTAAAATAACAGCAGCTAATTTAAAAATATTTGGGAGTCTACCTGCCAAGACAAAGTTAGGAACTCTCACACATTCCACACAAATAAAGTTAGATCTAAATACTTAGTAGAATATCAAGTCCTCAGGAGGAATCTGAGATAATATAATAAGAAAAAAAGAATATAAAATTCTACCAATTTAATCTATTTGTTCAATGCCATACTAATCAAACTGCCAAGAAATTATAGAGTAATAAAAAATAATAACAAAGTTCATCTGGAAGAACAAAAAGTTAAGAATTTCAAGGGAATTAATGAAAAAATGCAAATGAATGGAGTCTAGCTTTACCAGACCTAAAACTATATTATAAAACAGCAGTCATCAAAACCATTTGGTACTGGCTAAGAAATAGAGTAGTCGATTTGTGGAATAGGTTAGGTTCATAAGACACAATGGTTAATGACTATAGTAATCTACTGTTTGATAAACTCAAAGACTCTAGCTTCTGGGATAAAAGCTCATTATTTGACAAAAATTGCTGGGGATATTGGAAATCAGTATGGAAGAAACTAGGCATTGACCCACACCTAACACCTTATACCAAGATAAAGTTGAAATGGATTCATGATTTAGACATAAAGAGTAATACCATAAGTATATTAAAAGAACAAAGGATAATTTAGTTGTCAAATCTGTGGAGAAGGAAGGAATTTGGGGCCAAAGAATAATTAGAGTACATTATGGAAAACAAAATTGACAATTTTGATTATATTAAGTTTAAAAGTATTTTGTATAAACAAAACCAATGCAGAGAAGATTAGAAGGGAAAGATGGGGGAAAATTTTTACATCCAAAGAAGCTGATAAAGGTCTCATTTTTTAAATATATAGAGAATTGACTCAGATTTATAAGCCATTCTCCAATTGATAAATGCTCAAAAGATATGAACAGACAATTTTTAGATGAAGAAATTAAAATAACTTCTAGTCATATGAAAAAATGTTCTAAATCAATATTGATTAGAGAAATGCAAATTAAGACAACTCTGGGGTACCAGTACATACCTCTCAGATTAGCTAAGATAACAGGAAAAGATAATGATGAATATTGGAGGGATGTGGGAAAACTGGGAATTGTGAATTGATCCAACCATTCTGGAGAGCAATTAGGAATGATGCTCAAAGGGCTATCAAATTGTGCATATCCTTTGATACAGCAATATATATATGGAGTGTGTATCCCAAAGAAATCATAAAAAGGGGAAAGTATCCACATGTGCAAAAATGTTTTTGGCAGCCCATTTTGTAGTGACAAGAAACTGGAAACTGAATGGTTGCCCATCAATTGGAACTGAATGTGGATCACAACTTTTTGTTGTTGTTTTGCTTGCATTTTGTTTTCTTTCTCCTTTTTTTTTAACTTCTTGATCTGATTTTTCGTGGGCAGCATAATAACTATGGAAATATGTATAGAATAAATTGCACGTGTTTAACTTTTATTGAATTACTTCCCATTTAGGAGAGGGAGTGGCAGGAAGGGAGGAAGAAAAATAATTTGGAGCAAAAGGTTTTGCAAGGGTGAATGTTGAAAACTGTCTATGCATGTATTTTGAAAATAGAATGCTTTATAAAAAATTTGTTTCATAATACAAAAAAATATGATCAGCCTAAAAATATCTGAGAGGTATGAAAAAACAACAACAATGAATAATAAGATATCTATCATAATTTCTATTGCATTATTTTTTATCAATGAAAGTGGGACCACCACATTCGTAATCAAACATCTCAGTAACCAATGTGCCAAATAAAGAAGGAGAAATAATACTAAAGAAGATAAAGATAGGAAAAGCAACTAGATCACATCAATTCTATACACACAAAAAGAACTCATGTCAGGGATGGCAATTTTAATCATATTAAGGAATTCATTTTCAAATCAAGGAAAAGTGGGGGGAAATAGGAAATGAGTGCCCAAAAATTCATATGTAATAGTAATACTATCAAAAGACAAGAATTTCAATAAATATTAAACTATATTTCTACCTTATTATTTTTATAACACTTGTATTTGAAGAATCTACTACTGTAGAAGAAGAATATTGATGATGAAAAGATAATAGCAATTGGGATTATTGAAAGTACTGCACAATTTTGCAAACACAATCCAGTCCTCTCTTTTGTTTATTCAGTTCTAATCTACAACTATTTTCTACTTGTAAGGCTTTTCCAAAGCATATTTATTAATTGTTTAGCTCAATGGACATTTATTTTAACTGGATGTTGGAGTCTGGCAAGAGGCATTTTAATTATATTTCTTTTATCCAATATCGATTATACCTTATTGAACTGATGTGACTCAACCTTGGACCACTTTCCTCAGTTTCTCTTCTCTTATTGAAGATCTAGAGGGTAAAATACTTAATCTCTCCTAACACCTTCCTTTAAAGCTACCATAAATTGGACTTCATAACTTCACTTTCCATTTGCAATTTTGATTAATTTTAGCTTCACAATTATAATATGGTGCCCCTTCACCAAGTGTTTCTTGGTCTTCCCCATGCTTTTCAGGTTTTTTAATATATTGTCTTCCCCCATTAGATATGCCTGTGCTAAGGATACAATAAGATACAATGAAAGATGCATTAATATACAATGAAACATTAAATATTATATACATTTATTATTTATATGTATTTATACACATATGTACATATATTCACATACATATTGTATCTCTTTTTTTAAATATTATGATTTTCATTGATGACAGTCTATGCTATATTGAGACTTTATACATCAGTATGATATAATACCTGCAGCACCTCATTATATATAATGAAGTTCTTAAGCAATTTGTTTTTGCAGAGAAAATTCCTTTGGACAAAAGCAACCATATCTGCTCTATGTCTCACTTGATATTGTAAATTGGGACAGTGAAGACCAAAATTATCTGTGTAATTGCATATATTAAAGAATCTTTTGAATAAAGAACTTGGGATATACTTGTTACAAGATAGCCCTTAACATGATTTTTTTTTTTCTTTTTTAGCATCTGCTACAATTAAAAAGCTTAGTGGTTAGAATTCTAGCCTGGAATTTGGAAGGTTTATCCTGAGTTCAAGTCTGTGAAGTTCAACTCTTACTAGCTTTATGACCCTAGGCAAGCTATTTTGACTTCATTTGCCTCCATTTCCTCAAGTACAAAGTGAGCTGAAAAGAAAATGCAGAGCAACTCAAGTATCTTTGCCAAGAAAAAACTCAAACTAAGTCTCAAAAAGTCTAACACAATTAAAAACTAAAACTGAACAACAAAAGTGAGGATTCAATAGATCTGAGAAAGATTGAATATTATAGAGATTATGGCTATGATTGTGAGGACAGTCTCCTGAAGAGGAAGAATGAAATCAAGGGTGCATATATAGGGCTTGACTTTGACAGAGGAAAAGACCATCTTTTTATTAAATATTGAAGTGAAAGGGGAGATAGTAAAGAATGATGTCAGAAAGATATGGAATGAGAAAAAGAAGAAAAGAAAGAGATCTTAGCAAAAGTCTACTTTGTTTTTTCATTCTGTGAAGTAAGTGATAAAGTTTTCTATGGAGAGGTTGGGCAAAAGAGGTTACTGTGAAAAGTTTTGAAATTTTGAAAAGTTTTCAAACTGCTGATGAGAAACAATTATGAATAAAAGTATTGTATTAGCATAAGTTTCTTCATCTTTAAAATGAAAATGTTTTGCTAATTGACCTCTAATTTTCATTGTATTTTTATGTCATTTTGGCAATTCTATTCAAGATGAATAGAGAAGGGAAAAGAATGCATACAATACACCAATTAGGAGGCAATTAAAATCATACAAGCAAGAAGGAAAAAGAACATAAAATAAGATGCAGCCATGTGAGAGAAGAAAAATAGACTAATGAAGAAAGGTTAACGAGATAGAAGTGACACAATTTGGTAACAGATTGATGAAGAAGGAAAAAAATGGGAAATATTTTCAATTATTTTAGGTTGCAAACTGGGTTATTAAATGATGATAATGACATCTAAATAAAATCTATCCTATAGATGTTAAAATACTCAAAAAAACTTGTATTTATGTTTAATATGCTGTCATATTTTGCTAAAGATTCTCCATTTCACTTTTGCAGCATATATCAAATATTCTCTTCTCGCCTCTGTTCTAATGTAAGCCTTCATAATTCGACCCCTAAAAGGTTGCAATTACCACTTGGTTGTTCTGTGTTCTATGGTTCTCTCCCCATGAACTGTATCTTCTATTCAGCCACTAAAATGATCTTCCCATGTGCAGGTCTGATCTCATTACTATCAAAGAAGCTATAGTAGTTCCCTATTATATTTTTAAAAAATAATAACTTTAATTTTCAAAATATATGCAAAGATAATTTTCAACATTCACTTTTGTAAACCTTTTGTTCCAAATTTGTCTCCTTCCTCCCCCATCCTCTCTCCGAGACATCAAGTAATCCAATATATGTTAAACATGTGCAATTCTTCTATAAATATTTCCACAATTATCATGCTGCATAAGAAAAAATATATCAAAAAGGAAAAAATAATAAAGAAAACAAAAACAAGCAAACAACAACAAAAAGAATGAAGATACTATGTTGTGATTCACATTTAGTCCCCACAGCCCTCTCGCTGGATGCGGACGGCTATCTCCATCACATGTTAATAGGAGTGGGCATGAATTACCTCATTGTTAAAAAAAGAGACATGCTCATCAAAATTGATCATAACATAATCTTGTTGTATACAATGTTCTTTTGGTTCTACTCATTTTACTTACATCCGTTCATATTCTCTCCAGCCTTTCTGAAATCATTGTCCTGATACTCTCTTTTAGAACAATAATATCACATAACATTCACATACCATACTTATTCAACCATTCCCCAATTGATGGGTATCCATTCAGTTTCCAGTTCCTACAACAAGGGCTGCTACAAACATATTTGCACATATGGGCCTTTTCTCTTTTTTATGATCTCTTTGGGATTCAGACCTAGGAAAGACAATGCTGGATCAAAGGGTATTCACATTTTGATAGATCCAATGTTCTCTAGTTATTCTTTGGCCATAAAATCCTTTCCTTTTCACAGATCTGAGAGGTAGACTATCCCTTGTTTTCCTAATTTGCTTATATTATTACCCTTTTTGTTTAAATCATGAACCTATTTTGACTTTAACTTGATATAGAGTGTTAAGTGTTGGTCAATGTTAGTTTCTTCCATACTATTTTCCAATTTTCCCAGCATTTTTTCTAATAGTGAGCTGTTATTCCAAAAGTTGCAAGCCACCTTTGTTTACATTTTTTCATTAATTTCCTTGAAATTATTGACCTTTCATGAATACTTGTTGTGTATCTAATTTATACTTTAATATATTTAAAATCTACTGGTCATCCTGCCATCTTGGGGAGGGGGTGGGGAAAAGAAGGGGAAAAATTGGAACAAAAGGTTTGGCAATTGTCAGTGCTGTAAAACTACCCATACATATAACTTGTAAACAAAAAGCTATTTAAAAAAATTATTGACCTTTTCTTCTTCCAGATGAACTTTGTTATTATTTTTTCTAATTCTATAAAGTAATTTCTTGGCAGTTTAATTGATATGCCACTGAATGAGTAACTTTGGTAGAGCACTGAATAGTCTTCCAATTGTTTAGATCTAATTTCATGTGTGTGCAAAGTGTTTTGTAATTGTGTTCATATAGTCTTGATTTTGTCTTGGCAGATAGACTTCCAAATATTTTATATTATCTCAGTTATTTTAAATGGAATTTCTCTTTGTGTCTCTTGCTGATGGATTTTGTTGGTAACATATAGAAATGCTGAAGATTTATGTTGATTTATTTTGTATCCTACAAGTTTGTTAAAATTGTTTCTTGTATGTTTGGAATAAAAATCCTTTGACAGGTAAACCTGTTCCCCACACTTTTGCATTCTTTTCATATCTTACAATCTTTCTTCCTCCATATTTCTTAAGCCAATAATATTGGCTTTTTTTTTTTTTTTTTTTGCTTTCCTTTTCCTTTTTCATTCTTTTCATCTGACAACTAAGGTAAACTCAGAGGTCAAGTTTTTTGACTTTTTTTCAACTGAACCCAGAGGCTCATGCCATTACTTCAAACTATCTCAGCTCCCTACTGCTAAGGAATACACACATGCATATACTTACATTGATGCATACATGTTATACATATGTATATGTGTACATATTTATATATCTCATAATACATGGAACAATATGTATTTAGGGCATACTAACCTATTTAAAAAGAGAGAAAATGTGTCTCAACATTCTTCTTCTGTAAATAATATTTGTCACAATACTGAAATAAATTTATTTTAATTTGTATTGATCAAGTTTTTTAGTATATTGTTTTCCTGGTTCTGCCTCCTTTATTTTTGTGTTAGTTAATGTGAATCTTCTTTTTAAAAGTATTTTCATTTTTTCTTTTAATATATTTTATTATGTTCATATACCACCAATTGTGTAAACATTCCTCATCAGCAGATTCCCTTTTTTGTAAGTTTTAGTTTCCTCTTTGTTCTTAGCTTTGTTTTTACTGCTAAAAATAGGATCTACTACAAATATTTTGGTATAAATGAAACTATTTCATAATGCTGTAGATTTTGAGAAGTACTCTTGAGATCCGACATACTGAAAATGTTACATACATACATACAACATACATACACCATATTTTTTTGAAAATGACATTTCCCAAGAAATAGGATCAGACTAGGATCAGCTGCTGACCTCTCCATGTATCCTTTCATTTTCCTTAGTTGGAAAAAAATAATCTCTTTCTCTTCAGGACAAAACTGTATTTCTTCCTCTTTCATAGCTATATATTGTACAGTCTCTTGGACTAGATTGGAAGCTTCTTGAGAGCAGAAAATAAGTATGATTTCTTTTGTATATCATTCACATAGTAGGCACTAAAAATATATTGAAATATCAAGAGAGGTAAATGTGAAAAAACTGTCAGACTACACATGAGGAAGAGAAAGCAGAAAAAAATAGATATGACATTGTCATCATGTCCAATTCACTTAACAGATAATCAGGACTTGATAATGGTGAAGGAAAAAAAAAACTACATAACTTCTCAAATGACAAGCACATAGAAATCCTAATTCTTTATGATTTCAGTCTCAGCCATTACTTTATTATAGCTTATTTTAAGCCACTGTATCTAAAACTCATATTTAAGTCAATGCTTAGGTAGCTGAATAAGAAAAAAAAGTCATAGATCATTTTAAATAACTGAAAGGATCTAACATGAAGATAAGCATGAGGAGATCCTTCTTTTTGGAGTATGAAAGAGGTTTTTGACATTCAGGGAATGAGAAAAATTGAATATGTCATTGTCAACGGCCTCAGCACATAAATATAGTCACTTAAATAACCAACTTGCTGAACAAATTGTCGCTAAAATAAACATTGCATTTTCTCTTACTAAGAATGTCTTTAATTCATCCAGAAGCTAAAAATAAGTTATTTAGGTTTCTTTAAAAAAAAACACTTTATTATATGCTTCTCTCACCTCAGTTTATTGCTAATTTTTGGTTATTATTATCAGAAATACCACAAGACAGCCAGCTCTATAATTCCCTAATATCATGGTTCTTTTCAAAAATGAAGGACAAACAGCAACCTCTATGAGTAAAGCTGGCCTAGAATTTGTCATCTGGAAGTTTCCATTCTTCTTTCCTTCCTTCTTATTTCCTTCTTTCCTTTTTTTCTTTTTCTTTTTTCCTTCTCTCCTTTCCTTCCTTCCTCCCTTTCCTCCATCTCTCCTTCTCTCCTTCTCTACCTCCTTCCCTCCTTCTCTGATTTTTTCCCCTCTGTCTATAAAGGGTATCATAACCTTACTTACATATGTTTTATTTTTTTATTATTATTAAAACTTTTTATTGACAGAACATATGCACGGGTAATGTTTTACAACATTATCCCTTGGATTCACTTCTGTTCTGATTTTCCCCTTCCTTCCCTCTATTCCTTCCCCTAGGTGGAAGGCAGTCTTATACATGTTAATTATGTTATAATATATCCTAGATATAATATATGTGTGCAGAATCGTACAGTTCTCTTGTTGCACAGGGAGATTTGGATTCAGAAGGTAAAAATAACTGGGGAAGAAAAACAAAAAATTCAAACAGTTCACACTCATTTCCCAGTATTTCTTTTCTGGGTGTAGCTTATTCTGTCCATCATTGATCAATTGGAACTGAATTACATCTTCTCATTGCTGAAGATATCCACTTCCATCAGAATACATCCTCATACAGTATTGTTGTTGAAGTTATAATGATCTCCTGGTTCTGCTCATTTCACTCAGCATCAGTTTATGTAAGTCTTTCCAAGTCTCTCTGTATTCATCCTGCTGGTCATTTCTTACAGAACAATAATATTCCATAACATTCATATACCACAATTTACCCAACCAGTCTCTGATTGATTTTGCACTTTCTAGCCTCTACAAAAAGGGCTGCCACAAACTTGGCACATACAGGACCCTTTCCCTTCTTTAGTATCTCTTTGGGATATAAGCCCAGTAGTAATACTGCTGGATCAAAGGGTATGCACAGTTCGATAACTTTTGGGGCATCATTCCAGATTGCTCTCCAGAATGGTTGGCTTCATTCACAACTCCACCAACAATGCATCAGTGTCCCAGTTTTCCTTCATCCCTTCCAACATTCATCATTAATTTTTTCTATCATCTTAGCCAAACTGACAGGTGTGTAGTGGTATCTCAGAGTTGTCTTAATTTGCATTTCTCTGATCAATAGTGATTTGGCACACTCTTTCATATGGATAGAAATAGTTTCTATTTCATCATCTGAAAATTGTCTGTTCATACACCTTGACCATTTATCAATTGGAGAATGACTTGATTTTTTTTAAAATAGCTTTTTATTTACAAGTTATATGCATGGGTAATTTTACAGCATTGACAACTGCCAAATTTTTTGTTCCAATTTTTCTCCTTCTTTCCCACACCCTCTCCCCTAGATGTCAGGTTGACCAATACATGCTAAATATGTTAAAGAATAAATTAAATACAAAATAAGTATATATGTCCAAACAGTTATTTTGCTGTACAAAAAGAATTGGACTCTAGTGTACAATTAGACTGTGAAGGAAATAAAAAATTCAGGTGGACAAAAATAGAGGGATTGGGAATTCTATGTAATGGTTCTTAGTCATCTCCCAGAGTTCTTTCGCTGGGTGTAGCTGGTTCAATTCATTACTGCTTCATTGGAACTGATTTGGTTCATCTCATTGCTGAAGATGGCCAGGTCCATCAGGATTGATCATCATATAGTATTGTTGTTGAAGTATATAATGATCTCCTGGTCCTGCTCATTTCATTCAACATCAGTTCATGTAAATCTCTCCAGGCCTTTCTGAAATCATCCTGTTGGTTATTTCTTACCAAACAATAATATTCCATAATATTCATATACCACACTTTATTCAGCCATTCTCCAATTGATGGGCACCCACTCAGTTTCCAGTTTCTGGACACTACAAAGAGGGCTGAATGGCTTGATTTCTTACAAATTAGAGTCAATTCTCTATATATTTTGGAAATGAGGTCTTTATCAGAACTTTTAACTGTAAAAATGTTTTCCCAGTTTGTTGCTTCTCTTCTAATCTTGTTTGTATTAGTTCTGTTTGTACAAAGGCTTTTTATTTGATATAATCAAAATTTTCTATTTTGTGATCAATAATGATCTCTAGTTCTTCTTCGGTCACAAATTCCTTCCTCCTTCTCAAGTCTTAGAGATAAACTATCCTATGTTCCTCTAATTTATTTATAATCTCATTCTTTATGCCTAAAATCATTTTGATCTTATCGTGGTTACGGATATCTTGGGCTTTATTGGCTAGATTTATTTCTTAAGGACCAGGCTTTAAATCAAAAATTTGATTCTAATTTGCTACCAACAGGCCCTAGAACAAGTCCCATTTTGTCATTGTTTTAAGTCCTGATTGGCACTTACTAAATGTTAATAGTAGTCATTTCTTCTTTGGCCAGAAATCCTGAGGGTCTTCACCTCCTGGATGCATTAATTTATTTAGATTTCTTTTTGCCTAGTAGAACATTCTCTGCCTTAATTTTAACCTAACCTTAATCATTGAATGGGCAATTCCTCAGTCAAACCAAGACCTGTGGAAGACCTTAGCTTCCAAAAGCAAAGTCTCCCACTGCATCCAGGGCCATCTCCAGTCATCTTGATCTATATATTGCCACTGGAACCATTTGGCTCTGGGAAGGGAAAGTGAGGCAGGTGACCTTGCACAGTCCTCCCTCAATTTACTTGTATTCCAATGCATCACATTTCTGATGTCATGATCCTCTTCAAGAACAAAAGATAAACAACAACAACACCAGTGCCAGATGTAGTAAATGAATATGACTCAGTCTTTTCTGAGACTTTGTACTTGTCCAAAATTGGATAGATGAATTTTTACAGAAAATTAAATGTTTGGTCTTGATCTGACGTTGAGAAGCTAGAAATAGGACTACTTGCATTATGAAAATAATGCCTTACATTTAAAAAAAAACATGTCCCTATATAGATGATACTCACAGTGATCCTCTTAAGTCAATACAATGAGCATTATTTTATTCATTTGCTGTATGAGGAAATTGAGGACAGAAATAATAAGTACAAACCAACTGAGAAAACTTTTAGGACAAAAATTTTTTTTGAAATATTTCTTTTAATTATACATCAATTTAGCTCAATTACATTTTCAGGGTTACCTCAAATGACTCTGCTTTACAACCTATTTCAGACAAGATATTCTAATTATACTTTATGCATGCCATTTCAATCTCTGTCTCTGCTTAATAAATGTTTTTTGACTGACCATACAGCCTTACTTTTTCCATTGAGAATCCATAACTCAATTTCAGGTCAATCAACCTGAAGGCAAAGTTTAGAGGAGAAGAGATAAGCTCATGCCTCCCCATGTCTACTATCATCCTAGAATATAACATCTTTAATAATGATAATGATTATAATAATAGTGGTGATGGTGGTGGTGGAGGTGAAAATACAGTAGTAGAGGTTATCAAAAATCATGTGGGAATAGGATAAAATGTTAGATGGAGTGAACAGAGGACTGGGCCTGGATTCAGGTAGACTTAAAATCAAACCTGGCTTCAGATACTTAATAGCTGTGTGATTCTGGGAAAGTTGCATAGTGAGAATTTATAATTTAATAATAATAATTTATCTAAGTTTCCTCATCTGTAAAATGAACTGAAGAAGAAAATGCTAAGCCACTCCAGCATTGGCCTACCTGAAGACAATGACCAAAATAAATCAAAAGATCATCAAGATTATCAAGAAAAACTGTCCTGATATTCCAGAAATAGAGGGGAAAATACTTATCGAAAGAATCCATCGATCATCATTGGAAAAGGATATCTCACAAAGAACACCCCAAGGAACACTGTTGCAAAATTCAAAACTACAATCCCAAGGAAAAATACTGCAAACTACCAGACCAAAAAACATTCAAATATCAAGGATCAACAGTCAGAATTACCCAGGATCTGACAGCTTCTACACTAAAGGAGCAAGGGGTCTAGAGTACCGTATTTTTGAAGACAAAAGATCTGGAGTTATAATCAAGAACTAACTACTCAGTAAGACCAAGCCTCATCTTTCAGGGAAGGCAATGAATCTTCAATGAAGTAACAGATTTTAAATCATTTCTACTGAAAAAAGAAAATTTAATCTACAAATACAGAACTCAAGAGAGCTATCGAAAGGAAACAGGGGGAAAATATGTATTATTTAAAAGATAAACTGTTTACATTCCTAAATGGGAAAACAATATCTGTAACTCTTGAAAACTGTATTTGTTACTGAGGCAAACAGAGGGAGGCATCACATGGACTAAAGGTGTGATTGTGAATGGACTCTGATGTGATGACATCAAAGAAAAAGACATTAAGAGGTAGGGAAAAATCTTTACTGAAAGAAGAGGAAAGGGAAGGCATATTGGGACAAATTAGATCACATGAAGAGGCACAAAAGACCTTTTACAACCAAGGGAAGAAAGAAAGAAGATATGCATTGTCTAAAACTTGATCTCATAAGTTTGGGCTCTAAGAGGGAATAACAATCATTCAGGTAGGCATAAAATTTTAATCTAATAAAGAAATAGGAAGAGAATGAGGAAAGAAAAGAGAGGAGGTAGATAGAAAGGGCAGAAGCACTAGGAAAAAAAGTTAAGGAGAAGGGGTAGGGGCTTAGAAGGTAAGTATTGAGAAGAGTGAGTTAAAAATACTTCTAACAGACAGGGGAAGAGTAATGTAGAGTATAGGGTAGTTAAAAAAAAACACAACTAAGGATAGGGTAGAAAGTCAAAAGTATATACAGAGAAGAAAATAGGATGGAGAGAAATGCAGAGCTGATTATCATAATGATGAAGGCAAATGGGATGAACTCACCCATAAAATGGAAGTGAATAGCAGATTGGATTAAAAGACAGAATCCTACCATATGTTATTTATAAGAAAAATATTTTACACAGAGATACATACAAAATCAAGCTAAAAGGGTGGAACAGAATTTATTATGCTTCATCTGAAGTAAAAAAAAAAAAGCAAGGGTAGCAATTCTGATTTCGATAAAGCAAAAATAAAAATAGAATTAATTAAAAGAGATAAGGGAGAAAAGTACATCTTGGTAAAGGGTTCCTAGAAAATATATTAAACCAGTTATGGGAAGAAATAAATAGCAAAACTATACTAGTGGAGAACCCCAAACTTTCCCTCTCAGAATAAGACAAATCTAACCACAAAATAAACATGAAAGAAATTAGAAAGGGTAATGGTACTCTAGAAAATCTAGATATGATAAAATTCTGTAGAAAAATGAATAGGGACAGAAATACATGCTTTTTCTCAGCAGCACATGGCACCTATGCAAAATTTTCCCATTTATTAGGACAGTAAAAACCTCAATTGGAGAAAGACAGAAATAGGAAATGTTTCCTTTTAATGCCACAAAGCAATAAAAATCACATTAAATAAAAGGCTAGAGAAAGAGATACTAAAATCAATGGAAAATTAAACAATCTAATTCTAAAAAAATGAGTGGGTCAAACAACAAATCACAAAAACAATCCATAATTTCATCCAAGAGAATGACAATAATGAGACAACATACCAATGTTTGGGATGCATCCAAAGCAGATCTTAGGGTAAATTTTATATTTCTAAATTACTACATAAATAAAATAGAGAAAGAGGAGATCAATGAATTGGGCATGCAACTAAAAAAACTAGAAAAACAACAAATTTAAAATCCTTTATTAAATATCAAATTAGAAATTCTGAAACTTAAAGGAGAGATTAATAAAACTGAAACTAAGAAAAATATTGAACTAGTAAAACTAAGAGATAGTTTTACAAAAAGTAACTAACAAAGTAAATAAACCTTTGGTTAATTTTATTAGAAAAAGGGAAAAAAAAACAATTTATCAGCATCAAAAATGAAAAAGGTGAACTCACCACCAATTAAAAGAAATTAAAGCAATAATTAAGAGCTATTTTGTGCAGCTCTATGGCAGCAAATCTGATAATCTAATTGAAATGGATAAATATTTACAAAAATATAAGTTGCTCAGTTTAACAGAAGAGGAAAAATATTAATTAAAATGTCTTATTTTAGAAAAAGTAGAATAAGCCATTAATGAACTCCTTACAAAAAAAATCTTAGGGCCAATTGGATTCACTAGTGAATCCTACTAAACATTTAAAGAATAATTGATTCCAATACTATATAAACTATTTTAAAAATTAGGTAAAGAAGGAATCCTGCCAAATTCCTACTATGACACAAATATGGTACTGATATCTAGGCCAAGAAGAGGCAAAACAGAAAAAAGAAAATTACTGACCAATCTCTTTAATGAATACTGATAAAAATTTTAAATAAAATATTAGCAAAGAGATTGTAGCAATTTATCAGCAGGATAATACACTACTACTAAATGGGATTTATACAAGGAATTCAGGGCTGATTCATATCAGGAAAACTATTACCATAATCAACCCTATCAATAACAACAAAAGGCATATGATAATTTCAATTGATGCAGAAAAAGCTTTTGACAAAATATAGCACCTATTCCTATTTAAAACACTAGAGACAATAGGGCTAAAGGGAGCTTTCCTTAAAATAATAAGCAGTATCTCTCTAAAACCATCAAGCATTATTTTTAATGGAGAGAAGCTGGACACATTTCCAATAAGATCAGGGATGAAACAAGGATGCTTGTTATCACCACTATTATTGAACATTGTACTTGAAATGTTGGCTATAGCAATAAAAAAGAAAAAGAAATTCCAGCAATTACAATTGGCAATAAGAAAATAAAACTATCACTCTTTGCAGATGATTTGATAATATACTTAGAGAATCCTAGAAAAGCATCCATAAACCTACTTGAAACAATTAACAGTGTTAGAAAAGATAAGAGGATATAAAATAAACCCACAGATGTCCTCAGCATTTCTATATATTATTGGCAACACCCATCAGCAAAAGATAGAGAAATTCCATTTAAAATAACTGAAGAGAAAATAAAATATTAGAGGTTCTATCTGCTGAAATAAACTCAATAACTATATGAATTACAAAACACTTCTTACACAAATAAAGTCATATCTAAATCAGTTGAAAAAAACCATCTGGTGTTCATCGATAGGTTGAGCTAATATAATAAAAATGATAATTCTGACTAAATAGATCTACTTCTTCAGTGCCACACCAATCAAACTGCCAAAAATTATTTTATAGACCTAGAAAAAATAGTAACAAATTTCATCTGAAAGAACAAAAGATCAAGACTATCAAGGGAATTAATGAAAAAAAAATTACAAAGAATGGTGGCTTAGAAGTATCAAATCTAAAACTGCATTATAAAACAGCAGTCATTGCAACCACTTGGTACTGGCTAAGATACAGAATGGTGGATCAGTGGAATAGATTAGATATACATGACACAATAATCAAGGCCTATAGTAACCTAGTATTTGATAAAACCTCAGACTCCAGCTTCTGGATTAAGAGCTCACTATTTGACGAAAATGGCTGGGAAAACTAGAAAATAATATGTTAGATAAAAGAATAGACCCAGAGCTCACATCCTATACCAAAATAAGTTCAGGATGGGTACTTGATTTAGCGTAAAAGATGATAACATAAATAAATTAGGAAAGCAAGGGATAATTTATCTATCAACTCTTTGGAGAAAGGAGGAATTTATGATCAAAGAAGAACTAGAAAACATTAGGAAAGGTGAAATGGACAACTTTGATTACATTTAATTAAAAAAGTTTTGCAAAAACAAAACTAACAGAAAACAATATTAAAAGACAATTCAAAGCTGGGAAAAATCTTTATAGCTAGTGTTTCTGATAAAGATCTAATTTCTAAAATATATAAAGAATTATATCAAATTTATAAGAACACAAATTATTCCCCAATTGATAAATGGTCAAAAGATATGAACAGACAATTTTCAGATGATGACATTAAAGGTATCTATATGCATATGAAAAAAATGCTCTAAATCACTATTGATTAGTGTAATGCAAATTAAAACAACTCTGAGGTACCACTTCACCCCTCTCAGATTGGCTAAAATGTCAGGAAAATATAATGATAATAATCTGGAATTATGCCCAAAAGACTATAAAAGTGTGTATAGCCTTTGACCCAGAAGTTCCAGACATACCAAGAAATCATAAGGGAGGCATGTGCAAAAATATCTGAAATGAAGAGGTGTCTATCATTTGGATAAGGACTGAATTAACTGTGATATATGAAGGTAAAGGAATATTATTGTTCTATTAAAAATGATGAACAAGTTGATTTTAGAAAGGCCTTGAAACATTTACATGAACTAATGCTAATCAAAAGTAATATAATTAGGAATACTTTTGTACAAAATAACATCAAGAACGTGTGATGGTCAACTATGAAAATCTTGTTTCTTCTCAGTGGTTCAGTGATCCAAAGCAATCCCAGTAGACTTTGTACAGAAAATGTCATGTGTACTCAGAAAAAGAACTGATGTATTTGCTTTTTTTTTCCCCTCTCCTGTGTTCCTGTGTTTTTTTTTTCCTTTTGGTTTTGATTTTTCTCTCCCAACATGGTTCATAAAGCAATGTGAATTAAAATAAATAAGTTTATAAAAAAAGAAAAGGCAAAAAGTAATTAATAAGATATTTTAAATAAATAAATAAAAGATGAATATTTAAAAAGGTAGAGTGGTGCTGATAGTGATTATAATGATAATGATTGTAATGTAGAAGAGAAATAGGAGGAAAAATTATAACATTTCACTTCTCTTTGTTCATTATCACAAAGTCTTTGACTCACAAATTTATGACATGAATATTTTATAAATAAAATAGATCCAAATGTAATAATATAGAGTATTTCCTAACCAAATGGATATGGAAAATTCTTCTCCATTTGAAACATCACTGATATAATTATGCCAAGAGCATGTAAAATAAATCATTATATATCTTGATAGACAAATTCATACCATCATTCTTAAATCAAAGTATGACTCCCAAATTCCAGTACCTAGCACATAGTACATTTTTAATAAATTTTTTTGTTGACTTGAAAAAACTTTTTTAATATAATGTATATGGATAAGACCCAGCTATACTGCTCCAAAATTGTAAAAATCATCTGAAAAATAATCATCTCATGATATCATTTTCCAATGATTTAAATAAAAAACTAAATTTTTTTGTTTATGGGTGTAAAAATTTTAACTTGTGCCAAGAAAAAATTAATATATAAGAAGCCAATCTTAAATCTGGATTTTATATTGACTCAATGGATGAAAAAAAGAACTCTAAATACAATGGACTTCTCAAGGCAAGACATACCAAGCACAAAGCAATCAAAGAGAACACCTTTGGCTCAGTGTTAAGTTAAATCCATTTGATTTAAGCTGTTTCATAGGACCTATACAAATAGAAATTATCCTTCACTATCTTTACCAATATGTACATATATTGTTAAATAAAAATAAACATCTTTCATACTAAAACAGATATATAAAAAGTAACTCTTCTTGCCAAAAAAAAAAAAGAAAAGCACTAAAAAAATTCTTAAAACACAAGACAAATATATTAAAAACCAATAAAAATACTTTTGAAAAACAAAGCAGATTATCATTTAACTGAGCAATAGTAAAGATATGTAATGTACACTATTGGTAAAGAGAGTGAAGGATAATTTCTATTTGTATAGATCCTATGAAACAGCTTAAATCAAATGGAAGAATCAGAAGGTCATCTTTGGACAGCTGTTGTATGAACTCAATCAACAAGAAGTCAACACAGAAGTTTTTGACAAGTATTTGAGTTACAGGATGGAAAGAGTCGAGATCTAAGAGATTGGGATACAGGTTTTGTTCATATATAATATAATGAATGTTAATGAGAATAAATGTAAACTGTTACCTTTGAGTGCAAGAAACCATTTTTGTCAACCCAAGCTGGAGGTACTAATAATATATCTAAAAAGAATATAGGGTTTTAAATGGAATAAAAATTCAATATAAGGCCACAGTGAGATATGACATACCAAACCAGTCAAACAAACAACAGCAATAATAGAGTCAGTGTGATTTGGGGCACAGGAGGAGCACAGTTTCCAAGAATAGATAGGTGATTATCCTATAGTACATTGTCTATACCAGATCTAATCAGAAGCATCAATTTTAGTTCATGGTGCCACAATTGAATAATGTGGTATTAATAAACTAAAGAGAATATCTTAAGATGATGGCAACCAGGTTGTGAAGGATTTTGGTTGTATGTTATATGAAGACTCATTGAAAAAATTTAAAAGTTTGAGCTTTCCAAAGAGAAGACATAGGAAAAATATGAGGACTATTTAAAAGTATTTCAATAGCAATCATTTTCAGGATGAATTAAACTTCTCATTTGCAAGGGTAAAATAGAGAATAATGGGTGGAAATTCCAAAGAATAAATGGTGTCAGGGGAGATTTAAATTTATACACACACACACACACACACACACACACACACACACACATAAGCTTTATGCCAATTAGGGATATCTCAAAGTGAAATGAACTTCCTTGAAAGGTGGTGAGTTATTTTCCTTGAAGGTCTTCACACAGAGATGGCCATGTTTCAGGCATGTGATAATGAGATTTCCTTCACTGTGTGCACTAAATAAATATTGAAGATTCCTTCAATTCTAAAATTGTACAATTTTAAAATTTTTTCCTAAGAACATTTATACCTGACCCACTCAAAAATAAAAATCAGAAAATATTACTAGTTACATTAATAATAATAGATGTAAGCTCCTTGACTAACAAAATGTTCTCAATGCATTAAATGCAATTTAATAAATATTTATTAAGTGATAACTACTTGTAAAACATTCTTAGCACTGGGATCATAAAATAATATAAAAAATTCTGTTATCAAAAGTCTTTCATTCCATTCTTGAGAAACAATGTGTAAATAGATTAGCAAATATAAGGCAATGAAAAGAAATAGGAAACACTATTAATTAGGAAAAATAATTCAGTTATGGCTCATTTAATTAACACAATTCTATGAGGTAGGTAATATTCTTATAATTATTTCTATTTTACACATGAAGAAGCTAAAAACCAAAGAGAGAAGTGATTTGCTCAGTAAACAAGTATATTTTGAAACTTATTCAGCTCGGGACTTCCAGCCAAGATGGCAGAGAGGAGGCACACAGTTGTGTAAGCTCTGTGTTTTCTCTCAGAATTCATTTCATGACAAGCCTCTGAATTAATGCTTAACTGAAAATAAAACCACAAATAGTTACCAAGAGAAGACATCCTTGAAATTCGCCAGGAAAGGTCTGTTTTGGCTCGAGGGCGGGGACGGTTTTAGATGGGGCACAGGCTGAGGGCAGGCAGCAGCAGCGAAAGCATGGGAGGCAGTTCACAGCTAAACTGACCAGAAGGAGGTGGGGTGTGATCTCAGCTGTCTCTGCAGGAGGAGCTTTGCTACAGGATTGGATACTTTGCCCTGACAAGCCAGCAGATAAGCAGAGAAGCTAAAACCACCGGGGAGGGGGGGAGGGTGTGAAAAATATGACCCCGAACAGCTGGAGTCTCTCAGGACCTGACCACTCCTCCCCCACAGTGTCTCTGCACACTCTGGGAGTCTCAGAGCACAGGCACAGCATAGCCATCGCTGTCCTATTAGGGCCTCGCTGCTGCTCTTCCTCCCCCCTCTTCCCCCAGCAGTCTGTAGAGGAAGCTCGGTATCACCACCCAGCCCAAAAAAAGAAAGCAGATTTCTTTTGGGTTTTATTTCTTGTCGTCTTTGCTAGTTTGTCTTTGATTCTTCTCTGACAAAATGAGCAAAAAATTGAAAAGGACCTTAACCACTGACAGCTTCTATACAGACATCTCCTCAAAGCATATGCCTCAATTAGAAACATCAGCTTGATTTCACATTGCCGGCCTAACCATCATTAATATCTTCTGCTTGTTCCAACTTCAACTCATCGGTATTGAAATAATCTATATCTATCCACCAGAAGAAATCCTCAAAGTCCCAGAAATCCTATTCCCTTGAGAGAAAAAATGAACAAAAGTCTATTTGCCCCTTTCGTCTGCCCTACTATTATAGGCATTTCAACCCTTCCTGTAATTATATTATTTCCTTGCTTAATTTTTTCAACACCTAAATGTTGACTACCCAACCAAATCCAAATTCTACAAATTTGACTTATCTGACTTATCACAAAACAAATAATATCAATACACAATAATATCGGTCGAACATGAGCCCTAATGCTTATAGGGCTCATGTTCGATATTATTGTGTATAATAATAGTAATAATAAATAATAATAATAAAGAAAGCAGACTCTAAACCCTGAGGAGACTAAAAACAGACTGTCTCCAGGTGAATCCCCAAAGGAGGAGATCATCTGTTGCTCAGCACAAATGAACCTCATAGAAGAAATTAAAAAGGCTCTCACAAGAGAGTTAGAAGAAAAATGGGAAAAGGAGAGGGACCCTTGGCAAGAGAGTCTGGAGAAGTCATCCTACTCATTTAAAGACAGAGTGGATAAAGAAATCAAATCCTTGAAAAATAGGATTAATGAACTGAAAACAGAAAATAGCTCTCTAAAAAATAAAATTGGCAAAATGGAAAAAAGTTCCATGGAACAAAACAATTCACTTAAAAACTCCATTGTATAATTAGAAAAAGATACAAAAAAAGTGAGTGAAAAAAATACTTCATTGAAAATCAGAATCAAACAAATGGAATTGAATGACTCAAGGAGACAACAAGAATCAGTCAAGTAAAACCAAAAAAAAAAAAAAAATCAAACAATAGGAAAAAAATGTCAAATACCTTCTTGGGAAAACAACAGACCTGGAAAATAGATCCTGGAGAGACAATCTGAGAATTATTGGATTCCCAGAAAAATATGATGAAAAAAAGATCCTGGATACTGTTTTCCAGGAAATTATCAAAAAGAACTGCCAGAAGTCATAGAAACAGAGGGTAAAATAGACAATGAAAGAATTCATCGATCACTTACTGAAAGGGATCCTAAAATCAAAACATCAAGAAATATAGTGGCCAAATGCCAGAACCCTCAGACAAAGGAAAAAAAAATACTGCAGGCAGCTAGAAAAACCCAATTCAAATATAGAGGAGGCACAATAAGGATTACCCAGGATCTAGCAGCATTCACATTAAAAGATCGAAGGGCCTGGAATTTGATATTCCGAAAGGCTAAGGAACTTGGTATGCAACCAAAAATAACTTACCCAGCCAGAATGAACATCTTTTTCCAGGGAAGAAGATGGACATTCAACAAAATAAGCGAATTTCACCTATTTTTGATGAAACTTATTCAGCTCTCCCCACTTTCTTACAATGACATGTTGGAAGATTGGCTAATGTGACAGAAAAGGAAAATGATAAGTGTTAGAGATGAGAAAATGGATAGACTAATGAAGTATTGGTGCAGTTGTGAACTAATCCAACCATTCAGGAGAGTGATTTGGAACTATGGGCAAAGGACAATCAAATTTTGCATTCTCCTTGATCTAGCAATTCTATTATTATGTTTATATTCCAAAAAGATTATAAAAATTGAAAAGGATCCACATGTGCAATAATATTTGTACCAGGTGTTTTTGTGCTGGTAAGGAATTAGAAATTGAAGTGTTCATCAATTGGGGAATGGCAGAATAAGTTGTGGCATATTAATGTAAAGGAACATAATACTGTACTTTAAAAAATAATAAGCAGGTGAATTTTTGAAGAATGTGGAAGGATTTATATGAACTGATATAAAATGAAGTGAAAACATTGTACACAGTAAAAGCGGCATTCTGTGATGATCAACTGTGACTGACTTAGCTCTTCTCAATAACACAATGATTCAGTATAATTACAAGGGACCTATGATGGAAAATGGTATCCATCAAAAGTAGTATCCACCACACCAAATGATATCACAAGAGTAAAAAAACTGTTGTTGTTTTAATGCAGATTAAAGTATATTTTTTTCACTTTCTATTTTTGTGTTTCCCTTCATATATATAAATCTATATCAAATTGCTTATTGTACTGGGGGAGGAGAAATGTGAGGGAGGAAGAAAATTTGGTATTCAAAATAATTTTTAATGAATGTTGAAAATAGTCTTTACATATAATTGGAAAAAATACTTTTTTTTTTTTTTTTTGCTAAGGTAATTGTGGTTAAGTGATTTGCCCAGAGTCACACAGCTAGGAAGTGTTAAAGTGTTAAGTCTGAGGTCAGTTTTGAACTCAAGTCTTCCCAATTTAAGGGTGGTGCTCTATCCACTACACCAACTAGTTGCCCCAAAATACTATTTCTTAAAGTAAAATTAAATACTGAAATTAACTTGGCATACTGAAACAGAGCATTCTTGAATGGTTATGTTATTCTTCCTCCCCAATCAAGATGCCAAAGAGCGGGCTGATATCTAAGTTGGATAGTATAGTATGATGAATGGCTCAGGCAGATTGAAGTAGCAGACAGAGAGCCTGTAGTCAATTCAGGAATTCTTGGCTTCAAATTTCATCTTTTACATATCTTCTGCCAAATTATTATATTTTCCACTGCCTGTCAATGCCTACGGGATTAGTAATATTGTCCTACTACCATGCCCTTAAAAAAAAAAAAAAAAAAAAAAAAAAAAACTTGGACTTTGTTATAAGCCCTGATACTAAATGGTACTCTAAATGTTATCTTCCCAAGTTGAATATAACCTCTTTGAGAGAAGAGAATGCCTTATTTTTCTACTTATCTCTTCATTGATTAGCATTGTGGTTGGCGAATTGGAAATGTGCTTCATTCATTAATATACTTTTTGAAACTTAACTTCTTAAAACTACGAGCAGGGACTTCCGGTTAAGATGGCGGAGAGGAGGCTCACAGTTGCATAAGCTCCGCGCTTTCTCTCACTATCCACTTCATTACAAGCCTCTGAATCAATGCTTGACTGAAAAAAACCCACAAATAGTTACCAAGAGAAGCCATCCTTGAGATCCGCCAAGAAAGGTCTGTCTTTACTGGAGGGCTGGGGCGGTTTTAGATCGGGCGCAGGCGGCGGGCAGCGGCAGTGAGAGCACGGGAGCAGACTGGAGAGGGGGTGGGGAGTGATCGCAGCTGTCTCTGCGGGGAGAGCTTCGCTACAGGTTTGGAACCTGCAGCAAGTCAACAGCCCAGCAGAGAAGCTAAAAACACCGGGGCTGAAGAACACAACCGCAAACAGCTGGAGTCTCTCAGGACCTGGCCGCCCCCCCCTTCCCCCCCCTCAGTGACTCAGCACGCTTTGGGATCTCAGAGCGCAGGCGCAGCACAGTCCTGCTAGTGCCTCACTGCTGCCACCTGCAGTCTGTAGAGGAAGCTCGATAACACACCCAGCCCCCCCCCAAAGAAAGACTCCAGTTTTTTCTGTTTTTCTTTGGTAGTTTGTCTCTGATTAATAGACAGAATGAGCAAGAAGCTGAAGAGGACTTTAACCCTAGACAGCTTCTACACAGATAGAGAGCAGACTCTAAATCCTGAGGAGACTAAAAACAGGCAGTCCCCAGGTGATTCCCCAAAGGAGGAGATCGTCTGTTCCTCAGCACAGATGAACCTCATAGAAGTGATTAAAAAGGCTCTCACAAGGGAGCTAGAAGAAAAATGGGGAAAGCAGAGTGAAGCTTGGCAAAAGGAGAAGGAAGCTTGGGAAAAGGAGAGGGAGGCTTGGCAAAAGAGCCTGGAGAAGTCAGTTAAAGAGAGAGTGGATAAAGAAGTAAAATCCTTGAAAAATAGGATTAGTGAACTGGAAAACAAAATTGGCGAAATGGAAAAAAATTCCACAGAACAAAAGAACCCAATTGGACAATTAGAGAAAGATTTTAAAAAAGTGAGTGAAGAGAATACTTCACTGAAAATCAGAATTGAACAAGTGGAATTGAATGACTCGAGGAGACAAGAAGAATCAGTCAAGCAAATCCAAAAAAATCAAACAATGGAGAAAAATGTGAAATACCTTCTGGGGAAGACAACAGACCTGGAAAACAGATCCAGGAGAGACAATCTGAGAATCATTGGACTCCCAGAAAAACATGATGAAAAAAAGAGCCTGGACACTGTCTTCCAGGAAATTATCAAAGAGAACTGCCCAGAAGTCATAGGAACAGAGGAAAAAATAAACATTGAAAGGATTCATCGATCACCCACTGAAAGGGATCCTAAAATCAAAACACCAAGGAATATAGTGGCCAAATGCCAGAACCCTCAGATGAAAGAAAAAATATTGCAAGCGGCTAGAAAAACCCAATTCAAGTATCAAGGAGCCACAATAAGGATCACCCAGGATCTGGCAGCATCCACATTAAAAGATCGAAGGGCCTGGAATATGATATTCCGAAAGGCTAAGGAACTTGGTATGCAACCAAAAATAACTTACCCAGCGAGAATGAGCATCTTTTTCCAGGGAAGAAGATGGACATTCAACGAAGTAAGCGAATTTCATCTATTTCTGATGAAAAAACCAGAACTTAACAAAAAGTTTGATCTACAAATATAGAACTCAAGAGAAATCTAAAAAGGTAAAGATTAATCTTGGGAACTATATTTTGACTATATAGATGCATAAAGAATACATGTATACCTTGTTCTAGAAATTGATGTGGAAAGGACATTGTACCAGAAAAAGGGTAAAGTGGGGGTAGTACATCTCATGAAGAGGCATAGGAAACCTATTATATCTGAGAGAAAGAATGGAGGGGGATGAATATAGTGGGTATCTTACTGCCTTCAGAATTGGCTTTAAGTGAAAAATCTTAAGACATATTCAATCTATGGTGAAACTTCTCCCATCTCATTGAAAAGTGAGAAGGGAAAAGTGGAAAGGGAAGGAATAAGCTAAGCGGAAGGGAATACGGGAACTGGGAGGGAAAGGGGTAAGATAGGGGGAGGAACTCTAAGGCGGGGGGAGGGACACTAAAAAGGGAGGGCTGTGAGAAACAAGGGGTGCTCACAAGCTTAATACTTGGAAGGGGGGAAAGGGGAAAGAAGGGAGGAAAACATAAACCGGGGTTAACAAGATGGCAAGTAATACAGAATTGGTCATTCTAACCATAAATGTGAACGGGGTAAACTCCCCCATAAAGAGGAAGCGGTTAGCAGAATGGATTAAAAGCCAGAATCCTACAATATGTTGTTTACAGGAAACACACCTGAAGCGGGGAGATACATGCAGGTTAAAGGTAAAAGGTTGGAGCAAAATCTACTATGCTTCAGGTGAAGTCAAAAAAGCAGGGGTAGCCATCCTGATCTCAGATCAAGCTAAAGCAAAAATTGACCTAATTAAAAGAGATAAGGAAGGACACTATATCTTGCTAAAGGGTAGCATGGATAATGAAGCACTATCTATATTAAACATATATGCACCAAGTGGGATAGCATCTAAATTCTTAAAAGAGAAACTAAGAGAGCTGCAAGAAGAAATAGACAGTAAAACTATAATAGTGGGAGATCTTAACCTTGCACTCTCAGAATTAGATAAATCAAACCAGAAAATAAATAAGAAAGAAGTTAAAGAGGTAAACAGAATACTAGAAAAGCTAGATATGATAGATCTCTGGAGAAAATGTAATGGAGACAGAAAGGAATACACTTTCTTTTCAGCAGTTCATGGAACCTATACAAAAATTGACCATATATTAGGACATAAAAACCTCAAACTCAAATGTAGTAAGGCAGAAATAGTAAATGCATCCTTTTCAGACCACGATGCAATGAAAATTACATTCAACAAAAAAGCAGGGGGAAGTAGACCAAAAAATAATTGGAAACTAAATAATCTCATACTAAAGAATGATTGGGTAAAACAGCAAATCATAGACATAATTAATAACTTCACCCAAGAAAACGATAATAATGAGACATCATACCAAAATGTATGGGATGCAGCCAAAGCGGTAATAAGGGGAAATTTCATATCTCTAGAGGCCTATTTGTATAAAATAGAGAAAGAGAAGGTCAATGAATTGGGTTTGCAATTAAAAATGCTAGAAAAGGAACAAATTAAAAACCCCCAGTCAAACACTAAACTTGAAATTCTAAAAGTAAAAGGTGAGATCAATAAAATTGAAAGTAAAAAAACTATTGAATTGATTAATAAAACTAAGAGTTGGTTCTATGAAAAAACCAACAAAATAGACAAACCCTTAGTAAATCTGATTAAAAAAAGGAAAGAGGAAAATCAAATTGTTAGTCTTAAAAATGAAAAGGGAGAACTCACCACTAACGAAGAGGAAATTAGAGCAATAATTAGGAGTTACTTTGCCCAACTTTATGCCAATAAATTCGACAACTTAAATGAAATAGAAAAATACCTCCAAAAATACAGCTTGCCCAAACTAACAGAGGAAGAAGTAAATATCCTAAACAGTCCCATCTCAGAAAAAGAAATAGAACAAACTATCAATCAACTCCCTAAGAAAAAATCCCCAGGACCAGATGGATTTACATGTGAATTCTACCAAACATTTAAAGAACAATTAACTCCAATGTTATATAAACTATTTGAAAAAATAGGGATTGAAGGAGTCCTACCAAACTCCTTTTATGACACAGATATGGTACTGATACCTAAACCAGGTAGGCTGAAAACAGAGAAAGAAAATTATAGACCAATCTCCCTAATGAATATTGATGCTAAAATCTTAAATAAAATATTAGCAAAAAGATTACAGAAAATTGTCACCAGGATAATACACTATGACCAAGTAGGATTTATACCAGGAATGCAGGGCTGGTTCAATATTAGGAAAACTATTAGCATAATTGACTATATCAATAACCAAACAAACAAAAACCACATGATCATCTCAATAGATGCAGAAAAAGCATTTGATAAAATCCAACATCCATTCCTAATAAAAACACTTGAGAGCATAGGAATAAATGGACTTTTCCTTAAAATAGTCAGGAGCATATATTTAAAACCATCAGTAAGCATCATATGCAATGGGGAAAAACTGGAACCTTTCCCAGTAAGATCTGGAGTGAAGCAAGGTTGCCCACTATCACCATTATTATTTAATATCGTATTAGAAACACTAGCCTCGGCAATAAGAGTCGAGAAAGATATAAAAGGAATTAGAGTAGGCAATGAGGAAACCAAACTATCACTCTTTGCAGATGATATGATGGTATACCTAGAGAACCCCAGAGATTCTACCAAAAAGCTATTGGAAATAATTCATAATTTTAGCAAAGTAGCTGGCTACAAAATAAATCCCCATAAATCCTCAGCATTTTTATACATCACCAACAAAACCCAACAGCAAGAGATACAAAGAGAAATTCCATTCAGAATAACTGTTGATACCATAAAATATTTGGGAATCTATCTACCAAAGGAAAGTCAGGAATTATATGAGCAAAATTATAAAAAAGTCTCCACACAAATAAAGTCAGACTTAAATAATTGGAAAAATATTAAGTGCTCTTGGATTGGCCGAGCGAACATAATAAAGATGACAATACTCCCTAAACTAATCTATTTATTTAGTGCTATACCAATCAGACTTCCAAGAAAATATTTTATTGATCTAGAAAAAATAACAACAAAATTCATATGGAACAATAAAAAGTCGAGAATCTCAAGGGAACTAATGAAAAAAAAATCAAATGAAGGTGGCCTAGCTGTACCTGATCTAAAATTATATTATAAAGCAGCAGTCACCAAAACCATTTGGTATTGGCTAAGAAATAGATTAGTGGATCAGTGGAAAAGGCTAGGCTCACAAGACAGAATAGTCAATTATAGCAATCTAGTGTTTGACAAACCCAAAGCCCCTAACTTCTGGGAAAAGAATTCAATATTTGATAAAAACTGCTGGGATAATTGGAAATTAGTATGGCAGAAATTAGGCATGGACCCACACTTAACACCATATACCAAGATAAGATCAAAATGGGTCTATGACCTAGGCATAAAGAACGAGACTATAAATAAATTAGAGGAACATAGAATAGTTTATCTCTCAGACTTGTGGAGGAGAAAGAAATTTGTGACCAAAGATGAACTAGAGACCATTACTGATCACAGAATAGAAAATTTCGATTACATCAAATTAAAAAGCCTTTGTACAAATAAAACTAATGCAAACAAGATTAGAAGGGAAGCAACAAACTGGGAAAACATTTTCACAGTTAAAGGTTCTGATAAAGGCCTCATTTCCAAAATATATAGAGAACTGACTCAAATTTATAAGAAATCAAGCCATTCTCCAATTGATAAATGGTCAAAGGATATGAACAGACAATTTTCAGAGGATGAGATTGAAACTATTACCACTCATATGAAAGAGTGTTCCAAATCATTATTGATCAGAGAAATGCAAATTAAGACAACTCTGAGATACCACTACACACCTGTCAGATTGGCTAAGATGACAGGAAAAAATAATGATGAATGTTGGAGGGGATGCGGGAAAACTGGGACACTAATGCATTGTTGGTGGAGTTGTGAACGAATCCAACCATTCTGGAGAGCAATCTGGAATTATGCCCAAAAAATTATCAAAATGTGCATATCCTTTGATCCAGCAGTGTTTCTATTGGGCTTATATCCCAAAGAAATACTAAAGAAGGGAAAGGGACCTGTATGTGCCAAAATGTTTGTAGCAGCCCTGTTTGTAGTGGCTAGAAACTGGAAAATGAATGGATGCCCATCAATTGGAGAATGGCTGGGTAAATTGTGGTATATGAATGTTATGGAATATTATTGTTCTGTAAGAAATGACCAGCAGGATGAATACAGAGAGGCTTGGAGAGACCTTCATGAACTGATGCTAAGTGAAATGAGCAGAACCAGGAGATCATTATACACTTCGACAACGATATTGTATGAGGACATATTTTGATGGAAGTGGATTTCTTTGACAAAGAGACCTGAGTTTCAATTGATAAATGACGGACAAAAGCAGCTACACCCAAAGAAAGAACACTGGGAAACGAATGTGAACTATCTGCATTTTTGTTTTTCTTCCCGGATTATTTATACCTTCTGAATCCAATTCTCCCTACGCAACAAGAGAACTGTTCGGTTCTGCAAACATATATTGTATCTAGGATATACTGCAACATATCCAACATATAAAGGACTGCTTGCCATCTAGGGGAGGGGGTGGAGGGAGGAAGGGGAAAAAAATCGGAACAGAAATGAGTGTCAATATAATGTAATTATTAAATAAAAAAACTTAAAAAAAAAAAAAAAACTACGAGCAAACTCTTGGAATTGCCAAATAATTGACATGGAGAGTCTTCTAGATGGCTAAAATTACAATTCTTGACTGTCTCTACCCCCAACCAAAACCAAAATAAAATAAATAATTTCACTGGATTCAGTTGATTGAAATAAATATTGTCAGTATATGTGGACATTCTATCTGGGTTGTTTAAGAGCAACCTTTTTCCAGTGGTTGTATGCCGAGATATACTCTACATCTTGAAAACTGTCTCACAGCATGGGATGGTTTTGTTTTGTTTTTGTTTTTGTTTTTACATTCCTCTCTGAGTATGAAAGACTCCTTCACTAAAGTCACTTACTAAACTGAGAGGAGGGCCTGAATGTCACCTTCCTCCATTCCACCTTAAAATTGCTTTGAGAAACACTTCTGAGACTTTGTCTTTAGTCTTTCCCTTGCTGGGTGCAAGGAGAACATTTTCTGACCTTATAGCTTAAACCATGGGAATTGGAATTTTCTAGTTACACAAATTCAGTTAATTCCATTCTATTCCACAAGTATTTATTAAACAACTAATGTGTGAATGACATCATCATGCACTAAGGATGCAAAAAGAAAAATTAGCCATTCCCTAACCTAAAGATAACACTCTTCTCTAATTACATAGAAACTGTATTAAAATATATTAATAGGCAATTAGCTATAATGAATGAAATGCCCATGTCAGGAAGTTTCTGGGTTCAAATCCTTCCTATAATTCATACTGTGTGATCATTAGCAAGTCACTTAATCTCTCAGTGTCTCAGACAACTGTATAAGATTGTAGAAGTTATAACCTAATTAGTGGTCTGAATTACTGTAGAGAACTTGCAAACTTAATGCCCAAATTAAGCAAATTCATAAGTCTAAATTAGAAAATTAAAAAGGCTACTATAAATTGGGAATGTATTACTTCCTTCTTACCTACTTGTCTCAAAGTTGTATGTTTTGTTGGAAATTGGGGAATCTTTGTCTGGAATGAGGGATTATAGCTTAATCCAAGATGATATGAGTAACAAGATTGAATTATCAATTTAGGGTACCGGAGTATGTTATAAGAGCAGGTTTATTTAGTTTTATTAGATTTATTTAGTACTTTATTTTATAGGAAAATCTGTGTTAAAATCTTGCCTTTTAGAATGTAAATATATTTCTATATGTGTATAAAATGTATATCTATAATATTTATACATGTAATATTTATGTATGGTGTAATATTTGACTGTAAACATATAATATCTAATTTTATGTTTTGTTTTAATATGTGCTGTAATATGTATTAATACTATTTAACATACTCTTTCATTAGAAGTATAACATTATCCATATATTTGTCATATATATCTGATGCTTATCATGTGCTGTAATGACTGCGTTTAGCACCCAGAGTATATTAGAATCAGCCAGAGTCAGAATAAGGGAAAATCCTTGATCTTTATTCTTTGCAGAGGTGAAGGGGAATAGTGATACGAAGTGAGAACAGTCGCGACACATCTGGCCAGCAGTGCCTCTACCTCTGTCACTCCACCCATCAAATCATCTCTACGTCATTTCCTATACAACATATCAAACCTTGCACGGAGAGTGGGTGGGGCCATTCTTTCTCTAAGCATATATTAATAGAGTATCGTTCAATTGCTATTTAGCCTCACGTGCTTGGGACCTCAGTGCATCAACTCGAATTTCAGCCCATTACAATGTCTCAGGAACTAAATGACTTAAATAAATATCAAATAAATAAAATTAGTGATCTCATTGTACATATATGCCTGTACACATATATTTATAAATACAGGCATCACCTGTGTGCATAAATATATAAATACATATATGTGGTCACACAAACATAATTATACATATGCACATGCAGACATGCATACACACACACAAATAACTGGCTTTTTAGTGAGTTTATCAAGGGAGTTTCAGAATTCCATTCATATCTTTCTCAGTCAGTATTCATGACAGTAAAGTTTTTTTATTAGTAGTCAAAAATATATTGGATAATTTTCCTGGGCAGAAGGATTTTCAAGACATGTCCTTAAATTAATTTTTTGTTAATTAGGATTTTTTTTTTTGTTTTTGTTTTTAAGATCAATAGCTTGATTCAAAATCCAGAGAGCCCACTTAGACTTTGGTCCACAAACAAATCCAGTTCCACTAAGAATAGGACCATCAAATCTTTTTTCATATGGATAATTCTTGATAGTCCTTCTGTTCCTCTTTCCAGGTAATTAGCCTTGTGCAGAGCATTCTGAGGCCCTGTGGCAGAATGGTCTCATCTTAGAAACTGTGCATTAGTCATATTGTTTGTCAGTATAAGAATTGTGACCATTAAATTTATTTGGTGTGGGAAGCATTTTTTTTAAAGCATATTTCCTCTCAAATGCATTTCTATAGAAAAATAATGCCGACAAGGTCACTAAGCAATGTCATAATAAAAGACTGCCTCACCTTAATCTGGCCCAGTATCTGACTTCTACATCTGGTAAGTCTAACACAGGGGAAATATTAGTTTACTCATAATTGAGAGGGAAAGCTGATTTTCAGTAGACAGTAATTGCAAGGGAAGATCTGATATTATAAACACCACCAGTCAGACTAGGCACCAGCCCTAGACTTTGATGATACAATAGTTATATTATACTGCCATCCACTGACTGGTTCTTGTAAGGCTCACTTAGTAAAATCCAACTGCTGCTTAACTCCCACTTAGCTTAATTCCTGCTGAAGGACCAGACATCCCCAGACAGATACACTCCCAATTCATTTCCTTCTGCAATGATAACTGTGAAATTTACCCAGCTCACAAAGGAAGAGAAATAATTTCTCTAATAGCCTTAATGGGTTTTTAGAGCCTTTGGCCAGGAGCCAAGTTAGATTTACATTGTAAACGGCAAAAGTGCTGCAGCCAGGAAGAGAGAATACAGGGCTCAGTGTGAGCCTGTGTGTTTTACTGTCAGATAAATTTCAGAAGAGATGTTTTAATTGAGCCCCCTAAGCAGTGATGGGCTCACCAATAGCTTTTCCTCACTACATTAAGGGATGTAAGTGTAAACTAATCGTCCTTCAAAGAAATAGCAAATCACAAGTCTATTGTAGAATTAGATTTTCCTTTAATTAAGGTTGTTGAAATAAACAGTACAGGAGATGCTCTGGACTTATTTCATGTTAAATGTTAGTTCCACTTTCTCCCACTGAAATGTGAGGATATCATGTCATTCAAAGGAAGATTAAAGAAAAGAAAGTGAACTAGAAAAGACCTCTAAACATTCAAAAAGGTACATTGAAGCCAAGAGAGATCATTTTGAAATAGGCCATGGAAAATACTGCAATTATTACCCAATGAATCACATAAACTCTTTCAAGTTAAAGCCTTACTGTAAGAGTATAAGTCTATTCACTAGCAAAAGAAGTAGTAAAGAATTCCAAAACAGAGCTACATTAAAAGAATTAATTTTTTTGGTTTGTTTTCTTAATGAATTTTTCCTAATAGCTATATCAGAAGCACCTAGTAAAGTAAAATGTACATTGTGTGCCCTATGCACCTTGAATTTGAATTATGGAGAAGAAAATGGACTTCCACACAGTTGTCCATTTTATATAAACACTAGAACTCAGAGTGTGTGTAAGGTCACAGAGCTTGTTCATTGCATGATTCAGCCTAAAATCCAAGAAACTGACCCCCAATCTCAGGACTTTTTGTTTTTTCACATCTCTTTGATACTTCTAGAAGAATGTTAAAATTCATACATTTATCTGTCTCTATCTATCTATGTACAAACAATTCTTCAAGTATATAAATATGTAGTGTTGACCTATATGTTTGGAATAGATTAGTTACCTTCTTAAGAACTGAAATTAATCATTATGCAATTTTTGGTGCTGAAAGAAGAGGAAAAGATACTACTAACAATGAAGCAATTAGGTGGTGCTAGGGAGACTATTTAGGGCCTGGAGTCAGGAATATCTGAGTTCAAATCCAGCTTCAGACACTTTTTGACTCTGTGAATCTGAACAAGTCTTTTTACTCTGTTTGCCTCAGTTTTTCAATCAGTGTGATGAGCTACAGAAGGAAATGGCCAATTGCTACAGTATCTTTGCCAAGAAAATTCCAAATAGCATCACAGTAAGTTTGCTGTAATTGAAATGCTAAACAACTAAATAACTAAAAAACTAACAACAATAGCTAAAATATATGGAAAGAATTATGTGATTATGGTTTATATTTCTTATTTTTGATTGTTATTCAGAGGAAATGAGGGGTTGATTGCCATGGAATCAACATGAAGTGCCATGAAAATGTCCTTGGGAATTCTCCCTAGCCAGTTTTATTCCCTAATACTGTCACTTGGCTGAATTATTTTCCTTCTTTGGAAAAAGTTTTTCAGAAATGAGTTTTTGACTTACCTTGCATGATGTTGAAAATTGATGGACATTAATTACTTAAAGCACCATACAGAAAAACATAATTTGTTCAAAGGAAACAAATTGGAGTTCATCTTGAATTTTGACTTCAAAATTATTATTAGACACCTATAGATTACTTAAAAGACCCTACACAGAAGCTGTTGTTGTTGTTGTTGTTCATCCTTTGGTTTTGAGGGGGACCAATAATATTATGAAAGACATTCTTGACTTGCAAGTAATTTGGATTTAAGTGAGACAGAATTGCACAGTCATCAACCTCACTGTCTCTTCTAGAGTTAGGAAAGTCTTATGACAAGATAAAGTCATAGAAAAATATAACCTAATTTATCATCATAAAAATAACAACATGGGTGGGGTAGACCCTCAAAATTTCTGACCAGAATCGAACAGAAAAGAATTGCTACTTATATCATTCCAAGACAACAAAAGCTAAACAATGAGCCATAGAAAAGAATTCTAAGAGAACTTACCATAGGTTTAGGGGGAAATCATCTATATATTCTTATTGAAAACAAAACGGCATATATAACTATATGTGATATTAGTCACAAACTCATAAATTAAAACATAATGTGTACTCACAATATTTTGATTTATAAGTAATATGAATTGCAATATTTCATATTCATTTCATGTATTTTCAAATATTTAGTACTTTTTATTTTTGAAAAAGATGCTTTTTGTATCCATATCCATTAGTAAAAAAGAATGCTTTATACTAGGCAAAATAGAAGCAGTAACAATAACAACAGCAATCTTTTCATGTTACTACTGTGATGGCTAGATTTGAAAATATGTATTCTCATTCATAAAAGTAACTTATATAGTTTTCAAAAAGTTATAAATTAATTATAATTAAGTCAATGGTATTTGGAGGAAAATCGTTTCTGCTTCAGATTAATGAGAGACTATGGGAACTTTTCACATTTTTGATCCAAATGACTAACATGTGATAGTCCTACCAAGTGGATCACAATGTCCCTTTCACTATCCTGGTAAAGCAAATAACCTTTTTTCATTTATGTTTATTATTGTTCATTTGTTTTAAGCCTTTACCCTCTACCCCAAATGAATTTTTTTTAACTTTCATATTTAAACAAGTGAATAAAATTAATGAAATGCTAATGAAATAAAAAGCTACCACCTTATTAAATAAACATACATACAAATGGAAACTGTATATGTATATATATATATATATATATATATACACATATATATACACACAAATACATATATAAACACACATATAACATAAATTATATATATGAACATATAAGCATATATTATTTCTATAATTCCATTCACATATATTTGCATATACGCACAGTAGTTTCTTCTCTCTGCAGGGTGTCTCAGAAATGTGCCATTAAATTTAGCTTCTGTGATAGTTCTATTTCTGTCTAGATACTGTAGGTAAGCGTGAATGAATCCAAATTTTCAGTGTTACTTTTCATCATATTTAGACTTTTCTTTCTGGAATGCTTACTTAAGGGAACTGGGCAGCAATCTGGGGCTTCCATCTCCATGGAATAAAACCTATAAGAAAATAATATCCTCTCTCAAGAAGGCTTGTTTTTAGGCCTTAAATGTACAAAGTAATCACAAATGTCACAATGAGAATTTAAAGTATCCTTTGGTTTATAAATTTTAATATTTTCTGAAATAATATATTAAATATAAAAAAATCCTACTTTAAATGCATCAGTACAAGTACTTTAAGGGGGCTCTGCAGTAATTCTTTTTAGAAGAAAAAAATGTAGATGAATTAGTTCCTGAGCCCAATATTTTATTTCCTTTTTAAATCCAGAATTTTCTATAGTAAGTCTTCTTAAAGTAGAACATGTTTTAGAGCTTTATGGATAATTTGCTTTTTTTCCCATTGCTTCCTCATATCAGTATTTCATTTTTATAAAGATGCAAGGAGGCTGGAGAGAAATGGGAAGCCCAGAGTATGGTAAATGTTCATTTAATAACTTCATTAGGTGGGGATGAGATGGAAATTTCAGTCAGATTAATGACAGATAAACTATATAGAAGGCCAAAAATATAGAGATGCCTCAAATATAATTTTTAAGTAAGCTTCCAAAATTTCAGACATATACTGATTGCTTCTTCTGGGAAGGGGGATCAGGTTGATGATGTATAACAATATGTACTGATTATGATAGAACATATATAAATTTGGCTTAGTATTAAAGAGAAGAGAAAGCTTAGCATGATAAAAAGTAAAGCAGGCTGATGTCTAATGCTACAGTTGTGTGTCCTGTACAAGTAATGGGGAGGGCAGGATTAGGTATATGAAAAATGATCAGCCATGGGACAAGACAAGGCTAGACCTCCAAAAGAGATAATAGTTTCTTGCTTGCCAAACTATAGAATAGGGACTTTTTCCTTTCCCTCCTTTCTTAATTCTATATCATCTCCTTTATCTAAAGCTCTTCTTTCAAACCCTTTCCATTACTCTCTCTCCATTCAAATGTAAAAAAAAAATTCTCACTATGAGAGAATTTGACTAAAAATCAAAAACAAAACTTTTAACATCATATAAAAGTAATATCTAGTCACTAAAGTCTAAAGGATAATTTGAGGACATATATTCTAAGTTCTCACAAATTCTGTCCTCCACACTTCAAAACCTGTGTGTTAGTATTCTTCCCCTTTGCTTCACTCTCAGAGAATGGGATGACAGTTGATCTTGACAAGGCTAATTCTTTGTGTACTTGATATCATTCCTTACCATATTTTCTGGGAAGTTTTTTCGTGGAATATTCTCTCTCCAATATTTAATATTTTCCTTTCTACTGTTGTCCATAAATATTCCCAGGACTACATACTGAAAAAAAAACTATTTCATTGACAATATCTTTATATTATCCTTTATTTCACATTATTTCATATTATCACCTGATTTCACTTCTAAATATCACTAAAAGAAAAACTATACTTGCACTTCTAATTTCTTGACACCTAATTAATCCTCAAACATTTTATAAAGTGAATGCTTTTTGTTTTCTTTTTGTTTTTTAATTTATTTAGCATTTTATTTTCCACTAGTTACATATAGAAGTTTTTTTTTTTTAATTTTCAAAACGATATGCATGAATAAGTTTTCAATATTAACTCATGCAAAACCTTGTGCTCCAATTTCCCACCTTTTCTCCCCTCCCTTCCTTGGGAGAGTAAGTAATCCAGTATATGTTAAACATGGTAAAATAAATGTTGAATCCAATATATGCATACATCTTTATACAATTATCTTATTGCACAAGAAAAATCAAATCAATTCAAAAAGAAAAAAAATGCAACATAAAAAGTCAAGATAACAGTAAAAAGAATGAAAATTCTATATTGTGGTCCACACTCAGTTACCACAGTCCTCTCTCTGGGTGTAGACGGCTTTCTTCATAACACAATCCTTGGAACTGCTCTAAATCATCTCATTATTGAAAAGACTCACATCCATCAGAATTGTTCATTGTATAATTTTGTTGCCATATACAATGATTTCCTAGTTCTACTCATTTCACTTTGCATCAGTTCATGTAAGTCTCTCCAGAACTCTCTGAAATCATCCTGCTGATCATTTCTTCTAGAAAAATAATATTTCATAATATCTATATAGCATAATTTATTCAACTATTCTCCAATTGATGAGCATCCACTCAGTTTCCAGTTTCTTGCCACTACAAAAAGGGCTGCCACAAACATTTTTGCAGATGACCCTTTTCTCTCCTTTACTATCTCTCTGGGATATAAACCCAGTAGGAACAATGCTGGATTAAAGAGTACATACAGTTTGATAGCCCATAGAGCATAATTCCAAATTGCTCTCCAGAATGGTTGGATCACTTCATAACTTTACCAACAATGTAGTAGTGTCTCAGTTTTCAGACAACCCCTTCAACATTCATCACTGTCTTTTTCCTGTCATCTTAGCCAATTTGAGAGGTTTGTGGTACTTCAGAGTTGTCTTAATTTGCATTTCTCTGTTTAATAGTGATTTAGAACCCCTTTTCATATGACTAGAAATGGTCTTAATTTCTTCATCTAAAAATTGTCTGTTCTTATCCTTTGACCATGTATCAATTGGAGAATGGTTTGAATTCTCAATTTCATAAAAATTGAGTTAATTTTCTATATATTTTAGAAATGTTTATCAGACTCTTTGAATGCAAAAATGTTTTCCCAGTTTATTGCTTCTCTACTAATCTTGTCTGCATTTGTTTTGTTTGTACAAAAATTTTAAATTAATATAATCAAAATTATCTATTTTGTGATCACTAATGTAATCACTATTGGTATTCAACATTATATTAGAAATGTTAGCTTTGGTAATAAAAGAAGAAAAAAGAAATTAAAGGAATTGGAATTGGTAATGAGGAAAGCAAATAATCACTCTTTTCAGATAATATGATAGTATACTTAGAGAACCTTAGAGAATCTACTAAAAAACTACTAGAAACAATTCACAACTATAGCAAAATTGCAGCATTTCATCATCAATCAAAATTGCAGCATAAATCATGAGCATTTCATATATTACCATCAAAGTCCAATAGCTAGAGATACAAAAATAAATTCCATTTAAAATAACTGATGATAATATAAAATATTTGGAAGTCTACTTGCCAAGGCAAAGTAAGGAACTATATGAGCACAACCACAAAACACTTTCCACACAAAAAAGTCAGATCTAATCAATTGGGAACATGTCAAGTGCTTATGGGTAGGCAAGCTAATATAATAAAAGTGAAAATACTACCTAAATTAATTCACTTATTCACTGTCATACCAATCAAATCTCAAGAAATTAATTTACAAATCTAGAAAAAAATAACAAAGTTCATCTGGAAGAACAAAAGGTCAAGAATTTTAAGGGAATTAATGAAAAAAATGTAAAGAAAGGTAGCCTAACTGTGCCAGATCTTAAATTATATTACAAAGCTGTAGTCATCAAAAACATTTGGCACTGGCTAAGAAATGGAGTGGCTGATCAGTAGAATAGGTTAAATTAACAGAACAAAATAGTCAATGACTAAAGTAATCTAGTGTTTCAGAAACCTCCAAGCCCCAGCTTTTTGGATAAAAATTTGCTATTGACAAAAACTCTTGGGAAAATTGGAAACAAGTATGGCAGAAAGTAGGCATTGATCCACACCTAACACCATATACCAAGATAAGGTAGAAATGGGTTCTTGATTTAGATATAAAGAGTAATGTTATAAGCAAATTAGAAGTACAAAGTATACTTTACCTTTCAGATTTTGTGGAAGAAGGAAGGAATTTGTGGCCAAAGAAGAACTACAAGTCGTTATTGAACATGGACAAATTTTTAACATTCATTTTTTTAAAAAACTTTGAGTTCTAGATACTCCTTCTAACAGCCCTAAAAATGAAAAAGCTGCTATGAATTACAAGTATCAACTTCCCATGTAGGAATGTAAACAGTGTAACTTTTTTGAGTTACTAATGATTTTCCTTTCCTAATTACATTTTTCTATGCTTCTCTGGAGTCTTGTATAGTAAGCTTTTTTTTTTAAATCAAGAATACTTGAATATCTTTTATTTAATTGAATTTGATTTCATTATTTCATTAAATACCCATTTTCCACCTTGAAGGATTATATTTACTTTTTCTGGGTAGATGATTTTTTGCTTGTAAACAGAGCTTCTTTAACCTCTGGAATATCATATTTCAAGCTCTCCCATCCTTTAATGTAGAAGCTGCCAAATCTTATGTTATCTTGACTTTGGCTTCACAACATGTAAATTGTTTCTTCTGACTGCTTGTGATATTGCTTTCTTGACCTGGGAGCTCTCAAATATGCCTAAATACATCTGGGAGTTTTTATTTTGGGATGTTTTTCAGTAGGTTATAGTTAGATTCTCTAAATTTATGTTTATCTTCTGATTCTATAATATTAAGACAATTTTCCTTGATAATTTTTTGAAAGATGATGTCATCTTTTTTAAAAGCATGGTTTTCAGGTAGTCCCATAATTTTAAAATCATTTTTCCAGGATCTATTTCCAAGTTGGTTGTTTTCACAATGAGTTATTTCACATTGTTTCTTAATTTTTTTATTCTTTTGGTTTGTTTTATTATTTCTTAATTTCTTATAGTTATTACCTTCTCGTAGAGTCACTGTCATTTGCTCAATTCTAATATTTAAGGAATTATTTTCTTCAGTGTTTTTTCTCTTTTACCAAGTTGTTGTTTCATTTTTCCATGGCGTTTCATGCAACTGTTTTCAGGGATACCTCAGTGGACCTCTAAATATTTCTGAGGTGGTATGATCTAAGGAAAGGTGTATTTAACACTGCCCTGGCATTTGCTCTGGCCTGAGAATGACCACAAGCATTATTTTCTGCCCTGGAATGGTAAAGACCTCTGCTTCACTGTGTAAACCAGTAAACTCTGGTGTACTAATGCTCCTTCTTACCTAGAACTGTCACACAGGACTATGACAAGATCTTAGCATGGACAAAACAACAGAGACCCACCTCAATGCTATGAAAGAGATTTTCTAATTAGCTGTTCAACCACCTTACTTTGTGTTGGCCAAGAGCTCTAGAAGCCACTGCTGCTCATGAGTCAGTGACTCCTAATGTCTACCTTGCTTTGCTGGGTCATCTGCTGGTATGTAGACTGCACTAAGTTGTGCTCCACTCACACCCAGGTATAACAGACTTTTCCTGCTGGTCTTCTATATTGTCTTTGGCTAGAAAATTATTGCATCCCATTCTTTCATGCATTCTGCTACTACATTAATTGTTTCATAAAATTATTCAAAGAGGTTCATATGGGTTTGGGGGAAAGTTCTGAGCTGCTACATCTTTCCACCATCTTGGCTCCACCTCTACATTGACTTTTCTGATTTTATTTTCCTTGGATACTGTCTCTTTCTTTGATTTTAACAATAATGTCCTGTTCTTATCTGGTCCTATATATTTGTCCTCTCTTTTTCCTTTGCCTGATGTCTTTGTTGTTGTTAATGAGTTGTTGACATGTTGATGTCATGAGTTATCACTGATCTCTAGTTTTCTAAAATTTGGTGTGCACTAAGTTTTGTTTTCAATTTTCTTCCATAACTAAACTCACTCATTAAGTGATCATATCAAATCATTTTAATAGACATATCTATGCACATTATTCCCAAATTTTTTTATTCATTTTTTATCTCTCATGAATTTTAATGTTATGCCAAGAGTGCTGGACACATCAGCTTAATTTGTCTTATTGACATCTTGTATTAGATTTTTCTTATTGTTTTATTTCTATACATGTATATTAACTTTTTAATACACTTTTTTTTTATGAATCACATTGAAAGAGAAAAATCAGAACAAAAGAGAAAAACCACAAGAGACAAATAGAAAAAAAAAAAGAAGTTAACATAGCATGTGTTGATTTACATTCAATCTACATATTCTTTTTCTGGCTACAGATGGCATTTTCTATCCAGAGTTTATTGGAATTGCCTTATATCACTGAACCACCAAGAAGAACCAAGCCTTTCATAGTTGACTATCACAAAATCTTGCTGTTAATGTGTACAATGTGCTCATGGTTCTGCTTGGTTTGCTTAGCATCAGTTTATATAAATTTCTCCAGGCCTTTATAAAAGCAACTTGTTTGTAATTTTTTTATATAACATAATATTCTGTTACCTTCATATACCACAACTTATTCAGCCATTCCCAAATTGATAGGCATCTACTCATTTTCCAATTCTTTGGTAACACAAGAATAGTTGCTACAAACATTTTTGCATGTCTAGGTCCTCTTTCCTCCTTTATGATTTCCTTGGGATACAAACCCAGTAATGGCAAAGGGTATGCACAGTTTTATCCTCCTTTGGGCGTGGTTCAAAATTGCTCTCCAGAATGGTTGGATCATTTCACACCTCCCCCAAAATGCAGTAATGTTCCAGTTTTGCCACATCCCCTCCAAAGTTTATCATTATCTTTTTCTTCCATCTTAGCCAATCTAAGAGATGTGAGGTGGTACCCCAGAGTTGTTTTAATTTGCATTTCTTCAACCAATAGTGATTTAGAGCACTTTTTCATATAAATATAGATGGTTTTAATTTTATCATCTGAAAATTGTCTGGTCATATCCTTTGATCATTTATCAATTGGTAAATGACTTATATTCTTATAAATTTGACACAGTTCTTTATATATTTTAGAAATGAGACCTTTATCAGAAACATTAGCTATAATTTTCCCCCCAGCTTTGTACTTCCCTTTTAATCTTGTTTCTGTTGGTTTTATTTGCGCAAATCCTTTTTAATTTAATATAAACAAAGTTGTCTATTTTGCATTTCATAATGTTCTCTATTTCTTCTCTGGGCATAAATTCTTTGCTTTTCCAAAGATTTGATAGATAAATTATCCCTTGCTCTCCTAATTTGTTTATAGTCTCACCCATTTTGACCATATTTTGGTATGGGGTATAAGATGTAAGTCTACGCCGATTTTCTGACATATTGTTTTCCCAGCAATTTTTGTGAAGTAGTGAGTTCTTATTCTAAAAGTTGGAGTTAGGGGGTTATAAAATACTAGATTACTATAGTCATTGATTATTATGTCTTGAATGTCTAACCTATTCCACTGATCTACCATTCTATTTCTTAGCCAATACCAAATAGTTTTGATGATTGCTATTTATAATATAGTTTTAGATCTGGTATTGCTAACCCACTATCCTTTGAATTTTTTTTTCCATTCATTTCATTAATTCCCTTAATATTCTTGATCTTTTGTTCTTACTGATAATTTTTTTTTATTTTTTCTAGTTCTATAAAATAATTTTTGGCAGTTTGATTGATATGGCACTGAGCAAGTAGATCAATTTAGGCAGGATTGTCATTTTATTATATTAGCATATCCTACTCGTGAGCAATTGTTTTTTTCAATTTGAATTTCTCTGCAGATAGACCCCCAAATATTTTACTTTGTCTACAGTCATTTTAAATGGAATTTCTCTTTTTATCTCTTGCTTTAGGGCTTTATCAGGAATAACATAGAAATGCTGATGATTTGTGTGAATTTATTTTATATCCTGCAACTACGCTAAAGCTGCTAATTGTTTCAAGTAGCTTTTTGAATGATTTTCTAGAATGCTCTAAATATATCATCATATTATCTGCAAAGAATGATAGATTTATCTCTTCATTGTCTATTCTAATTTCTTTAGTATTTTTTCTTTTCTTATTGCTAAAGTCAACATTCCTAGTACAATACTGAATAATAGTGATGATAATGAGCATTTTGAATTAAAATTTTCTAATTGAAATTAATTTAATTTCCCCTGTTACCTTCTTCACTAAAATTTCCTCTTCCTGCTGAAGGATGTACTATCCTCTTTTTGTTATCCAAATTTTGAACAAAACAATCATCTTTAACTTTCCTTGCCTGGTTTATTCCTCATGTCCTTAAATTTGCTAAATTTTCTTAATTAAATATTAAAAATATCTATTTTATTCAAAATACCACTTTTTTCCTATTCACATAAATTTCTCACTATAGGTATGGTAATGGCTACTTCTTTCTCAGAATTCTTTAACAGCCTCATACTTGGTTTTGCTTCTTTCGGTCTTTCTGTTTCTCAATTAATCATTCATACAGCTGAATTTACTGATTTACTGATAAAAACAATCAATGGGTCTCTTTTTATTTGTGATCAAATACAAATTCCTCAGTAATTCACAATTTGGCACCATTATAAATTCTTTATCCCATTTTCAAGCATTTGTACAAATTGTTCTGTATATCTAGAATATATTATCTGTTCATCTCTGGCTTCAAAATTCTTCATCTTTTGTTCCCATAATTAAGATGTGGCCACCTCTACAAATTCTTATACCCTCTAATTGGCAGTCTTTTTTTGTTCCTCAATTTACCTTCTATTTACCTCTTTGTTTGCATGTTATTTGAGAGAAACAGAAAATGTGATGATTGATGTTTGTTAAATTATTTTCATCTGAAATAAATAATTTGCTTATGGTTGATTTTAGATGAAAATGGCAGTTTACATCAAGACTTTTGATTGCCTATTGTTCACCTCTTGTGTACAGAGCATTATATTTGTTGTGCATCTGAAACCTCAGCCCCTGTAGCTTTTGTTAAAAGTCCCCAAAATTCAAACATTATTGTCTGACATATCTACATTTCCAAATATTTTCCTTTGCATTTGTTCAAGAATAAAGTCATTATTCTTTATATTTCAATCACTTTCCATTTATTGATGAAAAGGTTATTGATTGAAGAGATAACCTTATTCATGCTATAGTTCCTACATTTCAGAAACCAAATATGGACCTTTTTCAATCCTGAAAATATGATCAGATTTTCCTTTTGATTTTCCCCTCTTCTGCTCTTTTAACAAAATCTGTCCTGAGCCAGCCAAAGAAGTAGAAAAGCCTTTATCTTGTTCTGTCACATAGGTGGAGTTCCTGAGTTAACTAATATTGACTAAAGGTAAAAATGCACTGATTAAATTTCTCTAAAGAACTCCAAGGATGAAAAGATGAATTTGTAGGTGTCAAGCACAGACTACAGATGATTCAAAAAGTTGAAGAGAGGCAGAAATTTATTGTGTTCATCATGAAAAACAAGATAAATTGGTTTTAAGATTGCACCCAGCAGAAAAATAACTATTATATTCAATTAATCTACTGGAGTCCAAAGGTAAGAAAGAAGTAAAAGGCTTTATTCTTTCTTCCTATTGGGAACATTTTTTTTTTTTTAGTATAAAGAAAAGGGATATATAGAGAGAGAACTAGATAGATAGATAGATAGATGATAGATACAAACATGCATATACACATATACAATGCATATGTATATATACATATTTAATGAATTTAAATGAATTCATATTTTAAATGAAGTCATATATAATATATATCTAAATAATACATTTAATCTTATAATGAATATAGATAGATAATGAATATAGAAATGCATAGATCAAAAGTGGCAATTCACATTTGTTACATATTTACACATATGAGTATTTCTAAACTTATGCGTATAAATGCATGACACATGATATATATGTATGTGTGCATGTGTATACTGGTACATTATGTAAACACACAAACATACACACATACATATGTATATACACACAACATATATTAAACCTAAACTGCTGTCATCAAACCTTGTTATGTCTTATGTAATATGAGAAGAATGTCACTACAAGGTACATTGGGTTAGCAATTTAAAGTTTTCAAACTGAAATCCTGTGAGCTGTGTTGTATAGTTACCATCATCCCTATTTGATTGATGAATGAACTAAAGTTCTGATTTAGGACCTTACACATTGTAACAACTATTGTGCATTAGAACTAGGATTCATATAGAAGACTCCACGTCTAACAATATCGATTGCTCTATTCTCCTCATAATAAAATTAATAAGTAACTGGATGAATGTACATAGATGATGATAAAAATTCTACGTAAAACAGTGCAGAGAACACCAGGCCTGGAGTCAGGAAAAAAACTGAGTTCAAATATTGCTTCAATATTTTTTAGCTGTATGACTTGGAGTCAGTTACTTAACTTGTTTGTCTCTGTTTCCTGGGGTAATAGGAATACCTATTTTCCATGGTTATTTTAAGGATAAAATAAGAATGGTTTTTAAGACATTTAGTACAGTGTCTGGTACATAGTAAGTGTTTTATAAATGTTTATTATTAGCTGAAGTAAAGACCCTTACCAAAGAATGGCGCTCAGGTGAATTTAAGGCATGAAATAACCAATAATATTTCTACAAAAAAGAAATAATAGTATTCCAAATATCATCTTGTCCATACATAATTCCATAAGAAATTAATTTCTAATTCTCTGAAATTTCTACCATTGAAAAATAAATATTTTTGCTATCCTTTTTGCCACATCATTAGTTTGCTACTACTTGAAGATCTAATGAGGCTTTGGTTCTCAGTTAAAAAATTCAGGAATTTAACCTAAATGATTCTTCAAAGGAAAACTTATTGCCTCCTAAAGTTCCATTGCTCCAAGGCACACTACTATTAAGCCTAACTCCAATTTGGCCATTCAAGGGCCTTCATAATCTGAAACAATCTTGATTTGTCCAGCTTTATTACATATTACCATCTACTATTCATTCTAAGTTCACAAAAAAAACTTATTTATTATCTATACCTTTATTATTTCCTGCTTTTTAAATTTCTTAACTCTTTTTTTTTTTTTGTCATTCAGTTCCCTTATTCATTAAAGGTCTTCCTTCCGTGTCTTTATCTATAAAACTTGTTCCTTCCCCCACCACACACATATATGTACGTATGTATGTATATGCAATTTAGATTTTTGTTAGATTGATTCAGTCATATCTGATGCTTTGTGGCCCTATTTGAGATTTTCTTGGTAGAGTTACTAGAATGGTTTGCCATTTTCTTCTTCAATGCACTTTAGAAATGAGGAATTGACACAAAGAGGGTTAAGTGACTTGGCCAGGAAATCACAACAAGTGACTTGGCCAGGAAATCACAACAAATAAGATTCTGAGGTTGAATTTGAACTTGTGAAGATGAGCCTTCCAGACTTCAAACCAGCATTATATCTACTGTGCAATCTAGCTGCCTTATAATTTGGAAAGTAATAGTGATGTCACCATTATATGTGGAAGTCTTGTTAGGGCATTTCCTCTATCAATGCTGATTGGCAACTTTTCAACTACTTGGTATCTGATAATTGTTAAGATACATATACTTATATAAATACACATATACTTACCTACACACATACACACATACACACCACACACACATATATATTTATATACACACAAATACACACATACATATTTACAGTTCCATGAGACATTGCAACTGGATTTATTAAAAAAAGAAATGACTTTGCATGTAGAACTTGAAGTTCAAAGGGTTCACAACCCAAATAGAAGCTTGCAAACCTATGCGATTTTAACAAAGGGAGGAAGGAAAACAGTAGTTTCCTCTTAATGGGAAGAAGGAAAGAACAGAAGGGGTGAGGAAAGGCTTAATTCTCTCTTGAAGAGGATGAAAGAGACAAAGGAAAGAGAGGGAAAATCATGAATAAAATGGCACAAATAGCATTCTTTTCCCTTGGAAACTGCTAGACTATAAAGATGGGATAGTCTGCTTTTATGTAATGGTCCCAGATGCACAAATAATTTCTCAGTCTGGTTCAAATTGACTAGCATCCTAAAGATACATTAGAAATGCAGCTTGGAGCGTCAGTTCAAGAGAGGGCTTTGTCCTCAACATATTCAGGGCCTCCTAAAATATTCTGGGTCTACTGTGTATGGAAAATATGGCAGTTTAAGAAGACAGATTCAGTGATCCCTTTAATAAAATAATGCTTGTGACTATAAGAAGTTAAATCATTTTTTCCACCATCACTTAGCCAATATGTGACAGATGTAACATTCAAACTCTCTTCCTAACTCTGAGGCTACCTCAATCCATTTTGCCTTTCAGTTAAATTTCTATTCATGCTTTTAAACCAAAATTAAAGAATCACAGAATTTTGGAAGATGGATGGGATTTCAGTAGCCACCTCTTCTAATTCAGCCATGAATTCCCTATTATAAGATATTTAACTTCTGTTTAAAGAACTCCTGTTGTCACACCCTATTTTGTTATGGGAATCTCAAAGTATTAAGATTTGGCTGATTCAAGACTAAATTTCCCTCTTTACAATTTCTTCCCATTATTCCCAGGGAAATGAAAAATTAAGTCTCATCTGCCTTTTATCTTTCAGTCCTTTAGATACTTGAAGGCAACTATTGTGTGCCCCTGAATATATTCTTTTCCATGTTCCCTTGACATTTCTCATGTAACATAGATCACAGCTCTTCACCATCTTGATTGCAATGTTCTGAATGCTATATTGCTTATTCCTTTCTTTCTTAAACTCTAGTTCCCAGAAGTGAAAACCAAAAATCACTCCAGTTAAATTCTGAGCAGGACAGACCAAAGAGAAATCAGGGCTTCTTGTTTGACTCTCATCTACTTCCTGCTGATCACCTTGTATCTCTTAATGCAGCTCATGATTACCTTAGGGTTTATGTTCTTTTTATTTTGTTGCTTCGTTTTGGCTGACTAAATGCAAGGTGACCAATTTATCTTGACTTTATAATCCAATTAACTTCTTATATTTTTTAAGCAAGCTAATGTAAAACCATTCCTTCTTCAGCTTTTATTATAGAAGCTAATTTTTTATTCCAGATCCAACTTTCATTTTATTTTATTTAATTTTGTCGTATTATGTTCATCCCAATGTTCTAATCTGTTAAAATATTTTTGGATCCTGATTCTCATACTGTGTTTTGTCCATCTCTCCCAATTTATTGTTATCTGCAGCCTAGATGAATATTCTACCCACAGCCTTTACCTAAGTAAATGATAAAAATGTTCAATAGCACAGGGCCAATAAACTGAAGATCATTTGACATGTGTCTATTTTATGCTCTAAAATGTTTCCACATTCTCTAATTCTATTTTATTCCATTGTGATCTTTTGTCCTCAGACCTCATATAGAACTTTGTTTTTCACCTTCTAATGTCTTTATTATAGAATACTGTGTATCTTATCTCCAGATTAGACTATTAGCTTAAGGAGGGCAGCAACCAATTTCACATATTACTCTTCTTCAGCTTCCAAACAGTGAAACTGTATTATGCTGATTCTTTATAAATATTTGTTGAATTTTAGGAAAAAATGAATAAATATCATATATTTCTTATTTACAAGTAAAGCTATTTACAAATTTAAAGAGTCTAGTAGCAGCACAATCTTTTAATTTTGGCGGGGGGGGGTGTTGCTTATTTTTAAAAATATTAGAAGTAGGTAGTTCACTGTTTGTATCCTTAAAGTAGCCAGAGAGAATGATATATTTTTAGCAGAAACATTTTGTTGACTGTCACACTTTAAAAACAATGCGAATCTAACAGGACAGAAGGGAATACTTTTGTGTTTTTGAAAAACTATCTAATTTATTATTTGTGACAATGAATTAAACTTTGAGTGTGTTATGTCCACACACAATAAGGCTTTGCTAAGGTACCTCATACACACAGGCCCCCAAAGAAAGCAATGTGTGGGTTTCAGACAATACTAAGTAAACAATTTTAGAAACGCTGCATAGTTTTGAAGTATTCTCAAACAAGAGATATGGTTTTAGTAAAGGCCCGCAGGAGGTTTTTTTTTTTTTTTTTAATCAAAACATTACAGGCAAAGTCAAGAAAGCTTAACGTTATTCTGAGGGAGCAAAAGTCTTCATTTCATAGATAAATGAAGAACTCAATGCCAGGGAAATTGATGTTACACTGAAAATTTCCTACCTGAAATACACCCATAACTCCATGAAGAAATGAATGGAGAAAACAGAAAAGACCAATTCATGATAGATAATGAAAGTGAAATAAATGTCCATAAATTTGCAGAAAGCACAGTTGTCTAAAATTTCAATAATGAATTCAAAATAGATCTAATCCTTAATGTAGATGTTACCTATCTCAGATATGAGGGACATTAATAATAAATTGTAATATGACTATATGAACTTTATAGTCTAATAAATACATATTCAATTCAGTTAAATAAACATTAAATTTTTCAAAATTTGCTATTAATTAGTAGAAGTTTTCAATAATAGATGATGAATTAATTTGTCCTTAAAAATCTCTAAGTCAGTTATTTCTCTCCTTGGTTTTTATAGATTTCTTATATATGTTAGAAAAAAATAGGTTATAAACTAATATACAGCTGTAGTTGGCATTTGTAATGAAACCATCTTATGTCTCATTACAAAGTATAATCGAAACATTAATTTCCATAATAACATACAGTCATTATCAAGAATATGTAATATTCTTAGGTAGCCAAATGACACAATGGATAGATAATAGGTCTGGGTCAGAAAGATGATCTTCCTGAATTTAAATATGTCCTCAGACACTTACTACCTATGTGACCCTGAACAAGGCACTTAACCCTATTGGTCTCAGTTTCTCATCTGTAAAATGAGCTGGAGAAAGAAATGGCAAACCATTCCAGTATCTTTGCTTCAAAAACCCCAAATGAGGTCACAAAGAATTAGCTGCATCTAAAGTGACTGAACAACAAAATGTAATCTTATGTGGTATAGATGCCAGCACTTTTAGAAGTCAGATCTGAAGATATTTATGTTGAAAAAGATTAGAAAAAGTTTTTTCTTTTGATTACACTGAGCTAAAGTTTAAATAGTGCCCTAATTCAGTTCAGGAAATAAAGTCAGAATTATTCATAATGGTTGAACATTTATATGGAAGATGTCAAATTATTTCTTAATTGAGTCTTTAAAATCTATGTTAACGTTTAAAGTAAAGTAGCAATATTAATTTTGATGTTAATCAATGATGGCTAATATTTACTAATGATATTCTGTCCCATTAACAACTTAACACAAATCTTTTGGAAGCATAAATTTCCTGAAAGTTCAAATAGCAAAGTTATAACATTTGGTCAAAAGTTTATTACTTTGCCATGATATATGCTTCATGACTTTCAGAATAGTAGGTGAATGATATAATTATTGGTCTGTGAACCTTATAAGATATTTTGATATAAAATACCAATCTCATAGTAAATAGTATCACCCATTTTCTTCTAGCCTTCATGATCTCTTACATGGATTGTTGCTATAGTTTCTTAATTGGTCATCCTGATTCAAGTTGTTCTAACTCATGTTCAATTTAGCTATCAAAGAAACATTGCAAAAGCATAGATCTTACCATTTTGCTTTTCTATACAATAAAGTTCATTGGCATGCTTTCATTCTAGACTCAAGTCCATTTTTTTTTTTCTGTTTGACTTTTAAAACTCTTTACAACTTGACACCATCCTGCATGTCTGAGGTGATTTCACTTAATTTCCCTTCAAATACTTTGGAATCTAGCCAAATCTGCTTCCTTATAATTGCACACATAATCATTCTTCTACTTCTTTGCCTTTGTTCAGGCTGCCTCTCATGACTTGAAAGCTCTCCTCAGTTCTTGGAAAGGCCCCTCACTTCTACTCTTTATAATGCTTGGTTTTTCTCAAGACTCAGATTGAATAGTGTCTCCTATTTGAGTCCTTTCCAAAGCATAACTATTTCTTCTGGTATTATTACTGCCTCTCTCTCCAGACAATGTTACTATAACCTTTCACTTGACTTCAGGTGCTTGAGCTTGGTGCCCTGGGCTCTCATTTAATGATCTTTTGCCTCAACCAGAGCAGTCTCATCACAGTCCATCATGTACTTCCTGAGTATTTTTATGCTTAATTACTTCTTTCTTATTCTCTCAGCCTTTACTCCAATATTTATTTCTAACTCTGATTTATGTGTTTTCTTTCCCTTTAAAACGTTAGCTCCCTGGGACAGCTAGATAGCATATTAGATAGAACACTAGCCCAAAGAATTAAAAGGACCTGAGTTCAAACCTGGCCTTCAGATACTTAAGACTTCCTAACCCAGACTATGAACAAATCACTTAATCCCAATTGTCTCCCCAAACAAATAACTAAAATATCAGCTTCTTGAGAACAGACACTGCCTTTTCTTCCCAGCTCTTAATTCAGTACATGGCACAGAGTAAGTGATAAATAATGTGTTTGTTTAGTCATTCATTCACAAATATGCTTTCTGTAGTATCATTTCAAACACTGATATAAAATGTTGAATAATTCAAGGTGCATAAACATGCAAATATAATTTGTTCTTTCTTTAGAACAACAAATCAACAATGAGACACATGACTAGCCCATGACCCCACTTCATAATCTTTGATTTCCTAAACAAAATTTCCTTTCCTGGCACATCGCATAAGTTATATTCCTTCCATTTCCAACTTTGGAATATTAAATTTCCTTATAACAGTAACTCCTTCATTTTCATATTTAAATACTCAATGACTGCCCCATAGTAGATATTATTTAAGTGCTCTTTTATTCTTTCTTCCCAGAGACGATCACAACCCATTTTCATTCTAATAATAGATATTAAGTAATAAAAGATAGCCATAGCATTATAGCTGGGGGAAACATATCACCTGATGATGAGATTCCCAAGCATAGATTGATCTTCAAATTACAGAAATAAATGCTAGTTGGGTCAGTATTTAAAACTTTTCTAGTTTTGGCAAAGTGACAAGAATGTGTTTCCTGCCAGCATGGCTTTCAAGATCTGATGGTCTTTATACTACTTTTAGGGTTCATATAGAGCATTCCTTCAGGTCAATAACATTTTAATATCAATGACAGAACATTGAGGAAAACTAATTCATTCCTGCTTTCTTATTGAAATACAAAGAAAAAAATTAATTAGCCTGAAAGACAGTATGATATTTAATTTATAGGCCAGTCAAAACTATCTTTTAACACAAATATTGGAGGATAAAAAGAATTGACATTGTAGGCTTTTTCTTAGAACATGAGAGATTACAGTTTATAATTTAACCTACATGGTAGACTAATCTATAAAACACTAACATGCTTTATATGTATATTTACAGTCATTTATATGGAAACATGAAAGTACCCTGAGATTTTCATGTATTTTTTGTTTTTCTTTTTAATCTAGAGTAAAAAGGTAGTTTGAACAAATAACTCAACAATGAGTTAGCTCAAAGATAACTTTTGACTATACCATTTAGTCAATACCTTGATTTTTTTCCCCATGAAAATGAAATCAGGATTTTATTGTATGAAACTCTTTATGAAACTCTTTATGGAATTTCTTGAGAGTTAATATAGAATGAGAAATTGAACGAAGAATTTTGGAAGTAGATAAATTACATACAAATCATTATGTATTATCAATTCTAGGAGCAGCTACAATAGGAATGTTCAATTAGGAAGCAAGTATTTAAGCAAGATTTTTACAAGAAATAAAAAAAGAAACAGTTTACAGTTGTAAAGTTCATAATAATGTTTCATAGGGTTTTTGTGATGTGCATTTGCATAAACCCAGTGGAATTACCCAGAATGCAAAACCTTTCACTATAAAAATGTTTTGGGTAAGGTCATTAAGTTACTTATCCCTCTTCCCAAAGCTATTAAAATATATGCAATAAAGAGATACAAAAAGAAATTCCATTCAAAATAACTGTTGATAGTATAAAATATTTGGGAATCTATCTGCCAAGGGAAAATCAGGAATTATAAGAATACAACTACAAAATACTTTCACGCAAATAAAGGCAGACTTAATCAGTTGAAGAAATATCAAGTTCTCATGGGTAGGACAAGCGAATATAACAAAAATGATAATATTACCTAAATTAATCTAGTTATTTAGTGGCATACCAATCAAACTCCCAAGAAATTATTTTACAGATCTAGAAAAAATAGTAACAAAACTCATCTGAAAGGACAAAAGGTCAAAAATTTCAAGGGAATTAATGAAAAAATGCTAATTAAGGTGGCCTAGCTATACCATATCTAACACTATATTATAAAGCAGTGGTCATCAAAACCCTTTGGTACTGGCTAGTCAATCAATTGAATAGGTTAGGTTCACAGGGCAAAATAGTTAATAACTAGCAATCTAGTGTTTGACAAACTGCTGGGAAAGTTGGAAATTAGTATGGAAGAAATTAGGGCTCAATCCACACCTAATATTATATACCAAGATAAGATCTAAGTGGTTTCATAATTTAGACATAAAGAATGATATTATAAGCAAATTAGATAAAGAATGATATTATAAGCAAATTAGAGGAACATAGGATAGTTTACCTCTCAGATTTGTGGAGAAGGAAGGAATCTGTGTCCAAAGAAGACCTGGAACTCATTATTGAACACCAGACAGACAATTTTTATTATATTAAGTTAAAAAGTTTTTGTACAAACAAAACTAATGCATACAAAATCAGAAGGAAAGCAATAAATTGGGAAATCATTTTTACATTCAAGGGTTCTGATAAAAGCCTTATTTCTAAAATACATAGAGAATTGACTCAAATGTATAAGAATCCAAACCATTCTCCCAATGATAAATGGTCAAAGGATATGAACAGACAATTTTCAGATGAAGAAATTAAAACTATTTATATTCATATGACTTCCATGGTTATTATTGTAATGATCGCGTATTTAAAATCAGCCGGAGTCAGGAACTCAGGTTAAGGGAAAAATCTTCAGTCTTTATTCAAGTGAAGAGGTGAAAAAAGATTGCGATAGCAATATGGGCAAGAAGGATTGCGATAGCAATATGGGCAGCTGCGACAGGAAGCCAGCTAGCAGAGCAAGTGAGGGCTGAGCTCTCCTCCCCTTCCTTTTTCACTCCCCTGCCTCCACCCACCAGAATAGTCATTTCCTATACAACACATCAGGACTTGCACAAAGAGTAGGTGGGGGCCATTCTTTCTCCAAGCTTGTATATTAATAGAGTATGGTCCAATTACTATTTAGCCTCATGTGCTTGGGACCTCAGTGCATCAACTCAAGCCTCAGCCCATTACAATTATGATGATAAAATGAGATAATATTTACAGATCATTTTTTAAAACTATAAAGTTTAGTGATACTTTTAAAATGTCAAACATATTGTTATTACTGAGCCCTAATGGCTTTAAAAAACAAAAATATGTGATTTGATATAGAGAGAGTAGACCTATGATTTCATTGGTATATGAATCTCTCAATTAATGGAACTCCTTCTAGTGATATAGGTTGGCACCCTTTTTTGAACCTTCTAGTCTTAGAGAATTTTCTCGGGAACTGAACAGGTAGATGACTTTCTGAGGATCAAAGATTTAGTACGTAGTAGAGGAAGAACTAGAACTCAGATATTTCTGACTTTGAGGACAACTCTCTTAACTTGCAATTTTGCCTCTTACCTAGCTAATATAAGATTAATAATTTATTGATTATTCTTTGACACTAATGGATTTTTTAAAAGTTGGATATAAAAAAGTGGTATAATTTCATGTGATGGATGATATGAACAAGTATTTTTTTTTCTAATTCATTCATTTAAAGTGATGATGACTCAAATGTGACATCTCAATCAGAACACTGTAGGTCAGAAGAATGAACTGTATAATATCTGTCCAAAATCAGAATGTATTCTCTAGTTGATGGCAAAAAGTGTTCTTGAAAGGGAAAAGTGAAGAAAAGATTGATGAATAATTTGTTATATGCTATAAAAAAAGAATAAGAAGTATATATTTAAAATGTGATTATTTGCACTTCTACATAATATCCTATACAATTCAACGTATGCAATTGTATTCTGCTAGTATCAAAATGACTCTCTGAGAATAAGTCTGAAACAGTGGGATTAATTTTGGAAATAATTTTCTATTCTCCTGAAGGGGATAATATATCTCTAAAATGGTTTACATTATTGATTCACTGGAAAAATTCAACTGTTTAAACCACAAAAAGTATGTTCCTCCTCTATTTAGTATAAAGATTCTTTTGTTAGTTGCCTTTTAAACTTTTTAAATAAAAATAAAAGTAATAATCCCTTTAACCAAATGAATAGAAAGCTATATTACTTTTCCTTTATTGTCACAATAAAAATGTAATGGAAACATAATGCAGAGATTTTAATTTACACACCATTTGTTTAAGTAAGGCAACTCTCATCAAAACCCTTTTCACAAAGGGACAATTACCTACAGGGATATAACTAATCTAATTACTGATGCTTGTTGGAAGGAATCAGACTAATGTACAAAGTGTCATATCAGTAGATCCAAAACTGTGATGTGATGTTCAGTGATTGAATTACAATATGAGCTTAAAGAGGAGAGGGAGACAGCTCTATATCTTCTGTTATTTGTGCTTCTTTTTAAAATATCTATTTTTCATTTCTGAGTTTCTCATTCCCGTAGGTACAGCATGAACTTAAAAGCAACCTAGATTCTTCACAGGACTTTTAGAGTCTATGATGGATCAATAATTTGTTGGTTTGTTTATGAAATATGCCAACTTCTTGGGACAGAGTCATTTTTAAGGGGAAGCCAGGATCAATATATATGTGCATAGATTTATGGGTGTTTTTGTTACAATCAGAATAAGTCTGTTTAAAAAACTCTAAACGGCAAGCTTGGCTGTTTTTCCTGTGATCTATTGGCCCTGGGTGCCACTTTAATTCTAGAGCCTAAAAATATAACTTGTGAGACTTTCATTCTGATAAACTCTTCCTGAATATAATTAATTTTAGCACTCGTATTTTGAAAATTCAGACAAACAAGAATCCTGCTAAGACTTAACACTATAATCAAAATGATCAGTCCACTTTTTAAGGTATGTCAAAGTTGGTTCATTCCAACAAACTTAGAAATTAGAGCTTTCTCAATTTTCCTATTAGATGTATTCTACAGGGAATTAAGAAGGAATGTGAGAATCACTATTTTAATTAGTTACAAACCAAATGATATATTGTTATACTATATGGTAATACTTTTAGAAATAGTTGAATAAAGAAAAATGGACTAGAAGAATAGAAAGAGCAGAAAGATCTGGTTTCAAGTCTTCCTTATGATATAGACTTGGGATCCTGAGTAAATGGCATCATCCCAGAAGGCTTTTACTTCTCTCTCTCTCTCTGAATATCTATACATACATAATACATACATAAATACACTAAGGGTGGAAGTATTTAATTTAGTGGAACCACAAATTTTTTGAAGAATTTGAAATAGTTCATTTTAGAATCTTATGATTAGAAACATAGCTCACACACAAGATACTTTAACTAACTATAATTTATCACTATAAATACAAAGGGTGTATTAAAAACATGTATTTTCTGTGATAAAAAAAATGCCTTGGACCCTTTTTTTTACTCTGACTGGCATGTGATAAAGGTTCATTTGGACAAGAACTGCAAACAGCTTAGGAGTAGCACATACTCTCTTGCTTAAGAAATATTCTTTTATTCTTCAGAGTAAACAAACAATTTAGGCACATTTGTAAAATGCACTAATGCAAAGATAGGCTATTCCGTGTATTTATGAATACACATCATCATATTAGGGATCTGTGGTTTCTCTGATATAGGAAATTCTACTGTGGGAACCCCTTCATCCAGCACAAGTCCACCTGTACTTTATAATCCTTGAGAGTTAAATATAATCTAATGATGTTAAGCAACTTGTTCATGACCAAATTGATAATTAACATCACCATATTTGCAACCATTACAGGTGCAGACTGGGATACACACTGCCCCTCATCTATAAGTATACTCATCAATAATATATTGGACAGGAGAATGGTAACTATTATCATCATCATCATCATCATCATTTTTATTTAGTATCCAGGGATTATATCTATGGGTTTAACTCGGATTGTTTCTGTATATACCAGACTCCTTCCCTATAAACCCTATCTGTAGAACAGGCATAAGTTTTTCTAAGTATATCTCAGTATTGGAAATAAGTAAATTTTAGTATAAGATAGAAGCTTTGTATGGTTCAACCAAGCTGGAAATGTTTTGAATACAGATTTTGTATTATAATCTACATATTCATTTTCTAAGAACTGATTTAGGTTAGTTCAGAAAAACTCACCTCCAGAAGACTGATGAATAGAAAAAACATCCATCTATCCATCTATCCATCAAGCTATCTAGCTATCATCTATAATTTATCTTTTATCTCTCAATCTATCACTCTTCTTGTATGATATCAAAGGGCTTTGGACTACCTTAATGGGAGAGGGGCACTAAAGAGAGAGAATCACAAATGTTTGAAATATTGAAGTAAATCTGATACAAAAGAAATGATAATTTCTTATATAAAAATGAAACCCAGTTAAATAAGGAATGACAAGTGACCTAGTATATTGTAAAATAGCTCCATTGAGCAAATGAATGAATAAATGGCTAATTGGGCTCTTATCAATTAGCTTCCATGCAAGAAACCTCCCTTCAACAAGCTCCCTCAAATATGGCTTTTTTAAATAGTTTTTTTTATTTTTCCCTAAATACATGCAAAGATTGTTTTCAACACTTATCTTTGCAAAATCTTATGTTTCAATTTTTTTTTTACCTTTCTTCATCTGCTTCCTCCCTAAGACAATAAGCAGTCCAAATATCGGCTAAACATGTGCAATCCTAAATACATTTCCATATTTATCATGCTGCAAAAGAAAAATTAGATCAGAAGAGGAAAAAACATGAGAAAGAATAAAAAACAAACTAATAAACAATATCACCAAAAAAAGATGAAAATACTGTGACATGATCCACATTCAGTCTCTGAATGCAGATATACGTTCCTTCACAAACTTATAGGAATTGGTTTGAATCACCTCATTGCTGAAAAGAGCTAAGTTCATCATAGTTGATTATCATATAATCTTGTTATTGTCTACAATGTCAAACATGTCTTTCTATGATGTTATCAGTGTTCCATAGCAACCACCAAACCATCCAGCCACTAACTTTCAAGAGAAACTACAATATGATATTCACTTTTTCCTGCCTTAAGTACTAGATACAAATATATTTAGTTAAACTTAGTTGTTTTCATATTTCATAATTATTTTGTATGGCCTAATAATTTTATGACAAATTTAAACCCAATGTGCTGGTGAGATTATTCTAAAGATTAGCATCTCGAGTAAGTGGGAAAGTTACAATTCCAGAGATAAACTATTGAATTGACACCAGAACTGAGCAAGGAAGCTCTAATTTAAATGATCCTATACGTTATTTCAGCAATATTTCCATGATGAAAAATTAGAGAATGTTCTATAAGGCACTGGCATTATGACCAATTAATCTATGATTGTCTGGAAATGGCATTACCAAAGATTAAGCATTCCTTACCTCTGGACAACTGACAATCTGACATGCAAAAAGGCCTTTTTTTTTTTTTAAACTTTTGTAGATATTCAAAGAAATAAATCATCCTGATATCAAAATCTTCTCCTCAATAGTGAGTGTTATATACTATTGTTTTCAAAAATGTATGCCAACATATTGAAGTTTTATTAAGTTTTTAACACAAGAATTTGCATTGTAAGTATTTAAAAGCTATTACATGATGTTTGATATGTATATTGTGACTCATATTTACATTTTCATAATCTATATAAAATTGAACCCACCTTAAATAGTGCCGTGTTAAAATGTAAAGTCCCATAGATACTTTAGGAAGAAAATTGTGTCATGAAAGCCTCCAGTGAATATTGGCATGAAAACTATAATTATTTTCAACCTGCTGAGCTCCAACTACAATTTCTATGTTGTTTGATACAGATAGAGATGACAGGCTAATGAAGTATCAGAAGTTTTTGTTTTTCCTTTTTTGTATTTTTGTGGAAACATGACATAATTCTTAGAGCACAAACAAGGAAGAATAAACCAAAGCAGTTATTAGAAACTATATCTGAGTTAAATATTAGCATTGAGATTTCAGAAAGATAAATAAGTGAAAAGAAAAAGGAGATAGGAGCAATTAACTGCTGTCCATCATATAGACATTGCAACAGAATATACCAACATTAAAGGTATAGTTATAGGTATTATATTGTATAACAAATGAATTCAGTATTATATAATATAATAACAAAATAATCCAATAATTTCTTGATAAGCTGGTAGTCTTGCCAGGACCAATATCACTAGAGTAATATTTTATAAAGCTAAAGCATTTTATACATTATAATGTCACTGGTGTGACATATAAGGCTGAAGCAAAAAAAGAAATCAAAATCATATTTAAAACTCAATGGTTTTTGTTTTAACTATTAAGTGATTATAATAGTTCCTTCCTTAAAATCTACAATAGTGTCAATTAAGGGTAGAAAAAAACCCAGAATTTCCTATCTCTAAATTAGAAAATCTAATTCATCAATCCATCAAGTAATCAAATAATTTATCAATTGGTTTCATTAATCAAACACTACTTTTTACATTGTAGAGGGATTAAAAACCAGAGTATGAAGCAAAATCCTTTGCCTTAGAAAATTTATGCTCAAATTGGGAAGATAAGATTATTAGACTTGAATGAATTGGAAAACAACACAGACAACATGTAATGCCCAGCAGTTGCATATCTTACTTCAATTAAAGAAAGATTTATTAAGCAGCTACTTTTTGTAAAGAACTATGATAGTTATTGGGGATACAAATATACAAAATGACTCATTTTTGCCTGCAAAAACAAAGCTAAGTTATGCAAACGATAAAGCCATGGGTAATTTGAGTTTAAATTCATCTTCAGACACTTACTAGCAGTGTGACCCTGACTAAGTTACTTCACCTCTACCTCAGTTTCTTCATGTGTAAAATAGGAATAAAAAACACTTCCTGATATTGTTGTGAGACACATAAATATTTATGAAATACTTAGCACAGTGTCTGACATATAATATGATCCTCATAAATATTTGATTCCTCCTTCCCTTCCTTATCTTTTTTCCTCCCTTTTTTCCCTTCCTCCTTTTCTTATTCCTTTTTTCTTCCTTTTCCCTTCCTTCTCTCCTTTCTTTTTTCCTCTATTGCTTTTTTCTTCCATTCTTTCCTCCATCTCTTCCTTCTCTTCTTTCTTCATTCCTCACTTGTTTTCTTCCTTCTTTCCTTCCATAAGGAGATGAACTAAAGGAAATAAAAAAGAGATATATTTTTATAGAGAACTAGTGATAGATTAAATAATAGATAAGAAGGAAGGAAAATAGGTGAAAAAGAAAAATATTAATGGAGTCAAATCAAAAAGTCTTAATTAAGCACCTAGTATGTGCCAGCCTGTACTATGGTGTTCTGAGAATACAAAAAAGTTCAAACAAAAACAACAAAGCAATCCCTGCTCTCAGGGTTTGGCAGGTTAATATGAAAAACTACATGAAAACAAGTATCTACACTAAAGTTATTTATACAAGATAAATTGAATATCATGTCAGAAAAAAATACTAATAGGAACTAATCAAGGCTTCTTGTAGAAAGTAGAAAATTAGCTGAGCATCAAAGTCAAGGAGGTAAACCAGGAGGCTTGAAATAATTGAAATGAGGAAGGAGAGAGTTTTGGGGATATGGGACAGGCAGTAAAAAATATTTAGTTGAGAGATGGGGTATCATGGCCTAGGACTATTTAATGGTAAAGAGACCAATATCACTGAGTACAGTATATGTGACAGGAATATGGTAAGAAATAGGAAAAAAAATAAGGAGATAGCCCGGGATTTATGCAGGGTAAAATTAGTGGTAGAATAAGGGAATAAGAGGCTTGAAAGAGAACAATTACAATTTTCACTGGTTCACCAGAGGATAAACATGGAAAGGGATAAAAGTATTCTGAGAACAAAAATGATATCCTTGAAGAGAACTGAAGGGGTGGAAGGATTAATGGTAACAGTAAGGATTAAGTTATGCAAAGCAGAGGACAAAGTAAAATGACAACAATATGATTACTGGAAATGGAATACTTGAGGATGAGATTAAATTCAAAAGTGGGATCATCTTTGTGTATAGTTAAGGTGGTTTAGAACAAAGCTTCTTAAATTGTTGGTCAAGGCCCCACATGAGATCACATAATTAGATGTGGGGGTCATGAAATTATGATTTGTTATCAGAAAAGGTTTGGTTTGTATATTTGCTTTCTATACCTATATAACCAGGGTGACATAAAAATTTATCAGGCTAAAAGGGGTCACAAGTGGAAAAAATTTAAGAAGTCCTGGTATAGAGAAATAGGTATATATGGAAATGAGTAAGTTGAGAAACTGGTAAATTTTAGGAATCCAAGCAATTATCAGTATGTATATTGAAGACCTTTAATATGAGGGCATTCTGAGGAATAGAGAAAGATAGGTACTGAACTCATTGAGAAAGAAATGAGTGTGTCCTGGAGGTTAGTAGAATATAGTCATCAGAATCTTGATTGTGAGATAAATATCAATTGAGTGAACCCCAACAAAGATTTTTAAAAGTGATGGTGATAGGGAGTGATCCTTGACGTTTTAAGGAGTATTTCTATTCCTCCATCACAAATAATGAGTTAGCATATATATGCCCAAGTACAATGAGAAAAAATTATATAGACGGCCAAGGAAATTATGCTATCAGAGGGCGTTGTCTTAATGGATGCAAGATAGAAATTTATATATTTGACCTTTTTAATGTTAATAATTTTCAAATGTTTCCTTGATTTAGTATAACAGGATATTACAATCTCAGTGATATATTGAATTTATGTAGACTACAGAATATTAATAACATTAAAAGGAAAAGGAGGTCGACATTTCCCCTAATAATCTTTTCCTTTTCTAAGGAATTCTTGCTAAGTTGTTAAAGTAGTCTTTTCTCTTACCTACCCATTTTTCAAGGAAAGTTAGAGGATGGCTAGAAGGCACATGCAATCAACATAGCAGATATGGACTAGTTATGTTATAAAACAAAACATGGACATTTCCTGAAAGCATTCTGTTTACCATTTTTTATACTGTAATAGCATTTCATTACAACCATACACTACAACTTGTCATTCTCCAATTGATGATCATCCCCTCAATATTTAATTCTTAGCCATTATAAAGAGATTTACTATATTTTTGTACAGATAGGTGTAGTATTCTCGCCAAAATGTAATGTTCTCTTGTTAGGTTTTCTTGAGGTCTGGAGCAGCCTTCGTTTCAGTTCAATAATCACAAGTGCAGCCAGGTGTTAAAGCCCAAATCCTTTACTGTCTCCTTCAAAGTTTTATCTTCTCTCCTGGGGCCCAGTTTGCTTTCTTAGAAGCCACTCTCTCTCTCTTTGGTTCTGAGAGCTTGAGCTCCTGCCTCCTTTTCTGCCTTCTGAATCTTTCCAAATTTCAAGTTTTGTGCTTCAGCCTGCAGCCACCACAAAGGTGGATGTTGGAATGAATCTGTCTCAGCCTTGGAGAACTTCTAGTGTGCTTGTCTTTTCTGGCCCTGAGAGCTTCTAGCTTATATGCTCCATATTGAGTATACATACACCAATCATTTTATCACTAGGAAATCATTATTTGTTGTAGGATTAAATCAATGCTAAACTAAATTTTACCATTGTCTCCTCAAAACCACTTAGTACCTTGTTTCAAGTTTTGGCCAAGTTCAAGTTCAAGAGAGGTCCTTTTTTATCTCTTCATATGTAACCCAAACAAGTATTGTTGGGTCAAAAGGATATGTATTGATTTGTAATCTTTTGGTTATAGTTCCAAATTATTCTCCAGAATGATTGGATCAGTTCACAGTGTACAACAATGCATTAGTTTCCAAATTTTCCCACATCTCTCCAACATTTATAATTTTTCTTTTCTTTCTTATTAGCCAGTCTGATAGGTATGAAGTGCTTTGTCAGAGTTCGTTTAATTTGTATTTTTCTAATCAATAGTAATTTAGAGCATTTTTATATGACTATAGATGGCTTTGATTTCTTCATCTGAAAATTGCCTGGTCATACATCTTGACCATTTATCAATTATGGAATGATATATTATAAATTTGATTCAGTTCTTTATATATTGTGATAGACTTACTGTAAAAATTGTTTCCTTCTAATCTGAGCTGTATTGGCTTTGTGTGGAAACTTTTAAATTTAACATAAGGAAATTATCAATTTTACATCTCATAATGCTATTTCTTGTTTGCCACATTTTTTCCTTAGCTATAGATCTAAGAGGTAAGTTATTCCATGCTCTCCTAATTTGATACTATCAGTTTTAAATTATCTACCCATTTTGTCCTCATCTTGGTATATGGTATGAGATATTGTTCTGTCTAGTTTCTGCCAAAATGATATCCAATTTTCCTAGAAGTTTTGCCAAATTTTGAGTTTTTACCCTCAAAACTTGTTAACTAAATTATTCTAGTGATTTAGTACTCTTTCTTATGTACCTTATATATTCCACTGGATCACTGGAACTATCTATCTATTAGATAGATAATCACTATCTAATTAGTGAACACAAACACTCTTCTTATCCTGGAACTGTGACCAGTGCTTGTTGTACTCTTCACCCCAGAACAATATATGGGCAATGCAACAGAGTTCTATACCCAGAGCCACAATCTTCTTACTTCCTCTGGGCAAAAAGCTCTTGAAATGACTAATTGCCTTGATACTAATTTAGTCACCTCCAAAGTCTGCTGCTGGTTCCTGGGGTGTGACCTGAGATTAACTCCACTGTGCTCTCACCATAATAGATAAACCTTCTTTGCTGATCTTTTAAGTTTTCTTGAGTACAATAATTCTTTCACTGTGTCCTTTTGTTGGTTCTGACCCTCCAGAATTCATTTTAAAGCATTATTGCAAATATTGTTTGGAGAGGAATTTGGGAGAGCTCAGGAGAGTCCCTCCTTTGTTTTTTCCACCACTTTCCAATATGCTTATTTCATTTACTAGATAAAAGACATTCATGAATTCTCTAGAGCATTAACTGCCTCATATTCTAGAAATTCTAAGACCATAATTTATTTTACTCTTTATGAAAACTCAAAAAAATGGCTGAAAGAGATCCCATTAATCCTTTGTTCAAATGGAACTGATAGAAGCAGAAACTCTACTTTTTTTTTTTAATTTGTAGTTGCTGCTGCCATTGTTTTCAAGAAATTTGCCTCCTTTATCCTCATGAAATAAGAACATGAATTTGCAAAGAAGACACCAAGTATAAGACTGTCATTCAAACAACCTACCTGATAGCTCAAGAAGATTATCTGGGTTTCAATAGAAAACTTTTGCCCAACTCATTTACTGAAAAAGTATTACCCCTCAAATACTGTTGAGCTTTAAACTTGGGCACGTGTGCTAAATCCCTCACCTCAGGGTACTCCATGCTTTGGAGACAAAAGTAGCAGCCTACTAGAATCCTAATGATCTTACTTGTAGTACTTTGGAAACCATTAGGACATCACTTCCAAACCCCATTTTTCAATTAACTTTAGCATGTAAACTAGTGCCTTTCAGGTAACTTAAGAAATGATCCTAGTACACTAACCTGCCTAGGACTTTGGTCTTGGACTGTGGGAATTGGCCTTAGTAGCTGCCTCTATTGTGCTTCCTTGTTATTATCACTTTGGGAGGAGGGGACTGGGAAAACTCAGTCAGGAAGGTGAACCAGACCTATGGCAATTATGGTTTCTGTAGTAGGAAGCTTTTCCAAACACTATGTTTTTGCTGTCATATACCCTGAGTCTATAGTTTACACATTTCATTCTTCTTCCTTTTTTAAAAATTGTAAAATTTGCTTTTCTCCAATCCTCCATTCCATGCTTCATGAAATTTTATCTTCCAATTCTATCAGGACATTTAGTAAGTTTCTTGAAGCATTGTGGTGGCAACTCAACAAGGGCAGATTGAGGCTCTTACTATCTCCTTATGTTAAATAGAAACTCTTTGTTAACCATTTGGGGATCTATCATTTCCAGGGCAAATGTCATCAATCTTGGCAGAAAAAAACAGAATCAAAGGAAAAAAAATGATCATCTCTGCTAGCTAATTATAGGAAAATATATTTCTTACATTCCATAATTTTTCTTGCAATCATATGATTTTCATATCACTATCTCCTATGAAATATTTATTTCCATTGGTGCCCTTCTAGGTATCAAGCTGCTTTTTGGAGTGTTAACAGCCTCCAAACAGTAAAAGCATTATTTTATAGCATATGAATTACACAAAAATCATAGACTTTTAAGTGATCACAAAACAAGTTGCCCACAGGTCTCTGGCTCTCTTTGGAAATCAGCATCAAAGGAAAAACAAACAAACAAAAACAGATTTCTATTCCTATGTAAGCCTGGGGAACTAGTTTCTGTTCTAAACATTCTATGAATAAATGAGTTAATTATTATATGGTAAAATGACTCTGTCTTTAATGTGTTTAAAATTCTATATCAGGCTCAAGTTTCTACTTCTAAATGATTAGCATATGCCAGTCAATGTTCACATTCAATTGTTATCAGGATTCACTTGGATATCAAAACTTTACCATTGATTTTTAGTTTTTAGATATTTGGAACCTCCATTTTCTTTATAGAATTGATTATACTTCATGATTATTATCCAAAATCTCATTCAGGATTCATCTTGAAATTATTTAAGGAGGGAGTTTGAATTGAAGGAAATCTGTATTTTTTTTTCCTTTACTCTCTGTATATCTTCAGATGGAAATGATGCCAATCAAGATCTGAGTAGAAGAAAAAGGAGAGGTACATAAAGAAGAATAGATTTAAAGCTGTAAGGGGCCTTAGAAGTCATTTGTTTAGTCCTATCATGTTAGATATGAGAAAATGAATATCAGAAAAGTTACGGAAATTGCCCAAAGAAACATAGATGGCAAGTGGCAGAGATATCATTTGAACATGTGATCTATAAACTACTAAATGAAAAAAAGCATTCTTTATCAAGGATTTATAATGTGCCAAGCACTGTGTAACTGCGCCAAGAACAGTTACTTTAGTAACTGCAGATATAAATAGAAAAAAAATCTTTTTAGAAATTTACACTCTGCTTGATGGAGGCAAATATAAAACTCAACTGTTGAGGTCTCAGATTGTTCCTGACAACTAGCTAGCAGATGAGAAAGCCCAGGGGTCTTTTTGCTGCTCATATCAGATGACAGTATTTAGGGTCTACAGCAATTGGAAACAGAACAGATATGGAGAACTTTTGAAAGCAAGGCAGATGGTATGATGTGCTATTCTTCCATCTCACTTGAAGGAACTATTTCAATGATTCCCATCTCATCTCAACTAGTCTAAGCAAAAATATCTTTGGAAAAACAGAAACAATGATTTCTTCTTTCAAAAAAAGCATAATTAATATGTGATCCAATAATAACATACTAGTGTGTGTATATGTGTATATATATATAAAATATACATACATACTATATATAGTCATTATATGTAGTACTATATATATGTAGCATATATATGTAATGTTATGTATATGATATATACTATATATTATAGCACATAGTATAACATTATGTAGCATATAATATGTCACATACATATAATATATATACACACATATATAATATCTATATACTACATAAAGAGATAATAGGATATTTACTGTAGCTGCTCATTGTAGGTTTATACCTAAACCCAGATGAATTATATCCCAGGTATTTGCTGAGTTACTATAATAGATTTTTGTAAAAATTGTAGAGAACAGGATAGAAGTCAACAAATATTCAATAAACACTTATTAAGTGCCTATGTATCTCAAGAATGGAAAAAAGGAAATGTTCTTATTTCAGCATCTCTATCAGGATCATAGGGCTCCCCTCTACTCTATTCTTGCCCTTACATTAACAAACTGATCTCAAACACTCAAATCTCCCTCAACTCCTATGATCTTCACTGCCTGAGATATGCACAGCAATGGTCATGCTTTTGGCTTTTATGTTTTTTTTTATTTTATTTAAACGATACCGTTTTATGTTCAAAATATATGCAAAGATAATTTGCAACATTCATGCTTGCAAAACCTTATGTTGCAAATTTTTTCATCACTTCCCAATGCCCCTTCCCTAGATGTCAAATAACCCGAAATTTGTTATGCTTATGAAAGTCTTCTATACATATCTCAATAATCCTGCTCCACAAAAAAATCAGATCCAAAAGAAAAAAAAAGATACAAAATGAAAGCAAAAAAACAACAAAAAAGTGAAAATACCATGTTGTGATACACACTCAGTATCCACAGTCCTCTGTCTGGGTGCAGATAGCTCCATCCCAACACCACTGCAACTGGCCTGAGTGACCTCACTTTTGAAAAGAGCCATGTCCATCAGAATTGATCATTATCATATAATCTTCTTGTTGCTGTGTACAATGTCCTCGTGGTGCTACTCATTTCACTTATCCAGGCCTTTCTGAAGTCCTGCTGACCGTTTCTTATAGAACAATAATATTCCATAACATTCATATACCATTATTTATGCAGCCATTCTCTAATTAATGGGCATCCACTCAGTTTCTAGTCCCTTGCCACTACAAAAAGGGCTGCTACATACATTTTTGCACATATGAGTCATTTCCCCTTTTATATGATCTCTTTGGGATACATATCCAGTAGATACACTGATGGATCAAAGGATATGCACAGTTTGATAGCCCTTTAGGAATAGTTCCATATTGAGCTCAGGAATGGTTGGATCAATTCACAACTCCACCAATAATGTATCAGTGTCTCAGTTTTCCCACACTCTCTGAAACATTCATCATCATCTTTTCCTGTCATCTTAGCCATTCTGAGAAGCATGTAATGATATCACAGAGTTGTATTAATTTGCATTTCTCTAATCAATAGTGATTTAGATAAATTTTCATATCACTGGAAATGATTTTAATTTCATCATCTGAAAATTGTCTGTTCATATCTTTTGATCATTTATCAATTGGAGAATGGCTTATATTCTTATAAATTTGAATCAATTCTCTATATATTTTAGAAATGAGACTTTTATCAGAACACTTAGATTTAAATTTTTTCCAGTTACAATTTCCCATCTAATCTTGTCTACATTGGTTCTATTTGTACAAAAACTTTTTAACTTAATATAATTAAAATTATCCATTTTGCATTCCATAATGTGTCAAAAATTTGATTACAAATTTTTTCCTTCTCCACATATCTCTATTAGACTATTCTTTGTTCTTCTAATTTGCTTATAGTATATCACTCTAGTCTAACTCATAAACCCGTTTAAACCTTATCTTGGTATTATGGGGTGTTGGTGTTGGATAAGGATTACTGTGTAGTGTCTGCCATACTAATTTCCAATTTTCCCAACAATTTTTGTCAAAGAGTGAGTTCTTATCCCAGAAGCTGAGTCTTTGGTTTTGTTAAACACAAAATTACTGTAGTCATTGATTATTATATCTTGTAAACCTAACCTATTCCACTGAACAATCAATGGAATTTTTTGTCTAATATTAAATGGTTTTGATGATTCCAGCTTTATAATATAGTTTTAGCTCTGGTATAGATAGGCCACTTCACTTGCATTTTTTTCATTAATTTCTTTGAAATTTGCTGAACTTATTATTTTCTTGGGAGTTTGATTAGTAAGGCACTAAATAAGTAGAATAATTGAGGTAAAATTCTTATTTTTGTTATATCAACTTGGCCTACTCATGAGCACTTGACATTCTTCCAATTGAATAGATAGACTTTGTGTGGAAAGTGTTTTGTAATTGTGTTCATACAGATCCTGACTTTGTCTTGACAGGTAGACTTTCAAATATTTTACATTATCTACATTTATTTAAATGGAATTTCTCTTTGCATGCCTTGCTGCTAGACTTTGTTGGTAATCTATAGAAATGCCGATTATTTATATGAATTTATTTATGTAAAGTTATGAATTGTTTCTCAAAGATTTTCAGTTGATTCTCTAGGATTCTCTAAGTGTACCATCATTATCATCTGCAAAAAGTGATGATTTGGTTTCTTTATTACCTACTCTAATTCCTTTAATTCCATTTTCTTCTATTATTGATAAAGCTAACATTTCTAATACAGTATTGAATAGAAAATGTGATAGTGGGCAACCTGGTTTTATCCCTGATCTTATTGGAATGGTTCTATTTTATCCCTATTACATATGTTTACAGATGGCTTTAAATAGATGCTACTAATTGTTTTAAGGAAAAGTCCATTTATTCCTAGAAAGTGTGGTAGATTTTGTAAAAAAAATTTTTGCATCTTTTGACATTATATCTATTAATTTGCTTATTGATATTGCAATTATGCTAATAGTTTTCCTAATATTAAACCAACCCTGAATTTTTAGTGTAAATGCTACTTGGTCATGGTGTATTATCTTGGGGATGACTTTCTGTAATCTCTTTGCTAATATTTTAAGGTTTTTGCATCAATATTCATCAGGGAAATTGACCTATAATTTTCTTTCTCTGCTTTGACCCTACCTAGTTTAGGTATCAGCACCATATTTGTGTAATAAAAGGAATTTGGTAGGAGTCTTTCTTTTCCCTACTTTTTCATTTTGTTTGCATAATATTAAAATAGTATTGGAATTGCTCTTTTTTGTTTGGTGGAATTTACATGTAAATCCATCTGGCCCTGGAGATTTAGGGAGTTAATTAATAGCTTATTCAATTTCTTTTTCTAAAATGGGACAATTCAAGCAATTTTTTTTATTCTATGTTAATCTGGGCAGTCTATATTTTTGTAAGTATGCATCCATTTCACTTAAGATTATCAGATTTATAAGCTCCTAATTGCTCTAATTTCTTCTTCAGTGTTGGAAATTTTACACGTTTCATTTTTGATACTACACTTTTATTTTTCTTTCCCTTTTCAATAGTTTTCTTACTTTGACTTTTATTAATCTCCCCATTTATTTTCAGAATTTCAAATTTGGTATTTGAAAGTTTTTAGCTTCTTTTTTAAGCTTTTAGTTGCATGCCCAATTCATTAAATTTCCCTTTTTATACTTTCCCCTAAAAACTTCTTTGGCTGCATCCCATAAATTCTGGTGTGTTGTCTCATTATTGTCATTATGTAAAGTGAAATGATCAAAATGTGTCTCTGATTTATTGTTTCACCCACTCACTTTTTAGGATTAGATTATTTAGTTTTCAATTAGTTTTGGATCTATTTTTCCTTGGCTTATTATTTCATGAAATTTCTTATTGCATCATGATTGGGAAAAGATGAATTTACTATTTCTGCCTTTCTGCATTTGATTTTGAGGTATTTATGCATCAATGTATGTTCAATTTTTGTGTAGGTTCTATGTACAACCCAGAAAAAATGTATATTTCTTTCTGTCTCAATTGAATTATCTCCAAAGGTCTTTCATTAACTTATTTTTCTAAAATTCTATTTACCTTCTTAAATTCATTATTTATTTTGTGGTTCAATTTGTCTAATTCTGATAGAGCAAGGTTGAGATACCCCAGTAGTGAAGTTTTGCTTTCTATTATTTCTTGCAGCTCTCTTAACTTCTCCTCTAGGAATTTGGATGCTATACCCTTTGGTACATGTGTGTTTAGTGTTGCTATTACTTCATTATCTATGGTAGCCTTTAGCAAAATGTAGTTTTTCCTTCTCTCTTTTAATTAATGCTTTTGCTTTATCTGAGATCAGTTATCACTACCATTGCTCTTTTTACTTCAGCTGAACCATAATAGATTCTGCTCCAGCCTTTTACCTTTACTCTGTATGTATTGCTCTGCTTTAAATGCATTTCTCATAAACAATATATTGTAGGATTCTGGATTTTTATCCAATCTGCTATTTGCTTCCATTTTATGGAATTCACATCAATAGTTAAAATTAAATAAATTAAATAATTAAATAATTAAATAAAAAATAGTAAAATTACTAACTGTATTTCCATCTTATTTTTCAAGTTATAATTTTCTCTTTCTCTTCCCCCTTTCCCTACTCCCAGTATTTTGCTTCTGACAAACATCTCCCTCAAATAGTCTTCTCTTTTTTACAGTCACTCCCACACTACAGACTTTTACTATGCTTTAGCTTCCTCTGTTATCTCAAATTGCAAACTTAAAGCTCGAGCAGCCTGATGATAATTTAGAATAAGATTCTTGGGCTGCCTGTAATAAAGGGTATTGGCTAACATGGTTAGATGGTGATCTGTCTTTGAATTTCCATAAAAAATGGGACTATGAAATAATCCATTATGACAGTGGACATGAAAGATATCTTACTTGGATGCTTTCTCACTTGCTCTTAAAGTTCTTTAAAGAGCTGATATATATTAGAAACTACACATTTTATTTGCGTTGTGGCAATTCTTTGTATCACCCCTACTGAATAGGCTAAAACAGATATCATATTTACATCTCTTGGATAAGAGCTAGCATAATTGCACACAATTTATTTTGCTGAGTCGATAATTTAGTTAAGTCATGAGAGTATACAGCGTAAATGTTATGTTTGGATGCATTTGTAAAGTAGTTGGTCCTTTAAAAGGAACCTTAGAAACCTTTTCTTCAAGAATCCATCTCCTATTATATAAGTCGGGTTATCTTTAATGGAGACCCATGTATAAAATTTGAGCTGTGGCCAATAAAATTTGCCACTCCAGGATGGTTTCATAACATGCATTAACTTGTACATTGGTAAAAAGTGTCCATATTGTCAGATTTTATCCCAGATAATTGTACTACTTAATGGCCTTTAATAAAATTCTAGACACAAGCACTGGGTAAGGAGTAAGACTTTGTTCTGGTGATGCTGGGAGGTTTACCTACTCTATCACACTATATTTTTGATGGACTGCTGTGGGTGCCTCTCTTGTAGTAAAAACTGATGTTTCCAAGGGTTTCTGAGTGACTCTATTTACAAGTTATATGTATGGGTAATTTTACAACATTGACAATTGCCTAACCTTTTGTTCCAATTTTTCCCCTCCTTCCCCCCACCCCCTCTCCTAGATGGCAGGATAACCAGTAGATGTTAAATATATTAAAGTATGAATTATATACACAATAAGTATATATGACCAAACCGTTATTTTGCTGTACAAAAATAATCAGACTCTGAAATATTGTACAATTAGCCTGTGAAGGAAATCCAAAATGCAGGCAGGCAAAAATATAGGGATTGGGAATTCAACATAATCATCTCCCAGAGTTCTTTCACTGGGTGTAGCTGGTTCAGTTCATTACTGCTCCATTGGAACTGATTTGGTTCATCTCATTGCTGAAGATGGACAGGTCCATCAGAATTGATCATCATATAGTTTTATTGTTGAAGTACATAATGATCTCCTGGCCCTGCTCGTTTCACTCTGAGTGACTCAACCACATTGGGTAAAGCCAGTTCAATCTCTCTCAAGGCATCTTGAATGTCTGTTGTAAGTTGGTGTGGTGTGTTTCAAGCAGTTTCTATCCTTAAAATGTCATATAATGGTTGTAATTGATAGGTAGTTAATTCTAATACTGGATGCATCCATTGGATATCTCCTATCAATTTCTCAAAGTCATTTAAGGTGTTCAACTTCTCTGTTCTTAAAGAAAGTTTTTGTACTATAAACACCTTAGGGTATATTTCATATCCTAAATATTGAAAAGGAGCATGTCTTTGGAGTTTTTCTGGAGCTATATGCAATTTGTAGTTCCTTAGTGTCTTTATGGTTCTTTTGTAGACATGTTTCTAACATTTGGTCCTCAAGTGCACATCACAAGATGTCATCCATGTAATGTAACCACATAACTTTTGGAAATGCTTTTCTTACTGGACTAAGAGAAGCAGCAACATACATTTGACACATCCATGTCTTTTATAAGGTTCAGCTAAATTAATGCTAGGTACTGAAAAGGCAAATCTTTTCATATCCTCCTTATCTAGAGGGATAGAACAGAAATAATTCTTAATGCCTATAATCCAAAGCAGCCATTCTCTAGGCAATTGAGTGGGAGATGGAAGTTCAGGCGGAAGAGTTCCCATAATTTCCATCTGTTCATTTGCTTTTCTTAAATCAATCAACATCCTTCATTACCCAGATTTCTTTTTTTTTTACCACAAATACAGGCAATTCCAAGGACTTAAGAGAAGGTTGTAAGTGTCCTTGGTCAAGTTGCCCCTGTACTATATCTAAAAAGGCCTGAATTTTATCACTTGCTAAAGGCTACTGCTTTACCCACACTGGTGTGAATGGGAACAAGTGAGAGTGCAGGCAGGCTTTCAACAGCAGCCCTGCATAAAAAGCTGAAGTACTCAACTGTCATCCTAACTGTTGTAAGATGTCTCTTCCCCATAGATTGATGGGGATTTTTTCTGCTACAAAAAGAATAAAAACTGTTTCACCTTCAAATATCCATCTCAAAGGGGTAGCACTAACTTCAGCTGCTATTGATGCTCCTATGCCAGACATATAGGTGTCTGCCTTAATCTTTGGCCAATGACTGGGCTATTTGGCACCTCTAATGACTGTACTACCTGCACCAGTATCTACCAACACTTTCAGTGGTATGCCATTTACATAAATAGTAAGCAGTGAACAGTTAGCTGTGACAGCTGCAGTCCACAATATTCCTAGATTCTGATGTTGGGAGTCAATCTGGGCAAATATCACCAGATTGCCTATTGGGAGTCTGTATCAGTAAACCTAATGCTACTACTTCTCCTGGGTAATGTCACACATTGACTACCTATAATAGTGACTGGGATATAGCTACATATTCTTCAGTTTCCCAAATCAGTGTTATGGTTGGACATTGTTTTATAAGCACTCTCAGGTGGTGAAATGGTCAAGCCTACTGTGCCTGGAGGCAAAGGTTCCATAGGCCAGACAGGGACAGATTTCACCTCTCCAGGGAATATCTCAGAAGCCCCAACTGAATACAATTCTGTTCTCCCCAATTGGAATCCCTTTTCCCCATCAGATTGCTTCTCACTGATCAATCATGTCAGAGTAATGAACTTCTAAAGACTCTCTGGGTGTAACATTGCCTGCCATCATGCCCCAAGTGTTTTTTACTTGGGGCCCTGGAGCTGGCCCCCACTTCTCATTTCCCTGAGCCATTCTACATTCTGCTGTCCAATGGAAATCTCTTGTTGCATTTTGTACATAGGGTTTTGGGTCTTGTTCTCCCATGCTGTCTTCTCTGCCAGCATTGAGCGTTCAAATGCCCTACTTTTACCACATTGAAAACATTGACGAGTCTTTCTAGAAGTCCCTTGCCAAAAGGGACCCTGGCTCCCTATGTTCATCATAGCCTGAGTATAAAAGGTATTTGTGCCCACTGTAGCACTGTGTCATATGATGTCCTCTAAAGGAGCACCCTTGTGTAGTCCTAGTATAATTCTCCTACAGTCTTCATTAGTATTTTCTTTAGCAAGTTGTCTTTTATCTGTTGCTGAATTTTCACCAACAGTTCATATGACAAATGTCTGCAGACATCCCATGAAATCAGCAAAGGGTTCATTTGGACCTTGTGCTATTTTTGTGAAGGTTTCCCCTCTATCTTGTCTTCCTGGGAGGATGTCCCATGCTTTGATAGCAGCAGCAGCAATTTGCTCACATGCTGTCAAAGGATAATTAAATCTGTTCTAAAACATATGCATAAAGACCTAAACCTGCCAGTTGATCAAAGGTGACTGCTATACTAACTCCAAGTTGCCTATTTTGTTGAGCTTGTATTCTACAAAGTTCACTATACTCAGAAGGCCACAACAAGTTATGAGAAGGTTTGTAAACATCTCCTTGCTATATAGATTTCCAATCATTAGGAGTTAAAACTTTAAAAGCCAAATTCTCTAATAGCATCTTAACATAAGATGATGTAGACCCATAAAGAGTGCAAGCCTTTTTCAGATCTTTGGGCCAAGAAAAAAGAAAATATACTCTGTTTAATCTAGAAATTATCAAAGAGTCAAACTCTTCAATCACAGAGTATGCCTCTATTTTCAAATCAGATATATCCTGTCCTTTATTTTTAGCTTTAATTGATGCCTTTTGTAATTAAGTCACAGGGGTGGACAAAGCTGCTGCATGGATGGTGCTGATTGAGAAGCACCATACTCCTTAATTTCATCAGCACTGTACTTTAACTCTTTTTCTTGTCAAATTCTTCATGCTTTTTAGCTGCTTTGTAAGTACCATCCCCCTCCTGCTTTTTCTCCTTTTTCCTCATTTTAAAAGTTGTGGGATTCCTTAAAGCCAATTGTATTATGTTGTATATATAGAATGTTTTCTCAGGAATTGAATCAGGACCATTATAATTGTAATTTTCAATTAGTTGCTCTCCCACTAATTTCCACTCATCTGGTTCTAATTTTTCTTCCTTAGAGAACCAAGGAGACATGTATGTTATGTGTCTAAGAGTCCAATGATCTGCTCCCAAGTTACCAACAAACCTTGCTTCTTTATTAACCTAACTATGCATTCTATACACTTATCTTGGGATGGGTAAGGCTCTTTTCTTAGTATTTGCCCCATTTCTGAAAAACAAAAGTGACTAGTTTACTCACCCTATTTCCTGATCACAGGGACTTCTCCACTGAATTTAAAATCGTATCAGTAAAGCTTCTGAGTGTAGATCCTAAGGTCCATGTCTGGGTGCCAAAATGTAATGTTTGGGTTAGCTTTTTCGGGATCAGCCTGAAGTCTGGGGCCCTGCTCCAGAAAGCTAGCCTAAACATTATAGTGCTCCTTGAGCATGCATTATTATAAGCTTATTAATAGTTTTCCTTGCAGTATTCGATCCCAGCATGACATTTCCTCATATTGGCACCTCTTAACCTTAAAGAATCATGTGGTATGGAGTAAAACTATTACATAATAAATTCTGAATCAAAAAATTTGAATTCCAGTCTGTAGAAAAAATAACTTGTGAATATTGTTAAGAGAAATATTTTGTCTAGAAAATAAAGCTATCTTTTACCTCACCATGTTATTGCAAGAATGGATATTGTGAATATATATAAATAAAAAACTGGATTCTGCCCACTATCCTTCACCTTTCATATATTGCATGTCCTTTTAATTATGTAAATATTTATAGCAAAGATTGTTTTTTGGCTTTTTAGTTTGGGGTTTGTTTCTTTTTTTTAGAATTGGAAGGATCTTAGAATTTACGTCACCCACATTTCTCATTTTTTTTCATATGAAGCAATAAATGCATTGTGAATAAAATGGTTTCTTAGGCAATGTGGTAGTTCTGCTCTAAGAAATTCTGTATCTCAGACTTTGATTCTGATCAAAGGCTCTCCATTCAAATTTGGTGTAGTTCTACCAGAGGAGTAATATTGATATTCCCATTATTAAGGGATAATAACTTCCTTCTTCATTGACTCATTCATTTTTACCAGCTCTCCCAGTTAAAGGATAAAAAATATCTGCTTCTTTTAAAAAAGGTATGAAATACTGAGATTATGACTGTTAGGTCTGAATTAGAGGTGTAATGGCATACATCCTTTATCTATTTAGAAAATAAGAGTTAACAAGTTTGGGGAATTGCCTTCTGCACCAAAAATATCTAAATTATAATCTGGCAATAATGTGATTGATGTGCATGAAAATTATGCTCCATTTAAGTTGATGGAACACAATGGCTTATAGGACTGGAGTACTGCACATGATAGATGCATGTGTGATAAATTTGAAAGTATTTTTAAGGGAAGTCCCTAGTATACTTTAATATATTAAGTATAGCACCATGTCTATAAAGGATTTTGGAGGGCATCTAATACTATTTATAAATGAGTAATGAGAAACATGGGAAGATTAAATGAGTTTCCCCAAGATCATATAGTCATTAAACTATAGACCAAGAATTCAAACTCAGGTCTTTTGACACCAGACCTAGTGCTTTTTTCTAGTATACTAAACATATTTTTTTTATTTTTATATAAAATCTGTTTTAGAATATATCCCTCCCTCATCCCCTAGCCAAACACCTATATTTTAACAGAAGTTAAAAAGGGGGGGGGGAAGCTCAGCAAAAGATATCAACATATTTTTATCTAACTGTACATACAATATTTTACATGTAGAATCTCTATTTTTAACTAAAGGAGAAAGGTACATTTTCTCAATACTTTCCTCTATATCTAATACAAATCTTTGTAATTACATGTTATTTAGGATTTCTATGGTTGAATTTTCTATGGAATTCTATACCATCATTGAATGTTATTTTTCCTGTTTCTGCTGATTTTAATTTGCATCAAATCATACAAAGATTCTATGACACCCAAGTGAGAATGAAGCAGAGTCTAGGCAAGATGGAACAGCTAAGCAGAAGTAGGTATTAGGAGCCTGCAAGCAGCAGTAGCAATGCTGCTTCCAGAGATTTCAGCCCACAGAAGATTGAGATGGGGGTAAAAAGAGATGGCTCAAACAACTGGTCAGAAAAAGCTTACACGAATCTCTTTCTTAACACTGAGATAGGACTCTGCTATTTTGACCATATTTGGATCCAGGTTCTAAATAGCAGTCCCAGGGTGAGGAGGAGCACAAACACACCAGAGGTTGTGGCCACAAGGAAAGAAGGATCCTTTTTACCATTCCAGGGAAGAAAGAAGTGTTTGTGGGCATTTCCAAACCACAGCATAGTCTAGCATAGTAGTGAACATCTCTCCTTAGGTCACACACCTTAAAAGAATTGAAAACTTACAGGTCCTTAGAATTATTTCTGAAAATAGCTGCACAAAACCCCTGAACCTTGGGACAATGCACGCTAAACCACAAAAGTAGAGCCTTACTTTATTTAACAAAGAGAAAAAAAGTCAAGTAATAATCTTTGGCAAAGACTGAACAGAAAAAAAAATACCTTAGAAAGTTATTATGGTGACAAGGAAGATCAAAACACGTACTCAGAAAATAAAGTCAAAGCTCTTATATTTAAAACCTCCAAGAAAAACAGGAATTGGTCTCAGGCCTTGGAAAAGCTCAAAAAGGATTATGACAAGTAAGAGAAAAAATTGAAAAATAAATTAAAGCAATGCAAGAAAAACATGAAAAAAACCTAACAGTTTAACTGATAAAGGAGACATGAAAAATACTGAAGAAAACACCTTAATAAGCAGATTAAGCCAAATTGTAAAGTACAAAAAGCCAATGAAGAGAAGAATGTTTGAAAAAAAAAGAATTGGCCAAACAATTCTTAGAAATTCACTTAGAAAAAAATTTCTTAAAACGTAAAATTGGCCAGATAAAAAATTACTATACTCATTGAGGAAAGTTTCACTTGAAAAAGTAGAATTGAGTAAATGGAAGCTAATGTATGAACCATCAAGAAACAATAAAACAAAATGAAAAGAATGAAAAAAAAGAAGACATTGTGAAATATAGCATTGAAAAAACAAACTGACCTGGAAAATAGATTCAGAAGAGATAACTTTAAAACATATTGGACTGCCCGAAAGCCATGATAAAAAAATTAGCCTAAATGTCATCAATCAAGAAATAATCAAGGAAAATCACCCTGATTTTCTATAACCAGAGGGTAAAATAAAAATGAAAAAACTCAAACCACCACCTCCTAAAAGAGATTCCAAAATTAAAATTCCTTGGAATATTATAGCCAAATTTCTAAACTCCCAGATCAAAGGAAAAATCATTGCAGTCAGAAACACATGATCTAAATATCATGGAGCTATAGTCAGGATAACAAGATTTAGTAGCTTCTACAGTAAAGGATTGGAGGATTTGGAATAAGATATTTCACAAGGCAAAGGAGCTAGGATTACAAATAAGAATCACCTATACAACAAGTATAAGTTTTTGGGGAAAATTGAGTATTTAATAAAATAAAAGATTTTCAAATATTCTTGATGAAAAGACCAGAGCTGAATAGAAATTTTAACTTTCAAATACAGGACTGAGGAGAAGCTTAAAAAAGTTAAACAGTAAAGAGAAATTAGGGAATTAATAATGTTGAACTGTTTGCACTCCTACATAGGAATATAATATACTTTTAAGATTATTAAAATAGTTGGAATATATATGTATATATATACAGAGAGAGAGAGAGAAAGAGACAGAGACAAAGACAGAGACAGACAAAGACAGAGAGACACAGAGCCGAGCACACAGATATGAGTTGAACATGAAGGGATGATATCGAAAATAAAAATAAGATAGGAATTCACTGGGAGAAAAAAAAAGGTAAAAATGAGGTAATATAATGGAAATTATCTCATATAAAAGCGGTAAGAAAAATCTTTTAAAGTAGAAAAGTAGAGAGAGAGAAGGGGGGAAATAAAGGGCAATGAGTTGTATATAGTTGTATATCTTACTCTACAGAAAAGTAGGAGCAAGGAGGGAATAATGGCAGGACAGAGTGATAGAAAGAAGGGCAGATTGGGGGAGAGACTCATCCAGAAGCAAAACCCCTTTGAGTAGGGACAGGGTGAAAGGAGAGACAATATATAACAAGGGGTAATAGTTATCAAAAGCAATGGTGAAAAAAAATGAAGCTTCCCTAATAAAGGCCTCCTTTTTCAAGTGTATAGTTAACTGAGTCAGATTTATAAAAATAAGAGCCATTTCCCAATTGATAAATGATCAAATGATTTGAACAGTTTTCAGATGAAGTAATCAAAGCTATCTATAGCCATATGAAAATGCTCTAACTCACTCTAAATTAAAACAATTCTGAGTTGCTACTTCATGCCTATTAGATTGGCTAACAATAGAAAAGGGAAATGACAAATGGTGTTAAGAGACATGGGAAAAATTAACATTAATGTACTGTTGTTGGAATTGTGAAGTGATTCAACCACTCTATAGAACAATTTGGAACTATGCTCAAAGACTTATAAAAATCATACCTACATATCCTTTGACTTAACAATAGCCCTACTAGATCTGTATCATAAAAGAGATATAAAAAAAGAAAAGAAAAAGGACCTTTATGTACAAAAATATAGCAACTTTTTCTGGGGGCAAAGATTTGAAATTGAGTGGACATTCAATTGGAAAATGATTAAATAAATTGTGTGTGATTATGATGGAATACTATTGTATAAGAAATTGATGAGCAGGATGCTCTCAGGAAAACCTGGAAAGACTTCCATGAGCTGATGCAAAGTGAAATGTTCTGTGTACAATAACATCAATATTAGTTTTGAATGACTTAGCTCTTCTCAGCAATATAATGATCTCAACAACTTCAAAAGACTTATGATGAATATTATCCATACCCAGATAAAGAACTGATTATATCTGAATATAGGTTGAAACACATTTTTACTGCATTTTTGAAGGACTTTTTAAAATACGTTTTTTATATGACTACACATGCATAATCTATATCAAACTGGAAGGGAAAGAATCTGGAACCCCAAAGTTTAAAAAATGGATATAAAAATTGTTTTTACATGTAACTGAGGGAAAATAAAATACTAAATAAAAATATTATAAATAGGTTGGTTTATAATAAGCCTTTTTTTTTTTTTTTTGCTAAATGCCTGTCAGTAAGACCACTTGGTTAAAATGTATGGACATTTTAATTCTCTACATTTTTTCAAACATACATATTTTTACAGATTAATTTTAAAAATTCACAATTCCATCAAAAGTATAGTAATGTCTTCCACTAGGACTAGTTGTAGGGGCCTTTTTTGGCCATGGGCAATTTGGATATTTATTATTAATAAGCCATAATATATTATAAACTTAAAAATTATCCTGCTATATATTTGGCCAAACAATTCACTAACTCATCCCTAATGTGATATCTACACCTGTGTTTCTTTGATGAGGCATGTGATGTTAACTGGTATTGATGATCATCACTACTACTTTTCTAGATTTGTGTTCATCAGTCTGCAATTGTTTTGTGGATGATATGTTTTGGAAAAAAACTACTCATGACAGCAAGTTGTTCCAAATACTTACACACATTTCAATTCATGACTCCCTAAAGTGAGAAATTCATTGTTTATGTAACACTTATAGAACTCAAGCAATGAGAGATTGTTGTATCTAGCTTTTAGCTCATTGCTTTGCAGCTGGATTTCAGAATGTAGTATATTAGGCAAATCAGCCGCTTCCACATTGAAAAGTAAAGCAACGATATTAAATTCAATTTGTTTACTTTTCATATCCTTGAATCTTTTATTAAATTCCTCGGTTTCTCATATTCACCAGGATATTCAACTATTGTCCTTCCAGAGTGGGGAAATGCACCATTATTCCTTTTGAATTGTACTTTTCACAGTCTTAATTTAGCTCCAAATGCTTTCAAGTTTGAAAGCTGGGAGCTGAGAAGCTGACTGGGGCCCTGCAGTCTAACATTTAGCTCTGAGAGATACTTGGTATGTCCAGGCACTTGCTATCATTGAGTTCCCTGACAGGTTTTCCCTTCATCTTCATGCATTGCTTGACTTCATCCTATAGTTCATAAATCCTTATGAACATTTTCCCATAACTCAGACACAGCATTGATAAAGAAGATCACCATTTTCAGAGTCGAGATTGTGCTGCCAGTTATTAAAACTTTCTGCACTTAACAAATTAATGCATGACACAACAGTTAACATTACATTGTTGAGCAACAGTGACTGTTCACAGAGCCTTCTTAGTGTATGATGCAGTGGTGAAAAATTAAATCACTTGAATCAAGACAAAGTCAAATCAGTTATTGCTCATCTCATCACTAGATCACCCTAATTTTACCATACAATGTTAACATTACATAACAGGCACTCGTTCTCCTTTTGAGTCACCACAATATAGATAGGCCACTGGCAGTCAATGAGTGTTCTGTTATATCTTCAATGGTGTCCCATAATGGACATTCCTTTTTTGTCCCTTAAAATTTACATTATAATTCACTTAATATAAATTTAGGTTGCTACAAAAAAGTTCCTGGATTTATTGAATTTTGAGTATCAGCTGTGACTGCCTTGGCAAGGCCTGACCAAATGATTTTACAGGTCTTATAGAACTCATGGGCTGATATTTCAAATCCCTGCTGTAAACCTTCACATATTGCCTATTTCCAGCTTTTATCTTCAATGCCCATTTTGTGAATATGAGAGAAAACAGAATTATTTTGATTTGTATTTCTCTTATGTAAGTTATTTGGAGTATACTTTTTAATAAAGCTTTTTATTTTCAAAACATATGCACAAATAATTTGACAACATTGACCCTTGCATAGCCTCGTGTTTCAGATTTTCTCCTCCTTCCCCCTCCCCCTACCCCGGCTCCTCCCTAGATGGCAAGAAATTCAATATAAGTTAAACATGTTAAAATATATCTTAAATCCAATATGTATAAACATATTTATACAATTCTCTTACTGCACAAGAGAAATCAGATAAAAAAAGTAAATGAATAAGAAAACAAAATGCAAGCTAATGACAACAAAAAGAGTGAGAATGTTATGTTGCCACATTCAATTCCTACAATCCTCTCTCTGTATATAAATGGCTCTCTTCATCACAAGATCATTGGAACTGGCATCAATCATCTCATTGTTGGAAAGAGTTAAAATTCATCAAAATTGATGATCATATTGTTGTTGCAGTAAACAATGATTTCCTGCTTCTGCTCATTTCATTTAGCATCAGTTGATGTAAGTCTCTCCAGGCCTTTCTGAAGCTCTGCTGACTGTTTCTTATAGAACAATATTCCATAACATTCATATACCACAACTTATTCAGCCATTCTCCAACTGATGGGCATCCACTCAATTTCCAGTTTCTTGCCACTATGAAAACAGCTGCCACAAACATTTTTGCATATGTGGGTCCCTTATCTTTCTTTAATCTCTTTGGGATATAAGCCCAATAGAAACACTGCTGGGCCAAAGAGTATGTACAGTTTTATAACTTTTGAACATAGTTCCAAATTGCTGTCCAGATTGGCTGGATCCATTCATAACTCCACTAACAATATTAGTGTCCCAGTTTTCCCACATCACTTCCAACATTCATCATTATCTTTTCCTGTCATCTGAGACAATTTGAGAGGAGTGTAGTGGTATTTCAGTATTGTGTTAATTTGCATTTCTCTGATCAATAATGATTTAGAGCACCTTATCAAATGATTAGAAAAAGTTTTAATTTCTTCATCTGAAAATTTTTCATATCCTTTGACCATTTATCGGTTGGAGAATGGCTGGGATTCTTATAAATTTGAGTCAATGCTCTCTATATTTTAGAAATGAGACCTTTATCAGAACCCTTAAATGTAAAAATAATTTCCCAATTTAATGCTTTCCTTTTAATCTTTTTTCTCTCTTGCTGCCAGAATTTGTTGGTTTTATATAAAAATGCTGATGATTTATGTGGATTTATTTTGTATTCTGTAACTTTGCTAAAGTTGTGAATTGTTTCTAGTAGTTTTTTTAATTGATTCTCTAGGGTTCTCTAAACCGAATATGTCTGATATTTTCTCTTTGAGCCAATTCTGATGAGAGTTAAGATTCACAATATGTTGATCCCCCTCCCTCCCTTCTTTCCCTCAGATAGGTTTCCTTTGCCTCTTCATGAGAGGTAGTATCTCCACATTTCCCTTTTTCTGGTACAATTTCCTTTCTACTTCTAGAGCCTTTTTTATATTATAACAGTAAAACCAAATTATACATGTACTTTTTATGTATATCCATAAAAGAAATACAGTTCTCAAGAGTTCTTTTTACCTTTTTATGCTTCCCTTGAGTCCTATATTTATATGGAGGTCAACTTTTTGTTTAGTTCTGATTTTTTCATCAAAAATAAATGGAATTCACCTTTTTCATTGAATGTCTATCTTCTTCCCTAGAAGAAAATCCTTATTTGGCTGGGTAACTTATTCTTGGCTGCATTCCAAGTTCCTTTACCTTTCTGAATATCAGATTCCAAGCTCTTTAATCTTTTAATGTGGAAGCTGCTAGATCCTGAATAATCCTTATTGTGGCTTCTTGGAATTTGAATTGCTTTTTTTCTAGCTGCTTGATATATTTTTTCTTGGTCCGATAGTTCTGGAATTTAGCCACAATATTTCTTGGAGTTTTAATTTTGGGATCTCTTTCAATAGATGAGTGATGAATTATTTCAATGCCCATTTTATCTTCTGATTCTATGACATCTGGGCAGTTTTCTTTTATGATTTCCTGTAAGATAATTTCTAGATTCTTTTTTTCCATCATGGCTTTCAGGAAGTCCAATAATCCTTAGATTGTCTCTCTTAGATCTATTTTCCAGGTCAGTAGTTTTTCCTAGGAGATAATTCATATTTTCTTTAATATTTCATTTTTTTTGTTTTTGTTTGACTGATTCTTGTAGTCTTATTGAGTCATTTACTTTCATTTATTTAGTTCTAATTTTTAGTGTATTAGTTTCCTCAGTTATCTTTTTTAGCTCCTTTTGTAATTGGCCAATTTAAATTTTTTATTCATTGTATTCTTGTTCCATTTCACAAATTTTGTTTTTCAATGAATTGCTGTCTTTTTCATATCTCTTTTGTAGGGCTATATACTTTTTCCATTCCTTCTTGCAATGGTCTCATTTGATTTCCCCATTTTTCTTCTCTCTTTTAAGGTGCTCTTTAAGAATCTCCAAAGAAAATCTTGTGAAATGGGAATCAGCTCATGTATTTCTTTGGGGCTTCATCTTTAGGAACCTCAGGATTTGAGCTCTATTCTCTCTCTCTCTCCATAAAATTTGTCTATGGTGAGAGTTCTTTTTGGTTGTTTTTTTTTATTCATTTATTTTAAGGCTTGAGGACTATTCAATGTAAAGGAGCAATAGTTGCTTTAATTTGCCCTGGGTCAGTTCTCCTGATTGATTTCCAATGTTGGATAATAGTGGCTAGGTCCAGAGTTCTTCTGGGACTCAGTGGCTTACAATTTGCTTTTTATATCAAATCTCCTACATCACCCACTTGCAACCAGAACAGAATTGCCTAAGAGGCTCACAGAAAATTCCTAGGTTCATGGAAGTTGCAACACTCTGACTCCCCACCCTAGTTCCTTGCCTGGGCTCCCTATACTGCATTCTGGGTTTGGCAGACTGTCTACCTGCCTGTTCTGTTCTGAAGTTCTTCCAAGGTATCTTCTTCTGGGAATGTGTTGTACTCCAAAAATTTGCAGATTCTTTGACTCCAAAACCAATTAAGTCTATAGAGAGGTCAGAGGAGGTCACAAAAAATCAAGTCTACTCTCTACCATCTTGTTTTTGCCCCCCAGAATATACTTTTTTAGTTCACGTTGCTTCTGTTATAGACTTTTCCCTCTTATGTGCTTTAAACACATGTCTATCAAGGAAACTTCCTATACCTATCCTAAATCAATACATATACATGTGTACACACATGCACACACAAATACCTACGAATCTTATATTTGATGCAGTTATATTCTCTAATACTTCTCCTTTCTCATTAATATTGACTTCTACAAATTTCATTATGATCATACAAAAATTTTCTTAATTTCACAGTAAATACGTTTCTTATTTTTGCTATCTTTCTTAAGCATCCTCCTCCTAGATACATTCAGAGTAAAGTTAAAAGGCTAAAACAAAATATATTTTGCTTCAGCCAAAGTAAAAAAGCAGGAATATTAATACCAATCTCACAGGAAGCAAAAATAGATTTAATGAAAGGATAAAAAGAAGAAAACTACAGTTTGCTAAAGTGTACCATAGATAATGAAAGAATATCAATACCAAAAATATATGCACCAAGTGGTATTATATACAGATTCTTAGAGCAGACGTTAAGTTAGTTACAAGAAGAAATAGATAGCAAATCTATGCTAGTAGGGACTCTCAATCTTTCCTCTGTCCAAAATAGATAAATCTAACAACAAAAGAAAAAAAGAAAAACAAAGTTGAGGTGAATAAATTTTTGAAAATTAGAGATGATAGGCCTATGAAGAAATTTGAGTGAGGGTAGAAAGGAATATATCTTTTGCTCAATAGAACATGGCACCCTCACAAAAAATCGACCACATATTTGAAAATAAAAGATTCACAATCAATTTCAGAAAGGTAGAAATAATAAATACATCCTTTTCAGATCATGATGCAATAAAATTTACATGGAAAACTATACTAAAAATTAATTAGAAATTAAATAATCAAATCCTAAGAAATGAGAGGGTAAAATAATAAATCATAGAAACAATAACTTCATTCAAGACAATGACAATAATGAAGACAAGATAACAACAAAACTTTTAAAATTTCCCTTAAAAATTGCTTTGGCTGCATCCCATATCTCTAGATGTTTACATAAATAAAAAAAAAAAAGAGAAAATTAATGAATTGGGCATGCAACTGAAAAAGCTAGAAAAGAACAAATCCCCAATTAAATAGTAAATTAGAAATTCTGAAAATCAAAGAAAGGAGAGATTAATAAAATTGAAAGAAAAATGATAGAACTAAAAAAAAGTTCATTTTATAAAAAAAAAATCAAAACTTTGGTTAATTTGGTTATGAGGAAATTACCAGTATCAAAAATGAAAAGGGTGAATTTACCGCCAATAAAGAGAAAATTAAAGCAATAATTAGCAGCTATTTTTACCCAATTGTATGCCAATAAATCTGATGATCCAGGTGAAATGGATGATATATAAAAATATATATAATAGAGAGAAAATGACCCACATGTGCAAAACTTTTTTTGTAGCAGCTCTTTTTGTGGAAACAAAGAATTGGAAAATGAGTAGATTCCCATTAAATCAGAAATGTCTGAATAAGTTGTAGAATATGACGATAATTGAATATTATTGTTTTGTAAAAAAATGATGAACAATCTGATTTTAGAAAGGCCTGGAAAAATTTACACGGACTGATAATGAGCAAAAAAAAGCAGAACCAGGAATACATTGTACACAATGATAATAAGAATGTATGAAGATGAATTATGAAAGATTTGGTTTTTCTCAGTGGTTCAGTGATCCAAAACAATTCCAAAAGACTTTGGACAGAATATTCTATCTTCATCCAGAAAATGAATTAAGGAAACTGATTGTAAATCAACATATGCTATGTTCACTTCTTTTTTTTTTTTTTGTTTATCTTTCCCTTTTCTCTCTTTTGCTCTTAATTTTTTCACAACATGATTCATAAAATATTATTTAAAATAATTTTTAAAGAATCATTTGGTACTGGCTACGAAATAAAAGTAGTGGATAAGTAGAATACATTAGTTTCACAAGATACAGTAGTGAATGCCTATGTTATTCTAGTATTTTGATAAACACAAGGACTCTAGCTTCTGGGATAAGAAATCACTTTTTGACAAAAACCTGCTGAGAAAACTGGAAAATCGTATGGAAGAAACTAATCACTGATCAATATCTAACACTCTTAATTATGAACTGATCCAATCATTCTGAAGAGCAATTTGGAACTATATGCAAAAGTCTATCAAATTGTACATACACTGTGCCAAAATGTTTGTAGCAGTCCTGTTTGTAGTGGCTAGAAACTGGAAATTGAATGGATGCCCATCAATTGGAGAATTGCTGGGTAAATTGTGGTATATGAATGTTATGGAATATTATTGTTCTGTAAGGAATGACCAGTAGGATGAATAGAGAGGCTTGGAGAGACTTACATGAACTGATGCTAAGTGAAATGAGCAGAACCAGGAGATCATTATCCACTTCGACAATGATATTGTATGAGAATGTATTCTGATGGAAGTGGATTTCTTTGACAAAGAGACCTGAGTTTCAATTGATAAATGATGGACAGAAGCAGCTACACCCAAAGAAAGAACACTGGGAAACGAATGTGAACTATCTGCATTTTTGTTTTTCTTCCCGGATTATTTATACCTTCTGAATCCAATTCTCCCTGTGCAACAAGAGAACTGTTTGGTTCTGCAAACATTTATTGTATCTAGGATATACTGCAACATATCTAACATATATAGGACTGCTTGCCATCTAGGAGAGGGGGTGGAGGGAGGGAGGAGAAAAATCAGAACAAAAGTGAGTTCAAGGGATAATGTTGTAAAAAAAATTACCCTGGCATGGATTCTGTCAATATAAAGTTATTATTAAATAAAAAAAAATTGTACATACACTTTGACCCAGCAGCCTCCCTGCTAAGTCTGTTTCCCAATAAGAACAAAAAAAAGGAAAAAGGACAAAAATGTAGCAGCCCTTTTCATAATGGTAAAGAACTAGAAACTGAGGGGATGTCCATCAGTTGCATAATGGATGAATAAGTTATGGCATATAAATATAATGGAATATTATTGTTCTATAAGCAATGCTCATTCGGAATATATCAGAAATACCTGGAAAAACTTGCATGAACTGATGCTAAGTGGAGTAGCATCAAAGGAACATTGTATACAGCAACAATAAGATTATGCAATGGTCAATTGTGATAGACTTGGCTCTTTTCAACAAGGAGGTGATTCAAGGAAATTCCAATAGACTTGTAATGAAGAGAGCCATCTGCATCCAGAGAAAGAACTGTGGGGACTGAATGTGTATCACAACATTGTATTTTCACTTTTTGTTGTTGCTGCTTTTTTTTTTCTTTTTTGATCTGATTTTTTTTTATGCAGATGAATGTGGACATATGTTTGGGAAAATTGCACATGTTGAACCTATAGTGGACTTCTTGCTGTCTAAAGGAGGAGGGAAGAAGAAAAATATGAAACAAGATTTTTCAAAGGTGAATGTTGGAATCTGCATGTATTTAGGAAAATAGCTATTATTAAAACATCTAAAACACCATACTGTTAAGATCAAAATGGGTTCATGATTTAGATATAAAAGGTAATATTATAAACAAATTAGTAGAAGAAGGTGTTGGAATCCTTACAAAGTGTTAAGTCATTAGAATTGATAGAGATAATAATTATCTAATTTAGCATGGTTCAACATGATTGATCTGATCCTACAAGGAGATGCTATGGGCTAGAACTTGAGACAAGGTACTGAGTGGAATTGAGGAGACAATGTTTAAATCTAGTTTAGAATTGCTTTAATCCTACAATAAATAATGGTTTCCCATTATTGTTTGATGTGTACTCAGTGTACAGCATATAAGCAAGAAGCTCTCAGGGCCAAAGAGCACTCTGGGAGATTGAGAGCCAGCAGTAAGTGGAGGCATCAGTTGAGAAGATTCAGAACCAAGATTCAGAGGGAGCTGGAGGCAACAAAGGACAAGCTGCAAGAACTCTTGAAACCAAGGAGGGAGATAGGCCTCTAAGAAAACTAACTGGGCTATATTGGAGACAATAAAAGATCTGAACTTTTAATACCTGGCTGCATTTGAAATGATTATTACTTTGAACTGAAACTAAGGCTGCCTCCAGAAACCTCCCCAAGAAACCTGCTCCCACAGAGAATGGTTATATTTTTAAAAAGAAGACCACCACATTTTGGTGCCTTGAATGTGGGACTGACAGGATCCTGATCTCTGATCCTGATTCCAGTGAAAAAGTCTCCTCAACCCAGAAATTAGGGTGAGTACAACAAAGGAATTTTGTTAAAAGAGTTAAAATAGAATTTCATCTAAGATGGGACAGATGTTTAGAAAATAGCCTTCTGTTTCTGTCCAAGGAAAATGTTTAGAGAGCATTGTCAAGGTTATGAAAAGCCAAGGTTTGATTATAATTTTGGAGCAGATTACTGAACTTTTAGAAACTGTAAAGTACATATGTCCTTGTTTCTCTATGGGAAAAGAATTGGATTTAGACTAGTGGAAATTAGTAGGAGAGAATCTTTACCTGATTCAATTTCCAAAGACACACTTAATACACATAATTTAATACAACTGGATTTAGGAAATTATATAAGTGTTAGAAGAAGGAAAAAGAAGAAAGAGCAGGAGGGGGCAGTGCCAACTAAACTAGGTGAAAAGGAGAAAGAATCAGAAAAGAGTGGAGTTAAGTACAATTTTGAATGTGATACTTCACAGCAGGAGAAATTAGATCATTCCTCATCTCATGATCCTCTCCCCTTAATTAACCCTTCATGGGTGGAGGGAGAAGGAAGAGGGGGAGAGGCAGTAATGCAATAAGAACCACCTATTAAGGAGCCTGTGATAAGATTAGAAAAGGCATTAATTAAGGCAAAAAATGAAGAAGATATATCTGATTTTATAAACACATATCCTGTCATTGAAGAGTTTGACCCTTCAGGTTAAAAAAAAAGGTCAAAGGAGAAGATATACTCCTTTTAATTTGGAAAAAGATTAAGGATTTGAAAAAGGGTTGCACACTTTATGAGGCTACATTATCTTATGTTAAGATGTTACTAGATAATTTGTCTTATGAAGTCTTAACCCCAAATGATTGGAAATCCATATCTAGGACATGTTTAGAACCTGGACAAAATTTGTTGTGACTTTCGGAGTTTCATGAATTATGTAGGATTCAAGCCCAACACAATAGGCAAACAAATCGCTTTTGACCAACTAGCTGGTCAGTATGGTGAGTGAAGGTTAGTATGGAGAGAATTCAGAACAGATTTATTATCCCATACCAGTATATGAGCAAATTTCTAAAAGCTCGAGGTTCCAGCTACACTCAGTGAAAGAACTCTGGGAGATGACTAAGAACCATCAAATTGAATTCCCAATCCCTATATTTTTGCCTGCCTGCATTTTGGATTTCCTTCACAAGCTAATTGTACAATATTTCAGAGTCTGATCCTTTTGTACAGCAAAATAATGGTTTGGGCATTATACTTATTGTGTATCTAATTTATGCTTTAATATATTTAACATCTACTGGTCATCCTGCCATCTAGGGAAGGGGGTGGGGGAAAGGAGGGGAAAAATTGGAACAAAGGGTTTGGCAGTTGTCAATGATGTAAAATTACCCATACATATAACTTGTAAATAAAAAGCTATTAAAAAAAAAAAAAAAAAAAAAGCTTGGGGTTCCCTCCCAGGACAAAAAGATCGTCGGAAGCCTTCACAAAAATAGAGCAAGGTCCCAATGAACCTTTTGTGGATTTTGTGGGACGTTTGCAAACAGCTGTAATAAGTACCATTGGAGATAATGCAGCTACAGAAATAATGACCAGCCACCTGGCTAAGGAAAATGTCAATGAGGTTTGCAAAAGAATTATATGGGGACTAGACAAAGATGTTCCTTTAGAGGAGATTATAAGGTGCTGTGCCACAGTGGGCACAAATGCTTATTATACTCAGACTATGATGAACATGGGAAGACAGTCCCTCTTGGCAAGGGAATTCTAGAGAAACTCGGAGATGTTTTTTTCAGTGTGGAAAAGTTGGACATCTTAGAGCTCAGTGTAGATATGGAGATAAGAATGAGAAGGGTGAGAGAAAACCCAAAACCCATGTCCAAAATGCAACCCTGGGCCTCTGAATGTAGATTGACCCAGGGAAATGAGAGGCAGGGCCCAGCCCCAAGATAGCAATCAAAAGATAGGTGGGGCATGATGGCAGCTGAGGTTACACCCAGAGAGTCTTCAGAAGGTCAGGATGTGATCAATCAGCCTAAAAGTAATCACATAGCAGAAAGAGATTATAGTTGGGGAGAATACAGGCCTTTTAACCCAACAGTGCAATGTCTAGTACAAGCAGCTCCAATGTAATTGCCAGATGATGATGAGAAGAAATCCCAAAAGTAGTAAGTAGAAGGGAATTAGATAGGTTAACTGCTTGGGGAAGAGGATTTGCTTGTATTTCTACAGATGAAGAAGGAATCAGATGGGTGCCAATGAGATGTATTCGCCTTGTCCATCAGAGAGAAACAGAAAAAGAGAAAAGCCTCAAAACAAAGGAGATGATTTAAGAAATGGCTGACATTGAAAGAGCATGGCTGACAATGAGACTGTTAAAAGAACTTTAACATCTTCAGGAATCATTCGATTCCCTAACACAAGATGAGACTCTTTCAGTTCTTGAAAACCAGCAGGAATCACTGGATTCCTTGAGATGAAAAATTATTGATGAGACTCTTGTAGTACTTCAAAGCTTGCAGGAATTATTGGATTCCTGGCACATGAACTAAGGGACAATGGATTCCTTTTGAACTATTTCTAGGACTTATGGACATGTATAAATTCTCAAGTTGATTCATGTTATTTGTTACATTACTACTAGCCTGTGTTATATTACTATGTGCTTATGTAATTATGTGTAATGTGTAATTATGTGTAATTATGTAATTATGTGTAATTATTGATGGATTTATGTATACCTGTTTCAAATGAGCCCCTTCAAAAACCTGCCAATCTGATTTGATTTCCCATTTCCTTTGGTGTTTTCATCTCCCTTCCTGAGATGTCAGGGAGGGCGTGACCACCTTCTTTTTTATGGTGTTTTTACTTCTTTTTTGAGCAGTCAGGGAAGGCGTGATCACCTTCTTTTGGGGATTCTCACCTCTTTGAGAAGTCAGGGAGGTCATGGCCACCTTATGTTCTAAATCTAAAGAAAGCCGGAGATGTTGGAATCCTCACAAAGTGTTAAGTCATTAGAATTGATAGAGACAATAATTATCTAATTTAGCATGGTTCAGCATGATTGATCTGATCCTACAAGGAGAACTTGAAACACGGTACTAAGTGGAATTGAGGAGACAATGTTTAAATCTAGTTTAGAATTGCTTTAATCCTACAACAAATAATGGTTTCCCAGCGATATGATGTTTGGTGTGTACTCAGTGTACAGCATATAAGCAAGAAGCTCTCAGGACCAAAGAGCACTCTGGGAGATTGAGAGCCAGCAGTGAGTGGAGGCATCAGTTGAGAAGATTCAGAACCAAGATTCAGAGGGAGCTGGAGGCAACAAAGGACAAGCTGCAAGAACTCTTGGAACCAAGGAGGGAGATAGGCCTCTAAGAAAACTAACTGGGCTATATTAGAAACAATAAAAGATCTGAACTTTTAATACCTGGCTGCATTTGAAATGATTATTACTTTGAACTGAAACTAAGGCTGCCTCCAGAAACCTTCCCAAGAAACCCGCTCCCACAGAGAACAATTATATTTTAAGAAGAATAATAATATATTCTTTAAGAAGAAGAACACAACAAGAAGGGATAGTTTAACACTCAGATTTGTGGAGAAGGGAAGAATTTACAGCCAAAAATTTAGATAACATTATGAAATTCAAAATGGATAATTTTGGTTACATTAAATCAAGCTTTTGTACAAACAAACTCAATGCAGCTAAGATTAAAGGGAAGCAGAAAGGGGATCAATGTTACAGCCAATGTTTCTGATAAAGGTCTTATTTCTAAAATATATAAAGAACTGACTCAAATTTTAAAAATTCAAGTCATTTCCCAGAGAGAGCTGTATGTGGATCAAAACATAGTATCCAACCTTTTTTGATTGCTTTTTCTTCTCTCGTTTTTTTCTCCTTTTGATCACATTTTTCTTGTTCAGCATGACAAATGTGGAAATATGTTTAGAAGAATTGCATATGTTTAATTATATTATATTTTTTTTGGAAAGGGAGAAGTGGGGAGATGGGAAGAAATTTAGAACACAAGGTTTTGTAAATGTGAATGTTGAGAAATATCTTTGCATGTATTTGGAAAAATATTTTCAAAATCCCAATATCTCCTTGAGTATTCTGGAAAATGTTTAACAAATAACTCTTTGGGGTAAAATATATATACAACATGAAAAACAAAAGCTTCCCTTCAGTCAAAAATAAGAAAACTATCTGATCTTATCTATCATTTTTAAATTCTCTGCATAATTGACTACTTGTGATTTGTGATATTATGTTGGGCTGAATTGAATGTTTGTCAGAGAACTTTTCAGTTATATACAAGCTATAATTAAATATAATTTTCCAATAATTTGAAATCTCAGGTTAACTGAATACCAGGCAGAAAATAGATTTTGATTTTTCATTCTTCCTGATCTGTATTCTACTGTTCTAACTTTTTTCATTATTTTTTTTTTCAAATCAGCACCAATTGTTTTATATCTGGAATTGTTATTCTTTGTTCATTGCTACATATCTTTATTAAGCTTATAAAACTCTTGTTCATACAAATGAAGACTGTTAACTTTCTGAAGCTTTTTAAAATAGGCTCTTGGTAGTGTGACTATCATAGCACCAAATTTACAATGATTTAATTGATTACATATATGAAAGAGAAATTCAGAGAGCTAGTTGAATCCTGGCTATGAACTGAGTTTTGAAACTAAAAGCATTGAACTTACTTAGGTCCTAATCTAGTTAACAAATATTCTCACTTCTGTTTCTCCAATCCATTCCCCTATAGTAAATAAGTTTGAAAAACATGTATGAAAGATAGTCTATCTTGAATGCAGAATTTGAATCAAGGATTTCTAAGTTTCTTTGATCTAACAATACCTCTTTTAGGCATGTATCCCAAAAGAGATTTATAAAAAGAAATTAGAATGTTTTGATCTTCATTTAGATGCCATAATTCTTTCTCTCAATGTGGACGGCATTTTTCATCACGAGTCCCTTGGAATTGCTTTGATCATTGTATTGCTAAGAATAACTAAGTCTATCATAGTTAATCATTGCACAATATTGCTGTTAATTAATTTGTTCAGTGTTGTGATTTTTCTCACTCCATTTAGCACCAGTTCAAGCAAGTCTTTCCAGGTTTGTTTTGGTTTTCATTTTTTTCTGAAATCTGCTTAATCATCATTTCTTATAGGACAATCATATTCCATTATATTCAAATACCACACCTTCAACAATTTCCCAACAGATCAGCATAGTTAATACTTCCTAGCTGTGACTCTGGGCAAGTCACTTAACCCCAATTGCCTCTGGGCAGCTAGGTGATACAGTTGATTGAGCACCAGCCCTGAAGTCAGGAGGACTTCAAATCTGGCCTCAGACACTTAAAACTTCCTAGCTGTAGGCATCCCCTCAGTTTCCATTTCTTGTGCACCACAAAAATTGCTGTTATAAGTATTTTTGCACAAATAAGTTCTTTTTCCATTTTTATGACCTTACTAGTGCTGTTCCTAGATCAAAGTGTATGCTCAATTTTATAGTCCCTTATGGCATAGTCCCAAGGCATAATAGTCTCCATAATTGTTGAATTAGTTCAAAACTTCAACAAATTTATTAGTATCAGTGTTACAATTTTCCAATATCTCTTCCAACATTTATCATTTTCCTTTTCTGTTATGTTAACCAATCTGATAGGTATGAGGTGATGCCTCAGAATTTGATTTTGTGATTTTTAATCAATAGTTATTTAGAGTATATTTTTCACATGACTATAGATACAATTTCATCTGAAAACTGCCCATTTATATCCTTGGAACCATTATAAATTTAACTCAATTATCTATATATTTTAGAAAGGAGACCTTTATCAGAACCACTGGCTGTAAAAATTATTTTCTATCCTACTCCTTTTCTAATCTTGGTTATATTTTGTTCTCCCCAAATATAATGTAATCAAAACTTTACATTTTTGCATTTTATTATATTTTCTTTCTTTTGTTTGTTCATAAATTCTTTTCCATATCTCTTGATAGGAAAACTATTCTTTGCTTTCCTAATTTGCTTAGACATAAAAGTATGTCTAATAATTTTGGTTCATCTTATGTTGGTATATATATGCCTAGTTTACCACATTTTCAGGTTTTCCTAGTAATTTTTGTCAATGAGTTCTTATCCAAGAAGCTAGAGTATTTGGGTTTTTCAAATAGTAGATTATTGTAGTCTTTACTACTGTTCCTTTTATATCTGATGTATTCTTCTGATAGACTTTTTTGGTACCAAATAGTTTTGATGATTGACAATTTTAGATATACTAGATAGAACTAGGCCGTATTCTTTCTCATTTGTTTTTAATTCCTTTGATATTCCCGACATTTTCTTGCAGATGGATTTTGTTATTTTTTTCTAGCTATATAGAAAACCAAATTGATTGGTTTGGTGCTGATTTAAGTAAATTTATTTAGGTAAATTGCAATTTCATTATTAGCTTGGACTACCCATGAGCAATTGATTTAGTTTAGATCAGACTATTTGTGTGATATTTTGTAATTGGGTTCATATAGTTCCTTGTGCTTGTTTTGGCAAATATTTTATAACATCTACAACTATTTTAAATAGCATTTCTCTATCTTATGTCTTGGTATTATTGGTAATATATAGAATTGCTAGTTATTTTTGTAAGTTTATTTTATATTCTGCAATTTTGCTAAAGTTGTTAAAGTACTTTTAGTTGATTCTCTAGAATTCTTTAAGTATATCATATCATTTGCAAAGAGTGATATAATTTTGTTTCCTTATTGCTTTTTCTAATTCCTTTGATTTTTTTGAGGCAATTGGGATTAAGTGACATGCCCAGGGTCACACATCTAGAAGTGTTTAAGTGCCTGAGGCCAGATTTGAACTCAGGTACTCTTGACTTCAGGGCTGGTGCTCTATCCACTGCACCATCTAACTGCCCCCTTTGATTTCTTTTTTATCTTTTATTTCTAAGTCTAACTAATACAATATTGGATAATAATAGTGATAATGAGAATCCTTGTTTCACCCATGATCTTATTGGGAAGGCTTCTAGCTTATTCCTATTACAAATAATGCTTGCTGATGGTTGTAGATAGATTCTACTTATTTTAAGTGGTGTTTTTAATAGGAATAAGTGCTGTTCCCCTTCCCCCTCCCACTCCCTCCTTTCCCTTTTATTTCCCTTTAGGGAAAGATAAATTTCTATATCCAACTTAGTGCATCCCTTCCCTCTTTGAGGCTAATCTGCTGAGAGTCAAGTTCTAACAATGCTCACTTTCTCCTTTTTTTCTACCATGATAGGTCTTTTGTACCTCTTCATAAAATTCATTTTTCATCTCATCTTTTCCTCTTCTCCCACTATACTTTACTTTTTTGTATCATCACATCAAAATCATCTTGTACCCATACTTTTGTCTATTTATACTCCCAATTGTCTTAAGATACAGCCCTCAAGAGTAACAAGCATCATCTTCCCATGTTGGAAGATTTTAAAGTTTAATTTTATTGAATAATATTTTTTGTTTCAATTTTTTCTTTACCTTTTTCAGCTTCTCTCTTGTGTCTTGTATTTGAGTAAATTTATTCAGCTCGGTTTTTTCAACAGGAGTTTTAAAGCCCACTATTTCACTTGAATATACATCTTTCTCACTAAAATATTATGCTCAATTTTGCTGTGTTGTTCTTATTATTTTATATTTGTAATTTATTTTTAATATATATTGCTTTATGAATCATGTTGGGAGAGGAAAAATAAGAGCAAAAGGGAAAAACCATGGGAGAGAGTAAAAAACAGGAAAAAAGTGAATAGCATGTGTTGATTACATTCAGTATCCTTAGTTCTTTTTCTGGATGCAGATGGCATTTTCTGTCCCTCGAGTCACTGAACTGCAGAGAAGAATAAAGTCTTTCACAGTTGATAATTGCACATGCACATTCTTGTTATTTTGTATGATGTATTCCCATTTTGCTTGTTTCGCTCAGCATCATCAGTTCATGTAATTCTTTCCAGGCCTTTCTAAAATTAGCTTGTTCGTCATTTTTATATGACAATAATATTCCGTTACCTTTCATATACCATAACTTTTCCAGCCATTCTCCAATTGATGGGCACATATATCTAATCATTTCCAATTCTTTGCTACCACAAAAAGAGCTGCTATAAACACTTTTTGGACTTGTGGTTCCTTTTCCCTCTTTTATGATTTCCTTGGGATTGGGTCATTGATTATTGATTGTAATATAAGCTCCTTTACTATCCAGAATATATTACAGGCTTTCTTAGTTTTAATATTTTTCTCAATTACACAAAAACAATTTTAATATATCCCTTTTAAAACTTTTTGAGTTTCATATTCTCTCCTATCCCCACTATAGAGAAACTAAGCAATTTAATATAGATACATATATAGTTATGCAAAACACATTTCTATGTAACTCATGCTATGAAGAAAACATAAAACAAAAATAATAAAAACAAAGTAATGAAAAAATATTATTTGAGGTGCATTCAGCTTCTACCACTTTTTTCTCTTTCATTCTAAGTCTTTCAAAATTGTTTATATTAGTGAGAATAGCTGTTATTTACAGGTAATCATACAATGTTCCTGTTTTTATGTATTTTGTTCTCCTGGTCCTGGCTCATTTCACTTTATATCATGGTTTAAAAGCATTAGATTTTAGGATTTTAAATACCTCAGCTGGAATTATATCACTTCCATTAACATTGTTAGCAAAGCCCACTTTGACTAAGGTCCACTTGACTTCATTGTCCAGGATGTCTAGCTCTAAGTCAATAACCATTCTGACATAATTAAGTTAAAATCTCTCTAAAATAATTCTATATATTCTTTTTTTTTAAATTTCATTAAAGTTTTTTTTTTATTTTCAAAACATATGTAAGGATACATTTTTCAACAGTGACCCTTGAAAAACCTTGTGTTCCAATTTCTATTCCCCCCTCCCTTAGATGGCAAGTAATCCAATATATGTTAAAGATGGTAAATATAAATATAAATCTAATATAGGCATACATATGTATATAATTATCATGCTGCACAAGAAAAATCAAATCAAAAAGGAAGAAAAATGAGAAATAAAATAAATGCAAGAAAACAACAACAAAAATGCTATATTGTGATCCACACTCAGTTCCCCCAGTCCTCTCTTGGAGTGTAGATGGTTCTCATCATAATAAAATCATTGGAACTGGCCTGAATCATCTCACTGTTGAGAAGAGTCATACCCATCAGAATTGATCACCGTATAATCTTTCTGTTGCTGTGTCCAATGATCTTCTGGTTCTGCTCATTTAACATCAGTTTATGTAAGTGTTTCCAGGCCTCTGAAATCATCCTGCATGTTGTTTCTTAAAGAACAATAATTTTCCCTAACATTTATATAGCATAATAACTATTCAGGCATTTTTCAACTGATGTGTATGCACTCAGTTTCCAATTTCTTGCCATTACAAAAAGGGCTGACACAAACATTTTTTGTACATGTGGGTCTCTTTCCCTCCATTAAGATCACTTTGGGATATAAGCCCAGTAGAAAGACTGCTGGATCAAAAAGTATGCACAACTTGACAGCTTTTGGGGAATAGTTCCAAATTACTTTCCAGAATGGTTGGATCAGTTCACAACTCCCCAACAATGTATTAGAGTCCCAGTTTTCCCACATCCCCTCCAACATTCATCATTATCTTTTCCTGTCATCTTAATCAATCTAAGAAGTGTGTAATGGTACCTCACAGTTGTCTTTAGAGAAATCTCTAATCAATAGTGATTTAGAACACCTTTTCATATGACTAGAAATGGTTTCAATTTCTTCATCTGAAAATTGTTCATATCCTTTGACCATTTATCAATCAAAGAATGACTTGAATTCTTATAAATTTACATACCTTTTGATTCTTTAATTTAGAAGCTAATAAATCCCATGTAATCCTGACCATGAAGTTAAACAATTTTTCAGTTCAAACAATTTTTCAGTTCCTTGAATTTCAGTGTCTCTTTTAGGAGGTATTTGTTGGATTCTTTCAATGATTATTTAACTCTCTGCTTCTAGTATAGCAGGGTACTTTTTTTCTTGACAATTTCTTAAAAGATGTCATCCAGGCTCTATTTCTTGAATTATGACTTTCACGTGGACTGATAATTCTTAAATTATCATCTCTTCTGGATCTATTTTCCTGGTCAGCTGTTTGAAGAATTTTGCATTTTTCCTACTTTTTACATTCTTTTGATATCTCTTTTGACTATTGATATCTTACACAGTTTCTAGTTTCACAATTTTAATTTTTAGATTTAGTAAAATTATCTTTTCCATTTGCCCAATTCTACTTTTTAAAGGAGCTGTTTTCTTCAGTAATTTTTTGTGTTTCCTTTTTCTAAACTGTTGACTTTTTGCATATTTCTCCTACATAACTCTCATTTTTCCCCCAATATTTCTTCTATAGCTCAATATTTAAAATCCTTTGAACTCTTCCAGAATGGCTTTTTTGGGCTTGAAACCAATTCATATTTTCACTTACAGTTTTACATGAATGCATTTTGACAGCATTGTCCTTTTTGGAGTTTACATTTTAATCTTACTTATTACCATAATTAGTTTTCTATATGGTCATGGTTCTTCAATTTCTTCATTTTTTAAGCCTATTTCCTGGCTTTTAAAGTTAATCTCTACTCCTGGGCACCAAAGGATCCTGAAGTTTCTTATACTGGAGCCCAGAGACCTCCACACTAGGGTTTTAGGTGTTTGTCACTTGCCCACTTTGCTGAAGTGGCTCAGTCTAATAATCATGCCCATTGCACAACTTCTGGGGTTTTCAATTTGCTTATTGTACTGCGACCGAAGGCCTCATAACTATTCTGTTGCCATCAGCCAAGACCACTGGATCTTACTATGGCTGACATCTTTTTGCTACCTTACACACCTTTTATTCTGGGCTGCACTCCCTTTTTACTCAAATGAGAGACCTTTCCTGAAGTTCTTCTAAGTTATCTAAAACTGAAAAATTGTTTAACATCATCATCTTGTGGATTCTGTCACTCCAGAATCTGTTTAGACACAGGGGTCCTCAAACTATGGCCCATAGGCCAGATGTGACAGCTAAGGATGTTTATCCCCCTCACCCAGGGCTATGAAGTTTCTTTATTTCAAGGCCCGCAAAACAAAGTTTTTGTTTTTAATGTAGTCCAGCCCTCCAACAGTCTGAGCAGGACAGTGAACTGGCCCCCTATTTAAAAAATTTGAGGACCGCTGGTAAAGGCTTGATTTAACATTCTTTTTTGAGGCAAACTGGGAAGAAGTGAGGTAACTTTGCTGGCTTCTCTTAACCATGTTACTTAATCTATTTTTGCAGAAATTCTGGGAACTTATTTGCTGCTTCAATATCTACAACAGTTTCTTCTAATACTTGTACTTTGTAAAACTGCATGATTTTTCAATTGTACAAATCAATAACACTTGTTATATAACTAGTCACATTCCTGCAGGATACTTTAACTTTAAATCTTCAGAGACTTTGAACTTTAGCTTGAATTTTAATCAAGTTCAAAATAAATATTCTTCTGAGTTACATTTTCTAATCATATAACTGTTAGTTTCTCCACCTCCAGAATAGGACTTTCTCTTTGTCTCAACAAATAAATCAACTTCATGAAAGCAATGGATGCTTCTTTATCTTGGCAGCTTCTATTCACTATGGTATTCACAGTCAACTAGATTAAGTTCACCATTCAACTCAATGACAATTTTTGTCAATATAGTTTTTTGTCTTTTGTTTTGTTTTGTTTTGTTTCACTTCCCTGTTTGCACTGGAATTCTGCTTTATCTAGGCAACTTCTATTTCACTATGTTGTTCACAGTCCACCAGAATAAGTTCACATGTAACTCAATGATACTTTTTGTCTATATAATTTGTCTTTTTAATTTCCAAGTTCATTGGATTACATTTACAAAATAGTTCACTTTTCCCTTCAAGAGCACATTTGCTATAAAAGCCATGGTGAAAATATAAAAATTGCTATTGAATGCAGGGGAAAGCACAGTTACCATTCATTGTCTGCAGACATGGGGAACTGATCTAGAAAAGTTTCTTAGCTTGCTACTACAAGCCTTTTATGTTGCCCGCATCATACAGCATCTTATTAATAGTGTCTACTTTGTTGTAAAGAATTCTCCCAATTTTGGGGGAAGCAGATATTTTACAGAATCAAAAAATTTATTTTGCATAATATGAATTTACATAATTAATTAATTGTATTTTATGTCATATTATTATGTTGTATATTTAATTATATTTTTAATTAAAGTTCTCAGTAAAAAAAAATAAGAGAAGTATAATTTAATTTTGTATACCTTACACACAACTTTGACTTCATTGAATTCTAATTTTAAAATTCAGCTAGGTCTCATTATTAAAATAATCATATTGCTGCCTTTTTGTTGTGCTATTTTTTTTTAAATGTCATAGGTATATTCAAATAATTCTTGTATATTTCTTGGTAGACACACTACAAATATTTTTATTCATTTTATAGCTATTTTAAATTTCTTGACTTCTCACAGCATTTTTTTTTGCCAAGGCAAATGGGGTGAAATAAATTATCCAGGGTCACATAGCTAGTGAATGTCAAGTAGTCAAATATCTGGGGGAGGAGTTGAACTCATATCTTCCTGACCCTAGGACTAGGGCTCTATCACTGTACTAGCTACTTAAATCAGTCCCCTCCTCAAATCACTTGATTTTTGCAGGAGATAAAAAGATTAATAATTTATGTGGGATTACATGTTTACCTTAGCAAAGTTATTCTTTTAACATTTTTTCTTTTATTAATTTTATTTGTAAAGCATATGCATGGGTAATTTTTCCAGCATTGACTCTTGCAAAATCCTTTGTTCCAAATTTCCCCTTTTTCCTCCTACTCTCTCCCCTAGCTAGCAGGTAGTCCAATACATGTTAAATATGTTGAAATTACATGTTAAATACAATATATGTATACATATTTATATTTATACAATTATTTTGCTGCACAAGAAAACTCAGATCAAGAAGGAAAAGAAAAACTGAGAAAGAAAACAAAATTCAAACAAATAACAGAGAGATTAAGAATGCTATGTTGTGCTTGACACTCTGTTCCCATGATTCTTTCTCTGGGTGTAGATGGCTTTCTTCATCACTGGACAAGTAGAACGGATTTGAATCCTCTATTGTTGAAGAGAGCCACATCCATCAGAATTGATCGTTGTTGTCTTGTTGTTGCCTTATATATAATGATGTCCTGGTTTTGCTCATTTCACTTAGCATCAGTTCATGTAGGACTCTCCAAGCCTTTCTGAGATCATCCTGCTGGTCATTTTTTCAGAACAATAGTATTCCATAGCATTCATATACCATAATTTATTAAGCCATTCTCCAATTGATGGACATCCACTCAGTTTCCACTTTCTTGCCAATACAAGGAGGGCTGCCACAAACATTTTTTCACATGTAGATCTTTTTCTCTCCTTTAAGTCTCTTTGGGATATAATCCCAGTAGGAACACTGCTGGATCAAAGGGTATGCACAGTTTGATAACTTTTTGAGCATGTTCCAAACTGCTCTCCAGAATGGTTGGATGTGTTCACAGTTCCACTTACAATATATTCTTGTCCCAGTTTCCCCACATACTGTCAGCCAGTCTGACAGATGTGTAGTGGAATCTCAGAGTTGTCTTAATTTGCATTTCTCTGATCAATAGTGATTTAGAGCACCTTTTCATGCAACTACAAATAGTTTCAATTTCTTCATCTGAAAATTGTGTGTTCATATCCTTTGACATTTATCAATTAGAGAATGATTTGAACTATTATAAATTTGAGTCAATTCTCTATTTTTGAAATGAGGCCTTTATCAGATCCTTTGGATGTAAAAATGCTTTCTCAGTTTGTTGCTTCCCTTCTAATCTTGTCTACATTAGTTTCGTTTGTACAAAATTTTAACTTAATTTAATCAAAATTATCTTGTGATCAATAATGATCTCTAGTTCCTCTTTGCTCACAAACTCCTTCCTTCTCCACAGATCTGAAAGGTGAACTATCCTATGTTCTTCTAATTTGCTTATAATGTCACTCTATGTCTAAATTATAAAGACATTTAGATCTTATCTTGGTATGTGGTGTTAGATGTGGGTTGAGCTCTAATTTCTTCCATACTAGTTTACAATTTTCCCAGAAGGTTTTGTCAAATAGTGAATTCTAATCCTAAAAGCTGGAACCTTTAGGTTTGTCAAATACTAGATAGCTATAGTAATATACTATTTTGTTCTGTGAACTTTACCTATTCCACTGATCAACTTCTCTATTTCTTAGCCAGTACCAAATGATTTTGATGACTGCTGCTTTATAATATAGTTTTAGATCTGGTGTAGCTAAGCCATATTCAATTGCTTTTCTCTTCATTAATTCCTTTGAAATTCTTGAAATTATCTTCTGCTGGTAATTTGTTGCACGCCTAATATTTGTGAGTTCTTCCAGTCCAGAGCTAATTCAGAGGCTAGAGCTGCTAATTAGTCTCAGGGCTGTAGGAGAAAGTCAGGAAGAAACATGTGTCTCCATCATCTTGGCTCTGCCCCCATTTTTCTTAAATGAAGACCTGACCTTAATTAACTTTCAATATAGTTTTATAAATAGACCATCATATCTGCAGAAGAAATAATTTTGTTTTCACTTTTCCTATGCTTTTTCTCTCAATTTTGTGGTACTGCTAAAATTTCTGTGCCTATATGAAAAAGTAGTAAAAATAATGAAGAATCTTCCATACACCCTGGGATTTTGTAAAATTCTCTTGTATTATTCCATTTTTGAATAATAAGTTTTTTTATTTTCAAAATACATGCAAAGATAAATTTTCAACATTCACTCTTTTTTTGTTTTGTTTTTTTTGTTTGTTTTTTCTTTTTTTTTAATTTTTATTTAATAATTATTTTATATTGACACTCGTTTCTGTTCCGATTTTTTTTTCCCTCCCTCCCTCCACCCCCTCTCCTAGATGGCAAGCAGTCCTATATATGTTGGATATGTTGCAGTATATCCTAGATACAATATATGTTTGCAGAACCGAACAGTTCTCTTTCAACATTCACTCTTGCAAAATCTTGTGTTCCAAATTTTTCTCCCTCCCTTCCTCTCATTCTTTAAATATTTGAGAGAGGTGAAGCCAAGATGGCAGAGGGACTTGACAAACTTCTCCACAGTGCTCCAAATTTCTTTAATAATGACTCTATAAACAAATTTTAGAACATCAGAATACACAAAAATATGGAGTATAACATTTTCCAGCCAATGACAACTTAGAAGTCAGCAGGAAAAGTCTATGGCACTACATGGGAGTCCAGGATACAGACCATGTCAGCGCAAGTCCTGACCCAGGCTCAGTCCCAGCTCAGATGTGGCCCCAGAACCAGCAAAGCAGGAACATTTGTCTGATCTCTGAATCAGGAACAGTGCTAGTAGTGATTTCTAGATCTCTCAACCTAAAGACACCAGAGACTACTTGGAAAACCAGCAGGAAAAAATTGTCTTTACTTGGGTGAAATGGCCTTGGGTAAGAAGCAACCAGGAGTAGGAGTGGGCAGCAGTAGTAGCAGCAGCTTTTGATGACTTCAACTTATAGGAAGTCTTTTTACTAGCACTGAGGAAGAACTCTGTTGGCTTTAGCACCTATAGTCATAGTAGAGTAAAAAACCTCATAGTTCCAAAGAGGAAAAGATTGCTTTGTGCTCAGATTCCTAGAAGGATTTCTGAACAAAGTTTGGAACAGACAGTGCATGTTCCATCCTGAAAATGGAGTCCTACTTTAACAAAGAGTTAAAAGCTGAGTAAATGAGCAAACGACCAAAAAAGAAAAAAAAAAGATTCTGACTATAAAAAAGTTACTATGTTGACAAGGGGACATCACAACATACAAGCAGAAGAAGATTTCCAAAATCTGGAAGAAAAATAATTATTCTTAGGCTATGGAAGAAACCAAAAGGAATTTTGAAAATCAAGTAAGAGAAGCAGAGGAAAAACTGTGAAGAGATTGAAAGTGGTACAAAAGGTGCTAATGAATAAAAGAATGCCTTAAAAAGAAAAATTGGCCAAATGGGAAAGAAAGTACTAAAGTTCACTGAAGAAAATAATTCCTTAGAAATTAGAATTGAGTAAATAGTAGCTAATGATTTTGAGAAATCAAAAAAAACAATGTAAAATATCTCAATGAAAAAATAACTGACCTGAAAAATAGATGTAGAAAAATAATTTTAAAAGTATTGGTCTATAACAGGATGATTTCAGAAAGGCCTGGAAAGACTTACATGAATTGATGCTGAGTGAAATGAGATCATTATATACTTCAATAACAATACTATATGATGATCATTTCTGATGGACGTGGCCCTCTTCAATAATGAGATGAACCAAATCAGTTCCAATAGAGTAGTAATAAATTGAACCAGCTACACCTAGTGAAAGAACTCTGGGAAATGACTATGAACCACTAAATAGAATTTCCAATCCCTCTATTTTTGTCTGCCTACATTTTTGATTTCCTTCACAGGCTAATTTGTACACTATTTCAAGGTCCACCTCTTTTTATACAGCAAGATAACTGTTTGGACATGTATACATATATCGTATTTAACATATAATTTAACATATTAACATGTATTGGTCAACCTGCCATCTGGGGGTGGGGGTGGGAGGAAGGAGGGGAAAAATTGGAACAAAAAGTTTTGCAAATGTCAATGCTGAAAAATTACCCATGCATATATATCTTGTAAATAAAAAGTTATAATAATAATTTTTAAAAAGTATTGGTCTAATACAGAAAGCCATGATAAAAAAAAAAAAAGCCTAGACTTTATATTTCAAGAAATTGTCAAGGAAAACTGTTCTTATATTCTAGAACCAGAGGATAAAATAGAAATTGAAAGAATTCACCCTTCACCTCCTGAGATCTAAATATGAATATTACATATTCAAGGAATATTACATAGCCAAATTCCAAAACTTCTATGTTGTGATCTAGTTCAGATGGATCTGAATCGGTCTCTGTTCGGGCGCCAAAATGTGGTGAGCTTTTTCTTCTCAAAACACAGCCAGGTGATAAAAGTTCAGATCTTTTATTATCTCCAATATAGCCCGGTTAGCTTAGAGGCCTATCTCTCTGCTTGGTTCCAAGAGCTCTCTCCAAATGTCGCCAAATCCAAAGGTTTGGTCCTTCAGCCTCTGCCTCTGCTTTCTTCAGCCTCCAGCCAGCTCTACTCTTCATGTCATTCTGGTGAAATCTCGACTTGTAGCTTCTTCACTCTGAAGAACTTCTATTTATGCTCCTTCAAGAGAGGGATTGTGGGTTTTCTCCCATAGTGCTCTCTGGCCCAAAGAGCTTGAAGGGAGGTGTGAACTCATTGAACTCCAATGAGTAAAGGTGTGAACACAAGCCTTGTATTAATTAGTTCTACTTAGTACCTTGTTTCAGGTTCTGGCCAAAATCTTCTTGTAAGATTAGATCAACTCTAATCAGTTAGCAGTTAGTAAGGATTCCAACACTTCTAAATCAAAGAAAAACTATTTCAAGGCTCCAGAAAGAGGCAATTCAAGTATAATGGAGTCAACATTCAGGGTAACACAAAATTAAGCAGCCTCTACATTAAAGAACCAAAGCGCTTGGAATATGATATTGCAGAGAACAATGCAATTAGGATTACTACCAAGAATCACCTATCCATTCAGAAAACTGGGAGTGGTATCTATTCAATGAAATAAAGGACTTTCAAGCATTTCTATATTAAAAAACCAGAACTGAACAGAAAATGTATCTTTCAAATACTGAACTCAGAAAAAAAAACATAAGGAGTTAATCAAGAAAGTGATTATCATAAAGGACAAAGTTTATCTGTTTACATCTCTATATGGAAGGATGATTCTTGTAACTCAGAATTTTTTCATTATTATGACAGTTGGAATGAGTATATATAAAGGGCACACAGATTTGAATTGAATTTGGAGGAATAATATATTTTAAACAATAAAAATAATGGGTGAGAGAGGAATATAAGAAAAAGAAGAAATAGAACCATGTGAATTATTTACTATTAAAAAGATACAAGAAAAAGCTTTTACAGTGGAGGGGAAAAGTAGGAGGAGAGATTGAGTAAATGAACCTTATTACTCTCATCAGAATTTTTAAAAATTACACGCTTTTTAAATTTCCCCACTCTGGGAGTTAAAACATGTTTTAATCACACACACAATTTTACTGATTGAGTTGTTCAAGTTCTCTGTTCTCTTAATGTAGGATTTTATAGAATTTTATCCATTGTTTATTTTTGCTAACATGTAATTTAGGAATAGTTTTGAATTATGGCTTTTATATTTTCTTCAGTTGTTCTGAATTCAGATCTTATCCTTGGCATTTGGTTTTTCCCTGTGTTTTAATCAGACTACACAATGATTTAATTGTTTTATTAATTTCTTTAAACAATGTTTACTTTTCATTGAATGTCTTTTTTCTTTCAGAATTATGCTGAGGAATGTTGGAGGGGATATGGGAAAACAGGGACACTGATACCTTGTTGGTGGAATTGTGAACACATCCAGCCATTCTGGAGAGTGATTTGGAACTATGCTCAAAAAGTTATCAAACTGTGCATACCCTTTGATCCAGCAGTGTTTCTACTGGACTTATACCCCAAAGAGATACTAAAGAAGGGAAAGGGACCTGTATGTGCCAAAATGTTTGTGGCAGCCCTGTTTGTAATGGCTAGAAGCTGGAAAATGAATGGATGCCCATCAATTGGAGAATGGTTGAGTAAATTGTGGTATATGAACATTATGGAATATTATTGTTCTGTAAGGAATGACCAGCAGGATGAATACAGAGAGGACTGGCGAGACTTACATGAACTGATGCTGAGTGAAATGAGCAGAACCAGGAGATCATTATATACCTCAACAACAATACTGTTTGAGGATGTATTCTGATGGAAATGGATCTCTTCAATAAAGAGAGCTAATTCAGTTTCAATTGATCAAGGATGGACAGAAGCAGCTACACCCAAAGAAAGAACACTGGGAAATGAATATAAACTGCTTGCATTTTTGTTTTTTCTTCCTGGGTTATTTATAGCTTCTGAATCCAATTCTCCCTGTGCAACAAGAAAACTGTTCAGTTCTGCACACATATATTGTATCTAGGATATACTGTAACCTATTTAACATGTAAAGGACTGCTTGCCATCTGGAGAAGGGAGTGAAGGGAGGGAGGGAAAAATCAGAACAGAAGTGAGTGCAAGGGATAATGCTGTAAAAAATTACCCTGGCATGGGTTCTGTCAATAAAAAGTTTAAAAAAAAAACAGAATTATGCTGAACTTTTTATTGGATCTGACTCCAACTCCCACTTCTTTTTGCTGTTGCAGCCTTAAAGTAGATGCTGCTAGATCTTGTGTGATTCTTATTGTGGCTCCAGCACAAACATTTTTCTTTTTGTTGTTGTTGTTGTAATACTCTCTCTTCAACCTGGGGTTGTCAGAATTTAGCTATGATGTTCCTGTAGATTTTTCTCATAGAATACATTCAGGTCATGAACAATGGATTTTTTTCAATTTGTACTTTCACCTCCTGGTGTTTCCAACATTTCAAGACAATTTTTTTCTTATATTCTTGTATCAAGATTCTTCTTTTGTAGTTTTCAGGTAATTGAGGTATGGAGATAATACCTCTGGCCTCAGCTCTTCCTTTTTGTTCTTCCCTCTAGCTTGGAGCACCAAACCAAGAACTCTGGCCTCCTTTAATATCTACAGCCATCTCTGACCCACTTCTTTTGCCAAATCTATACTAATTCTTCTCAGCCAAAGCCCCATCTCAGCAGCAGGACTGAACCCAGTGTCACTTAGCAGAGATTCCCTCGATCTTGACTGACTCATATGTACAACTTTCCAAATTTGGAAGTATCTTGAAGGTGAAAATTCCTATGCATAGGGCAGAAATAAATAACTTCCCAACTCAAATAGTCCGAGAGCTTAGATTTACTGTTTCAGGGGAGCTAGCCTGGAGGTGTTTATACTTTGAACCAGCTAAATCTCCATCCTAGTATATTTCTCTAATTGTTCCAGGAAGATCAGTGTTTGACTCTAATTCTTGTTTATTTTTACCATTCTGCTTTACTCTAAGGCATTATTTTGTCTTGTGGTGGAAAATCTGGAGAACTCAGGACTTATTCCAGTACCTGTCCAGAAAACCCTCTCCTCACTTTGTAATCTTAAATTTTCACTTCAGAATTTTTCCTGGTAAAGAAAGATAGTTTAAGCCAGTTTGCTCTCACATTATTCTTTCTAATTAGAATTCATAAAAAAAGAACATAAGAGCCAGAATAAAATAGTTTTCTTTTGTCCAGATTACAGAATATAATTGATATCTCATGACTAAACCTTGCTATTCCCTTCACTTTCCTTCCTCAGATTATTTAAAAACAAAATAAAACAAAACAAAGAAACAAAAAACAACTCTCATGGATCTATGCTTTGAGAAATTGATGATGCTCTACACTTGTGGGTGCCCAGATTGCAAATGTTTTTAATTTCGAAGAGTTGAATTTGTCTCTTCACTTAAGTGAAGATTGATTTCAGGACTTGGTATTGTAAATAACACTTTTTTAAAAATTTCTGCTTTGTAATCCCTTCTGCTCTTTTACAATTTCCCTCCATTACTTGTTCCTCACATACCTATTTACAAAGAAGTGCCCATAAGACTGGAATTAGGTCTCTAACCTGTTGGTGGTCAGAGCTGAATGGAACAGGTCAGAGACAGAAGTCAGATATAAGATATAAATTTAATTTCAAAATGATAAAAATGCTTGCAAGCACAAGTTCTCCTAAGATAGAGAGATTGTTCAAATGGATAGGGGGTACAGTTTTCAAGCAAAAAACCCCACAAAAATGTGGGACCTAACATAGTCATTCTTGGTCCTTGAGAAAATAATTCCCATGGCAGGTCCATCTATGCAAGCATTTTGAGGACAACCTAGACATTCTTGGGTCTTGTGGGAATAGTTCCTAAGTTATTAGATTTAAGTCTTAGCTGTTTAGTTATTACTGAGCAGGGTACAGAATTATAGTCAACATGGTGGGAATAGCGGGGTACCACATCTGTTCACTAAGCAGTTACAAGTGCAGATTGTTCACTGTTAGGAGATATGATTGATTATACTTTCTGCTGCAGTATATTGGCTTCAGGTCCAGTTTTCAAGTCAGAGTCTCATGGGAAATAGGACTAACCAGTTAAAATTAATTCCACTTCTGGGGTTTTGCTGTGCCTGATGATTCAGACAAAAGGACTGTTGTTATTTATGCCAAGGCACAGCTTGCTTGTTGGGACTTAGATCTGGAAAATAGAGTGTCTTCTAATAAGATCTAGAAAATAAGAGTGTCTTCTAATATTATATAATAGTAACAAAAATGGTGACAGAAAAGGAAGGTATTCAGTCATAACATTCTATAATTGCTGAAATGGATCTGCTTCCATTTCATTCTCTTCCTTTCCTCTCAGATAGACCTTAACACTACTTTGTCCATTTTCTTTATTCCTTTCTAGTGTAGCCTTTATATTTTATACTTCAAATTTGAAATTTATTTTTGATGTCTCAGTATTATCCTTTTTAAGGCTTCTCAACCAGTTTGAGTTTAATGTATATTTCTACCCAACTCTTTTTTGTGTGTGTTTTACCCTCCCTTTCACCAGTTGAGATAAATATAAGATTCATGTAAGGTCCATCCATCCCCACTCCTTTTTCCAGGTTTGTATAGAATCATTTTCTTTTATCTTAACTATTAGAAATACCCATCTTTCCATCTTCACTTTCTCCTTTCAATTCATTACTTTCCCTTTACCTTTTCTTTCCTTTCTTGACCATGAAAGTGGAACAAAACCACCCTTAGGCATTTTGCTTTTCTTATTTCACTCCCTCTGTGATATTTAAAAACTTTAGATGACTGAAAGGACACTTTTTCTTTTTCCTTTATTAGAATGTAATCCTTCATAATTTAGCTATTTCCAAATTTCTCAGTCACTTTTTTAATTTTCTCTTTATTCTTGTATTCACATTTCAAAGTGTGTGAATGCTCTTCTGTAAAGCTCTTAGTTTTTTCAAGAATTCTTGAAAATCATTAAATGTACTTTTTCCTCCATAGTTTATTTGTTTAAATGTTATACATTTAAAATTTTTCTTTTGCCTTTTGGCTTATCATTTTCCAAAACTTCCTTTTAATTAATTGAATCTTGTGTGATTTTTAATTTTGTGTTCTGTTTAAACTCATTCTAGACACTTTTCCCCCTTTTTGCATAAACTATGGATTTTTTTTTTTTTTTTGCAGTACTAGAAACTTACATATTGAATTATCTTTCTGGAACTGACCTAAAATATATTCTCCTTTTTCTAAATGAATCTACTTTTCATTTTTAAGGGTATAATCTTCTGGAGACTTCATTTTAAAAATTATGTTTTTAATTCTGAAAAGTATTCCATTTATAACTTTATTATACATTAGCTTTTGATAGTGTTATATTTTTTATACTAAGATGATCCAATTATGAGTAATGAGCCATCTTACAACTATTTAACGTCTTTAAGAAGCATTTTAAAATTGAATCTCCACCAAGTAGTTTTTGTGATTTAGGAGATTAATCTCCAGATATTGTGCATGTTATACTTATTTGGGTTTACCTGTTTAAATAGTCCCTTAGATTTGATAGAAATTTCCCCAATTGATATTTTTGCTATTCTCTAGGATTTCCATGTATATAAGCATATCATCAACAAATAGGGATAGTTTTATTTTTTCCCACTGGTATTTATGGAAATTTTTAGCATTTTTAGAATCATATTAAATAATTGTAATTAAATAAATTAAATAATTGAATATTAAATTAATTAATTAATTGTACACCATTAGGACTTGACTGGGAAAGTTTGGGGGCATATTCATTGCATACATGCTTTTTTTGTTTTAGATAAATATTTTTGTGATATTAAAAAGTCCTACTTTGGCCATGATTTTGCAGGAATTTTAAGCATAAATGTTTTGAAAGAAAAGATTATTAATAATAATTTAGGAAGAAAACTCAATTACTCTATTTTTCTAATGTTCTCATTTGAAAGTTCAACTTTTTGAAAAGACATTACTAATGAGACTACATTAACTTTCTTAACAATCTTGTTCTAACCTCACCTAGGTGGGGCAGCCTATTGTGATCTCTTCACATTTGGGTGGAAATAACTTATTTTAATAATTTGCCCAAGTCTGAGGATATTTAAAAGTAAATGACATGATCAAAGTTAGAGGATGTTCAAACCCTTGTTTTACTTCTAAATTTCTCATTGTTAAGCAATCAAAATTGATTTGACCCCTCAAGAACACTCTTTTTCCAAGTATACATAAGTCAGGAGCTTGCTGACAATTTTTTTTTTTTTGGCATTTGAGAATGTCACTGATTTCTGTTTACTAAAATGCTAGAATTGTTAATAAAATAACTAATCACCCATAAATGATGTCTCCCAAAATATCTTACATGTCACAGTTTTGCTTTGTCAATAGACTTTCTTTTTTTATTGGAATTATGTAGTTTGGGATGATTTTAACTTTTTTTATTATGATTGTAATTACGTTGTTTTACTCATTTTGATTTACTTTTATATCCCTTGTATAAATCCAACTTGGTCATGATGAATGACTTTTGATAAATTACTGTGGTTTGATGGTATTTTATTTAAAATTTTGAACTGCTATTCATTATTTGTATTAGTCTATGATTTTCCTTCTGTGCCTTATTCTCTAGCTTACGTGTGTTAGAATTATATTTGTCACATAATGGGAGTCTGGGGAGGTATTTTCTCAATTATTAAGAACAATCTGCAAAAGTGTTGCTACTATTTGACCAAAAAACAGATAGATAAAATCAGCAAATAATAACCACCATAAAAAATTGACTATAAAAATATACTAGGATGGCAGAGAAGACTAATACATAAACTCAGAAGATGACAATATAAAATGTTACCAAAAAAACTCAGATAAAAATACTAATTAGACCCCAAATCTACAAGAATTCCTAAAAAAAATTAAAGAATGAGATAAATGTGGTAGAGGAAAAATTGGGGGGGGGATAATGGGTTCTGCAACAAAAAAATTATGAAAAAAGAACTAATGGTTTATAAAAGAGTCAAAATATTTCTACTAACGAGCTTTTTTAAAAAGCAGAATTAGCAAAAAAATAAATAAATAAAGCAGAATTAGCCAAATAGAAAAAAGAGGAAGAAACAGAAGAAAATAGGATGGAGGGGAAAACATATTCATCATTTCTATGAATGGAAATAGAACAAACTTATCCATAAAATGGAAGTAGACATCAGAATGGAAGAGAAATCAGAATCCAATAATATGTTGTTTACAAGAGACATACTTGAAACAGAAAAACACACACGCAGTAAAATAAAGGGCTGGAATAGAATCTAATAATATGCTTCAGCTGAAAAAAAAAAAGACAGGAGTAGCAATCATGATATCTCAGGCAAAACAAAAGCAAAAATTGACTTAATTAAAAATAAATAATCAGGGAAAGTACATTATGCTCAAAGGCACTACAAACAAATAATTTTTTTTTTAAATTCTACAAAAAGTTTGATAAAGATCTCATTTCACCAATATACATTAAGTATATAATCAAGTCATATTCATTTACAAATAAATTAGAGCAATTCCCCAATTAATAACTGGTAAAAGGATATAAACAGGTAGTTTTCAAAAGAGATCAAAGCTATCTGTAGACATATAATAAATTCTTTAAATCACTGTTTATTAAAAGAAATGCAAATTAAAACACCTATCCTAAATAATGAATCCAGGAAAGCCTGAGGGGGATAAACACTAATGAACTACTAGTAGATTTTTTGATCTGATCCAAATAGTCTGGAGAACAATTTGGAACTAGGTACAAAGGGCTTCAAAACTGCATAATTTTTGATCCAACAATATTACAACTAGACCTATATTCCAAAAAGATAAAAGAAAAAGGAAAAAGACCCATTTGTACAAAAATATTTATAGCACTTTTTTTGTAGTGGCAAAGAATAGGAAATTGAAGAATGACCATTAGTTGGGGAGTGGATGAAAAGGTTGTGGCATAAGATTATGATAAGTGAACTCTTAATAAATGATGAAAGGTGTGGTTTCAGAAAAAGGGAAAGATGTTGGCAATTCTTATATGACCTAATATATAAAGTGAACAGAACCAGGAAAGCAGTTGCACAATAACAACAATGTTGTAATATCAACTGTGAAAGATCTAAATATTCTGACCAATACAATAATCCAAGTAATTCCAAAGGACTTATGCTATCCTTTGGAGTGAGAATTAGTGAACTTTCAGTATATATTGAAGTATAATTTTCCTCACTTTATTTTTCCTGTTATTGTTTTTTTAATATAATATGGAAATGATTTCATATATAATTCATATTGTATTGCTTGCCTTTTCAGTGAGGGGGGAAATATGTAAAAGGAGGAAATAATTTGGAACTCAAAATTTTAAAACATTCAAAAAATGTTAAATTAATGCAAAAAAATTAAAGTGAATAAAGTCTATTATAAATGAATATGAGTTAAGATATAAAAAGTCACATCATAAATTTTAAAAGGGAAAGATACTTGTGACTTATTATAGCACATATGGATGGGGAAGAGTTCTTGGATAAATGATAATAGTATCAAGAAGAATAAAACAGTAAGTTTTGATTATATAAAATTAACTTTTGCATAAATTAAATCATGTTGAAATTAGAAAAAATAGATTTTTAGCTTAGAAAAGAAAAATCTTTGTAGGTAATTTCTCTGCTAAGATGCCTGACATCCAAGATGTGTAAGAAATTGATAAAAGACAAGGACTGTTCTTCATAAATACTTAATGATTATAAAAAAGATATTCTCAAGAGAGAAAAGTAATTTAATAACAATTTCACTGAATCACTAATAAGAGAAATGAGAATTAAATAATTCTCAGTGACCACATCACACCTAACAAAGATGACAGTTGAAAAGGGCAATTTTTAAATGGGCTGTTAAAAGGGCAGACATACTAATACATTCTTGGTATTACTAGAAAGTAGTCCAGCCATTCATAATAACCTCTAACCCACTAGTATCATTTACATGCCCCTAAAAGATTCAAGACACCCCTTTTAAGTAGCAAATATACCAAAACTTTAGTTATTATAAAGTACTGGAAACAAAGAAACCAATATTGGGGAATGACTGAACAAATTAAGTCCAAAAAAAATTCAGTCACTCAACCAACAAGCAATAATTAAGCACTAACTATGTGTCAGACACTGTGGGCTGGGTTAAAGGGAAAGGTAAAAAATCATTGCCTTCAAGAAGCTTCCATTCCAGTAAGACAGACATATATAATTGGGTACATAATAGAAATATACAAAAGACAGTAGAAAACAACCTGAATGGGGGAGTAAATTAGCAGCTGAGGAAATTGGGAAAGGCCTCCTGCTAAAAGTGGGATTTGATCTGAGCTTTGAAGGAAATCAGGGAAACTAAAGACCAGAGGTGAGAGACAGAACATTTGAGGTTTTGGAGAGTGAACAAGTTATTGTTCTGGGAGATGGATTATCATGTCCAAGAAACTGCAAGTAAGTAAGTGCTGTTAGAATTGTGGAGTCCCTGGGGAGGCATAAAGTGTAAAAAGAATGAAAAGATAGGAAGAAGTCAGCTTAAAAACTGCCTGAACAGATTTACTGTGAAGAGATCAGAACTAGGAGAAGAATTTCTGCAATGAATATGATAGTATTGGCCAGCAAGAAAAAACTACAAAAACCTACTCCAAGCAATAAGTAATCGTAAGTTATGTTGCAATTTTATTTGACTTATGATGAAACATATTCCATCTATTAGCAACAAGGTGATGGATAAAAAGGCATGCATTTTCAGACCCAGATAATGTGTACATTTGTTTTGGGTGGCTCTACTACTTTTGTTCCAAAGAATGATTTTTGTTTGGGAGGGTAGGAGTTATAGAGGAAAAGAGCAAGTAGTGATAGTGATGGATAAAAAACAGGACTGTCATTTTAAACCATACAAGGAAGGGAGTAGAAGGAAGTTCAGAAGTAGACACAGACAATCGGGGCACTGTTAGTATTTATTTCTGCTATAATGCTTGTTTTTATTTTATTTTATTTTTTAAATAACGTTTTATTGACAGAACTCATGCCAGGATAATTTTTTACAACATTATCCCTTGCACTCACTTCTGTTCCGATTTTTCCCTCCCTCCCTTCACCCCACCCCCTCCCCCAGATGGCAAGCAGTCCTTTACATGTTGAATAGGTTACAGTATATCCTAGATATAATATATGTGTGCAGAACCGAACAGTTCTCTTGTTGCACAGGGAGAATTGGATTCAAAAGGCATAAATAACCCAGGAAGAAAAAAAAAATGCAAGCAGTTCATATTCATTTCCCAGTGTTCTTTCTTTGGGTGTAGCTGCTTCTGTCCATCCTTGATCAATTGAAACTGAATTAGATCTCTTTATTGAAGAGATCCATTTCCATCAGAATACATCCTCATACAGTATCATTGTTGAGGTATATAATGATCTCCTGGTTCTGCTCCTTTCACTTAGCATCAGTTCATGTAAGTCTCTCCAGTCCTCTCTGTATTCACCCCACTGGTCATTTCTTACAGAACAATAATATTCCATAACGTTCATATACCACGATTTACTCAACCATTCTCCAATTGATGGGCATCCATTCATTTTCCAGCCTCTAGCCACTACAAACAGGGCTGCCACAAACATTTTGGCACATACAGGTCCCTTTCCCTTCTTTAGTATCTCTTTGGGGTATAAGCCCAGTAGAAACACTGCTGTATCAAAGGGTATGAACAGTTTGATAACTTTTTGAGCATAGTTCCAAATTGCTCTCCAGAATGGCTGGATGTATTCACAATTCCACCAACAATGTATCAGTGTCCCTGTTTTCTCACATCCCCTCCAACATTCCGTATAATGCTTGTTTTTAAAAGAAATTTGTTTCAATCTGATTGCTATATTAGGTAACAGTAAGCATAAGTCAAATTGTGCATTTGCGTATGCGATTTCATCCACATGAAACATTTGGTAGGTGCAAGGCAGAAAATTGCCAACCAACTAAACCAAACATATAGTAATAAACAAACATCTATCAGTTACTTCAGTTTACTATGCATATTATCCTTCAAACTCATGCTTTGCTATTTTTTTATCTTTTTTGAAATATGTATTTCAATATCCCAAATATGCTTAAGTACCCTCCTTCAAAACATCAAGTAATGCATATGTAAAAGTTTTAAATATTGAGAGATACTCAAAATAAAATTATTTTAAAGAAACTAAAGTAGCTAGAGAATATATGATTTTACATGTGAGCAATTGGAATACACATTGTGGACCATAAGAGATGATGCCAGAAAAATAAAAATAAAAATAAAAATAAAAAACAAGTACTGTGCCACTGACCGCATTCCCCGTTAGCCTTTGAGGGTTTTGTTGCACAATTTATTTTATTACCTTAATTTTTAAGAAGACTTATATCATGTGTAAACAAAGGATTAATTGGAACATTATGTTAAATATGTAAATTCTAAAATATATATATATAAGAGCTTCATGGTTTTACATAAAATGTTATTTATCAAAATGTTCAGCTATGTTGATACTTAAGTAAATAGAAACACCTCTAAAGATATCTATGTTTCAGAAAATGAATAGATAGTTGAATGAATAGTTGAATAGATAACCTGTTTCCCGAATATAGAAAACTTAGAATGACGCTGAGTATATGCACATCTGGGCCCAGAATTGAATAGAATAAAACTGTGAATTTTTTTTTTTTAATCTTAAGTTTTGTTTTAAAGCAGATCAATGAAACAAACTGTTCTTCCAATGATGATTCATCATTGTGGTCACATAATATGGTGCATAGTGTGAATAGGGTGAAGTAGTTCAACATAGAATTATATAGGAGAAAAAATTTTTATAGGTTATCATCAGAGAATTCTATGACCAGAAAAGAGGTAGACAAATCATGTCACACATATACACACACACAGAAGTTAAATGATGCACAGACCAAATTTGCTCCATTAATATATTAGTATTATCTAGTGGTTGAAGGGAAGACCCACTACATTTTGTTAAAATCCCAGTGGAGAGCAAAGCTCCATAGTCTCAGCCATGATACTGGTTAGTCAGAGGAGAGATTCTGGCCTAGTGTATTCTCCTTACTACTCCGTTTAAGAATTTATTAAAGGCCAAATAACTCACAAGGACCTCATAAGAAAGAATCCCCCTTGCATGAGACTTCTAATGACCATGAATATAATGAGTATAACTTCTAATCTCTTTAGTTTCATCATCTTATATAAAGAGTAATCAACCAAAGGCCTTAACTTGTATCTCTTAGTTTCTCTGTTCAGGAATTTAAACTTAATGTTATCCTGTATTGAGGGATGACCAAAAAAATTATCTTTATTATGTCAGGTTCTGGTCTAGTTAGGTCCACTAATTATTTCCAGGTATAGAAGTCCCCTCTTCCCCCTGGGGAATAAGTATCTTTTGTTTTTCAGAGATAAATTGTATTCACTAGCCTTAAGTCCATGGAAAGATATATTTGTTAGTTCTTTCATCACAATATGAAGGTCCATCCCAGACAGTTAGTACCTTCAGTGTGGGTTACACACAGAACTTCCACTGGCTTTAAGGAACTGATTTGGTTCCACACCTGTGTAGCCATAACAAGACTATTATTGGGATAAGTAACATACTGCCATACAGAAACACTGTAACTGATGAAACATACATAATGTAACATATCAAGAATTATTATAAACAAAGCTATAATGTGAGAATGCCTAAGAGTAAAAAATATCTAACAGTTATAGAGTTTAAATAAATATTTATTTAAGAATTAAATAAAACTTATAGCCCTATCTGTTCCAGATACATTTTTTTTTGCTTACATTAACTAATTTAAGCTTCTTTTCAGTGTTCAGGCCCATCTTTCCTTAAATATCCAAGAAACTAGTTTATTTTCTCAACTTAGGAGGCTAAGTTGACCATAAATATATTAATAGCTTGACAGTTTGAATATCCCAACTAGAACTGTAAATTACCAACAAAGCCAAACTTCTGCTGCCCTAACTTGGCAAATCTATGTCATCAGGTCATTTCTAACTGTTTTCTCAGATTTTTCTGAGGTATTAAATCATCACTCAAAATCATAATTCCTGAAAATACATATATTCAAATCATTTTTCTCTCAAGTAAAAAAAAAGTTTCTAAAAATTCTGGGTTTTTTTTGTTTTTTGGGTTTGTTTTTTTTTTTTTTTTTTTTTTTTTTGCTTTGGCATGTATAGAGTTAAAAAGCTGATGGTCTCAGAAAGTCAATTAAAAGGAGAGACAGTGTAGCTTAATCATAGGGCTTTTGCTATCTATTTTTCCAGTAGTTATTTTAAAACTACTAACTTGAAATCACAGTCCTGTACAGTCTTCAGACGTTCACTCAATCAAAAAGCCAAGAGCTGAGAAATCAAAGATCTTAAATAACTGGAGCTTCTAAGGCAGGTCACAAGAGGATTAAAAATCCAGTAGCCAGAACTCAATTCTTCCATCCAGCAAGCACCAGTGCATAATGAGAAATCCCTAAAGCCTGAGATCACAGCCCAGTCCTTGCCTACCACAGAACTAAGTGGAAAACCTCTTTAATTCCTTAAGAGATACTATCTTGCCTGATGAAAATAGATATTGGCTTCTGTGTGTAGCATGATTAGAAGAATGGAGGAGGATTAGGAAAGACACGTAAGAATGACTAATTTACATGGTATTAGTGCTGACAGGTGTTGACAGAACCTAGCAACCTAAAGGCAAAATTGTAAGTGAATTAAAGTGGTACTTATTTACCTTATTTACCCAACTCAGAATGGGATTAGATTGTTTATTTGTCCAGATCCAGGACTTTTTTTTTCCTTTTAAATCTTAGATCCAGTAAGTATTTTAGTGTAGCTTCAGTTAGTTTTTGGGAGATGTATTTATTTTCATCTTTGAAAAAAATCAATCAGCTATTTGTAAAAAAAAAAAAAAAAAATAGCAACTTTCTCTCATTCATGAGAATTTGTATTTCCTGTAATATTCTCTACAAAATCTTCAGAAAATAAAATACTGTTACAACTATCTGGTGATTATGTATTTGAAAGAGAAGTTATAGCTCACCATATTTGGAGAATGTCTGTCCACTAAAATTTGACATTGTGGTTTGGGTATTTGAAGGGAATGTTCCCTGAGCAGAACAAACTTTCAGAAAGTTGACCATGACTTTGAAGTGATAAAAATGTGCTAACCTACTTTGGGCATAATTCTCAATTTTCTTTCTTTATTAAAACTGTAGGGGTTGGGGGGAGGAAAGGGGAAAGGTGACAATCAAATAATATGATAGTAGTAGGTGCAGTGAATTGGTAATTTCCCCCCAATTAAGGTTTTTCGATGTGTTTTAAGGAAATCTAAAAATGAAATTAAAATATCACCCACTGTTACAAAATAAACCTATGTCTTCTTTGTCATTAGTTCCATAAGCACATGGCTAAAAGATTTTGGTCAAATGGGAAAAAAATAAGGTTAACATATTCCTGTTACAGAAGAGACAGGAAGGAAAGTATAAACGGTATATATAGTAAACCTGCCTCAATTGTATTTGTACTTGTATTTGACCCCAATACCCATGCCCTACTCAATATACAATCTTAAATAGTAGGCTTTTTTCTTTGTTGATGTCTATACTTCTTATTAACTCTTGAACATAGGCATTTTCCCAACAAGCAGAAACCTTAAAGACCATTAGATGTCAGTATAAGAAGGTATAGTACCTAAGTAGAATATGAATAGGCTCCTGACATTACCAAAAGCTGTACCTTCTCTGAAGCACAGTTTGTCTTTCTCCAACTTCTATTTTAGAGACTATTCAGAGTTCTGGGGCTAAGTAGTTTAGCTCTTCCAACTAGAATCATCTTTGGTAAACCTAGCACCCTCTAATTGTCAAAAAAAAAAAAAAAGACTGTTATAAGGGACTACAGACTCCAAAGTTATGGATGAAAGGCCTACTTTGACCAAATCTGACAGGTTACAAAAACCCTACATTGAATTTTGTAATAGCGGGACTCATACCACTATCACCCTTCTTCTATTCTGCAGAATGGAGATAAAAGAATCCCACAAGGGTTTTGAGTTATAGGTGGTGGATAAGGAATTTGGGAATAAAAAGCATGTGAAATTGAAAATATTCTTTTTTCTATCTTGATGGATTCTCATTCATTTTGTCTGAAAAGAACCCAGTGAAGATATGATTGACATAATGGACAATTCAGTCAGAACAAAAATGAAATTCTAGATAAAACAGTACACAAAACAGGAATGTTATTTCATTTTAACTTCTTTTAATTCATAGTTTATAGCAGGATATTTAAAGTAGATCTTAGAACTTGGTATATAGGAACTAGAGGAATAACTAGGAAATTTTATGCCTACGGCTAATTTAATCCATTTTCATCAAATGCACTTGTGCAGCAAGACAGGGTCATCAATTCTCTGTGAGTCTAGTCTATATCATTGTGGCACAAAACAAGCTCTTACTCTCATAGAAGGTGGAGAGAGATCTACAGTCAGCAGGGAGTAGAGGGGACTACAACAGCAGTGACATAAAAAAGGACTCTAGAAGAGAGCAATCATCATATCAAGATCTTGGGGAAGGCAACCCATATCCAGGTGAAGTAACACGAGCAAGTTACACAGAAGCATAAGCCAGTAGCCTACTGAGAACACTGGAATTGTTAGGAAAAGCAGGTCAATGTACTATGAGTTGACATGCTTTCCTCATTCCCACTCCCTATATGTTGTCATCCAGGTTGAAAAAGCCTTGCTCAAGTTATGGCTCTTATAGGATATTATTCACAAATTCATGCAAATTTGTAAATACAGTTAACATTACCAGTTAAATGGATCAAAGATCTCAAAATGAAGATCTCAAAATAGGAAACAGAGATAGCAACAACTTGTCTCAAAACCCCAGAAAGTTCAAAGCAGAGAATGAGAAAATGGAATCTGGGGAAAGCATTCCAGAAGATAGAATAAAATAATCAAGAAGGATAATCACACCTTTGCCCTCTCCATTAATGAACACTATGCCTTATGGCAATATACAGCTGCAAAAAAAGCATTCAAGATAGCCACTTTGGTGGTCTGAAATGACATATCAGACCAAAACTAGCCATATTTCATTGTGACTAGGATATCATACTATAAAACATGAACACAAAGAATATTACTAAATGAAAATGGAACCAGGCCATTAATAACCTTAGTCATTTCCATGTTAAGAAGGATACAGTATAATATTCAGAAATTCAAGGTACTTCATCATAGGTAACAGATAGGGGTACTTCCTGAAATAAAGATTTCTTAGTAGGAAATAACTTTTTTTAGGAAGTTTAGGAAGATATTAACATTTTAAAAGGAAAATGATATAGAAATTGGTAAAGAGGAAATAAATATACCTTAATATTCAACTAACTTTGGTTTCTATAACATTACAAAAGAAAACTTTAGGGCCTGAGAAAGTATTGATCTTCCTTCTGCTTATTCACTTATTTACCCATTTCCTGCATGCACATAAGTTTTCTGATGATAGAGATCCCCATCCCCTTTTTCCTCTAGCTTTTATATATGGAACAGAGACTTCTTAAAGTTTTATTGAAAAGAAAAAAGGGGAAATATTTTCTCCAATTGAAAAATATGACTTTGAAGAAGTCCCAATAGACCCTGTTTTTGCAGTTTTTTCCATTACAGGAGTATGTACTAGACATGCTCCTCCTTAAAATACATGCTCCTCCTTAAAATAACAACCTAAAGGGCCTTTCACCTTCTCTCTAAGCTCTCACTCCAGGAGCCAAGGATTGGTCTCTTTAAACCATAGTGATAAAGATCATATCTCTTCATACATCAACATCGAAATAAGAAAACAATATGAGATTTGATTCCTTTGACTCCCATGTCTCATGACTACAGCAAAAGGACTTCTGGTATATCAGGAAAATTCTCTATTTCCTCCCTTTAAGTCCTCATCTACCCTCGATATGTTCCCATATCCACATCTATCCTTTGAATCTTTTCTTGAATACTAGAGAAATATCCAGTATCCTCAAACTAACCTTTTAATATCTCTCTTCTAAATCTTTCCTGGTGGTTGGATAATATGACTAATCCCAATATGCTTGTGAAAAATTCTTCAAGACTTGAGAAATGGAAACCAGGATCCTTATTATTTAAGGCTGACCAAGTGGGGAGGTCAGAGCAGCTGTCAAGATTTACTGAATCTAGCTAGAATTAGTGCCCAATACTCTTCAGAAAATAGAAAATATAAGGGAGCTAGTTCTGGCACAAATTTCAGAGAGACCAGAGGTCAGTAGGAATAGTGGCAAAGGGACTAAGTCAAAATCCATACTTATTCTTATCAGCAACATTAAAGATGAGCCACCAGAATTAATATGCCCTGCCAACCAGCAAAAACCTCAGTGATTTCCCAATTAATGGCATTAAAGATTGTCCTGGATTATCAAAGAAGACCTTTAGTCTTTGGCTTTGTCTGGTCAAAAGATAAGAGACAAAATAAAGACAAAGCAGAAACATTTGAGTGTGCTGCTGCAAGGAACTTCACAAGTACCTGCAGATGTGATTGCTGAATTTTCAGAGTTGTAAAATACTAGATTTCAAATTCATTACAAACTAAACCTTAGGGTGCGCATTAGAACTAGAGCTATCCAAAAATGAAAAGAAATTTAGGAAATAATATCCTCCCACTTGAAACCCCCAGCACTAGAGGCCTTCTAGTAAAAGTGGGATGACCATTTGTGGAAGTTTTTTTGTTTGTTTGTTTGTTTTTGTTTTTTAACAGGACAGCAGTTTATATGTAGATATTTTTTTTTAAATTCAGGAGCTACAACTTTATAATCTCTGCAGTATCTAATATTGATTATCAACTTAAAAAAAAAATCTCTTAACTTTTGTTTGAGTATATTTTTCTCAAGTCTCTCCCCCATTATTCCTTTTATCTACTTTTCTCTCCCCATTCAAAACTTTTAAGATTTAAAATTAAATTCTAATCTGCTGGCTATGTAAAAACCCCTCTCCTCAGATAACTCATCTAACCCAACTGTTCAGTTATGAGCTATACTCCTGTGGGATGTTGATCAGTGGAATTTCTTGATCAATTTGATGAGTTTACAGAATAGTAACTATTTTCTTGAGATTTGGTGAGCGTCTATTATCAATATCACTGAGGATCAGTTTCATATGACATCCTTATGGGAATCTTGAGATCCTGACTTTTGTGGAGAATTGTGAACTCCTGACTTCTATGGAAACTCATATGACAATGGTAGAAACTGCTGAATCCTATAGTCTACCAAATGAAAAAATTGTAGATTCCCTATGTTGTAAAGTTCCTATCAAGTTCTAGGATCCCACCTGCTAGAAAGAAAAAGGGAATTTGAGTAGCACCAGCTTCTTAAGAAAAGAGTTGTACATGGGGTCCTAGTCCTAGAAGAGCAACAAGAAGCTACATCAGGATCTGGCAGAGTAAAAAAACTTGGAATTTGAACTCTTCGATTATACCAAGTTATTTAGGCAGTGCAGGTCCATTAGGAAGAGAGTTGGGTTGTATTTCAAGCTATATTCTCTGGCTCATTTTTTTTTTCTAGTTGTAATCTAATTCTTTAGATTAGTACCATAAAGCTGAAGGGCTATAGCCATTCCAGGGGGTAAAAAGTGGACTCAAGTTTTGTTGTGGGGGGAAAGAATAGTCAATCCAACATTAATTTTTCTCAAAAGAGGAGTCTTAAACATAAAGGGTAGCATTCTGAATATAGCATAGAGGGTCCTAAATTGTCTCCTAGAAAGGAAGGGATTATGTTGTGATCTAAGGCACTGGCTAAAGTGAAAAAGTTCAGCAACCTTTCCAAATTCCTATGCCCTACCCTACCCCTAACCCCCTACAAATCTTGTTTTATTACTTAAAAAAAAAAAAAAAAAAGAGGAACCGCTGGAGGGAGATTCAAGTAGTTTCCATGGCTCAGTGTCTCCCAATATCTTTTCCATTTGAGAAAGCAGATCTTTTGGGAGATTTACCTCAGCTAAATCTTAAACCAACAATTTCTGACTACAAATTAAAAGTGACAATAGAAAGGAGAGACTCATAGGAAAAAGAGTAGTTGAGTTCAGTTCAGAAGAGAATTCAGAAGAAGAGAAGCTGTTAACAGAAAAGTTCTAAGAACAGGTCAGAGGTCAGTTCTAATCTCTACCTACTTCATTTCCATACATCCTAGTTGAAGAGAATAAATCTTCATAGCTATTGGTTAAGAGACCCAACTGGCTAAAGTAAGCTTCTTAACTATTGGCTGAGATTACTGAGCATATTCGTAATCACATGGGAAAGGATTATAATAAATCAATAGAAATTAAACCAATTAAACCAATACTATAAATGCTGTGCTAGGTGTTAAGGATAAAAAGATTTTAAAATAATGTAAAAAAAAAAAAAACAACTGAAAAACTAAAGTAAATCAAATCTATGTGTTCTTTAAGCTTTAACTCATTTTCCCTTGGACTAAAACAAAACAAAACAAAACAAAAAACACATGCCTTTGAAAGAGGAAGTTCAGTTATCCTGGCCCTGGAAAGCTGACTTACTATTATTCACTATTGGTTTGCTAGAGGAATAAATGGGAGATAGATTGGAGAAGGGATAGACACTAACTGAATTCATTATGCTTCCCCCTAAATCCTTTCCTTCCTTTAACTTCATTAATACTTCATCAAGGATACTATGGATCCTCCTAGTCACCTATAATTGTTATCTTCAACTTCTAACTTTTTCTTACTTTGCCCAATATCAAATCAATAGTCAAGTCCTATGGTTTCTGTCTTCATAATATGTCTTATAAGCATTTCATTCTCTTTTTTAATACTGCCACTACTGGCAAAGATCATTATTTTCCTAGATAAGAACTATTTTATTTTATTTTTCAACTTTATTTTTAATTTATGAAATAAAACAAGCATTTCTATAACAGTAGAAAAAAATATGACTGCATATGAACCTGCAATTCTATTCTGTACATCTTGATACTTTTAAAAAACATATAATAAAATTATCTTGTAAATTTCTTCTTTTTCTTTTTTTGCCTTTCTCTTCTACTGATCCCAGAGGTAGCTACTATTAGACACAAATGTGTGTGTGTGTGTGTGTTTGTATATATAACAAATCATTCTATACATCTACTTTTCAGGCTTTTTTTTTTTTTTGAAGTGAACATAGCATGGATTGATTTATATTAAATCTTCATAGGTTTGTTTTGTTTTGTTTTGTTTTGTTTTGTTTTTTTTCTGGATGCAGATGGAATTTTCTATCCAAAGGTTATTGGGATTCCTTCCATTGAGAAGAACCAAGTCTTTGATGGTTGATCATCACACAATATTATTGTTATCACATGCAATGGATTCTTGTTTCACTGCTTGTTTTGCTCAGCATCAGTTCATGTAAATCTTTCCAGGCCTTTCTAAAATCAGCTTGTTCATTTTTTTTTATATAAAACAATGATAATTCCTTACATTCATGTACCACAACTTATTCAGTCATTCCCCAACTTATGGGCATCTACTCATTTTCCAATTCTTTGCTACCACAAAAAGAGCTGCTATAAACATTTTTAGCACTTTTGTGGGTCCTTTTCCCTCTTTTATGATTTCCTTGGGATATAAAACCAGTAGTGGCACTGCTAGATCAAAGTGTATGCACACCTTTCTAGCCCTTTGGGCATAGTTACAAATTGCTCTCCAAAATTGTTGGATCCACCAACTCCACCAATGATACATTAATCCTATTTTCCCACTTATAGGTTCTTTTATGAATGCAGATGGCATCATCCTTCATATATCCTTTGTAGTTAATTTGGTCATTTATATAAGAGCCAAAATGAATTATTGCCTCAAAGTTGTACTTACAACAACAGTGCTACCATATACAACATTCTCTTGGTTCTATTCATTTTACTCTTCATTATTTTCAAAGTGTTATTAAATTGCCTCTATTCTTTGACTACTATATATATTTCCAATGATAATTAGGGAACAAAGGAAAAGGACCAGTTTGTTTAAAAATGTTTTAATAGTTTTCTCTGTGGTGACAATGATCTGTAAATTACAGAGATGTTCCTCAATTGGTGAATAGCTGGACAAGTTATGATATATGATTATGATGGAATACTTTTTGCACTGTAAGAAATTATGAGTTCATTGATCTCAGAAAATAAAATCAACATGAATATACAATAATGAAAAGTGAAATGATCAGAATCAAGAGAAGATTGCACTGATCTTTTTGTTGGTCCTTGAACTGCAAACTCAATTTCCTGAATACTGAGAATTTTCATTGGTTATTTACCATATCTCTAAGGCTCTCTCTCCCTCATCTTTGCTTTCTCAGACTTCAAATCTTACCTGAAGTCCCATCTCTTCCAAGAAATCTTTCTTGAGTCTTTCTTAATTTTATTGTCTTCTCTGACTACTGTAGTACCAGAGAAACTGAGGTGAGTAGAGACTGGTTTAATTTTAGTGAAGAGATTAATAATAAGTTTACCAAAGAAACTGAGGCACAGAACTTATATAGGGTTTTTAGCTAACTAGGGTTTGCAAGCAGAATACAGAAGCTGAGTATGCAATTAGCCTAACATTTTGCAGCTATTGTTATCTTTTGGGAAACACTTCAAAGGCAGAACAGGGAAACAAAGGCAGATGAGAGAGGCAAGAATAGGAGATTTGGGAGAATAGGAGACATCAAGGTGTGGGACAATACTCAAGAGTCCTGAGGGAGGAAGGGATCACCCTGGCAAGGACAGAGATAGATGATGTTTTTCTTTGCTGAACTTCATTGTCATACAACGGTATGTGAAGGGAGGTTGGAGACTCAAGTTTTAGAGTTTTCTTTTAAACTCAATTTTTCCAAGCCTAATTACACAAATAAAAAGAGTAAGGGAATATGAACTACTATTCAGGGCCCAACACTACTTCCAATTTATTTGCAATTACGCTGTTTCTACATAGTTGTTTGTATGTTGCCTCCCTCACTAGAATGAGTTTTCAAATAGGATTTTTTTGGCCCTTTTTTGAATCACAATGCATAGTTCAGTGCCTAGTATACATTAAGTGCTTAATTAATAAAATTTGACATTTTCTGGCTTCGATGGCTTTTAGGAACGTGACACACCTTACCCCGAGGAGAAAAAAAGCTCGATTTGATTGATAGCATAGGTCAGTGGAGACAAAAGACAGTGGAGCAGAAGTTCTGGGATTTATTTTATTTATTTATTTATTTGTTTTTGGTTTGTTATGTCAAGTAGACAGTAGTAGTCTAACCTATGTGTGACCAGAGTTGAAGAAAGCAGGCTAGAGAACAGGAGAATCAAAAATCAAATGGAAGTTTAATTTCAAAATGAGGAAAATGGCTTGCAAGTAAGGAGAAATTTGCCAGAAGCACATCTCTGGTCAGGGAGGTCCTCCACTTTAGTATGGAGAGATTTCAATGGCTGACATGTTACGATAGGGTAACAACAACAACGTGATAAGTTTGACTCATAGCAGGGTTTTATGATCAGAACCAATTCTGGGAGTATTATAAAGCCAATTTCAAGGCACAGCTTTCTTGCTGAACTTAATTCTGAAAAAAAAAAAAAAAGGATGTCTCTTCATATCTCAACCATTGTTTGTCATGTGTTTTTGAAGAGGACCAAAGATATCATGAGAGTAATATCCTGACATGCTGGTGAATTGGATTTCAGATACCATACACAGAGGAACTTAATCATCTTTTGATTTTTATGAACAAGGATAGTAGGGCCAACAGCCTACTGAGTGCCCTAGCAGATTGATTTCGAAGCCAGCAATGATCTTTAGCAGTAACCTTACGGAGGAAGCCTTTCCACCCTACAATACAAAGATTTCTTCAAATTTTCCTTTCATATATAACTTCTCTGAAGAGAAAATAATCTTCAATAGTAACTACTAGCCTTTGGAAGGTTTTTTTTTTTGTTTGTTCATTTGTTTTAAATTTCATTCCCTTAAATCTCCATACTATTGAAAAACATTCATTAATCCAATTCATATTTGAAAGGAGAAATTCTCCCCAGAGGCCAAGTAAGTGGCTACATCAAAAGTCATGCTCTAAGGTAGGAATATTCAGCTTATTGGGAAAGAGAGTATAATAAATGAGTGATAGATTTGCTTGTGAACTCATCAGGTCTGCTGAAAACAATATCTTTTTATAGAGTGATTTACCTATATAATGATACTTTCACTCTGAGCCAATCATGGCCCTAAACAGTGACCAAGTGAAGCTTGGGACTGATTGCTGGTCAATCAATAAAAGAGTGATTTGGGTTTAAGGTTTGAAAAAGAAGAGAAGAAAAGAGAAAAGAAAGGAAAGGGGAAAAGGAGAGGAAGGGACAAAGAAGGGAAAAGTGGCTTTTCATTTGTCCACTGTTTCCCAGGCCTTTTCAGCATGTGGCAAAACTTGTTTCTTCAGTTACCTCTCTCTTTTTGTGGTAACAAAGAATTGGAAATTGATGGAATAATCAATTGAGAAATGGATGGAAAAGTAAAGGCATAGAATTCTTATGGTATACTACTGTGTTAAGAGAAATAATAAACAGAATGGTTTCAGAAAATCCTGGAAAAACATATATGAACTTATGCAAATTAAAGTTTATATCTTTCAGCAGAATCAGGATAACTTTCTACTTAGTCAGAAATATTATAAGGATGATCAACTATGAAACACTAAGCTATTCAAGTCAAGACAATGATCAAAGGTAGTCCTAAAGAATCCATAGTGAAAAATGTACTTCCAAAGAGAGAACTGATGATTTGAGAATCATTTACAGAGAAATGATAGTTTAAATCATAGGAGCTAATGAGATCACTGAATGATATAGTATTTATAAGGCCCAGAACATAGCCTTGGGATCACCAAGGTTTAAAATGTTTGATCTGGATGATGAATTAGCAAATGTGATTTAGAAGAAACAGTCAAGTAAGAGAAGAGTTTAGAGAAAGCAGTTTTATAGAAATGCAGAGGGAAAAAAAAAAGAGTATCATCATATGATGATCCTTTTTTTCCCTTCAGAATTAGATAATTTGTCACTAAAGTATATCAAAATGAAGTTAATGACCTGAATACAATTTTGAATAAAATGATGTTGTGATGACCATATTAGTACCCTGGATACCTTAGAATCAGCTGAAGTCAGGATAAGCAAAAGTCCTCGGTCTTTATTCTTGGTCTTTAGAGGTAGGATTGAATTGGATGGAAGCAGAATCTCTGCAATCTTCCTTCTTAGTATCCTGCCCAGAAGTGACTCTGGCTAGTCTTACTCTACCCTCTAGTCCCTCCTACAATTCTTTGTATCCACCAATTATTGAGCCAACACAGGATAGTGGGAAGGGCTATTTTCCAAGTATATGCTTATAGAGTATTGTCCAATTGGTAATTAGCCTTAAGTGCTTGGTTGTCCGACCTTAGTGCTTTGACTCAACAGTTTCAGCCCTTTATTTGATGTATCAATTTTCAATTTTACTCTCACCATCCAGATTCTAAAGAATTGGATCTCTATGGAATCGCCATCTATAGACCAAATTGACATGAGCAGACTTCTTCAATATTGTTAAAATTAAATTAGTAATGTGGAAATAAAAAATGATATTTATAGGATTCAAGATTTTTATACAAATTCAGTCATGAGAGGTTTGACTATTACTGGTTCTGACTGACTAATACAAATGGCCCAGCAAAAGATGATAAGTTTCTCATACAATCTCCATCTGCATGTTGTGGTAGATAAACAGAACTATGGTTGGTGCTTGACAAAAAACCCATGGTGGGGGGGGAGCAGTTTTCTTCGATAAGTTAGACTTACAAGGAAAATATCACAGGAAAAAGATGAAATTTGCATGCTATTCAAGTCAACGATCAAGTGTCTTTGTACCCTAGTAACCCATTCTCAATGTTCATTATCTTCAGGTGGGTTTCAAATGCTTCAAAGTGGGTTTCAAAGGCCACTGGAAATATCATCTTATGATCTCATTCTTCAGTAGATTGCAATTGAAGGCAGCCCTGAAAATAGATCTTCATAGACAGACTGGTTATCTACAGAGGTTCAGAAGTATTTTTGTTATAACTCTTTCTTGAAACAGATCTTCATTCAATTAAATAACTAGTTGAAATGGTGAACAATAGAACATCATATTAGGAAACTACATACTGAAACTTTAAAGAATTTAGATCTTAAGTGAAAATAGGCCAATTTTCAATATATATTATATGACAGTCACTTGTATTTGACAGCCAGTGATATGCACATATCTTGTCAGTTCTTAAAAAAAAAGTTCTTAAAATATTTTTTAAAATTCATTTTTAGCTATCTTTGTTTAAATTTGAATCTAATGCATTACCCACTCAGAAAGATATTATGAACATATTACATAATGAAAGGATTTTTTAGTATTAATATCTTATAAACTAAGTACCCTATCACTTGTAAATACTCTTGGTCTCTATTATTTATGATTGACATGATAATTTGAAATGATTCCTCACAGTAGTACTACTATACTAATACATGTTGTTCAATCAAAATTCACCAATAGGTTTTTGTTGGAATCCTTACTAACTGCTAAGTAATTAGAGTTGATCTAATCTTACAAGAAGTTGTTTTGGCCAGAACCTGAAACAAGGTACTAAGTAGAACTAATCAAGACAAGGCTTGTGTTCCCACCTTTATCATTGGAGTCCATAAGTATGCTAGCTTCACAAAGTACACTTTCTAACTTCAAGAGAGTCCACACCTTAAAGCTCTTTGGGCCAGAGAGCACTATGGGAGAAAACCCATAATCCCATTCTTTCAGAAGGTTCACATATAAGGCGAGACAGCCATTCCAGAATACACTTTTTTCCTCTTGGCTGGCTGATCGCGCTGGACTCGAGAGGAACGACTCTGCTGCAGAGAACACTTTTGCCGGACTTCAGTGGAGCTACGCCAGAAGCCCTCTCTCCGCGGCAAGTTGGTGGCTGGGCTCCCCAGAAGGAGATAAGAGAGACCTTCCATCTCTGTTTTGGTTGGAGGCAGAAGAAAGCAGAGGCAGAGGCTGAAGGACAGAACCTTTGGATTTGGAGACATCCGAAGGGCTCCAAGCCTCTAAACCGGCTGTGCCTTTGAGAAGAACTAACTCCAACATTTGAACTCTAACAGGTTTTATCTCCTATTTTTATGACTATGAAAAATATGAGGCAATATTATATACTTATACTTCTAAAAGGAATTTGCTATGTAGGGGGTGAAGGGAGAGATATAGCAATGTCAGTACTATTCCTTGATCCTATGTGATTTCAGGTATGAGTCACAGTGGACAAGGAATGACACAGAAATGCTCATCAAGAACCACAGAATTATCACAATTAGAATCAGATGTGTCTGAGTGGTACAATGCCTTTTTAACTAAAACAGAAAATTTAACTTAAAAAACTTCTGCCTCCATGTATAATAGTCATTCTCTCAACTTGCCCAGAGGCAAACTTTCACCTTTTAATAGTTTGGAAACTGCAGAACTACATGGCATTTCCTTCAAATGATGGACTAGTGGTCTTATGAGAGGTCAGACACACCTGAAATAAAAATTTAGAATATCAGCAGGTGGATTCTCTAGAAACTTCCTGGAAGAGCAAAATTTCACTAATTATAGATTAGGGTTAGGTTATTGTTATTTTTCTTATTTCTTAAAGGATATCAAAAATATTACCTCAATACATACTAATTAATAACATAAAATTTCATTTCATAAAACTTTAGAAATTTCCCAGACAAGGATCTCTTTTGTTGTTGCTGTTCTTGTTGGGATTGTTCCCTCTTGTTGAGGCAATTGGGGTTAAGTGACTTGCCCAGGGTCACACAGCTAAGAGGTATTAAGTGTCTGAGGCCAAATTTAAACTGACATCCTCCTGACTTCAGGCCCGGTGCTCTATCCACTGTACCATCTAGCTGCCCCAGACAAGGATCTCTTAAGAAGATTTTGCCCTTCTTTTCTCCAAAGAATATTATTATTAGGGCAGATCCAAGATGGCAGAGAAGGCACAAGTACTTTCTAAGCTTCTCTCATACCCTCACTACTAATTATTAAATTCAGCCTCAAAAATAGCACTTGATTGGTAAAATTCATGAAGATTGGAAATGCAACAACTTACCAGCCAAAGATAATCTGGAAGATCTCTAGAAATGGTTTGTCCTGAATGGGCAGGAGCAGACCAGTACAGGCAGGGGATAGAACCAGAAGCTAGCATATAGAGCAGACTGCGGTGGGGATGGGAGGGTGGGGGTGGTCTCTGTGAATGGAAAATTTACAGGGTGCACTCTACCACAGGTTGGCTGTTCTGCTTTGGTTGCAAAGCAGTAAACCAGCAGAGAAATTAAAGCCAAAGGTAGAGGGTTCTCTAAAAAACACCAGAACTTAATAGGATCTGGCTATATCCACCCCAAACTGGAAGTAAGTGACTCAACACAAAGAACACAGCACAGCTGTGCAGCCAAATTCTGCAGTATGGGGCTTCCTCCCAGGGCAATCATAAATCTGCATGGTAGGAGGCCACGGCCCATGGCAGCCTATAATGTGCACAGTGTGGGGCTCAGCCTAGAGCAATAGAATTTCTGCAGTATAACTGTGCTCCCAAGGGCAGAGACACTTCCGGTGCTATGGGGGACTATTCTCTGGGCAACTGCTAATATCCACAGCTGGCTTTTGTCTGGTGTAGTGACACTTTCACTGCTCAGCCTCTAACCCCAGGGCAGTCACTAGTCTTCACAGCAGGGCTATTCACAGGGCACTTCCACAGTTCGGCCTGTGCTACTTCCAGTCATTTCCAGTGTGGAGCTTTTCGCAGAGCTCTTCCTCAGCTTGGCAGCCCTTTACAGCCCATTGGCAGAACAGCTTCTGTTCATATACCCATTCCAACTCTGCAGAGGAAGCTGGTAACCTCCTTGCCCTGAAGGCAGACAGTAAAGGCTTTAAAAAAAATGAGTAAAAAAGCCAAACAGACAATCAATAGCTACTATACAGAAAGAGAACAGTTTTTCAACCCCAAGGAGACTAATAGCAGACAGTCTCCAGACAAAATCCCAAAGGGGGATGTGATCTGGTCCCCATCACACAAAGCTCTCATAGAAGAAGCTATTAAAAAAATCTTAAAAGAGAGCTAGAAGGAAAATGGGGAAAGGAATGAGATGCTATGTAAGAGAGTAATAACTTCCTAAAATGTGAATTGGAAAAGATAAAGAATTCCCAAGAAAGTAGAATTTGTGAATTGGAAAAAGAAAATAACTCAGTAAAAAAAAAAAAAAATAGTGAAATGGAAAAAAAATTCCATAGAGCAAAACAACTTATTTAAAAATTCAATTGAACATATACAAAAAGAACTAAAAAAAGCTAATGAAGAAAATAACTTATTAAAAATCAGAATTGAACAAATAAAAATGAATGATTCATTGAGACATGAAGAATCAGTCAACAAAACCAAAAAAAAGAAAAAAGAAAAATTAGGAAAAAATGTTAAATATTTACTTGGAAAAAAAAACCAGACCTGGAAAATAGATCTAGGAGAGATAATCTGAGGATTAATGAACTTCCTGAAAATTATGATGAAAAAAAGAGCTTAGATACTATTTTACAGGAAATCATCAAAGAGAACTTCTCAGATAGAATCAGAAGGTAAAGTAGGCATTGAAAGAATTCATAGAAACCTTCTGAAAAAAACCCTAAAATAATAACTCCAAGGAATATTGTGGCTAAATTTCAGAACTATCAGAATAAGGAAAAAAATATTAGAAGCAGCCAGGAAAAAAAAAAAACAATTCAAATGCTGAGGAGCCACAATAAGGCTCACTCAAATCTAGCTGCTTCCACATTAAAAGATCAAAGGGCCTGGAATCTGATAATCTGAAAGGTGAAAGAATTTCGAATGCAGCCAAGAATAAACTACCCAGGTAAGCTGAGCATTTTCTTCCAGGGAAAAAGATAGACATTCAGTGAAACAGATGAATTCCATTTTTTTCTAAGGAAAAAAAAAAACAGAACTAAACAAAAAAAATTATCTCCAAGCATAGGACACAAGAGATTCAGAAAAAGGTAAAAAGAACTCTTGAGAATTGTATTTCTGTTATGGATATACATAAAGAGTACATGTATAATTTAATTTTACTGATATAACATAAAAAGGGAAGTAGAAATGGAAAGGGGATAGTATCAGAAAAAGGGAAAAGGGGAGATAAAAAGTGGGAAACTACATCCTCCAAAGAGGCAAAGGAAACCTATCATATCTGAGGGAATTTAGAGAGAGGGAGGAACACTGTGTGAATCTTACTCTCATCAGAGTTGGCTCAAAAAGAAAATAATTGCTATATTTGGTTTACAGAGAAACTTCTCTCATGTCATTAAAAAGTGGGAGAGGAAAAGGAAAAGGAAAAAAATAATAAGGGAAAGGTATAAGAAAGGGGAAGGGATTCAAAGGGGGGTGGGAGGGATTCTAAAGAGGGAAAGCTGTATGAGACAAGTGGTGCCCATAAGTTTAATACTGGGAAACAGGGTAAGGAGGGGGCAAGAAAAAGAAAAGCATAATCTGGGGGTAATAAGATGGCAGTAAATACAGAATTAGTAATTTTAACCATAAATGTGAATGGGATGAACTCTCCCATAAAGCAAAGGCAGATAACAGACTGGATCAAAATTCAGAAACCTACAATATGTTGTTTACAAGAAATACATTTAAAGCAGGGAGATACATACAGAGTAAAGGTAACAGGCTGGAGTAGAATCTATTATGCTTCAGGAGAAGTCAAAAAAGCAGGGGTAGCCATTCTTATCTCAGATCAAGCAAAAGCAAAAATTGATCTAATTAAAAGAGATAAGGAAGGAAATTATATCTTACTAAAGGGTAGCATAGACAATGACACATTATCAATATTAAACATATATGCACCAAGTGGTATAGTATCTAACTTCCTAAAGGAGAAGTTAAGAAAGTTGCAAGAAAAAATAGACAGCAAAACTATAATAATGGGAGATCTCAACCTTGCACTCTCGGAATTAGATAGGTCAAACCACAAAACAAATAAGAAAGAAATTAAAGAAGTAAATAGAATATTAGAAAAATTAGGTATGATCGAACTTTGGAGAAAACTGAATGGTGACAGAAAGGAGTATACATTCTTCTCAGCAATTCATGGAACCTATACAAAAATTGACCATATTTTAGGACATAAAGACCTCAAAATTAAATGCAGGAAGGCAGAAATAGTAAATGCTTTCTTTTCAAATCACGATGCAATAAAAATTACATTTAACAAAACATTAGAGTTAATAGACCAAAAAGTAATTGGAAATTAAATAATCTTATCTTAAAGAATGATTGGGTGAAACAGCAAATTATAGACACAATAATTTCAGTCAAGATAATGACAACGATGAGACATCATACCAAAATTTGTGGGATGCAGCCAAAGCAGTAATAAGGGGAAATTATATATCTTTAAAGGCTTACTTGAATAAAATAGAGAAAGAGAAGATCAATGAATTGGGCTTGCAACTTAAAAAGCTAGAAAAACACCAAATTAAAAACCCCCAATCAAATACTAAACTTGGAATTCTAAAATTAAAAGGAGATATTTATAATATTGAAAGTAAAAAAAACTATTGAATTAATACATAAAACTAAGAGTTGGTTTTATGAAAAAAACAATAAAATAGATAAACCTTTGGTAAATCTGATTAGAAAAAGGAAAGAGGAAAATCAAATTGTTAGTCTTAAAAATGAAAGGGGAGAACTTTCCACCAATGAACAGAAAATTAGAGCAATAATAAGGAGTTACTTTGTTCAACTTTATGCCAATAAATTTGATAACCTAAGTGAAATGGATGACTATCTCCAAAAATATAGGCTTCCCAGATTAACAGAGGAGGAAGTAAACTGCTTAAGATAGTCCCATTTCAGAAAAAGAAATAGAAAAAGCTATTTATCAACTCCCTAAGAAAAAATCCCCAGGACCAGATGGAATTACATGTGAATTCTACCAAACATTTAAAGAACAATTGGCCCCAATGCTGTATAAATTATTTGAAAAAATAGGGAATGAAGGAATCCTACCAAATTCCTTTTGTGACACAGACATAGTACTGATACCTAAACAAAGTAGGCTAAAAAGAGAAAGAAAATTATAAACCAATCTCCCTAATGAATATTGATGCTAAAATCTTAAATAAAATATTAGCAAAAAGACTACAGAAAATCATCCCCAGGATAATGCACTATGACCAAGTAGGATTTATACCAGGAATTCAGGGCTGGTTCAATATTAGGAAAACTATTAGTATAATTGACCATATCAATAACTAAATTAACAAAAACCATATGATCATCTCAATAGATGCAGAAAAAGTATTTGATAAAATCCAACATCCATTTCTATTAAAAAAAAAAAAACTAGAGTATAGGAATAAATGTAATTTTCCTTAAAATAGTAGGATCTATTTAAAACCATCAGTAAGCATCATATGTAATGGGTATAAACTGACTGGAAGCATTCCTAATGAGATCAGGAGTGAAACAAGTTTGCCCACTATCACCATTACTATTCAATATTGTATTAGAAATGCTAAGTTTGGCAATAAGAGATAAAAAGAGATTAAAGGAATTAGAGTAGGTAATAAGGAAACCAAATTATCACTCTTTGCTGATGATTTGATGGTATACTTAGAGAACCCCAGAGAATCTACTAAAAAGCTACTAGAAATATTCCATAACTTTAGAACTTTAGGTAGGATACAAAATAAATCCACAGAAATCATCAGCATTTTTATATATCACTAACAAAATCCAACAGCAAGAGCTACAAAGAGAAATTCCATTTAAAATAACTGCCATAATTTTAACTGCATTAAAATATTTGGGAATCTATCTGCCAAGGAAAAGTCAGGAATTATATGAGCAAAACTTCAAAACATTTTCTACAAAAACAAAGTCAGATCTAAACAATTTGAAAAATATTAATTGCTCTTGGATAGGTTGAGCAGATATAATAATGATGACAATACTAGCTAAACTAATCTATTTACTTAGTGCTATACCAATTAGACTCCCAAGAAATTATTTTATTGACATAGAAAAAAAAATAACAAAATTTATCGGGAAGAACAAAAGATCAAGAATTTCAAGGGAACTAATGGGAAAAAAAAATAAAATGAAAGTGGCCTAGCTGTACCAGATCTAAAACTATATTATAAATCAGTGGTCACCAAATCCACTTGGTATCGGCTAAGAAATAGACTAGTTTAGATTAGATTCATAGGACAAAATAGTCAATAACTACAGCAATCTAGTATTTGACAAACCCAAAGACCCTAGCTTTTGTGATAAGAATTCACTATTTGACAAAAACTGCTAGGAAAATTGGAAACTAGTATGGCAAAAACTTGGCATTGACCCACACTTAATATCATACACAAAAAAATGGGTTCATGATCTAGGCATAAAGAATGAGATTATAAATAAATTAAAAGAATATAGGATAGTTTACCTCTCAGACCTGTGGAAGAGTAAGGAATTTATGACCAAAGAAGAACTAGAGATCATTAGTGATCACAAAATAGAAAATTTCGATTATATCAAACTGAAAAGTTTTTGTACAAACAAAACTAATGCAGCTAAGATTAGAAGGGAAGCAATAAACTGGGAAAACATTTTTATAGTCAAAGGTTCTGATAAAGGCCTCATTTCCAAAAAATATAGAGAATTGATTCTAATTTATAAGAAATCAAGCCATTCTCTAATTGATAAATGGTCAAAAGATATGAGTGGATAACTTTCAGATGAAGAAATTGACACTATTTCTAGTCATATGAAAAGGTGCTCCAAATCATTATTCTTCAGAGAAATGCAAATTAAGACAACTCTGAGATATCACTACACACCTGCTAAGATGGCAGGAAAAGATAATGCTGAATGTTGGGATGTGGGAAAACTGGGACACTGATAAATTGTTGGTGGAAATGTCAATGGATCTATTCATTCTGGAGAGCAATTTGGAACTATGCTAAAAAAGTCATCAAACTGTGCATACCCTTTGATCCAGCAGTGTTTCTACTGGGCTTATATCCCCAAGAGATCTTAAAGAAGGGAAAAGCACCTGTATGTGCAAAAATATTGGTGGCAGCCCTTTTTGAAGTGGCTAGAAACTGGAAATTGAATGGATTCCCATCAATTGGAGAATGGTTGGGTAAATTGTGGTGTATGAATATTATTGTTCTGTAAGCAATGACCAGCAGGATGATTTCAGAGAGAGCATTAGATGAACTGATGCTAAGTGAATTGAGCAGAACCAAGAGATTATTACATGCCTCAACAATATTATATGAAGATCAGTTCTAATGGACGTGACTGTCTTCACCAATGAGATGATCCAAATCAGTTCCAATTGTTCAGTAATGAAGAGAATCAGTTACACCCAGAGAGAGAACTATGGGAAATGAGTGTGGACCACAGCATAGCATTTCTGCTCTTTGTTATTGTTTGCTGGTATTTTTGTTTTCCTTCTCGGGTTTTTTTTTTAACCTTCTTTCTAGATCTGAACTTTCTTGTGCAGCAAGATAACTGTATAAATATGTATACATATATTGTATTTAACATATAGTTTAACATCTTTAACATGTATTGGACTACTTGCCATCTAGGGGAAGGGTGGGAAGAATGGGGGGAAAAGTTGGAACAGAAGGTTTTGCAAGTGTCAATGTTGAAAAATTATCCATGCATATGTTTTGTAAATAAAAAGCTATAATAAAATAATAAAATAGAATATGAATCTGGATCCCAATCATATCATAGCACCTTTTTAAAATTCTGTCTTAGAGCAACTGAAAAATGTTCATCCCATTCTTATTCTAAGTGACAAAATGTTGAAAGAACTAAAGCTTCTAAATAGAGCATAAACTTTTCCCTCAATCCTAAAATTATTCTCTACCAGTAATATCACTCTCCTGTTTGCAAAAGCTCTGCATCTATACTTTCAGAATTTAAAATGAAGACTACCAAAACCCAAACCAATAAAACACTTGAAAAACTTTCATTTCCATTTGAATATTTTACTATCATCTGTCCATATGTTATCAAGTTTGTGTTGTCTATGTTATATTAAATTATGAGCTTCTGAAGCATTAAGGATACCTCAAGTAAATTCTCTGTATGCTGGTCCCAACATGTGGTAGATCCTCAATGTTAACTTAATGTAATTAAATTTAATCCCTGAGGTCTGAGCAAAAGAAAGGTTTTGTATGTGATATGCCAAGGTGATAAAAGGAAAGTATCTATCATATAATAATATTTATAAAAGACACTTATAAAACTTGTCCAGCTCTTAAAAGACTGGGTTATATGGATTTAATTCTTGCTTTCCTTCCAGAATATTTTTTTTATGTTAGCCAAGGAGCTGTTGGACGAAAAACCTCTAACTTAACGGCTCATGCTACTCTTGTCTCCCTATTGATATTAATGCCAACAAAATTAGTAATTTGACAATTAGTTCCCCATTTACCTGAAAAGACATGAAAGGCAGAAAGAAAGTAGTTTAACTAGATTATAATGTGGCTCTGACAAGTCAGGTTCCTGTCATGTTATAGCCTTCCAACTTTAACATTTTCATGTATGCTTGGCAGGTTATTAAAATAAATGAGGGTATACTGGGCTGCTGTTGTGCTTTTCTCTAATGGGAGTTCAGGAATTTGCAAGCCACCACTGCAAATTGACCAGTCGTGGAGACTGAAAGGATTTGGCTAAAGTGGACAATTAGGACATTTCTGCACAGCTGAGTGAAATATTCCTTGTTATTTTAATAATTTAGACCCAGAGTAATTTTCGGAGGGTGAGTTTGTCAAGATAATGTGCCTTGTGCTTGTCTGCTTGTCATTTCTAACTCAATCCCACATGTTACAGGTGCAGTCTAGCTTACAAAACAGGAAAATCACTCACTGGAGAATTTGCATACAGAATACAGATATACTGAATTGAAGAAAAACAGACTAAAAGATTGACAGGAAGCTGTTATAAAGAACCATGATAGTAAAAGTTTTGATGTCTATAACTATCTTGTCATTATTTATGTTTATGAAATCATAAATGCTAATACATTACATACATATGTAAATGAACACATTATGCCACAAATTTATCTTTGAAATACTTCAAATGTTTTAATCCAATTCTGGTAAAGTATAAACAATTCCCTTGAGGATATATATTCTTGATCTACTTAGTTCGACCACATAAACTGATAATATAATATCTTAACATTCAATAGCAAGACTCAGCTGAAGAACAACAGATCATTGTGAGATAAATGGTTGTTTCTTTCAGTGAGCTGGTATGGAACAGACCAATAAGAAGAGTTCATTCTTGCATTTCTGAAAGCAGAAACTTGAGATTTGTTTGGATAAAGGACACACCTAAGTAGACAAAGTAACCATTTTAGGAACTCAAAGGATTTTTATGACAAAATTTCAGTTTCCTTCAAAGATAGTGTTAGTATAATATGATAAAAATCAAGATGGAGTTGAATATTTGAATTTTTCAAAAAATATTATCTAAACTAGTTATTGAACCCCATAGAATTTTAAAGGTACAACAAAAAGCTACCATCATTCTTCTTTAAATAATTTTTAAATATTAACATAATATAGTATTAATATTTATAGGAATATTGCCCACTAGAAAAAGAAATATTGTCATTATATGCATTCTGACATTTTATTGAGATTTCAGTTTTGCACAGTATTTTACATGTTATCTGGATATGAGAATAATCTTTGAATATAGTTGCTACAGATATTATCTATACCATTTTATAGAAAAGGAAACAAAAGTGAAATGATGTGCACTGTTTCCTTATTAACAAATGTCAGGGTCAAACCCTTAGCCACATGTCTTCAAGTCTAGTACTTATGGGGTCACGTAATCTGACAGTAAATCTGAACAGAATGTTGTAAAGATGAAATATGATTGGTATTTCTAAAGAAAATAAAATGAGGAAATGTGCTTGTTTGGAAAAGATCACAACTAAGTCATAGCTTATTACTGGGTTAAAAAAATAGATAAAGTCTCTCAGGTGGTAACTTCATTTAAATCTCAAATGTCAGTAAATGAAAACTTTCCCCATCTAAGAGATTTTTAATTCTTAATGAATTGGTATGGTTTGGGAGATGTCAATGCAAAGTTTTTCAGCTCCTAAAATGTCACTGCTCTATTCTCTTTAATACTACAAATAGAAACTAATTCCTGTGCCATCTGATTAGTTAAATTTAGTTACCTTCATAAATTCCCTTATTATATGCCTAATAGAGCTAGTTCATTAAGCTATTATCAAGTATTAAAAATATTATCATGAATTCCTTTATCACATGTTTGTTATGTTGAAAAGCTCTGAAAGAAACTGGACAACTTAAACATTGGTAAAGGTGGGGAGAAGGAAATTTTTTTTTCTAATTAGGTCCACAACTATTTAGAGCATCCAATTCAGTGCAATTATACCACATTTAAATGGAAAATATTTATCCATCAGATTATAAAGAAATGTATTGACACAGCTAGGTGATAAAATTGATAGAGCATCAGGTCTGGAGTCAAGAAAAACTGAATTCAAATGTATTCTCAGATACTTACTACCTATATGAAAGTTAATCAATTAACCCTGTTTGGTTCAATTTTCTCACCTGTAAAATGAGTTGGAGAAGGAAATGGCAAATTGTCCAATATCTTTGCTAAGAAAACCTCCACTGGAGGAATTTGGAACTATGTATACTGTGCATACCCTTCGGCCCCAGCAGTGTTTCTATTGGGCTTATATGCCAAAGAGATCTTAAAGGAGGGAAAGGAACCCACATGTGCAAAAATGTTTGTGGCAGCCGTTTTTGTAGTGGCAAGAAACTGGCAACTAAGTGGATGCCCATCAGTTGGAGAATGGCTGAATAAGTATATGAATGTTATGGAATATTATTTTTCTATAAAAATGATTAGGAGTCTGATTTTAGAGAGGCCTGTGGAGAGACTTACATGAATGGATGTTAAATGAAATGAACAGAATCAGGAGAGCACTGTACACAACAACATCAATATTATTTAACAATCAGTTCTGATAAACATGACTCTTTCCAACAATGAGATGATTGATGCCACTTCCAATGATCTTGTGATGAAGAGAGCCATCTACACCCAGAGAGAGCACTGTAGGAACTGAATGTGGATCACAACATAACATTGTCACTCTTTTTTGTTGTTGTTCACTGCATTTTGTTTTCTTACTCATTTACTTTCTTTTTTGGATCTGATTTCCCTTGTACAGCAAGAGAATTGTATAAATACATTTATACATATTGGATTTAACATATATTTTAACATGTATGTTTAACATATATTGGCTTGCTTGTCATCTAGGGGAGGGGGGTAGCGAGAAGGAGGAGAAAATTTAAAACACAAGGCTATGCAAGGATCAGAGTTGTCAAATTATCTGGGAATACATTTTGAAAATAAAAAAAAAACTTTATAAAAAAAGAATGGAGTCACAAAGAGCTGCACATGACTAAAACAACTAAACAACAAATTCACATAAAGGACAGATACCACAGATTTATTATTTTGTTTTTTTCCTGTAAGTCTCCTTTCAGAATTTGCATTTACTTTTTAATTGATAATAACATTTATAGGGTTTTTCAAAGAGAAAAACAAAATAATTTTAATCCTAAAAACTGTAAGTTGAATAGAGAGGTTTATTTATTTTAAACTTTGCTATAAAAGTAAATAAATTATTAGCAGTGTTGTGTCTATACTAGCTCTCTAGAGAATCTCAGTATCAACCTGAGTCCTTGGTCTTAGTGGAGGAGTGATGAGATGAAACTCACGTGGATGGTCAAAATATGGAGTCCATTTATTCCAAATTCTCTTGGCCTTATATACCCTAATATCCTTATATAACCAAAGTAACAGTGCATGCAGGACTACACAAACAACTTGCTATTATATGTAGATTCTGCTTCAACTACAACATAGGTTGTCACTGCCCCCAACTTCTCAGGAAGGCCAAGAGTCCTTAGGGGAAATGGGGAGCAGAACCAGACATTGTCAGTAGGTTCCCTCTGAGTTGAAGGGTCTTGTACCTCACTCAGAGTTTCCCCACTATTTGTGGCCCTCTATAGTAGAGCTTTTCAAAGAGAAAACTAATTTTTAATCCTAAAAACTATAAATTGAACAGATAGGTTTACTTTTTTAAAACTTTGCTATAAAAGTAAAGAATTATAAGCAGAAATTTCAGATAAAGTTAAGAAAAAAGAAACTGACAAATTTATTATTTTATTATTATTTTTATTACATGAATATATGTATATTCATAGAAGTGAATTTTATTTTTAATAGAGCCATGGATTTCAAAAAATAACATAAGTATGCAATGGCTTAATAAAAGAAAATCACATTTCATTATTATGTGTATTCTATTCCCTTCTTCAAATCTTTTCTTACATATTTGACTTGCTAGATCATCCTGCAATCTCAGAGGGAAAGGTTTAGGGACCTAGTACTTTGGGAGTTTATAGACAAGACAATTACAGTGGTTCTTTTCATCTTAAGAACAAAGATATTTAATCTCAGTGACTTATCCCAATGACAGTTTAAGAAATGGATTCTGCTTAATTAAAGACCTCAGTGTTCTAGTAGTATAATGCTTCATTGAAATTCAGGTTACTAATGCCCTCCAATGTAAGTGGTTGAAGTATAGTGAAAGATACATTGGACTGAGGTAAAAAGAAATCTTGGTAATCTACATAAATATGTTGGAATCAACTACAATTGTCTATGTGATCATAGAATTTAAAAAGAAATAGCATAGAGTAGTGCCTTTAAAGCTCACCATGAAATTAGAAAGTAATATCTGAGTTTAACATATACTGGCATCATCATGCCTAAGGTAAAATAAATTGTAAACCCCAGAGTCGGGTTTAAATCTTACATCCTCTATTTCTTGAGTCAGAGTACATGGATTTATACTAATTTTGATGGTTGCTATCTTTATAACTTTGGACAAATTAACCTTCCTAGGTTTGTTTTCTCAGCTATAATATAAAATAATAATGTTAAAGGTAATAGTGGGAATAACAGTAATCATTAATCTCCATAGGTGGAGATTAATAATAGCACCTAAAAGCAAAGTCAAGATAATAGAGTGAGGATTTAGTAACTTTACTATAGTTCCACCAAAATCTTTTTCACAATGACCTAAAAAAAAAGTCAGATTGAGTTCTGAGTGGGAAAGCCAAGAAAAGTTATGTTGAAGTATTTTTCTGCTCAGAGCAAGTTAGAAAGAGAGAAGTCTATAGACATTAAAGTAGGGGTTAGTCAGGAGCCCAATCTACTACAAGCCACACTGAGCTGTAGAGTTGGAAGCAGAGGGAGGGAGAAGCCTAGTACTTAGCGATCATGAGTAGAAAAATTCTGGGCAGTAAGAGGTGTCAGGCGGACTCTGCTACTTGTACAACATGCGGAGTAAAGTACAGTTTGGCAGCTTTTTCCTCCCATTCTCCAGTTTTGAGTCACAGTTCAAGCACAGACACAAGTCATTATAGTCTGGCATCTATGCACTCATTACCCATTTCTGGGTCATAGTTCTAAGGGTGAGAGGAATATTCTGTCATGTAAAGATTTAGCACTGGGGACATTGAGCCAAGATGGCAGAGTGAACTTGCCCAACCTCTCCCCCAAACTGTTCCAAATTTCTTTAAAAATGACACAACAAATTTTAGATGTCAGAACATCACCAAATGATGAACTAGAGCATTTTCCAGCTGAAGACAACTTAAAAGATCAACAGGAAAGGTCTGTGACACCAAGGTGGGAGTCCAGCATACAGTCCTGATACAGGATGCACCAGCATAACCTCAGCCCCACCCCACACCAGTAATGATGAAATGGGTCTAGGGACCTCCAAATCAGTGTCAGTACGGTGGTTTTTAGACCTCTCAGCCCAAAGTCATGGATGATGACATGGAAAATCAGCAGAAAAAAATCTGTGTTACCAGGGCAGGTGCCCAGCATGCATTCCAATGCAGGCTGCCAGTACAGCCCTGACCCTAACTACAAAAGTAGGACTCTTGCTTTAGGATACTATATCTTACAGCTACAGTGGGACAGGGATACTTCTAACTATTTCAGGGCAAAAAAAAGGGCTTGTAGTCAGGTCCCTAAAATAATCTCTTCAAACAGCTGCATAAAATGTAAAGCCTGAAAAAGGGCTACCCTGGAAATAGAGTCCTACTTTAAAAAAAAAAAAAGTTAAAAGCTAAGTAATGGGCTGGGAAAATGAACAGACAACAAAAGTTTCTGACCAAGGAAAGTTACTATAGTGACAAGGAAGATAAAACAAAGCATGTATGCTAAGAAGATAAGAAAGTCAAAGCTCCTGCATCCTGCATCCTACATTGTTGGAATCTTTACAAACTGCTAACTCATTAGAGTTGATAGATTATTGATCTGATCTTACACGAAGATATTTTGGGCCAGAACCTGAAACAAGGTACTAAGTAGAACTAATTGATACAAAGCTTGTGTTCACACCTTTACTCATTGGAGTTCACAAATATGCCAGATTCACAAAGTAAACTTTTTAACTTTGTGAATTCACACCTCCCTTAAAGCTCTTAGGGCCAGAGAGCACTATGGGAGAAAACCCATAATCCCTCTCTCTCGTATCCCACAATTCCTCCCTCTTGTATAAAAGAAACAGACAGAAGCTCTCGATCAGATTTCAGTGGAATTATGCCAGAAGCCCTCTCTCCGAAGCAAGAGAGAATATTTTCCACTTGGCTGGCTGGTGGCAGAAGAAAGAGTTTTCAGAGGAAGAAGCTACGAGTCAAGAGTTCAGTGGACAACCAGATTCATCTTCATCTCACACCACTGTGGTTGGTGGCTGGGCTCCTGCACTCCCCTCACTGAAACCAAGCTGGTCTGAAAGACTCACCAGAAAACTAGCTGAGCCCCAAGTGAAGGAGACAAGAGATTCATTCCATCTTTGTGCTGGCTGGAAGATTAAGAAAGCAGAGGCAGAGGCTGAAGGACAAAACCTTTGGATTTGGAGACATTCGGAGGGCTCTAAGCTAACCGGGCTATATTGGAGATAATAGAAGTTCTGAACTTTTATCACCTGGCTGTGTTTTGAGGTGATTATTACTTTCAACTGATACTAAAGCTGCCTCCAAGAAAACCTCCCCGAGAAACCTGCACCTCTCCCCCAGAGAGAACTATTCTACTTATTTTAAAAGAAGATCACCACAGAAAGCAAATAACAATTGGTTCTGATCTCAGCAGCATACCAACTCAAGGAGAAGCAGTTCAGATACTCTGAATCTGAACTCTCCAAAGGGGCCAAACTGAAGCCTGTTGAAACTCCCAACCAGAAACAAGCTGAGAGTCCCAAAGTTGGGTTAAAAAACTTACAAAACTCATACCAGGAGGACAGGGAGTAGACCTTCCCTTAGATCACATTAATTTGGAAGCTATGAAAGCTGAGAAATTAAGAGAAATACATAAAAGGATAGAAATTCAGGCCAGATATCACCTCAGAAGTGTGCAGAGCAAAGTACTTAAGTTAAAAATCAAGTAGGCTGAAAAAATGAGAAACACAAAACTACTTGAAAATAAAGATTTTTTTTTTACTACATCAATTGGGGAATGGCTGAATAAATTATGATATGTGATTATCATGGAATATTATTGTTCTGTGTGAAATGATGAGCAGGCTGTTCTCATAAAAAACCCTGCAAAGTCTTCCATGAACTCAAGTAAAATGAATTGTATTGTACACAAGTAATAGAAATATTCTGAGATGACTCACTGTAAATGACTTTGTTATTCTTAGCAGTGCAATGATCCAAATTTACTCTGAAGGACTTATCTTTTTTTTTTTAATAGCTTTTTATTTACAAGTTGCATGCGTGGGTAATTTTACAACATTGACATTTGCCAAATCTTTTGTTCCAATTTTTCCCCTCCTTCCCCCACCCCCTCCCCTAGATGGCAGGATGACCAGTAGATGTTAAATATATTAAAGTATAAATCAAATACAATATAAGTATATGTGACCAAACCGTTATTTTGCTGTACAAAAAGAATCAGACTCTGAAATATTGTACAATTAGTCTGTGAAGGAAATCAAAGATGCAGGGGGGCAAAAATAGAGGGATTGGGAATTCTATGTAATGGTTCTTAGTCATCTCCCAGAGTTCTTTCCCTAGTGTAGCTGGTTCAGTTCATTATTGCTCCATTGGAACTGATTTGGTTCATCTCATTGCTGAAGATGGCCAGATCCATCAGAATTGATCATCATATAGTATTGTTGTTGAAGTACATAATGATCCCCCTGGCCCTGCTCGTTTCACTCAGCATCAGTTCATGTCAGTCTCTCCAGGCCTTTCTGAAATCATCCTGTTGGTCATTTCTTACCGAACCATAATATTCATATATTTATTCAGCCATTCTCCAATTGATGGGCATCTACTCAGTTTCCAATTTCTGGCCACTACAAACAGGGCTGCCACAAACATTCATGCACACACAGTTCCCTTTCCCTTCTTTAAGATCTCTTTGGGATATAAGCCCAGTAGAAACACTGCTGGATCAAAGGGTATGCACAGTTTGATAACTTTTTGAGCATAGTTCCAAATTGCTTTCCAATTCCACCAACAATGTATTAGTGTCCCTGTTTTCCCACATGCCCTCCAACATTCTGTATTATCTTTCCCTGTCATTCTAGCCAGTCTGACAGGTGTGTAGTGGTATCTCAGCATTGTCTTAATTTGCATTTCTCTGATTAATAATGACTTGGAGCATCTTTTCATATGGCTAAAAATAGTTTCAATTTCTTCAGCTGAGAATTGTCTGTTCATATTCTTTGACCATTTATTAATTGGAGAATGGCTTGATTTCTTATAAATTAGAGTCAATTCTCTATATATTTTGGAAATGAGTCCTTTATCAGAACCTTTGACTGTAAAAATATTTTCCCAGTTTATTGCTTCCCTTCTAATCTTATCTGCATTAGTTTTGTTTGTACAAAAACTTTTCAGTTTGATATAATCGAAATTTTCTATTTTGTGATCACTAATGATCTCTAGTTCTTCTTTGGTCATAAATTCCTTCCTTACCACAGGTCTGAGAGGTAAACTATCCTGTGTTCCTCTAATTTATTTATAATCTCATTCTATATGCCTAGGTCACGAACCCATTTTGACCTTATCTTGATGTGCAGTGTCAAGTGTGGATCGATGCCTAGTTTCTGCCATACTAGTTTCCAATTTTCCCAGCAATTTTTGTCAAACAGTAAGTTCTTATCCCAAAAGCTGGGGTCTTTGGGTTTGTCAAACACTAGATTGCTATAGATATTGACTGCTTTGTCCTTTGAACCTAACCTATTCCACTGAACAACTAATCTATTTCTTAGCCAATACCAAATGGTTTTGGTAACTGCTGCTTTATAATATAATTTTAGATCTGGTACAGCTAGGCCACCTTTATTTGATTTTTTTTTTCATTAATTCCCTCGAAATTCTTGACCTTTTGTTTTTCCATATGAATTTTGTTGTTATTTTTTTTAGGTCATTAAAATAATTTTTTGGGATCTGATTGGTATAGTGCTAAACAAATAGATTAGCTTAGTTCGTATTGTCATCTTTATTATATTTGCTCACCCTATCCAAGAGCATTTAATATTTTTCCAATTGGTTAGATCAGACTTAATTTGTGTGAAAAGTGTTTTGTAGTTTTGCTCATAAAGTTTCTGATTTTTCCTTGACAGATAGATTCCTAAGTATTTTATACTATCAGTAGTTATTTTAAATGGAATTTCTCTTTGTAACTCTGACTGTTGGATTTTTTTAGTGATATACAAGAATGCTGATGATTTATGTGGGTTTATTTTATATCCTGCAACTTTGCTAAAGTTGTGGATTATTTCTAATAACTTTTTAGTAGAATCTTTGGGGTTCTCTAAGTATACCATCATATCATCAGCAAAGAGTGATAATTTGGTTTCCTCATTACCTACTCTAATTCCTTTAATCTCTTTCTCAACTCTTATTGCAAAAATTGGCATTTCTAATACAATATTGAATAGTAATGGTGATAGTGGCCAACCTTGTTTCACTCCTGATCTTATTGGGAATGGTTGCAGTTTTTCCTCATTACATATGATGCTTACTGATGGTTTTATATAGATGTTGCTGATTATTTTAAGGAAAAGTCCATTTATGCCTATCCTTTCAAGTGTTTTTATTAGGAATGAATTTTGGATTTATCAAATGCTTTTTCTGCATCTGTTGAGATGATCATATGGTTTTTGTTAATTTGGTTATTGATATGGCCAATTATATTGATAGTTTTCCTAATACTGAACCAGCCCTGAATTCCTGGTATAAATCCTACTTAATCATAGTGTATTATCCTGGGGATGATTTTCTGTAGTCTTTTTGCTAATATCTTGTTTAAGATTTTAGCATCAATATTCATTCGGGAGATTGGTCTATAATTTTCTTTCTCTGTTTTCAACCTACCTGGTTTAGGTATCAGTACCATGTCTGTGTCATAAAAGGAATTTGGTAGGACTCTGAAGGACTTATCTTGAAAAATCTTATCCCTACCTAAAGAAGAAGCTGATTGTGTCTGAATACATACTGAAGCATTCTCTGTTCAGCTCTCCCTTTTCTCTCTTTCTCTCTCTCCCTCTCTCCCTCTCTTTGTCTCTGTCCCTGTCTCTGTCTCTGTATCTCTTTCACTCTCTCTTTCTCTCTGTCCCTCTCTGTGGTTGTCTGTCTCTTTTTAAACTTTATTTTTTCTTGAAGGCTTATTATTATTATCATTAGTTTGGGAGATCTATTTTTTTTTCACAATATGACTTTTATGGAGATGTTTGCATAATTTCACATGTGGTTTGTTAACGAGGTTTCTTGGTAGTGATAAGAGAGAAAATATGAAACTCAAAAGTTTTAAAAAAAATGTAAAAAATATTTTTGTTACTGGGGAAAATATTAAATTAAAAAAAAACTGAGCATAAATCAGGAGGGCAATGAAGAGACCTCTTAGCCAATTATACAACTCTGGAAGTACCAAAAAATATAAAAGCCACAAGCACGAACTATAAAAGCAACAGAATATAAAAGCTAGGGAATAATGCCAGAATATGACCAAGAAGTGAGCAAAGCCCTCATCTATTTAAATCCCAAGTCAAGAAGTAGGCAGGAAAAGTAAGTGAATGAACCAAAAAAGGAGCTTACTGCAAAAAGCTTGTATGGTGATAGGGAAACCGAAGACAAAAAATACAGAAGACAATAACTTAAACAGCAGGAAAGCTTCAAAAATGTACATTCTTAGAATTCTTAGAAAAATAAAACAAAACAAAATTTTAGTATCAAATATGAATGGCAGAGAAAAAATGGGCAAAAAACTATTATATATGCAAAAAAATTACAAAAAGAGAATAGGAAAGTTAGTAAAAGAGGAACCAAAATTTCTTTAAAAAATAACTCCTTAAAATGGAGAATTGACCACATGGTAAAAGAGGTACAAAACACTGGTGAAAAAAGCAACTTCTTAAAAATTAGAATTGGTCCATTAAAAGCTTATGACTCTAGGAGAAATTATAGAAACAAAGCAATTTTTTTAATGTAGAAAATGTTAAATAAAACCAAAAAAAAAAAAAAAGCTGACCTAAAAATAAAGAATAAAATTTAAGAATCATTGAAATAATGTAAAGCTGTGGAGAAAAAAACATCAAATAATGGCTGATACATATTTTTCTAAAATAAAGATCACACTGAGCAGGCAGATTTCAGAAAAGAGTTACATGAACTGATTCTGTGGGAAGTATACCGAATTAAGAGAATATTGTTTACGATAAAATCAAGACTATATGAGGATCAACTTTGATGAACTTTGAACTTTCAACAGTGAGGTGATGCAAGGCAATTTCAGTAGACTTGGGATGGAAAGCACCATCCTCATCCAGGGAGAGAACTACAGAGATTAAATGTGGATCAGATATAGTATCTTCACCCTTTGTGTTGTTGCTATCGTTTGTTTGCTTGGTTTTTGTTTGTTTTCTTATAGTTATTTTTTCCCCTTTTGATCTGATTTTTCTTATGCAGGACAAAGGAAATATGTTTAGAAGAAATGCAATGTTTAACGTATATTGGGGTCTTGGGAGGGGATAGGAAGAAGGAGGGAAATTAATTTGGGAAACAAGGTTTTGTAAAGGTCAATGCTACAAACTATCTTTGCATGTATTTGGAAAAAATAATTTTTTTAAACCAGAAAGAAAAATTGCCCAGATATCTTAAAACCTGAGAACAAGTTTCATCCACTCAGTTTCTCCAGCATTACATTTTGGAGGCTTCCCACTAAAATATTAGAAAAAGAGAGCAGGATTAGAGAATAGAGACATTTGGGTCTCTGCCTTGGTCTCAGGGAGCCTGGGGATCTGCGTTCTTTGCTTGGAGAGGTTGGCCCTCTGGAGATTTTTTTCCCAGTGTCTCCAGGAAAGAGAGCAGTTCATCATCTGCAGCCATACCAGACAGAGGATACTTTCGATTCAGCCACAAATGAGTATGTCCAGATTTCAGAAGACACAACTGTTTATCTGTCTATCTGTCTGTGCTAGCACCTGGATTTTCAGAATAATAAATTGCTGATGGGCTGACGAGCATTGAATTCTGAGAAGGGTATTATTCAAGATGCTGGATTATACCCTCCAGATTTGTGTCTCCTAAAACACATTTGGCCTGATCTGATTCTTTTTGGGTACCATCTGGTTACCTGTTCTGTTTTTCTGTACTAACATCTGGATTTTCAGAATAACAGGACACCTATGAGTGTTAAAAATTCTGAGCAATAGTGTTAAACTGGATGCAATTGGCACTACCTGGGTGTCTTCTAAGACACATCTGGTTCTATGTGCCAGTTGGCACAACTCTGGGCATTCCATAGTATAAATCTGGGTGTCTTTTTAAGACGTCATCGGGCTCTGGTTTTGATGTTATTGTCTTATTGAATATTGGAACTGTGCAGTCCATGTCTGTGAGATCTGTGTTCTGTGTTCTGTGTGACTTGTCTGTCTGTTCTGTTGACTAAGAGCTCTGGTTTTAAGAACAATAATTAGGAAATTTGGGAATTGTTAATTTAATGTTGCAATTGTGTGTAATATAAAAATTTGCTTGTGATTTTAAACTTTTTAACCTATTGTACTAATTTGAGAGTAAAAGGAACAAAAAGGCAAATGGTTTTTCCTTCGAGCAGATTTTCAGAGCCTGCTAGAGTAAAGGGCAATAAAACCTTATCTTATTGAAACTTAGGAAGGAGAAAACATTTGATTAGGTTGATTCTGAAATTGTGGGAAATCATTTTACTATTCCCTGTGCATGCCAAATTTGTTCTGAGTATTCTTTTAGGCAGTTTTAAAATTGTGGGAAATAATTTTACTGTTGCCTATGGAGGCTAGATTTAGTTATCTCTGCATATAAGATCTTAAAAGAACAATAGTTTGTTAAGAATTTCTGTTAACTTGCTTGAAAAGGGATTACATGCCTCTAATTAGGTAAAGAAAGGTCTGACTTTTCTAAAGGCTCCAAATCTGGCCAAAGGTAGAGCTTAGGGGAAGTCCATTGGGAATAATGGTCTCGTGGGGCCAGAGGGAAAGAAAGAAAAATTATTCTGTTTAGTGAAATTCATTATTTGAAATATGCTAAGAAAAGCAGTTTTATATTATTGGGAATTTAAAGCTGTATTTAGTTTGGTTCATAGTTTGTAACCTATATTATAACATTATAAGTTATGCTTTAAATCCAGCTCTGCTGGACACATGAGTTTTATGAAATCTTCTCTCTCCCTTCCCCTCCCCCCACTGCTTTCTGCTACTTTAAAGGTTGGGTGGGGTAGGGATCTTTTGTCTTCAAAAGTGAAGATTAAAACTCAACCCTTCACCCCCACCCCCCACTGCTCTCTGCTACTTCAGCTATGGAGCATCTAGTTAGTCTGGGCTGGGAGTAGGGGGAAGAGTGGCCACATATAATCCTCTCCTCCCCCCTCCCTCTAAACTGTGTTCCAGCCATTTTTTTAAATCAAGTTGTAGCCACCTGGTTCTTGGCTAAAAGGAGCAAACTGATTTATATAAATATAAGGTTATGGTAAATATCTGTTTAGGATTCATCCAAAACTTAGGTTAATGGGATTTGTTATTAGAGATAAAATTTCTTGGGCTTGTAGTTAATATGCCCATGCATTTTTTCCTTCTGTAACTGATTTCTATAATCAGAGCAGTGGTCAATAAGAAACTGTTAATGCAATTCAATTATGTCATATCTTGCTGTTTCCAATCTAGTTATCTGTAATCATTATACCCTAAATACTTGAGCAAATAAATATTTAGTCTGTTCATCTATCTGTTACTAAATATTGTGTCTGGATATTCAAGTTTTTTTAAGGTTTCTAACTAATGAGAGGCCACATCTTGTAGCAGTCTTTGTGGACCAATCATTCTATCCTAGACTGTTCTAATCTTTCTTTGTTAGATTTGTGTTTTTTTCTGTTTCTAGATTTGGTCGAATTAAAAATATATTGACTTGCTCCTGGGACCTAGATCAAGCTTTGATTGTCAGCACCCCACACCACACCCATTCCCCTCCCTGAACTGAGCATCTCTGCCCATCTTCAGCAGGAAGCAGTTTTTGAGCAAACCATCATCGACCCTGTTCCTGATATAATTTGGACTGATATGGGGGAGTAGGAAAGCAGCTGAATTATTGTTAAAATTTTCACTGTATTACTGTGTTTAAGACTTGGGATGAAAATTGTTTTAAACTTGTGTAATTATTGCTGTTATGTTTGAGAGATTTTCAGTCTGTTATGTATATGTATATGTATATGTATAGGAATTTTGATTCACATTTAGGATTTATATGTGGCATGGTTATTTGATATTTCCTTTCCATGAGAAAAAAAAAAGGGAAAAGAGCTAGGAAATTGGGGAAACTGGCCCATCCCCTATCTTACTAGTTCAGACCTAATTGGAAGTCCTTTAAACAATCCTTTTCATTTTTTACTTCTTGCTTAAATTTACTGGACTATGATTTGTTGGTTATGCTTTAACTTTGAAATCCCTTATTCTGTTGGAATTGCCTTGACAGACTCAGTATTGGGGATTATTTTTTAGAAACAACCAGAAATCAGACACCTGCCTTGGGACTGGCAGTTTCTCTGAACTGTTTCTCCACTCCTGTAACCCCAGGTCCTTAATTAGTATTTCAGCACTCTCAAAGGACCTTGCAATTTGGTTTTAGGCCTCTAAAAGTTCAGGGTTTGCCTGCCTTGTCTAACTGTGCATAATTTGCTCAGAAATCTGATCCTTTCTGCAGCCCTGTCTGTTTCTCTGGGCAGGGACAGGTGGAACTACTCCAAGCCTCACCCTTCTCCCCTGGAGTGGGTTGCCTTTCTGAATGGGCAGCATGACTGTCTTGAGCCCTGCTGCTCTAGAAACAGAGGCTGAGTTAATTGCACAAATGACCATAGACCTAACTCATAGTGAACTGTCCATCTCAAACTGGATTCTCTGGCTGAGATTCTCCCCAACAGCAGAGGACCTGACATTCTAGCAACAGGGAGCCTTTGTGTATTGCTGATTAACTCTGGTGTTATCAAGAAGAGACTTGTCTTGCCATAAATCCTTGCATTGTTCCAGCTTTATTTTGGTTTTTATTTGGTTTATTTACTTCACAAAGATTTGGACAAAATTATAGTGCTAAGACCTTCTAAAGGAAGGTAAATCAATGATTTGAATAGTTAGAAGAAAGAGAGTGTGGAATGTTGTGCCACAGTTCCCTTTTAATGTCCTGACCCAGTTTCCCTAATTGTCCTACCTCAGTTACTCTGTCCCAAGACTTCAGGTTATAATCATTCCCTCTTAATGTTTGATGGGATAAAGGTCTTTAACCATGTTAGACATCATTAGAATATCATGAGCCTCTCTAGTACCTCCCTCCATAAGGTCATCCCCATCCAGGTGCCTCCCCCCATTAGGTCATCATCATCACAGGTACCTCCCCCATTATGTCATCATTCTTGTTACCCTATAAAAGAATCTTGTATCTGACATTTGCTCTAGTCTCATTCAGCCCTGGGACCAAACAATGGATCCATTTGGTCCCAGTAAATCTCTCCCTTCTAAATAAATTATTAAATAATCTCTAATCTCTATCTTGCTTCATTTTTTCTGGTATTCTCTAGGTTTTTATTTCCTAATATATAGTCAATTATTGTATAGGTTCCATGAACTGCTGAGAAGAAAGTATACTCCTTTCTGTCTCCATTTAGTTTTCTCCAAAGATCTATCATATCTAACTTTTCTAGTATTCTATTTACCTCTTTGACTTCTTTCTTGTTTATTTTGTGGTTTGATTTATCTAATTCTGAGAGTGCAAGGTTGAGATCTCCCACTATTATAGTTTTGCTGTCTATTTCTTCTTGCAGCTCTCTTAATTTTTCTTTTAAGAAATTAGATGTTATACCACTTGGCGCGTGTATGTTTAATAGTGATATTGCTTCATTATCCATGCTACCCTTTAGCAAGATATAGTGCCCTTCCTTATCTCTTTTAATTAGATCAATTTTTGCTTTAGCTTGATCTGAGATCAGGATGGCTACCCCTGCTTTTTTTACTTCACCTGAAGCATAGTAGATTTTGCTCCAACCTTTTACCTTTAACCTGCATGTATCTCCCTGCTTCAGGTGTGTTTCCTGTAAACAACATATTGTAGGATTCTGGCTTTTAATCCATTCTGCTAACCGCTTCCTCTTTATGGGGCAGTTTACCCCGTTCACATTTATGGTTAAAATGACCAATTCTGTATTACTTGCCATCTTGTTAACCCCTGTTTATGCTTTTCTCCCTTCTTTCCCCCTTACTCCCCTTCCCAGTATTAAGCTTGTGAGCACCACTTGCTTCTCACACCTCTCCCTTTTTAGTATCTCTCCCCCCACCCCGCCTTAGATTTCCTCCCCGTATTTTACCCCTTTCCCTCCCTGTTTCTGTATTCCCTTCCACTTAGCTTATCCCTTCCCTTTTCACTTTTCCCTTCTCACTTTTCAATGAGGTGGGAGAAGTTTCACCATAAATTGAATATGTCTAAAATTTTTCTCTTAAAGCCAATTCTGAAGGCAGTAAGATACCCACTATATTCATCCCCCTCCATTCTTTCTCTCAGATATAATAGGTTTCCTTTGCCTCTTCATGAGATGTAGTACCCCCACTTTACCCTTTTTCTGGTACAATGTCTTTTCCACATCTAGTCTCTAGAACAAGGTATACATGTATTCTTTATACATCTTTATATCAGAAATATAGTTCCCAAGATTAATCTTTACCTTTTTAGATTTCTCTTGAGATCTATATTTGTAGATCAAACTTTTTGTTATGTTCAGGCTTTTTCATCAAAAATAGGTGAAATCTGCTTACTTCGTTGAATGTCCATCTTCTTCCCTGGAAAAAGATGCTCATTCTAGCTGGGTAAGTTATTTTTGGTTGCATACCAAGTTCTTTAGCGTTTTGGAATATCATATTCCAAGCCCTTCGATCCTTTAATGTGGATGCTGCTAGATCCTGGGTGATCCTTATTGTGGCTCCTCGATACTTGAATTGGGTTTTTCTAACTGCTTGCAATATTTTTTCCTTTGACTGAGGGTTCTGGCATTTGGCCACTATATTCCTTGATGTTTTGATTTTAGGATCCCTTTCAGTGGGTGATCAATGAATTCTTTCAATGTCTATTTTATCTTCTGTTCCTATGACTTCTGGGCAGTTCTCTTTGATAATTTCCTGGAAAATAGTGTCCAGGCTCTTTTTTTCATACTTTTCTGGGAGTCCAATGATTCTCAGATTATCTCTCCTAGATCTGTTTTCCAGGTCTGTTGTCTTCCCCAGAAGGTATTTCACATTCTTTTCCATTGTTTGATTTTTTTGGATTTGCTTGACTGATTCTTCTTGTCTCCTCAAGTCATTCAATTCCAATTGTTCAATTCTGATTTTTAATGAAATGTTTTCTTCACTCACTCTTTTAAAATCCTTTTCTAATTGTCCCATTGAGTTCTTTTGTTCTGTGGAATTTGTTTCCATTTTGCCAATTTTGTTTTTTAGAGAGCTGTTTTCTGTTTCCAGTTCACTAATCCTATTTTTTCAAGGATTTTATTTCTTTATCCAGTCTCTCTTTAAATTAGTGGGATGACTTCTCCAGACTCTCTTGTCAAGCCTCCCTCTCCTTTTCCCATTTTTCTTCTAGCTCCCTTTTGAGAGCCTTTTTAATTACTTCTATGAGGTTCATCTGTGCTGAGGAACAGATGATCTCCTCCTTTGGGGATTCACCTGGAGACTGTCTGTTTTTAGTCTCCTCAGGATTTGGAGTCTGCTCTCTATCTGTATAGAAGCTGTCAAGGGTTAAAGTCCTCTTCAATTTTTTGCTCATTATGTCAAAGAATCAAAGACAAACTAGCAAAAAGAAAAAAGAAATCACCCCTAATTGGAGTCTGCTTTTTTGGGGGAAGGGCTGGGTGGTGTTACCAAACTTCCTCTTACAGACTGCGGGGGCAGCAGCGAGGCACTAGCCCTACTGTGCTGCGCCTGTGCTCTGAGATCCCAGAGCGTGCTGAGTCACTGTGGGGGGGTGGCCAGGTCCCAAGAGAGACTCCAGCAGTTTGGGGTTGTATTCTTTACCCGGTGTTTTTAGCTTCTCTGCTGGGCTGCTGGCTTGCTGCAGGGCAAAGTATCCAATCCTGTAGCAAAGCTCTCTCCACAGAGACGGCTGCGATCACACCCCACCCTCTCTCCAGTCTGCTCGGCTGTGAGCTGCCTGCCTGCACCCTGCGCCCGATCAAAAACCATCCCAGCCCTCATGCAAAAACAGACCTTTCTTGGCGAATCTCAAGGATGGCTTCTCTTGGTAACTATTTGTGGGTTGTTTTTCAGTCAAGCATCAATTGAGAGGCTTGTAATGAAATGGATAGTGAGAGAAAACGCGGAGCTTACACAGCTGTGTGCCTCCTCTCTGCCATCTTGGCCGGAAGTCCCAATTTCTCTAATGAACATTACTGTAAAATACACCAGAAAACAAGAATAAACAGAGGCTTTCTGAAAACGATAAGTAGCCTTCATGTTAAACATAAAACAAGCATTATTTATAAGAATAATAAATCTTTTTTAGGTTTCTGGATCAAGATAATTTAAGGTCAGCAATGAAGCAAATTTGTACATTATACATCCTTACGTTGTAATAAAAATGCAAAGAAAGTTAGTAACTACATATTATTTATCTGTTGGAATGTTATAGCTGAGTATGATCTCAGTATGCACATAGCCCAACATGCAAATTTTACAGCTAAGAATTCAGGATTAGAAACATTATCTTGTGTACAAATCAGATACTCAGTGTCTGCACTGGACCTGGAATTTGTCTCTACATCCAATAATTTCTACTATATGATGTTTAAATCATTAAATGCTTTTTTTATTTTTTCTATTTATTATAGGGAAATTTATAGGCATATATATGTATATGTACACATGCACACATACACACAAAGGCACATACAAATAAAAATATTTCAGTTCAGATTTACCTTGTTTTAAGTCACAATTAGGGAGAGAGTGGGGATAACATTTTTAAATAACATTTTAAATATCTATCATTGGAACACTGTGAGAAATGGGTTTTATAAACTTTTAACATGATATGAGTAATGGCTCTCTGATACTGAAGTCTATAGTTGATAGTACATTTATGTCTATTTTCTATGACTTGAATTACTGCTTTACTTACCTAGGATATATAAATTTTTCAATTTGAGTATTCTTTCTACCAATGAATACTGACAACCTTTATGCCTTATAACTTAGTATGATTTCCCCTTCATAACCATAGACGCTCTGAGTGTTCAAGTCCTGAGTTCTTCCAGTTCTTTTAATATTTTAGGCATGCCAAGGTACTCTTCAATTGAGCTAATAATCTAATTGAACTTCTTAATTTCCTTTATTGCCTCTCTTCTTGGTTTTTAGTATAACTATTTAAGTATAAAGTATGGGCTAACAATTTTAATGTGGCACTAAAATGTACAGGGCTGAAACTCGGAATCAGACAAGAGAGTACCCTCCAGGGAGTTAGCCCATACTTTGTACTTAAATAGTTATACTGTACTTGAACACTTTCACAAAAGAAAAAAAGAACTCCAAGGACCTTTAGTGTGTCAGGTACTTCTTTGCAATCTGCAGCTTTCCATTATATAATTATTATAATCTAATTAAAATGCCTTCACCTTTGTAATTAATGAAAACCTTAAGAGATAGTTTCTGGCTCAGCAATAATATATTTTTTCAATCAGGTTAGCTTGTAATCAATAAATTGATGATTATTGATGGAAAATGCCAAGGGAAAGAACTTCCTGACAAGTGAAAATCAACCTTGTTTGGTAAACTTTTAATTTGAAGGTGGGCTAAAAGTCTTCAGCTCTTCCTGCTGAAAATATACTTTGATCATGAGACTCAGCAGCTTCAAGGGGATCTGGGTAGAGGAAGCCTTTTATATCCAGAGTTCAGGCTAGTTTTCTTTCTCATGAGCTGGGCTGCCCTAAAACTCTAATGTAATGAATCAAGGACAGAAGATTATTTCCCCAGGCAAAGATTTTGCCCAGACTGGATTTTGTTTATATTCTAAACAAAAATTTGGTCACTAAAAAGGTGGGATCCAGCCTACCTACTTAAAAAGCATATGCTCTGTGTACTAGGAGTTAATGATTTCACTCAGCCAGGCCTGTCAGAGATTTACTAACCTTTACAGGAGCTGGATTTTAATAGAAATGAAAATGCTCAAGGTTGTTAGATGACACGTTGGATAGAGCTTCCAACTTGTAATCAGACAGTGATCCTCTTTACCTCAGTTTATTTATCTATAAAATGAGCCCAAAAAGGAAACAGCAAACTACTCCAGTATTTCTGCTAAGAAAACCCTAAATGAGAACAAAGTATCAGGCATGGTTGAAATGATTAAACATCAACAGATTAGAATGTTTTTTTCTGTAATGACCGTGTATTTAAAATCAGCCAGAGTCAGGAATTCAGGTTAAGGGAAAAAATCTTCAATCTTTATTGAAGTGAAGAGGTGAATAAGGATTGCGATAGCAATATGGGCAGCTGCGACAGGAAGCCAGCTAACAGAGGGAGATCTGAGCTGAAGGGGGCCATTGCAAATGGCAATGCCAGCAGTCTCTCCTACCCCTTCCTTTTCCACTCCCCTGCCTCTACCCACCAAAATCATCATTTCCTATACAACACATCAGGACTTGCACAAAGAGTGGGCGGGGGCCATTCTTTCTCCAAGCATATATATTAATAGAGTATGGTCCAATTACTATTTAGCCTCATGTGCTTGGGACCTCAGTGCATCAACTCAAGCCTCAGCCCATTACATCTCCTGCTTTCTTTTGTTTTAGATGATGTGTGATCATGCCATCCCTGACTCCTCTGGGAGGTCAGAGCCCCCAAGGGGAGGTGATCACACCCTCCCTGACTTCTCAGGAAAGGAGGTGAAAGCACTAAAAAGGAGATAATCACTCCCTCCCTGGAGATGTCAGGGAGATGAAAAGCACCAAAGGGAAGTGGGGGTTGCTAGCAGGTTTCTGGGCTGAAGGGTCTTATTATGCACAAACCCATCAGCATGAGAAGTATTACACAAGCACACAGCAACAACGCAGAGGCTATTAGTGATGACTCTCCCAACAGTCAGTGCAGGCTTGATGTGGTGTAACAAACATGAATTATTCACCCAAGTAACAGTATAACAAACAATATAAATCAACATTGTGTTGTAAAAGATTGCCAGAAGTCCTAGAAGGAGAGTATGTAAACAGCAGTCACACATACACCTTCTCAAGTCAAGAGATATTCCAAAACCAATCTATTGTCCATTGCTTCACATGTCAGAGAATCCAATGATCCCCCCAAGTTTTTGAAGTCCAGCAAAAGTCTTTTTATGTCTTAGGGAATCCAATGATTCCAGCAGATTTTGAAGTCCTGTAACAGTCTTATCATTTCTCAGAAAATTCAATGATTCCTGAGGGCTTTCAAGTCTTATGTCTCAAAGAATCCAATGATTCCTGAGGGATTTAAAGTCCTACAACAATCTCATGTCTCAGAGAATCCAATGATTTCTGAGGGTTTTGAAGTCCAATGATTTTCTATGTCCATGAGTCAAACGCCATAACTGCCACACTCTTTCAATGGTGAGCACAATCAGCAACAGAACCACTCGATGTTTCTTGGGTCTTCTCCTTCGTTTCAAGGGTCTGCTCTGTCTCTGAAATGGACAAGGTGAATATGGCTCATTGGCACCCATCTGATTCCTTCTCCACCTGTAGAGATACAAGCAAACCCTCTCCCCCAAGCAGTTAGCCTATCTGGTCCCTTCCATCCACCACTTTCTGGGTCTTTCCATATCACCTGGTGATTATCTAAAGATAGTGGAACTGCTCGCACTGGACACTGCCCTTCCGGTGGGTTAGAAAACCTGTCTGCCGGAGCCAGTGCATCTTTGTCAAAAATCAAGAAGTTAATAGTATAAAGTGCTAGATTTAGTAGTTCTCTAGGGTTACCTGTGGCTCCCCCTTTCTTTCTTTTGTTTTTGGAGGAGCGTCTTAATGTCTCTGTTTCTTCTCTCTACTATTGCCTGTCCTTGAGGATTAAAGGGTATGCCAGTGGTGTGTAAAATCTTATACTGTGCACAAAAGTGTGCAAAATGTTTGGAGGTGTATGCAGGACCATTGTTTGTTTTTATTGCTTGTGGCACACCCATAATTGCAAATGCTTGCATGAGCTTTTTGGACCCTTGTCGTCTTTATTTGTGGAGAGAAGCCCAAACTTTGATAGCATTAGCAGCAATTTGCTCATATGCTGCTATAGAATAATTAATCTGTACTATGACATCTGCATAAGGACTTACACCTGTTAGTAGATCACAGGTGATTGCAGCATGAATGCCACTTTGACTATTTTGTTGGGCGTGTATCCTCCAGAGCTCACTATATTCAGAAAGCCACAAGTAGTTTTGTCCAGGTTCTAGGCATATCTTTGCTAGATTCCAAATATAGCATATATTTGCTATAGATATAGATTTGCTATAGATTCATTAGGGGTCAAGATTTCAAAAGCCAAATTCTGTAATAACATCTTAACATAAGCTGATGTAGCCCCATAAAGAGTGCAAGCTTTTTTCAGGTCTTTGAGGATATCTATATCAAAAGGAGAGTATCTTCTACTTTCTTGACCTGAAGAATTAAACTGTTGAATAACGGGAAAAATGTGGTGTTGAAATTCTAATACATTTCTCCCTTCCTCTTTGGCCTTAATTAGTCCCTTTTGTAATCTATTCAAAGGAGCAGTTGAATGCAGGGTGGGAGGTGCTGGATGCTGGCAGGGAGGTGCTGATGCTGTCACTGCCCTGCCCCCCCCACTACCCCTCCTCCCTCCCTCCTGGAGGGTGGAGTTGATGCCTCAGATTCACCCCACCCTTGAGCCTCACTTAAGTCTCCATGCCCTGTGGAGATATGGCCATTAATCTGTTCTTTGTCTTCCTCCTTTATCTCAGGCTTCCCCATTTGGCTATTCCTAGAGTTTTTTCCTTTTCTTCTAGAACTTATATGCGGTATCTTAAGGCCAACTGTATCACATTGTATAAATAGAATGCCTCGATGGAAATTGAATGAGGACCGTTTTCATTGTAATATGCGGAGAGCTGTTGACCAACCAATGCCCAGTTATCTAGAGAGATTTGCTCTTCCTGTAAGAACCAAGAGGAGGTGCGTTTTAATGTACCCAGAAGTCTAGCTGCCTGTTCCCAAGTTATAAGTAGCCCTTGATCTTCTATCAGCTTAAGCAGGCTTTCTATAGCACCACTCCTGGGTGGGACCAGGGGTGGGGAGGTTGGGCTGGGGGATGGAGAATCTTTACCTAGGATCTGTCCCATTTCAGCCAAAAAGTTACTAGTTTAGTCTTTAAGAAAATAAGTTCCCTGTTTGTCTTATACTCACCTAAGTTCCTGGTCACTAGAGACTTCTTCAGTGAAAGTAGGGTCCTTGGTTCTCATGCTTGGGCGCCAAATGTAATGACTGCGTATTTAAAATCAGCCAGAGTCAGGAATTCAGGTTAAGGGAAAAATCTTCAATCTTTATTGAAGTGAAGACGTGAATAAGGATTGCGATAGCAATATGGGCAGCTGCGACAGGAAGCCAGCTAACAGAGGGAGATCTGAGCTGAAGGGGGCCATTGCAAATGGCAATGCCAGCAGTCTCTCCTACCCCTTCCTTTTCCACTCCCCTGCCTCCACCCACCAAAATCGTCATTTCCTATACAACACATCAGGACTTGCACAAAGAGTGGGCGGGGGCCATTCTTTCTCCAAGCATATATATTAATAGAGTATGGTCCAATTACTATTTAGCCTCATGTGCTTGGGACCTCAGTGCATCAATTCAAGCCTCAGCCCATTACATTTTTCCTCTACTTAAATAATTGAAAAGATCAAGGTTATCCCTAATATAGACTATATTCCTTCCATTGAAGACATTTCACACACTCATCTTTCCATCTCTATTTCTTAATAGATGGTCTTGAAGACCATAACATGTTAAGATCCTGAATTATACACTTTGAGCATAGTTCTGAAGAAACCAGATTAATTTCTCCTTTACAAGTATCAGAATAGGTCCATCAGAATATATATGATATTTGTCAAACAAAATCCAAATTAATTAGATGTAAAGAACAAGGTTTGTGTTTACTAATTTTTGACTATGAGGAACCATCTTCAGTGATAGGTCAAACATCTTATGTCATAAATGTATTACTTTCTGTATTTTTGAAATGTATGAAGAGATAATATGTAAATTACTAGAAGTGTTATTTCAATAATCCTTATAAATGATTCATAATGTACATGGAGGAGTGTGGTCCAACAGATTTGGAATCATTGAAGTAGTCTGAATATAATTTTGATGAATAGCTTACTATGAAATTGTTAGAAGACAATCTGCAAATAAAGCAAGAAAAACTTGGAAGTTATTAGCATGCATTAATAAAAAATTAGATTTCTAGAATCCTATGAATTAGTTTTATCTTATTTATTAGTACAGTGCATTGTAAGCTTTTTTTTTTTTTTTAGGACTAGAGGTTAGCATGGCGGCTAGCATATAGTAATTTAAAAATCTTGTGGATTGATTGAATGTAGAAGGAAGGAAAAAAGAAAGGCAGGCAGTATGAAGGGGAGAAAGGAGGAAGAAAATGTCATATTTGATTAATATATGATGATGACTAAATTAATTAGATGCAAATCTTGTAGTTTTGCAATTACCTTTTTTCTTTCTCTTTTCATCCATACATGCATGTATGAGTGTACAGTTATAATTATTCATATTCTCATCTATTCAGAAGCAAAGCTAATTTTCTAAATTTTATTAAGAATATGAAACACATTATCTTAGGAGGTAATGCCATTCTTAACTACAAGGATCCCAAAACAATACTGTATTTCTAGAGTACTTTGACAAACTTAGGCATTTAATAAAGTGCCTAAATTTGAACACCTTGACTCCTGTACACTTTTCAACCAAATGCATGCTTTTCATTTTTTACATTACAGAAAGGTGCTACAAATATCATGAACAACAGGATAGATTGGTGATGGAGCTTCATATTAATAGGTTTTATTCCTTTGCTTTTTGTGAATTTGTAGTATTCAGTTTGTGTTGATTTATGGGAGCAACCTTTGTATTCAGGGCAAATACGTATCTAAACACAATTTATTCAGGGTGGCTTTCAAAGACTGACTCAGAATATTTGCTGGAATAATCACTTGAGCAAAGATAGTATAGCTAAAATATTTTTCTCAATAATTCTGATTACAGACTCAATGCTTGCATTTTCATGTAAATTTCAACTAAACCTTCTGTCTGTGTTTATTTGAGTTATATATCTAGATATCTTTTAAATCTTGAATCTTATTTAAATGCTTAACACTTCAGGTTTAAAAATACATTTCTCATCAATCTCAGACTCACTGTCAACTCCATATTATCAGTCAACAGCAGCCTTTCAACCATTTCCAATATTTTTACTGTTCAAATTCGCTTCACTACTAGCACTTGTGTTTATTTTAACCCCATTGATGCCACTGAAGAAATCACGAACTACAGCATCATCTCTTGATTTTTTGGTTCAAATACAGCTAAATTGTAAAAAGGCAAAAGAAATAAAGAAATTGCATAAAGGAACATTATCTAAAGTAAATTTAAGAAATTTTTCATGGAATTTTTTCGGTTTTAATTTGGAGTGATATTTAAGCCAGTTTTATACAATTGACCTGGTCAAATAATTATATTTCCACCCATTTGGGGGTAATTTCATAAAATGATAGATCTAGGTTATTTAAATTAGATATCTCTATAAAATTTTCAGATTCGGGTTTGTCTACGGTCACAGGAAATAAGCATTAAAGTTAATATTTAAATTCACTTCTAACTCTAGAGACAGACCAGGTTCTTAACTCTATACCAATCTATCTATTACATTCAGCTGAATTAAGCAAACATTGGCTTATTGTGTATACAATGATGTATTAAGTGTAAGGAGTGATTCAAAAATTGGGCATATGAAGCATGCAGCCTGGTCCCCTGTAAAATCTGGAAGATGATCAATCACTTATGGTAGGAGAAAAGAGTTCAACATTCACATAGAGATAGCATAAGATAATAGGAAAAAGTTTTTGATACAGAATAAAAGAAAACTGGTTTGAAACTCTGCTTTTGACACTTGTGTAATCATAGGAAAGTCACAACGTTCCTTAGTCTAATTTTTCTTATTTATAAAAAGAGCAAAATAATATAATATTACCTACTCACAGAGTTGTAAATATGTACTAATGTGCATAATACAAAAAAAATTTTGAAAACCTTAAAATCACATAAGTGACAACAATTATTATTTTTACCTGGGGCCTATTATCAGATTTCCATATATTAAATTATAACATTTGGTAATTAATATTTTAATATATGTGAGTATATGTATGCCTATACTTATGTGTATGTATATATGTATATTTATATACATATGTAACATTACACTACATACATAATGAGTAACTCTAATAACAATGGAATAAAATCAGCAAACATTTCATTTTTTAGCTATTAGTGACAATATCTTATTCACTAGCCATCAGGGGAAAGATCAGCTAATACATCAAAAGACTCAGAACTATAGATGACTTAGAAATGTTGTCTTTTCCACAAAACCCTGTCTTGTAAACCAGTCAGGAAGGTTCACTGTTTCAACAACCTCTTGGCTAATCTGACATTGATATAAAACTTGCCATTTACATGAAAATGCCAGCCCTTATGCAAGACCTTATGTGGCATTCCTGTGAGCTGAATGACCTATGCAATTTCTACTACATGAATATTCACAGAATCAAGGTTTTATTCTTATAAAATTTAGACACAATATTTAAGAAAAAATATGAAGAATTAATAGAGAGGATTGGATCCAAGCCAAATCTTAATATCTTAATTTTTACTTAAACTACTTGTAAAAGAGAAGAAGTATACTAGTCATTATTAGAATACTTATTTAAAAAAAGCATTAAGGGAAAAATATCTTAGGACCACAGTATTTTACTCAGTATCCCATTGTATCAAATCAATAATCAGATGATCAACACAGATTCAATTAATCAATAAATATTTCCATTCAATAACCCAACATCATTTTGAAAATGGTATTAACTCTAGAACATATGTATTCCCTCCAGGTTAAAGGTAGTATAGCCTTATGAAAGCAAGAATTTATTTATTTTTTGTTCGATTTTTGTATTTCTAATGCTTACCCTAGTATGTGTAATATAATAGGTAATTAATAAATGTTTGTTCAGCAAATAAGATATATTTGCATGTATGCTACACTAGATAATTTTTCTTTTTATGTTGTTCTTAGGAGAAACATGATAACTGTGTCTAAATGACTGAAGGGCTGTCCTTGGATTCAAAGAATAGAACTAAGAGTAAGAGTGAAATGTAGAAGAAGTTAGATTTTTGGTTCAGTATAAAAGGTTCCTGTGCAATTTAAGTGGTCCCCAAATGAGTGGCCTTGTAAAGCAAAGAATATTTCATCAAAGTGTTTAGTCAGAAGCTGGATGACATTGAATACTTTGCTGCCTCTGAGTTTTTGTCCACTTCATTTTCTATGCCTGCTCAGCTCTCTCCCAATCCTAATTTCTGTCTATGCAAATTCCACCAGCTGGGCCCAGACTAAGTCTTCTGTATGGAAATTTCTCTGATTTGTATAGTACAGTGACTTGCATATGTGTTATATTTTCCTACTATTGTAGATAGTTTAAGGGCAAGGGACCATGTCTTATAAAACTTTGCATATCACTGAGACCAAGGCTCTGCAAATACTAGATATTGAATAAATATTTATTGAATTTTTTTGAATGAATACTCCAGGTAGAAAGAAGTAGCCTCTCTTCTCTGAACTGTCAGAGAATTTTGTTTGGAGCTCCCTTAAAATCCCCACTTTCTGTTTTTATATACAGCTGTAATCTTCTTTATTTATAAGACTTCAGGTTCTTTTGAGGTAAAAATATTATTGTTCTCTTCTAGAATCAACCATAATCTCTTCCAAAGAAATGTTCAGTAAATGTTTGTTATATAAATCTGTTAGAAACATTGCAAAAGATTCTCATATTTGGAAAATTATTGACTAGATGACTGCAAAGACCCTTTCCTGTTCAAAGATGCTGTGATTTTAGAAAAAAATAGGAAATCTCTACAAATATCTGGTTCATTTGTCATTTATTGAAGATATATTCTTAGTCTTTTTTTGCATAAAAACTTTAAGGCAAAGAGATATAATAGTAACCTTAAATGTTATAGATTCAAAATAAGGGGCAAATTGTATAGGAAAAATAAGTAACCTATATCATTTCTATCTTTTGAACAACTCTGATATCTTGCTTGAAATATACCCTTGAATACACATTTTTATGTAATTATATTTAATCCTTCTTTACACATCTGGTTCTAGTCTCAATTTCTTCATGACCATTACAGTCTACAACTAACTTACTACAACTAACTCCAATTCTTCAAATATATGTGGCTTTCTAATTTTTCAAGGTCTCAGTTTTTATCATTGTTGTTGTTGTTTAGAAAATGTATATAAATATTCCCAAACTCAAAGAGTAGTTGAGAAAATGTTTTTTGAATCTTAAAGGGCTGTAGAAATGTGAATTCTTATTCTGATTTCCTATGTAGCACTTAATCTAAACGAATCATTTAGCACTCACAAGGTAAGTTTTTAATTATTATTTAACTTTCTTTTCAGGTATAATTTTTTTTAGCAATAGAGGGCAGAGAATCTTTCTTTTACTGTACTCATATGTATTCCCAAATATCTGAGAGCAAAACAGATGTGTGAGCAGAAAAACAAAGACCAATGACAACAAGGATTGTCTGCAGAACTATAAGGATGATATAAAGAAGTATGAATATATTAAAGTTAGTAAGTTTATTCTCATTTGACTTTCAAAGAAGAGAAGACTGTTTCCCCCCCACCCCCTTTGGTTTGGGTTTTTTGAATGCATAATACAAAGTATCAAGTAGCATAAATCATTTTTTTTTTGGTTCTGATAAACCCAGTGTCTTTGAACCACACAAAATTTTAGACCTGATTGATTGAGCAATACTTTTGAACCCTGGCTGCTATCAAAGTACTATTAAATTCATTCTCCCTGAGGAGATGTGTCCTATATGTGAAGATAAAAAAATGCTATCCATAGAATTAGAACTCCTGTAGTTTATTTGTAGGGTTCCAAACTTAACAAATTAACTCAACAAAAGTTAAGTCTTCCCTTTATCTACCCCCATCACTACAATATTACCTGTGGATATCATTGTTTATTGACAGTTAAAGGATGACGTAGCCTATATATTTTTCAGATTTACTTTTTTGAAAACTAATGACAATTTAGGAAAAAGGGGAACAGTCTAAAGATATATCAAATGTAAAACAACTTTAATTCTTAGGAATTTAAAACTGGACTATCCAAATTAGTTTTTGTAATTGTTGCTGTTGCTGTAGTTTTCCAATATACTTGGAAATATATCAATATTTTCATAAATTTGCAATTAATTTTTAGAATTTATAGATGCTCTTTATATAGAAGAAAACAGCAGAATCTCATGTGATTTTAAACCAAACTGAACATCCTGAAAAATAAGCATGAAAAGAGTCCTTAGATATAATAGGCAGGGGGGATGACCATCAATCCACAACATCTATAAATCTCAGGATTAAAGCCCGCAACATAATGTCAACCTTGAAATAGGATATATAGTGAAATACTAAGAAACAGTAAAAATCTATAATAATAATAATAATAAAACCCAATACTAATTGGCTTTTTAAATGATTATTATAGATTTTTATTTACTAGTTATATGCATGGGTGATTTTACAGCATTGACAATTGCCAAACCTTCTGTTCCAATTTTTCCCTCCTTCCCCTCACTCCCTACCCTAGATGGTAGGATGACCAATATATGTTAAATATGTTAAAGTATAAATTGAATACAAAATAAGTATAAATGTCCAAACCATTATTTTGCTGTACAAAAAGAATCAGACTCTGAAATATTGCACATCTGTGAAGGAAATCAAAGCTGCAGGGGGGCAAAAATAGAGGGATTGGGAATTCTATGTAATGGTTCTTAGTCATCTCCCAGAGTTCTTTCCCTGGGTGTAGCTGGTTCAGTTCATTACTGCTCCATTGGAACTGATTTGGTTCATCTCATTGCTGAAGATGGCCAGGTCCATCAGAATTGATCATCATATAGTATTGTTGTTGAAGTATATAATGATCTCCTGGTCCTGCTCATTTCACTCAGCATCAGTTCATGTCAGTCTCTCCAGGCCTTTATGAAATCATCCTGCTGGTCATTTCTTACAGAACAATAATATTCCATAATATTCATATACCACAATTTATTCAGCCATTTTCCAATTGATGGGCATCCACTCAGTTTCCAGTTTCTGGCCACTACAGAAAGGGCTGCCACAAACATTCTTGTACATACAGGTCCCTTTTCCTTCTTTAAAATCTCTTTGGGATATCAGCCCCGTAGTAACACTGATGGATCAAAGTATATACACAGTTTGATAACTTTTTGCGTATAGTTCCAAATTGCTCACTAGCAATGATGTATTCACAATTCCACCAATAATCTATGTGTCCCAGTTTTCCCACACCCCCTCCAACATTCCATATTACCTTTCCCTATCATTCTAGCCAATCTGACAGGTATGTAGTGGTATCTCAGAGTTGTCTTAATTTGCATTTCTTTGATTAATAATGCTATGGAGCATCTTTTCATATGATAGAAATAGTTTCAATTTCTTCTTCTGAGAATTGTCTGTTCATATCCTTTGACCATTTACTAATTGGAGAATAGCTTGATTTCTTATAAATTAGAGTCAATTCTCTATATATTTTGGAAATGAGGCGTTTATCAGAACCTTTGACTGTAAAAATGTTTTCCCAGTTTATTGCTTCCCTTCTAATCTTGTCTGCATTAGTTTTGTTTGTACAAAAACTTTTCAATTTGATATAATCAGAATTTTCTATTTTGTGATCAATAATGATCTCTAGTTCTTTAGTCACAAATTCCTTCCTCCTCCACAGGTCTGAGAGGTAAACTATCCAGTGTTCCTCTAATTTGTTTATAATCTCATGCTTTATGCCTAGGCTATGAACCCATTTTGGCCTTATCTTGGTATATGGTGTTAAGTATGGATCAATACCTAGATTCTACCATACTAATTTCCAATTTTCTTAGCAGCTTTTGTCAAACAGTGAGTTCTTATCCCAAAAGCTGGGGTCTTTGGATTTGTCAAACACTAGATTATTAAAGTTATTGACTATTTGTCCTTTTAACTTAACCTATTCCGCTGATCAACTAGTCTATTTCTTAGCCAATACCAAATGGTTTTGGTAATTGTTGGTTTATAATAAAATTTTAGATCTTGACTTTTTGTTTTTCCATATGAACTTTGTTGTTATTTTTTCTAGGTCATTAAAATAGTTTTTTTGGGAGTCTAATTGGTATAGCGCTAAATAAATAGATTAGTTTAGATAGTATTGTAATCTTTATTATATTTGTTCACCCTATCCAAGAGCATTTAATATTTTTCCAATTGGTTAGATATGACTTTATTTATGTGGCAAGTATTTTGTAGTTTTATTTATTAATTCAATTTTTTTTTAATTTTCAATATTATTAATTTCTCCTTTTAATTTTAGAATTTCAAGTTTAGTATTTGTTTGGGGGGTTTTAATTTGGTCTTTTTCTAGCTTTTTAGGTTGCAAGCCCAATTCATTGATCTTCTCTTTCTCTATTTTATTAAAGTAAGCCTCTAAAGATATAAAATTTCCCGTTATTACTGCTTTGGCTGCATCCCACAAATTTTGGTATGATGATTTCATTATCTTGAGTGAAATTATTAATTTTGTGTCTATAATTTGCTGTTTTACCCAATCATTCTTTAAGATGAGATTATTTAGTTTCCAATTACGTTTTGGTCTATTTACCCCTAACATTTTGTTGAATGTAGTTCTCATTGCATTGTGATCTGAAAAGAAAGCATTTACTATTTCTGCCTTCCTGCATTTAATTTTGAGGTCTTTATGTCCTAAAACATGGTCAGTTTTTGTATAGGTTCCATGAACTGCTGAGAAGAAAGTATACTCCTTTCTGTCACCATTCAGTATTCTCCAAAGATCTATCATACCTAATTTTTCTAATATTCTATTTACTTCTTTAATTTCTTTCTTATTTGTTTTGTGGTTTGACCTATCTAATTCTGAGAGTGCAAGGTTGCGATCTCCCATTATTACAGTTTTGCTGTCTATTTTTTCTTGCAACTTTCTTAACTTCTCCTTTAGGAAGTTAGATACTATACCACTTGGTGCATATATGTTTAATATTGATAATGTGTCATTGTCTATGCTACTCTTAAGTAAGATATAATTTCCTTCCTTATCTCTTTTAATTAGATCAATTTTTGCTTTTGCTTGATCTGAGATAAGAATGGCTACCCCTGCTTTTTTGACTTCTTCTGAAGCATAATAGATTCTGCTCCAGCCTTTTACCTTTAGTCTGTATGTATCTCCCTGCTTTAAATGTGTTTCCTGTAAACAACATATTGTAGGTTTCTGACTTTTGATCCAGTCTGCTATCTGCCTCCTCTTTTTGGGAGAGTTCATCCCATTCACATTTAAGGTTAAAATTACTAATTCTGTATTTCCTGCCATTCTAATATCCTCAGATTATGCTTTTCTTTTTTTTTGCCCTCCTTCCCTCCTTCTCTAGTATTAAACTTATTGGTCCCACTTGTGTCACGCAGTTCTCCCTCTTTAGTATTCCTCCTTCCTCCCTTTGAATCCCTTCCCCTTTCTTGTACCCTTCCCTTATTACTCTTTTTCTCTTCCCTTTCCCTTTCCTACTTTTTAATGAGTTGAAAAAAGATTCTCTGTAAAACAAAATGTCAATTATTTTTTCTTTGAGCCAACCCTGAGGAGAATAAGATTCACACAATATTCCTCTCCCTCTCTATTACCTCAGATATAGGTTTCCTTTGCCTCTTTGTGGGATGCAGTTTCCCTCTTTTTAATCTCCCCTTTTCCCTTTTTCTGACATTATCCTGTTTCCATTTCTACTTCCCTTTTTTATGTTATATCAGTAAAATCAAATTATACATGTGGTCTTTATGTATATCCACAAAGAAATACAGTTCTCAAGAGTTCTTTTTACCTTTTTTTTCTGCTTCTCTCTTTTTTTTTAATTTAAATTTTATTTTATTTAATAATAACTTTGTATTGACAGAATCCATGCCAGGGTAAATTTTACAACATTATCCCTTGCACTCGCTTACGTTTCGCTTTTTCCCCTCTCTCCCTCCACGCCCCCCCCCCCAAGATGGCAAGCATATGTTAAATATGTTGCAGTATATCCTAGATACAATACATATTTGCAGAACCGAACAGTTCTCCTGTTGCACAGGGAGAATTGGATTCAGAAGGTAAAAATAACTCGGGAAGAAAATCAAAAATGCAAATAGTTCACATTCATTTCCCAGTGTTCCTTCTTTGGGTGTAGCTGTTTCTGTCCATCATTTATCCATTGAAACTCAGTTAGGTCTCTTTGTCATAGAAATCCACTTCCATCAGAATACATCCTCATACAATATCGTTGTCACCGTGTATAATGATCTCCTGGTTCTGCTCATCTCACTTAGCATCAGTCCATGTAGGTCTCTCCAAGCCTCTCTGTATTCATCCTGCTGGTCATTCCTTACAGAGCAATAATATTCCATAACATTCATATACCACAATTTACCCAGCCATTCTCCAATTGATGGGCATCCATTCATTTTCCACTTTCTAGTCACTACAAACAGGGTTGCTACAAACATTTTGGCACATACAGGTCCCTTTCCCTTTTTTAGTATCTCTTTGGGGTATAAGCCCAATAGAAACACTGCTGGATCAAAGGGTATGCACATTTTGATAACTTTTTGGGCATAATTCCAAATTGCTCTCCAGAATGGTTGGATTCGTTCACAACTCCACCAACAATGCATCAGTGTCCCCGTTTTCCCGCATCCCCTCCAACATTCATCATTATTTTTTCCTGTCATCTTAGCCAATCTGACAGGCGTGTAGTGATATCTCAGAGTTGTCTTAATTTGCATTTCTCTGATCAATAGTGATTTGGAACACTCTTTCATGTGAGTGGTAATAGTTTCAATTTCATCATCTGAAAATTGTCTGTTCATATCCTTTGACCATTTATCAATTGGAGAATGGCTTGATTTCTTATAAATTTGAGTCAGTTCTCTATATATTTTGGAAATGAGGCCTTTATCGGAACCTTTAACTGTGAAAATGTTTTCCCAGTTTGTTGCTTCCCTTCTAATGTTGTTTGCATTAGTTCTGTTTGTACAAAGGCTTTTTAATTTGATATAATCAAAATTTTCTATTTTGTAATCAGTAATGGTCTCTAGTTCATCTTTGGTCACAAATTTCTTTCTCCTCCACAAGTCTGAGAGATAAACTATCCTGTGTTCCTCTAATTTATTTATAATCTCGTTCTTTATGCCTAGGTCCTGGACCCATTTTGATCTTATCTTGGTATATGGTGTTAAGTGTGGGTCCTTGCCTAATTTCTGCCATACTAATTTCCAGTTATCCCAGCAGGTTTTATCAAATAATGAAATCTTATCCCAAAAGTAGAATCTTTGGGTTTGTCAAACACTAGATTGCTATAGTTGACTATTCTGTCTTGTGAACCTAACCTTTGCCACTGATCAACTAACCTATTTCTTAGCCAATACCAAATGGTTTTGGTGACTGCTGCTTTATAATATAATTTTAGATCAGGTACAGTTAGACCACCTTCATTTGATTTTTTTTTTCATTAATTCCCTTGAGATTCTCGACTTTTTATTGTTCCATATGAATTTTGTTGTTATTTTTTCTAAATCATTAAAATATTTTCTTGGAAGTCTGATTGGTATAGCACTAAATAAATAATTAGTTTAGGGAATATTGTCATCTTTATTATATTCGCTCTGCTTCTCTTGAGTCCTAAGGTTGGAGATCACATTTTTTGTTTAGATCTGTTTTTTTTAGATCTGTTTAGATTTTTTTTTTCCTTAGAAACAAATGGAATTCTTCTGTTTCATTAAATGTCCATCTTCTTTCATGGAAGAAAATGCTCAATTTATCTGGGTAGTTTATTCTTGTTTGTATTCCAAGTTCTTTTAACTTTCAGAATATCAGATTCTAGGCCCTTTGATTCTTTAATGTGGATACAGCCCAGACCTTGAGTGATTCTTATTGTGGCACCTCAGTATTTGAATTGTTTTTTCCTAGCTGCTTGTAATATTTTTTCCTTAGTCTGATAGTTCTGAAATTTGGCCACCATGTTTCTTGTAGTTTTTATTTTAGGGTCTTTCTCAAAAGGTGTTCAATAAATTCTTTCAATGCCTATTTTACCTTCTAATTCTATTACATCTGGGCAGTTCTCTTTGATGATTTCCTTTAAAATAATATCTAGGTCCTTTTTTTTTCATCATAATTTTAGGGAAGTCTAATAATCCTCAGATTATCTCTCCTAGATCTATTTTCCAGGGTTTTTTTTTTTGGTTTTGTTTTTCCAAGTAGATTGTTAATGTTTTTTTCTAATTTTTCTTTTCTTTTCTTTTTTTTTTTTTTCTTTTTTTTTTTTCTTTTCTTTTTTTTCTTTTTTTTTTTTTTTTGGTTTTGCTTGACTGCTTTGTGATGTCTCAATGAATCATTTATTTCTATTTGTTCAGTTCTGATTTTTAATGAGTTATTTTCTTCATTAGCTTTTTTTTTAGTTCTTTTCGTATATGTCCAATTGAGTTTTTAAATGAGTTGTTTTGCTCTATGGAATTTTTTTTCCATTTCACTATTTTTTTTTTTTTAGTGAGTTATTTTCTTTTTCCAATTCACAAATCCTGCTTTCTTCAGAGTTCTTTCTTTTCCAATTCACAAGTCCTACTTTCCTGGGATTTCTTTACCTTTTCCAATTGACAAATTCTATTTCTCTGCCCTTCCAGGGAGTTCTTTCCCTTTTCCAATTCACATTTCAGGAAGTTGTTTCTCTCTTGCATAGCTTCTCTTTCCTTTCCCCATTTTTCTTCTAATTCTTTTAATATTTTTAATAGTCTCTTCTATGAGAGATTTGTGTGATGGGAACCAGATTACATCCCCCTTTGCAGTTTTGTCTGGAGACTGTTTGCTATTAGTCTCCTCGGGTTTGAAAACCTACTCTCTGTCTGTATAGAAGCTATTGATTGTCCTTTTGATTTTTTTACTCATTTTTTAAAAAGCCTGTAAGGCCTACCTTCAGGTCAAGGAGGACCTGAAGCTGTTATGCAGCTTCCTCTGCAGAACAGGGATAGGTATATGGACAGTAGGTGTCCTGCAAATGGGCTGCAAAGAGTGGCAAGGTACGGGTGTGCTCTGGGAAAAAGTTCCCCACTGGAAGTGACTCAGACCTATGTAGCATAGGGCCAAGCTGGGGAAGTGCTCAGTAAAGAATCCCCCTCAGTGAAAATTAACAACTGCCCTGGGGTTCGAGTTTGAGCAGTGAAAGTGTCACTACCTCAAGCCAAAGCCCTCTGTGGGACTGTGGGTATTAGCAGTTGACCAGCATATAGCCTGGCACAGACTGGAAGTTTCTCTGCCCAGGGAAGCACAGTCACACTGTGGAAGTTCTGTTGCCCCAGCCTGAGCCCCACACTGTGCAGATGGGAGGCTGCCCCGGGCTGAACCCCCCTGCCGTGCAGGTTCATAACTGCCCCGGCCTGTGCTGCAGAATGAAGCTGCACAGCTCTGCCATGGTCTGTGCTGAGTCACTTCTGGTTTTGGGTGGATGTAGCCAGATCTTTGTAAGGTTCTGGCATTTTTTTTTAGAGTATTCTCTACTTTGGGCTTTAATTTCTCTGCTGGTCTGCTTTGTAACCAAGGCAGAGCAGTCAGCTTATGGCAGAGTCATCTCTATAACTTTTCTAACCACAGAGGTCATCCCTACCCTTGGTCCACGCTGGACCTTAGCCTTTGGTTCTGTCCCTGCTTGCAGTGATTTGTTCTGGCTGCTCAGGACAAACATTTTCTGGCAATTTTCCAGATTATCTTCAGCTGGTAAATTGCACTTCCAATCTTCATGAATTTTACCAGTCAAGTGCTATTTTTGAGCCTGAATTTAATAATTGGTCGTGAGGGAATGAGAGGAGCTTAGAAATTCGTATATGCCTTCTCCATCATCTTGGCTCTGCCCCCAACAATACTAATTGTTAAAAAAAGGAAGTACAAAGATAGTTGTGTGAAGCTCTTTAAAATTTAACTTTGCTTCTGAAGATAGGACAAATATGTCTAAGTTTAACAATTACAATAGTCTATAATAATAGTGATAGTTAAAAAGTGTTAAGCATACATTTTTATTGGTTAACAGAAAACAAAATGGGATAAGTAATTTAATATTAGTTTAATAATTCTGAAGCTCTAGGAAGAAATTCATTTTCTTACCTACCTTATGTCCCTTATGTCGCTGAGGAGCCTGAACATAATTGGCCTATTCTGCTCTTCCAATCCTAAAATTAAATGATATTTTCGACATCATTATTTTTAACCTCCTTTCCCTTATTTCCAGAAATTGTGTGTATATATATATATATATATATATATATATATATATATATACACACACATATATATAATATCTGTATATATAATTAATTTATACCTACACCATATTATATGTAGATAATCACACATAATTATATAAAGGTGCATAATATTGTTTATAATATATAATAATAAATTATATAAATTTAGTTATATACCATATGTGATATATTTTATAATTATATACCAGATTATAGTTATATTAAAATATGTTACATATCATACATCCACATATTCATATATATTTTCTCCTATTGACAAAAGTTTCTCCCTGTTTTTCAATGACTTCCTCTCTCTTCTCCTTTAGTCTTGTTCCAGAAACAACTATACCTCTCTCATGAATCTTCCTTTCCTCTCTTTACTGATTCTTTCTCCACTTAAAACTTTTCAGAGCTCCCCTGATTTAAAAGAAAGCAACAGCAACAAATAATAATTTTAACTGACATTCATCTCATGTCTCTTTCTTTCTATTGCAATCCTGGAGGAAGTCAGAAAATTGTGCTCACTATAGATATGTATAATCAAAAGTCAGGTAGACATTATTCAATCTATGGTAATTCTATCCTTCCTTTCTTTTTCTTTTTCTTCCTTCCTCCCTCCTTCTCTCTCTCTCTCTCTCTCTCTCTCTTTCTCTCTCTCTCTCTCTCTCTCTCTCTCTCTCTCTCTCTTCCTTTCTTTTTCTTCCTCTCTCTTTCTTTTTCTCTCTCTCTCTTTCTCTTCTTCCTTCCTTTCTTTTTCTTTCTTTCTCTTCTTTCTCTTTCTTTCTTTCTTTTCACTTTCATTCTCTAAGAGAACCAAAGACATCAGGAAGGTAATATTATGACTTGCAAATGAATTGCATTTAAGTGAGACAGGGCTATGCAAAGTCACCAGACTTATTCTCTTTTCAGTAGCTATTTCTTTTTCTTTCCACTATAGTGGAAATGACTAAGGATGCAATGAGGAACCTTATCCATTTTAAACTAAAGTCTTCAACAGGTGTCAGTTTGTCTAAGACAATGGCCACACAGTGCTTAAGGCACGGTAAAAAATGAGATTTCTTAGATTCATCTCTTCTATATAGTCAATGGAACTACTTTCATTTTCTGATTAGTCTCTTGATTTCCTATGCTATCTGTCTTCTCCAAAGTAAAGTTACCACACTGAATTTTTTTTTAGCCCTCTTGCTCCATTCCTTGATGGTTTCATCTAATTTTATAGTTTCAGCTACAAATGCAAACTACAGTTAAGAAAAATTAGCCCTAGGCACAACTTTGTTCTATTCGTGGAGAAATTGGGAGAGCTTGAAATTTACCAACCTGCTCCCCATCTTCCCAGAATCCTCCAAGTATTTTTAATACACATACATATATGTGCACATATAAGTGTGGACACACACACAAAGGAAATACCAGGTGATTTTTTTTTGGGGGGGGGGATAGCACTAGTAGTCAGGATTACCAGGAAAGAATTCCAACTGTATCAGTTGATAGAATTTTGCATGTACTTTGGTTAAAGATTTTCAAAGACTTTGATGAAAAGGGAAGGCCTCCCAGCAAGGTGTAAAGATGGAGATAACCTGGAAAAATGGCATATTGTATATGAATGCAAGAAATCTATTCATTTTACTGGAACATATAATGCATAAATGTGAATAATAAGTGTATATACATAATTAGTCTAGTAATGAAGAGTAGAGCTAAGTTATTATTATTTTTGAATATTCTTCAATACTCAAACCAAGTTTCGTAACTACTCATATATTTAACAGTAGTAACAGAGTGGTTAATTATCAAGGATTGACAGTCATACTTTACTCTTGTATTCCCAACTAAGAAAAATAACTTAGACCTTAGAATGAGGAAACCAAAATAGATAACAGGAATTCAATGCCCATGATAAATAAGGAAGTTTTAAAAGAGCAACTAATTGTCATTTATGAATTACAGTCATCTAAGCTAGAAAAGGGTGAGGTTTAAAATAACTGGCATCTATGACTGCTGAAAGATAGAAGTGAACATTATAGTACATATGTAGTAATACTAGAAAACTTGAGAAGAATAGTTGAGGTGCCATCAGAATAGAGGATACCAAAAGGCCTAGTTTTCAAAAAAGAAAAGAGAGAGAGAATGAAAAGAAAGAAAAAGAGAAAGGAAGAAAGAAAGAGAAAGAAACAAAGAAAAAAGAAAGAAGAAAACAAAGAAAAGACTATTAAAAAACCATCATGTATGAGGCAGCTATATGGTGCAGTGGTTAATGCACCAACCCTAAATTGAGGAGGACCTCAGTTCAAATTTGGGCTCAGACACTTTACACTTCCTAGCTGTGTGATCCCTAGGCAAGTCACTTAATCCCAATTGCCTCAGCAAAAGCAAAAAAAAAATAATGTGTTCAACTAAGAATAAGTTATACCATGCTAAAAGTATTATTTTTAAATGGTTGTTGAACAAGCAGATCAGAAAAATATTGTAGATATATTTTACCTAGATTTCAAGTTGCTGCTAATATAATAACATGATTTAACAGTAAGATTTAAACTATTTCTAGTCATATGAAAAGATGCTCCAAGTCATTATTAATCAGAGAAATGCAAGTTAAGACAACTCTGAAAAACCACTATACACCTGTCAGATTAGCTAGAATGACAGGGAAAGATAATGGGGAATGCTGGAGGGGATGTGGGAAAACTGGGACGCTGATACATTGTTGGTGTAATTGTGAATACATCCATTAGGCATGGACCCACACTTAACACCATATACCAAGATAAGATCAAAATGGGTCTATGACCTAGGCATAAAGAACGAGATTATAAATAAATTAGAGGAACATAGAATAGTTTATCTCTCAGACTTGTGGAGGAGAAAGAAATTTGTGACCAAAGATGAACTAGAGACCATTACTGATCACAAAATAGAAAATTTCGATTACATCAAATTAAAAAGCCTTTGTACAAATAAAACTAATGCAAACAAGATTAGAAGGGAAGCAACAAACTGGGAAAACATTTTCACAGTTAAAGGTTCTGATAAAGGCCTCATTTCCAAAATATATAGAGAACTGACTCAAATTTATAAGAAATCAAGCCATTCTCCAATTGATAAATGGTCAAAGGATATGAACAGACAATTTTCAGAGGATGAAATTGAAACTATTACCACTCATATGAAAGAGTGTTCCAAATCATTATTGATCAGAGAAATGCAAATTAAGACAACTCTGAGATACCACTACAGACCTGTCAGATTGGCTAAGATGACAGGAAAAAATAATGATGAATGTTGGAGGGGATGCGGGAAAACTGGGACACTAATGCATTGTTGGTGGAGTTGTGAACGAATCCAACCATTCTGGAGAGCAATCTGGAATTATGCCCAAAAAATTATCAAATTGTGCATACCCTTTGATCTAGCAGTGTTTCTATTGGGCTTATATCCCAAAGAAATACTAAAGAAGGGAAAGGGACCTGTATGTGCCAAAATGTTTGTAGCAGCCCTGTTTGTAGTGGCTAGAAACTGGAAAATGAATGGATGCCCATCAATTGGAGAATGGCTGGGTAAATTGTGGTATATGAATGTTATGGAATATTATTGTTCTGTAAGAAATGACCAGCAGGATGAATACAGAGAGGACTGGAGAGACTTACATGAACTGATGCTAAGTGAAATGAGCAGAACCAGGAGATCATTATACACTTCGACAACGATATTGTATGGGGACATATTTTGATGGAAGTGGATTTCTTTGACAAAGAGACCTGAGTTTCAATTGATAAATGATGGACAGAAGCAGCTACACCCAAAGAAAGAACACTGGGAAACGAATATGAACTATCTGCATTTTTGTTTTTCTTCCCGGGTTATTTATACCTTCTGAATCCAATTCTCCCTATGCAACAAGAGAACTGTTCGGTTCTGCAAACATATATTGTATCTAGGATATACTGCAACAAATCCAACATATAAAGGACTGCTTGCCATCTAGGGGAGGGGGTGGAGGGAGGGAGGGGAAAAAAATTGGAACAGAAACGAGTGTCAATATAAAGTAATTATTAAATAAAAAAAATTAAAAAAAAATTGTGAATACATCCAGCCATTCTGGAGAGCAATTTGGAACTAAGCTCAAAAAACTATCAAACTATGCATACTCTTTGACCCAGCAGTGTTACTACTGGGCTTATATCCCAATGAAATTTTAAAGAAGGGAAAGGGGCCTGTATGTGCAAGAATGTTTGTGGCAGCCCTCTTTGTAGTGGCCAGAAACTGGAATCTGAGTGGATGCCCATCAATTGGACAATGGCTGAATAAATTGTGATATATGATTATTGTGGAATATTATTGTTCTGTAAGAAATGACCAGCAGGATGATTTCAGAAAGGCCTGGAGAGACTTACATGAACTGATGCTGAGTGAAATGGGCAGGACCAGAAGATCATTATATACTTCAACAACAATACTATATGATAATCAATTCTGATGGACGTGGCTCTCTTCAACAATGAAGATGAATCAAATCAGTTCCAATAGAGCAATAATGAACTGAACCAGCTACATCCAGAGAAAGAACTCTGGGAGTTGACTATGAACCACTACATAGAATTCTCAATCCCTCTATTTTTTGTCTGCCTGCATTTTTGATTTCCTTCACAGGCTAATTGTACACTATTTCAAAGTCCAACTCTTTTTATACAGCAAATTAACTGTTTGGACATGTATACATATATTGTATTTAACATATACTTTAACATATTCAACATTTTTTGGTCAACCTGCTATCTGGGGGAAGGGGTAGGGGAAAGGAAGGAAAAAGTTGGAACAAAAGGATTTGCAACTGTCAATGCTGAAAAATTACCTATGCATATATCTTGTAAATAAAAAGCTATTTAAAAAACAGTAAGATTCAAAGAGTAGACAATAGTGGGTCAATATAATGAGTGCCCCAGTGATCTCTTTGATCCTGTGCTTTTTAAAACTTTTTAGATAACATAAATAAAGGCACATATAATGAGTCTGTAGAATGGCAGTTAAACACTGAATAGCAAAATCAGAATAAAAAATCTGACAAATAAGAATGCACTGGAATAAATGGAAGAAAATTAATTTAATAAAAATGTACAACTATTACACTTGGTTTCAAAGCATTTCCCTATGACAGTAGATCAGGGACATAGCTAGACAATATGTCTAAAAAAAGATCTAAGAGTTTTCAAAAATGGAAGTTTCAGAAGTACTTGGCCAAGTGGTAAGGTATCAAAAGGAGAAAAAAATAAAAAAAAATCTTATGTAGGGCTGGCCTGCATTGAGAGGTATGTATTTCAAACAATAAACAAATAAGTAATCTCTCTGAATTCTTTTTTGCTCAGACTACATTTAGAGTATTAAATTCAGTTTTGGCCAGTATATCTTAAAAAAATTAATAGCCTAAAGATTATCTAGGGGTGGTCAATCATAATAGCAAAGAATCTTGAGTACAAATTATAAGATAATAGATTGGAGAATCTAATGAGCTTTGCCCTATAGAAAAGAAGATTCAAAAAAGATCTGATAATTGAAGTCAAAACTTAAAGGGTTGTCATTGGGAAAGAGGACTAGATTTGTTTGGTTTGTCTCTAGAAAGCAGCAGTAGCAATGTATGGGGGAAAAATTAGTCCTAATAATTACATTGTTCAAAAATTAATTGGACTTCCTAAAGAGGCAATAGTTTCCTCTCATTAGAAATGTTCAGGTAGATGAATGATAACTTGGAAATATTCTAATAACTATAGATAAAAAACACCAAAAAAGAAAATATATCCATGAAAATGGAATTCTTTCAATGTTTATGATGCTGATACTAGAGACATGAAAAGCACTCCAATATTCTGCCCTATGCTATGAGTTTGTGCCACAAATACAAATGCTTAATAATACAAATTTCGGCAAATAAAGGAAAGACTAGAGTCAGCACTAATGAGGAATGGCATGTATAAATATAAACCACAAACTTCATGTTAATTAATTTTCAATCTTCTCCCACACTAGACTTTATTAGAGCAATAACAAAGTAAATTGCTGGCTAGAGCCCCATTTTTCTTTTTCTTCATCATCCTGTATTAAAGAGATGCAAATGAGCAATGAAATGACCCAAAAACACAGCAGTAAAGAGGAACAGGAGAGGCCTGACAATAAATAGTGCATAATATGGGAGTATTAAAAATTATTTTACATATATCATGTATAACTAAAATGACAAATTTATTTCAGCTTTTTTATTTCATTAATGTCTTTATAAACTCTATTCTGTAGTTGTCTTTAGTTCACCAAGTAAAGCTGGCTTTCAATTTATTTCCTTGATAGATTGTCTCAAGAAAGAGACCTTAAGATACATAACAAGTGATCTGGAACTCATATCAAGATGATTTTATATAAAAGTTATTCCCTTTCATTCATGAACATGCAAACATGAACACTATTACAAGTAAATAGTGATATTGTTTCACTTCAAATTTTAGGTGCACTTGGCTATGGATCCAAATAAAAAATTCTGTAATTCTATGACTATTATTTGTAGAAAATTATAGTAAGCACTGTGCTACAGAGATGATCACAAAAGTAGTATAAAGAAAGGATTATAGAAAGCACACACATCTAGATATGACCAACAGAGTATATACTGTTGCAAGAGTCTAGAACCAAACAAAAAGATATTAATGCCTAGAACATGGGTATAATGGAAAGAGAAAGAGAAAGAGATTGGGATTAAAAGTATTTGGGTGAACCTTCTTGCACTTCAGTTTCGTCATCTATGAAACAAGATCCCTGGACAAATTAGAAGGCTTTTAGGTTTTATTCTTATGATGGTGTTTGCATGTTAGTCTATCATAAATTCCCATTTCCTTGTCCATGAGTCTATTTCTCTACACCTTTTCACTGAATTTTCTTAGTGGGCCCTGAATTCTCAAGGCTGTTCTCTGATTAATTTCTCTGGATTATCCATAAGAAAACATCTTAAAGGTTGCTGATTTTGAGGTTTTGCAATAGTGCCTATTTCGTGGGCTTCTTTTCAATTGTTCAAACTATCAATTCATTATATTTCAACATTAATTTCATTGTCACAGCAGACTTTAGTGATACCCCATGAAGTCAACTTTATAGTTTTTTGGCTGCTTGACTCAATATATCCATGTAACTTTTTGTAAAAGTATCATTTATGTTACTATCATTTACTATTCACCAATGACACCTTTTTTTTTTTTTTTTTTTTTTTTTGGCATTTCCCCCTATGCATAGATCACATTATCAAACTCAGAAAATACCATTTTAGCTATTAATAAAAAATAATGAAATCCTTTGAGCTTTTGGAAACTCCTAATATATTATTTCACAGGTTTATTCACCTTAGAGTTACCAGATTTTCAAATGATGGGCCTTTGATACTTTAAATCACATCATCCATCTTGTCCATGTAAGGTGACTGCCATCTAATGCTTTGCCCTCCTTTCCTCTGAATTTTCCCAGGTTAGGCAAGGGTCCTTTCCTGAGAAAGTACCTCTTATCTTGGGCCTAGTATGAATGTTTTGCAAGGATAAGCAAAAAATTCTCTGTGTAAATTAAGAGTCCTAGTCCTCATCTGATATACAAATGATGTGTCAGACATCTCATGAAAACTAATCTACATCTTACACATGAAGCTATCATTTCTATCACAACAAAATAGAATGACCTTCATTCACAGATGAGGCCTCTGCTTTGAATGGCAAAAAATCTTAACTTAACTTTCTCTTTAGTTCAAAGGGAATAGGAGAAATATCTTTATAAGGAAAAAAAAGAATAAAAATATTTTATCATATTGAGTCTCCTAATTGATCTCTAGCTTTCCTCTGGAAGAGAAGAAAAAACATTTCATCAAGTCTCTAGTCTGGTTGTCTACCTTGAAAGAAGGGATTTAACACCATTTCTCCAGCTTGAAGCACCAATCACTTTACCTGAACTGTCCAAGGTTTTAAGATGACTCTATTCAGATGCTAAATCTCTAAGAACAAGTGAAAATTGACCTAAACTTTTTCTTCACTGATTAAGAGACTTACCTCTGATCACATTCCTACTTATCCCAAGGATTCTGACACCTAGAAGTCATCATTTAAACCCTATTTTCCATATTGAACTGGATGTCTATTTTAATCTCCAATATGCCCAAAATGGAACTTTTTATTTTTCCTGCTAAACTTTCTTCCCTCTAATCCTGCCAGGGCAACCTCATCCTCCCAGTCCCTTAGGTTCACAATCTACACATTATTCTGGATTCCTCATCATCTGTTACCATTTCTCACCCCATCTAAGCTGTTGCCAAGGCCTATTAATTTTACTTCTATAACATCTTTTAAAAATGCCTCCTTTTTTCTAATATTGCTACCATTCTAGTGCAGGTCCTCATCACCTTACATCTTGTTTATTACAATAGTCTACTGGTAAGTCTGCTTAGCTCAAGTCACTTCTCATTTCAAACCATCCTCCATTTAGTCACTAGAGTGATTTCCTTAAAATGCAGATCCAATTATGTCACTCCTCCTAGTCAATTAATTCAAATGGCTTCCTATTGCCTCCAGGAACACATACAAAATGCTCTCTTTGACACTTACAGTACTTCAATAACCTCATCCCTTCATCCATTTTTAATCTTCTTTCAATTAACTTACTGATTTGTACTTTGATTCAGTGATCCTGACTTCTTGGTTGTTCCATGAAGAAGATATTTTATCTCTCAACCTGGGCATTAACTTTCACTGTCCCCAATCCCTGGAATAATTTTCCTTTCTCCAAGGGCACATCTCCATGACTTCCTTTAACTAAACTCCCACCTTGTGTCTATCTACTGATCTCAAGTAAATTCTCCTTCCTTCAACAATAAGATTCTTTCTTGATCAGAATTTTACTTTCCTTCCCAACACTTGCCCTCATACTAAGAGAACTCAATATATGTTTTGATACTCCTGCTAATACCCTAATCTCTTGGTTCCTGACCTTACTCATTTTCAAAAGACCTACTCTTCCATCCATGTCAGCCATTAAAAGATGGTTCTAACTTTATCTTGTCATCATCCATAAATGTGTAACAACTGTGTTAATGAAACCTGAAATTGTTTTATCTGATCACATTGGTTTTCAATCCATGTATCCCTCCATCTTGTAATGCAAAATTTGTTCTTCATTTTTACCAAAATCTAGACCTCTGAGTTCTTTCCAAGGTAACCACTCTTTCACCAGCTATACTATCTTTCTTTTCTCATTTTTTGTCTCTTTATAAACAAACCGAAATAAAAACTGTATAATTTCTTCTGTTCTCCCCACTCCAATCCATTCTTCACTCAGTTGACAAATAATCTTCTTAAAGAAAAAGTCTATGTCATTTGTGCCATCCTACCCCTATTCCCTGTCCCTATTCAATAAATACTAGAGCCAACGACCCTATATCACCTAACAGGATCACATATAAAATCCTCTGCCATTCAAAATTCTTCATAAATTAATATTTTCTTAATTTTCCCATCTTAGACACTGACATGTATTTTGTGATCCAGTTGTCTCCTTAATGTTTTTTGAACAAGAAGTTATGTCTCCTGACTCAACATTTTCACTGATTGTTCCTCTTCAATATTTTCTTTTTAATTACTAATGTCTTTGCTTTTTTCCTTCATTTCTCAGCTAAAATTCTATCTTTTACAGAAAGTCTTTCCTGATAGCTCTTATTTCTAATCTTTTCCATCTGTTGTGTAGCTCTAATTTATCTTATATATGACTTATTTGTACATAGTTTATTGCATATTTTATTCTGTATATATTGTGAAATCTCTGAGAACAGAGACTCTTTTACATTTCTATCCCCAGCATTTAGCAAAAGATATAATGGAAATAAACATTTAATGACTGAAAGATGAATCTCCTAATGTAGATCTAAGACTACATCTTGATTTCTGTTTTATATAATCATTATGGTTGACTTTTTTTTAAAGAACCTTTTTATTTCTGATGGAGGATTGCAGATACTATGCTACTGATTTGAATAACCAGATTGTCCTAATATTTTATGAAGCATGTCCTTAATAAATAATTCAATAAACATTTATCAAACACATTCTTTTAGCAATGTGCTAAGTGCTGAAGTTAAAAAAAAAAGAGTCAAAAGCAGTCCCTGACCTCAAGGATCTTCCAATCTAATAGGGTACTAATATATAAAAAGCAAGCTTTACCAGAATAAATAAGAAATAAATCCTTCATATGAGCCTGAAGATATTACAAAAGTATTTAAGGATTTAGGAAATACATTTCCTGGTTATCAACTTCATAGTGGAATATGAGAGTACTGGGTAACATTTCATTTTTTTTCTGAAAAAAATTCAATAATATATTTAAAAATGATTTTAGACCTTTGTTTCATAAAAAGAGATCATGAAATAGACAGAGCTAAGGGTAAAAAACAAAACAAACCCAGAGTATCTGTCGTTGTTCAGTACTTAATGAACAGTTGTAAGTATTGTTTTCTGGTTTGTATTTTTAAAGGTAGAGATCCAAGAAAGGGGTAAAAGAGAGATAATCTTATGGTTTGGATATACAATAATTCTTTTTTTAAAAAATATTTTATTTTATTTTATAATAGCTTTATATTGACAGAATCCAAGCCAGGGTAATTTTTTTTTTTACAACATTATCCCTTGCACTTGCTTCTGTTCCAATTTTTTTCCCTCCCTCCCTCCACCTCCTCCCCTAGATGGCAAGCAGTCCTATATATGTTAGATATGTTGCAGTATATCCTAGATACAAACATATATTGTTCCGAGCAGTTCTCTTATTGCACAGGGAGAATTGGATTCAGAAGGTAAAAACAACTCGGAAAGAAAAACAAAAATGCAAATAGTTCACATTCGTTTCCCAGTGTTCTTTCTTTGGGTGTAGCTGCTTCTGTCCATCATTTATCAATTGAAACTGAGTCTTTGTCAAATCCACTTCCATCAGAATACATCCTCATACAATATCGTTGTCGAAGTTTAAAGTGATCTCCTGGTTCTGCTCATTTCACTTAGCATCAGTTCATGTAAGTCTCTCCAAGCCTCTCTGTATTCATCCTGCTGGTCATTTCTTACAGAACAATAATATTCCATAACATTTATACCACAATTTACCCAGCCATTCTCCAATTGATGGGCATCCATTCAATTTCCAGTTTCTAGCCACTACAAACAGGGCTACCACAAACATTTTGGCACATACAGGTCTTTTCCCTTCTTTAGTATTTCTTTGGGATATAAGCCCAATAGAAACACTGCTGGATCAAAGGGTATGCACAATTTGATAACTTTTGGGGCATAATTCCAGATTGCTCTCCAGAATGGCTGGATTCGTTCACAGTTCCACCAACAATGCATCAGTGTCCCAGTTTTCCCGCATCCCCTCCAACATTCTTCATTATTTTTTCCTGTCATCTTAGCCAATCTGACAGGTGTGTAGTGGTATCTCAGAGTTGTCTTAATTTGCATTTCTCTGATCAATAATGATTTGGAACACTCCTTCATATGAGTGGTAATAGTTTCAATTTCATCATCTGAAAATTGTCTTCGGATATACAATAGTTCTAAGGAAATCCTCTGGTAAACATAGAACATAAGTTGCTTTGATTTTTCTTCCTTGGATATGTATCCAACTTAGAAGAGATCTAAGGATCTGACAAAAAAGATATGTTAGAGATATAAAACTAAGATTGATAGTAAACTTACTGTAATAACGACTCATTTACATTGAACTTTATTATCTGACTTCAACTGCTTACTTTAGGTAATCTAGAGAGTAATGCTGCTGCTTCAGATTATTTGAATGAAAATTTTCTCTCCTACAGATTAGGAGAATGTCCTTCCTTATGTATGAATAACTGGATGGTGAAGATAGAAGACTGAGGAAGAAAAGGTAGGACATGATAGTTCAGGATATCATGGTTTTCGTCAATCATATTTGCTAGCTGTATGATAGAAGAAAATGTGGTTCAGGATATCATGGTTTTCGTCAATCATAATTTATGATAGAAGAAAATGTGAAATATTTTGTAAGAAAAACAACAAACTTGGAAAATAGATCAAGAAGAAAAATATAAGAATAAATGGACTACTTGAAAGCTGTGACTAAAAAAAAGCCTTAAGACAATAATTCAATAAATTAAAAAAAATATTCTGGAATGATAGAAAATGAGGGAAAAATTGAAATAGAAAAAAAAAATCTATCAATTACTATCTCAAAGAAATCCTTTATGGAAAAGACATAGGAATATCATTGCAAATTTTCAAAGATCAAAGAGAAAATTTTGTAAACAAAAGAAAACAACAACAACAAAAAAACAATTCACATATGTTAGAGCTACACTTAGGATTGTACATAATACATCAGCATCCACAACAAAAGACTGAAGGTTCTGGAATAATATATGCCAGCAATCTAAAGAACTAGATTTGAGGTCAACAATATCATATCCAACAAAATTATCCATGATAGTGAATAAAAAAAAAAAGGATATTCAATGAACTTGTAGATTTTCAAGAGTTTGTCTCAACCAAGCCTGAACTAAATAAGAAAATTTACATATAAGGGCCAACATCAAAAATTAAGTTCAAGCAACTCAATATGGACAAAATTGTTTACATTTTTTACATGGAATGTATATCATATATTTGAGATAGAAATCAGTAATGGGTAGCTCAAAAAAAAGATTGGTACAGGAGTAAAATCGGATTCTAAAAAGTTATGTCTATGAAAAAGTTATGTAAATGAGTTGCAGAGGAAGAATTGAGGGAGGAGGAAAGCTTGTAATTCTGAAAACCTATATTCACGTCAAGAATGGGTTAAACAGGAAACACTTCATGTACACTATGAAGCACCCTCCAAAATCTATATGGAAATAAGTGGGGAGGGAATATAATAAGATGAGCTTTAGAAGGGAGTTAAGATAAGGAAGTGTAGATGTGTAGATTAATGGAAATGGAATGAAGAGGAAAGGAAAGAGTTGGGAAAGAAGATAATGGAGGAATCCATGGGTGGGGGAAGCTTAAGTAATAGAAAGGCAAGTTAAGGAACAAAATTAAAAAAAGAAAAGTTAGCAGGGATAGGAAATAAGAGATAAACACTAACACTACACCAAAGATTAGGAGTAGAATTTATCACCAAAAAATAGGGCTAGTAATCATTATCTTCAAGAAAGAAATCTAAATTAGATATTATCCATATTAATATTGGTTTAGATGTATGTTTACATAAGGGTAAATGTGAATGTGTGTGTGTGCACATGTGTATGTATGTATAAATATGTGCTTAACTATAACTTGTTTGTAGGAGGCAACAAAGTGGTGAAAGGGAGGAAAAGAATAGAAGTAAAATGTGTACAGCAAAGAACAAAGGAATAATCTATAAGGAAACAAAGAAAAGATGGACAGTCATGAATGTAACCTCTTCTAATACTGTATATGCTTTCTTGAAAAGGAAATTTATTGTCACATATTGTGAATCCTCCATGGTATTCTGCTGGACAAATGACAATGTTTTTTGTTTTAATTTTAATTTTTAATCTTTTAAATTTTTTTTATTTAGTTTTTTAAATGATGTATCATTTGTATTATAGCAACCTAAGTATTTTTATTTGAAATATGTTGAAAACTTAATTATAATTTCTTCTCTTATCCCAAAGCCTCAAGTCAGCTTTTCCCTCTACTATTGTTAGATATTATTTGTCAAGCATCTCCATGCTGTAGATTTATACCAAAGTTTCAACAAGGGCCAGTGACCCAGTCATATGAACCTTACATCAATTATTAGCCAGCCTATTTAGGAAAATAGATTCCCTTCAGTTACATAAGTCAAGGGGTTGTGATAAGAAAAGTATAAGAAATGAGAAGCTAATTGACAGGTTGTGGAGCCAGTGAAAGAAGACTTGCAGAAAGATGGCATTTCAATAATCTTTATTTTTGGTTTAGAAAAGATTAAGATTGAGGGGTATGTGAAGTGCCCCCTTAGTTATCCTTACACAATCCTAATTATCAGCTATTGTAGAGTTACCCATCACATAACCAACTTTGGTTAGCTTGTCTAAAAGGCTATAGTAAGGTTCAAGATGTGATGTAGCAGGCTATCATTTATGTTTTCATCCTACTTCACATACAGAACATAAATCTTGCTTCCTCCAAACAGGGTCCAATCTATCCAGAATAAATTTGACAGAGAAGTCTACCTGTCCAAACTGCAAGGAGACCATGACGTATGGCATCTTTGGGAGTTGCATCCTGATGTTCAGTAACAGCTTGTGTAATTTGATGCATCACATCACGTTAACTCATGCTTAAGGTGATACAACACTTCAAATGACACTGTCTTGTGTGACGTTGTGACAGTGTGTCAAAAATTAAGCCTTCTTTTTCAGTGTTCCAGCTCACTAATAAATGAGACAGGTAGGGAAGTTATCTGTGGTACTCATCAGCTTTCAAGCTCTTTCTCTCTCTTTCTCTCTCTCTCTCTCTCCCCCACAACACAGACTAGTTTTGGACAGTTTGGCATCTATGCTCACATATAACCTTTTGCATTATTAACCATGGCCCAACATTAATGATATCTGAAAAATAAGATACCCACTACAGGAGCTAGAGAATGAGTTCTTAGTTTTTCACTATATGTAAGTATTGAAGAGTGATTAACTAATAACAAAAGGAAAATGTCACCTATGGAACTTTGAGGGAACAATCTGAATATTCAATTAATAGTTTTTATTTGTATCTATAGCTTTATTATTAATATATTATTTGTGTACACATTTTTATTTTATGTAGTATTTTTATAATCAATGAAATAGTTGAGGTCATCATTTGTTATATGGCAACACCAAAATGAAAAAGATGATCTAAATTTTCATCCTCTTCCTTCTTGGAAGAAGAAGAATTCTCAGGTTGTTCTGATTAAAATCAACAACTGTATTTTCTTTTATTTATTTCTTTTTTTTTAACTGACATATATTTTCTTCCCTCCATTCATTTTGTATTCTCTTTTGAGATGAGTTTATCAAAGCATTGCATATGATTTGCCTTGAATAAAAACAGAGTTGCGTCACTATTATTTTTATTGCACTCAATTACAAGCAGGTGAGAGTCGAACAATTAATAGTTCTCCATTCTCAGTAGTAGTAGTGCCAATTTAATGCTGTTTAAGCTTATTATCTAATTGCATGCTTGTGCTAGCGCAGAAATGGCATGACATTAAGTCAGACTTGTGCAGCGTTCCCCCAGCAGTGAAATATTCAATTATTTGTTCTGACTCATGTAATTCCCTATATTCCAAGCTTGTTAATGTCATTACAGAGCTGAAATAAAGTGATTACTCTAAATGAGTATTTATCCAATAGACAATGCAATCCCTGCCCCCGCCAGCTGACAATGGATGATTATGAGTTTTGTTTTTTTTTTTTTTTTTCTCTACTTCCTCTTCAGTTTCTAACCCGTTGCCTCTCTACCCGCCCCTGCCTCACTTTCCCTGTCAGAAAGGCACCATTGCATGGTAGTATTCTGTGAAATACTGTCAGGTGGTGGAAAAAAATAAAAAATCTATAAAAAGAGAGAGTGAAAGAGAGAGAGAAGGGCGAGCTCCCCCAGCAGAGTTACAGCTAATGACCACTGCTTCCACTACCAGGCAGTGATGACAGCTTGAACTAAATGATAATGGCATGCCTGCTGTTGGGCTTGCCCACTTATGTTATTTCTCTTGACATGGTTCTTGGGAAGGCCTAATTTTTTTGACATTTGACCATGCAAATTTGAATCCTGATACATTATTCTGCATTTACATCCTCCCAGTGTTGCTGTTTAAAATGTGCTACAAGCTCCAGGAGCTCAGCTAATAAAGGCCACCGAATGAAAGAAAGTTAAATATGAATGTAAGAGGAGACCTAAATGAAGGGCTGGCTTGTACATCTCAAAGATGACCTTCTCAAGATGAGCAAGTGGAAAATCCTTTTAAAAGCAAATGGTAAAGAAAGTAACATCATTTTTTTCCTCAAAAAGATTTTTTTAAAACAAGATTTTTAAATATCTAGGAAAAGGAAGAAAAATCCATTATATTTTACATGGAAATATATCTTCTTAGTAATTCAGCTTGATGCATTCCAAGACAAAGTTCCATTAAGAAGTGTTCTCACTGTGCTATTCCCAAATACGTGGAAGTCATCACAGGGAGATTGGAGAAGAAGTGGAATAAACAACACAGAAGTGATTCATTAGTTTTTTAATATGTAGTCACTTAATTCACTAAAATAAGTTCACTTCACTAAATTCCAACATTTTTTAGTTTTAAAAAGAACAATCTTGTATTTCTAGAGCTCTCTAATTCTGAGGCAGAGAAAACCATGTGAGATATTATTTTGGATAAGCATTAAATATGAATTTTTACTTAATTTCATCATCATGAAGACTAGGATTTCCAGCAGCAGTATTATCCATATAAGATTGGGCCAAAGACTGCTACAGTAAACTCATAACTCCACAAAGAAGCAGTCAGTTATTCACAGATGATATTAAGTATACTACAAATAAAAAAGACAGTAGCTAAAACAAGTGACTTATAAGCATTCCCTTTCATTATTCTGTGATCATAAACGGAAACGCTAACACACATCATGTTTTTCATTTTATACACTTTTTTCATACCCGTCATTCACATTATAATTTCAATTCACTCAACACTTGTTTCTCTGTATATTTCAAAGTTGGTTCCTTTGTAAATTTATTTTCTACAATAGTATTATTGCTAACAATTCATAAAATTAATTATATTATAAAAAGGATATTATAGGATAATATTCAAATTAATATGACCTTGGAGCTGAGGGAATCCTAATGTAAATTACTGGAAGAAATTATTGACCATGCATTCATTCAATGACTAAAACATTTGTGTAAATCATGGTACTATATGCTGAAAAAGGAGATTTGATATATAAGATTACCCTCAAGAGGCTTACAATTCAAAGCGGTTAAAAGAGATCTGTGATTCCACAATAGATATCTTGTTATGAAAACTTCCTCCAGCTTCCTGACACATCATAGATACTTAATAAATGCTTATGGATTGGTCAGAATGACATAGTAGATCATTAAAGAAAAGGAATTTATAGTGATAGAAATCAGTCAGTTAACAAGCATTTATTATGTGTCAGGTATTTTCAATTTACAATTCTAGCAAAATGCCTGGCACACTGAGAGTCATGACTCACGCTCATGGGCACATTGTATGACAGGCAAGACATGGACCCAAGGCTGCTTCTCTATCTGCTATGTTACTCTGACTGTCTAAAACAATAAGAAGAGCCTGAAGGGAAAAATATTATGAGACAATAGACTTTTAATAAGGAATGAAAAGAAGTTAAGTGAGCAAGAGAAAGCACAGAAAAGGGAAAATTGCTTTGGATTTGGATTCAAAGGAATTGTCTTCAAATACTAGTTCTGCCACTTAATATCTGTGTGATCTTGGGCAAGTCACTTAAATTCTTTGTGCCTCATTTCCTCAAATAAAAATGAGGAGTAGGAGTAGGAGTAGATGACTTTGAAGCTTTCTACCTCTTAATTTATAATCCTTGACTTGAACTTCTTCTAAGCAAGCATAATACAGGCACAGAGCAAAAAAGGGATGTGTGACTAATGACTAAAATTAATTACGTTCCCAATATATTTGTCAGTCTATATATATATATATATATATATATATTATATATATATATATATATATATATATATATATCATGCAAATGTAGTTTTTAGTTTTCATTTAAGTTTCAGTTATAAAACTAAAGTCAATGGAAATATGCTGGAAATCTTATGCATAGAGATGAGAAAAGATACCATGGGGTGTTGGAATCCTAGTGTTAACTCAACTTGAAACAAGGCGATAACTCAAGGAAGATGTTAGAATCCTAGTGTTAACCCAAAGTAATTGATACAATGCTTGTGTTCACAACTTTACTCATTGGAGTTCACAAGTATGGGAGTTCTACAAAGTAAACTTTGTAACTTTGTGAATTCACACCTCCTTTAGGTGTGCCTCAGAAGGAGGAGTCAACCTTTGGGAAATCATGTATAAAGAGGCTCTTAGCTTCGGGTTAGTTAGTTACTTCAGGTTAGGGGAGTTCAACTGAATTACACTGGAGAGGAGCACTCTGGGCCAGACACAGAGCACTCTGTGCCAGAAATCCTCTTTCAGAGGCAAGAAAGAGTCATTACAACTTTTACCTTGGTGCTGGCTGGAGGCAGAGGCAGAAGCAAAGGACAAAGCTGCAAGAGCTCTTCAGAGACCAGACAGATTCAACTTGGTGCTGGCTGGAGACTGAAGGAAGCAGAGGCAGAAGCAAAGGACAAAGCTGCAAGAGTTCTTAGAACCAAGGAGAGAGAGAGGCCTCTAAGAAAAGCTAACCGGGCTATATTGGAGACAATAAAATATCTGAACTTTTATAACCTAGCTGCATATGGGGTAATTATTGATCTGAACTGATACTAAGGCTACCTCTTGGCTCCCCAAGAAACCTACACACTCCCAGACAGAACTATTATTATAAAGAAGAAAAACACAACAATGAGGGTTTATGAAATCACCAAGAAAAGTAATGCAGAGAGAAATGTAGACCAGAGTTTTGGGTGACACACAGATTAGCAAAAGTGACAGAACTCAATGAACTAACTGCAGCATTTCCTAGGTTGGTGACCATGGGGATATCACAAAGCCTTTATTAGTAGCAGCTCCTTGATCCCTAAAATAGGGATAATAATAAATCACAGATTGGTTGTGATGAAAATGCTATTACATAGATATGAGCTATTATTATTTATTGAGCTGAAACACCAACACCTCCTAAAATATGGAAATAATTGGGATACATGATTTCTAAATCCTAGGATAGAAATCTGAGGATAAAATAAAATATTTGTGAAGCATTTTTGAATTAAAAAAAAACACTATTTAATGGTAGCCATCATAATTATTTAATAATTAATCAGTCCACTACTGTTTTTAAGCACCTATTGTATGTCAGGCTTTATAAAAGTGCCAAAAATGCAAAGAAAAGCAAAAAAAAAAAATCCTGCTTTTAGGAGTGTATATTCTTAATTGGAAAATAACATACAATTATGTACAAACAAGTTATATATAGCTAGACTTTTTAAACTTTTTCTACCTCCTACCCATTTTCTTCTGAGAAATTTTTACATGATCCGAGGTATATAGTATGTAAAATAGGTATACAAATGAAACAAGACTATAAATGGGCTCAGAACTCACAGTTTAAGAAGCTAAAATATGTACAATATATTAGAGCAATCTCACAGAGAAAACATAAAGATTAAAAAAAACTGAGAAAGGCAACTGCTTCTCTCCTAATGATGATAATGGTGGTGATGACTATTTTACAAAGACAGCTACTATCTCATTGCAATCCAAGTAAATTAGCAATTTTTTTTAACCTATTTCTCAGTGTACTAAGTTTTTTAAAAAAAAAATGAAATGAAGCTATGGTACACCTCTCAATAAGAAACTTTTACTGGCCTTTGTAATCATCATTTTCTTTCCTCAACAATAAAAATTTTCCTTTTAAAAAGCCATTCTAAAATTTTGACTAGACTCAATTACTAAGTTTAACAACAATTAGGCTCTTTCCTTGTAAAAGAATCATCACAATATTCAGCTGTAATTGTCAAGATCTTACCTTACATTAATATAATGCTGGAAAGTTGGGAACTTTAATATTCTTATTTGTAAAATGGGGATAATAATACTTGTATTTCTCATTTCATGAGGTCATTGTGAGGAATAGATTACAGAAATGTACATACTTTTATTCAAGTAATTCTCCAATTCATCATAATTTCTCAGAGATCACTAAAAGTAGTTTATTCATCAAATCAGAATATCTGGAGGCAATTTCTTTACTTGTTCATTAAATCATGAATTTAGGCTCCCATATAAATTGTAAAAAGGCTACTCAAGTCACAAGATATTATGAATGGAGTACTGAATTTAGAGTAATAGAGAAATGGGTTCAAATTCCTCCTCAAGGTTTTTATTAGGCATGGGACTCTAGACAATTCATTTAAACATTGACCTTAGTTGTTCCATCTGCAAATCGAGGAAAATGTAGTCAATAATGCAGATCTGAGTTTTTCCAACATTTTAGTTTTTAGGTCTTCTTTATATTCTTAAAAATTACTGAATATCCCAAAGAATAGTTTCTGGTCTTATGAGATAGACAGATATATGTGTATGTGTACTTATATGTGTGCATATATTCATATACATGCATAGATATATACTTTTCATATTAGAAATCAAAATAATTAACTTTTAAAACTTCTTAATCTATTTAAAATAACAAACACATTAAAACAAATATTACATTTAAAAATAATTATATATTCTAAACAAAAGGTCAGAAGAGCATTGTTTTATATATTGCAAATCTCTTTAATATATGACTTAATAGATGACAGCTAGATTCTCATATGTGATTTTTGTATTCAATATATTTTAATAAGTAAATTTGCTTGAAGTACTATTTTCACATAGTTGGAAAAGTAAGAAGTATTTAAATAGGAAAATAATATGAGAATTATCATGAACTAAGTTTTGATCTTAGAAACACCAGTAGGCTGCAGAACATTGTTTGAGAACTGCTATCTTAGAACTTTAAATTAATATTCTTTCTTATATGAGATACCACAATCTTTGGGATCCATAGAAGTTGAGACCAGGAACACTTTTCTTGAGCCAGAAATTTGAATGTTCTTTGAGAATTATTAACTCTCTAAAAAGTTCTCATTCTCCTATATTACATATTTTCCTTTTATTTACCTGGAGTAGGATAAAACTATTTTTGTCTTTCTTTATATCCCTAGCACTTAGCACAGTGTCTGAAACATAGTGTTTAATGAATGCTTATCAATTGAGTTATTGACTATTGACATAAGAAAATATTGGCTGTTCTAAGTAGAATTCTTGATTAAAATTCCAAGAAGCACCAAAGGCGTCATCTAAACTCCTTAGTGGAATATATTTCTCAAGGAGAAAGAAGTACTCTATTTCCTAAGAAAACTAACATTTTCAAAGTGTTTAATGAGGTATCATCAAAACCAGTGTCCTGATGAGCCTTGTCATGAATAGATAGAGGGAAAACTTTCTCTTTAGTATGAATGTTATTGTGTGTTTTTTCACAGAACTCTTTTTAGACTTTTCTTTGCCATTGGTCTTTTATGATCAAATCTGTAACAATGGCAAGTAGAAAAAAAGGGGTAAAATGTGCCATTGTCTGGTTTTTCTAATGTAATATTATTTTTTATTTGATGAAGGAAGAGGACTAAATTTAGTTAGAGTTCAAATATCAACTCTTTGAGTTATGATCTATATGAGCTAGCATAAGTTATTTCACCTTTTAGTCTCAATTACCTTGATTGAAAATTTAAGGAATTGGACTAGATGAAATCTAGATAAGAATCATGAATATGACCATTTCAAAAGAGTCTAAAAAGAGAGGTCTATTTCTAATAGAATTTAAGCCTACCCATTTCTGATCATTGCATGTAAAGATTTAAATGGGAAATTTCTTTAAAGTGTCAAAATGTAATAACAAGGAGAGATTACCAAAAATAATTTATATCTTATTCCAACCTTCAGTTGAAGTTTATCTCTGTCATAATATTTCAGGTCAACTCATCCCTAGGAATCAATTGTTCCTAGTTGGGCATGTTGACAAATTTCTATAATTTAATTTCATGACATGTCAGAGAATTCACATATCAGAGGAATTAAAAAGGTTGTTTCTAAATAGCTTTATATTTGATCTCAAATATTATTGGCATGTGCGATATTTAAAATTGGCTTGAATAGTGACATTGAGGCATTAGCCTCAAAATATAATTTAAAAATGATTACTATGTGTTTAACAACTGGAAACAGCCAATTCTTGGATAAGAAATTCTTGAATTTATCTACAATCTTCAAATCAAAACTTTTTAAATTAGAGTAACAATCATTTATTAAATATACCAGGTACTGTGACAGGATGGAAAGATAAAAATGAGGCAGTTCCTGCCCTTAAGAAAGAGCCATTCTTTTGGGGGGAAACAATAGTTACATAGATAATATAAGTTAGATAAATGTAAAGGGAGTTCAATGAAGATCTATTTCAATTTCCTCATTTTACACATGTGGAAACTGAAGGCTAAGAAAGTTTTGAATGTAGCATAAGAACCCAGTTCTTCTGACAAGAAGCAATTCTTTTTATGCTATAGCATGTGACTAATTCTCACTTTTTTAATGTTTACTGAAGTTATTTTTCTTTCTTCTTTTTTTTATCAGTAGGACCTCCAATCATTTAGACTCCTAATTTATGCGGTCCATTTTGGCCACAATCACCTGCCTGTCCAGCAACTTCTTTATTGCCTATATACATTATGAGTCCCTCCACTTTTCTCTTGGCCAGTTTTCTGTCTCAAATGAAGAGGTGCTTTTTTTTAGTTGCCTTTGGATACAAGGGTACTTTGGGTGCCTTATTTAGTAAGGAAGTAGAAAAGAAAGCATAGAGATAAGAGTTAAAAGAAGAAAGAAGATTTAGAAAGGCAGTGATCAGAAGTAAAACAGACTCTCAAGGAGACAAGATTACAAAAGGAATTAATATAGGTGACAAGAATTACAAAGTTACCACTTATAATTGTTCATTGTAAATGGCATGAAGACATCCATAAAATGGAAAAGGATAGCAAAATGGATTAGAAACAAGAATCCAACAATAAATTCTTTACAATAATCATTGTCTTTGAAAGACAATGATAAGCAAACTTAAAATAAGAAGCTAGATTTATAATCTTTTTTCTTTTAGTAGAAGTTAAAAAAGGCAGAGATATTAATAATGATCTCAGACAAAACAAAAGCAAAAATAGACCCAATTAAAGAGTTAGACCAGGTAAACTATATTTCCCTAAAAGGTACTGAAGACAATGAACTAATAGCAATACTGAATATATATGCACCAAATAACATAGTATTTCTTGAGGGAAAAGTTGAATTATAGAAAGAAATACATAGTAAACTACAATAAACAACAATAAGAAATACATAGTAAACTACAAATAGTAAATTACAATTAATACAAATGCATTGTAAACTACAAAACCACAATAAACACATAATTGTAATATAATAAACTACAACAAAACAGTAAACTAAATTATGTTCATCATCACCAATACTATTGAATGTTATACAAGAAATGCTAACTCTATTATTAATACAAGAAAAAGAAATGGAGGGAATAAAAATAGGAAACGAGGAAACAAAGCCACCACTCTTTGTAGATAATGAACTTAGAAAACCCTAGAAAGAATTTCAATTTTACCCACCTCTGACCTAACTAAATACAGCCAAAAAAAAAAAATAAGAAAGAAGTTAAGGAGATGAATATAAAATAATAGAATAGCAAAGAATATTGAATGAGAATGAAAACAAGTATATAGATTTAGTTGTCAACTGTGCATGACTACTTCACAAAATAAGGCATAGAAACATCACAAAAATATAAGAAAGCAGAAATATTAAAATTATAATTTCTGCCTATGATGTGATACAATTTATACACAAGGAAGGATTTTTAATGTAGAAATTAAAAATTAATTGGAAGCAAAATGATATAATTCTAAAATAGATCAAAAAATAAATTACATGCAATCAATAACTTAATTAAAGATAATAAAAATGAGGCAATATTTCATAATTTGTAGAATTAAGCCAAAGCACTGCTTTGGGGAGAGGGGATTTTTTATATTTATTTATAAGGTTTATATCAATAAAATTAAAAAGGAGCAAATTAATGAATTGAACAAGCAATTTTAAAAACTTGAAAATCAATACATTTTTAAGAGCTCAATTGACCACCAATAGAAATATGGAAAATTAAAGGAGAGATGAATAAAATTGAAAGTTTTTAAAAAAGAAAGAATGAAAGATAAAATGTAAAAATAGGACTTATTTTCATAATAAATTAGTTAATTAAAAAAGAAAAAACTAGCAAATATATATATGTTTTTGTTATCTCTCTTAGGATAACAAAAAATCCAAGACACTATGTGTAATATTCTGGTTAACTTTCTGGAGGTCTCAGGACCAGCCTTGATTTCAGCAGAATAATCACCACCAGAATAGTCAGGGATAAAGTCCAACATTTTTATTATCTCCTTCACAGTCTGTCTTCTTTGCCTGGAGTCTGACTAGCTTTCTGGAGACCCTCCAGAATGGGTCTTGGTTTCAGTGGAAGGATGCAGGATGCAGGAGAGCCACCAAGGCTGGTCAAATCTTCTCTCTCAAAGTACAGGAGGCAGAAGAGCTTCCAGGAAGGTCTCTATCTTGAAGTCTGTCTCCCCTCCCAAATCTCTTAACTCTTATATACTCTATTATAAGTACATCATCATAGATTGTAGAATAGGTGTCAACTTGTAGAACTATATTAAGTACTAGAGAATCATTATCTTAATTCTACAAAGTTAACATCTTGTTTTAGGATTAAATTAATCATACTGAACTAGAGAACTCACATGCTAAAGTAGATAAATTTTGTCTTATCAATTCCACTGAGTTAACACCTTGATATAGGATTAAATCAATCATACAGAGTTCCTGCTCTTTACAACTATGGATTTATAAGCTATTTCTACCAAACATTAAAGAACAATTAATTCTAGTACTATATAATTTTTTTTTGGAAAAAATTGATTTTTTTTAAAAAAAGTCTTACACAAACATGGTTTTGAAACATGAACAAGGAAAGATAAAACAGAGAAAACTATAGATCATTTAATGAAAGTTGATAAGAAAATTCCTATAAAAATACTAGCAAAAAGATTGCAACATTATGTGATAAAGACTTTAAAAACTCTCACTATGTGATAAAGACTTTAAAAACTCTCATTATGACCAGTTTCAATTTACACCAACATCACAAGGCTCATTAAATATTAGGAAACTACTACAAACATAATTGATGATATCAATGAAAAAATAGTAAATAATATCTTTCAATAGGTACAGAAAAAATAACAAAATATAATACCCATTCTATTAAATATTAGAAAATATTGGAATAAATGAAGATCTTCTTAAAATGATGTCATCTTAATCTTTGAGTAAAAGCATCCTGTAGTGCTAATAAAATGGGGTGAAGCAACATGTACATTATCACCAATATTATTGCATATTATACTAGGAATGCTAATTGTAGTATTTATACAAGAAAAAAATTGAAAGAATAAAAATAGACAATAAGGAAAAGAAAATATCACTCTTGCAGATGATATGATTATTTCCATAAAGAACCCTAGAAAACTGCTTTAAAAAATTAGTTGAAACAATTTATAATTTCTGCAAAGTTGTAGGATAAAAAACTGAAACATGCAAACAATCAGCAGTCTATTTATTACCAAGGAAACTGAATAGGAAGAGATGGGAATTCTATTTAACATTAACTGCAGACAGTTTAAAGTATTTGAATCTGTACATACACAGACATACACAGAAATTGTAAGGAAACTAATTCAAAACACTCCATAGAAAGAAAATAAGGTCTCAATAATTGGAGAAATAATAATTATTCATGAGCAATCTGACCCAAATGAAATTATAACATAAATATTTTTTATTTGGAATCCCATTAATCAATGTACCAAGTACTTTATAGACTATATTCAGACAAATAAAAGGTAAAAAACAAAACAAAACAGGGAAATCACTGAAAAAAATTGCAAAAGAGGCTAAGTAATCTCCCACATTTCAAAGTATATTCCAACCCAGTAATTATCAAAACACTTTTGTACTGCATAAGAAATAAGAAGTTGATATTGCAACACATTAATATACAAAAAGACAATATATAGAGGAGATATATAAAGGCAAATTATAATAGCAGTGTACTACTTGGTAAAAACAAAGATCCTAAAACTATTACAAGAAGAATTCACCATTCAACAAAGCTGCCAAGAAAATTGCATAATAATCTGGCAGAAACTATGCATTGACCAACATTTAATAACATACGCCACAATAAGCTCAAAATAAAGATTTCATGTAAACATCATGTAATCAAAAAGATTAAGATACATCTTGTATCATTTTATTATTGATCCTATTTAAGTAATTTATTTTGGCTTGTCCTCATTCTCATGGTTTCACCTACCTTACCATGCTCTCTATTCTATTTTCCCCAAAATCTATAAAAGGGGAAATGTTTTTTTTTTTCCTTTCTCTTGGGCAGTCTTTTGGTATAAATAGAATCAATCCATTTCCATGCATTAACTTGCATAATGTCCCTGCTGATAACTATTATCATGTTTGGAGATTTGCCTCAGTTTATCCTTTTATTAAATTCTAATTGCCACATAAAGGGTGAATGCATAAGCATATTATTGGAACATGAAAACTTTTATCTTTCATATCTATGGGTAGGAAAAGATCAAAACAAACAAATCATGATCAAACAAAAGATAGAGAGGTTAATTGGAGATAAAATGGTTAAATTGGATTACATAAATTTTAAAAACTTTTTTTTTACAAAGATACCCTTGTAACAAAAATTAGAAGAGAAGGGAATTGGGGGGGGGGGGAATTTTTATTGCATGTTTCTTGCATAAAGGTCTCATTTCTAAAATACTTGGGGAAGTAAGCTAAATTAGTGGAAAATAGGAGCCATTCCCCAATTGATAAATGGTCAAAGAATATGAAAACTTCATCTTTAAAGGAAGAAATCAGAGATATGAATATCCACAGAGGAAAGAAATGCTTTAAAGCACTAATAAGTAGAAAAATGCAAATTAAATTAATTACCAAGTATCTTAATACCTATCATATTGACTGATAAATGCTAGAGGGGATATAGGTAGGGTATGGGAAAATAGGATATGGTTGATGATATTGTAAACTAGTCAGCCATTCTGAAAAGCAATTTGGAACTGTGCAAAAACTATTAAAATGTGCATAATTTTTCATCCATCAGTACTAAAATTAGGTGTATATCCTCAGTGAGATGAAAGAAAAAAAATACTCATATATATAAAATAATTATAGTAGCTCTTTTTATAGTGGCAAAATATTGGAAATTGAAGGAATGATCATCAATTAGAGAATGGCTAACCAAATAATGACATTTGCTTAGGATGTAATATGGATAACCAAGTTATGACATATGCATGTGATGGATTATAACTGTGTAAGAAATAATGAAGGGAGTGCCTTGAGAAAGATCTGTTAAGTGATATAAAATGAAGTGAATAGATGCAGGAAACAAATGGACATTATCAAATCAATAGTACAACAATAAGCAACTGTGAAAGACTTAGCAACTGATTAATAAATGATTTCCCACAATTTCAAAGGACACATTAAAAAAAAAATCTTACCTGCTTCCAAGTAGAGATCTGATGTACTCAGAGTATAGATTGAAAGTTTCTTTTTCTTGTTTATTTTTCACAGCTTGGCTAATACATAAATAAGTTTTATATGACTTCATATGTGTAATGAGTATTGTGTTTCTTATCTTTTTAATGGGTGAAGGAGGAACAAGGGAAGGAGGGAATTTGGAACAAAAAATAAAATAATTCTTTTTTTTAATTATAGCTTTTTATTGACAGAATATAAGCATGGGTAATTTTTCAACAGTGTCCCTTGCAATCAATTCTATTCCAACTTTTTCCTTCCTTCCCTCTCCCCTCTCCCCTAGATGCCAGGCAGTCTCATGTTTAACATGTTAAAGTATATCTTAAATAAAATATATGTGTATGTATTTATACAGTTCTCTTGTTGCACAAGAAAAATTGGATTTAGAAAGATAAAAATAAACTGGGAAGAAAAACAAAAATGCAAGCAATTCACATTCATTTCCCAGTGTTCCTTCTCTGGGTGTAGCTGATTCTGTCCATCACTGATCAATTGGAACTGAATTAGATCTTCCCTTTGTTGAGGATATCCACTTCCATCAGAATTGATCCTCATATAGTATTGTTGTTGAAGTGTATAATGATCTCCTGCTTTTGCTCATTTCACTTAGCATCAGTACATGTAAATCTCTCCAAGCTTCTCTGTATTCATCCTGGTGGTCATTTCTTACAGAACAATAATATTCCATAACATTCATATACCACAATTTACCCAACCATTCTCCAAGTGATCGGCATCCATTCAATTTCCAGTTTCTAGCCACTACAAAAATGGCTGCCACAAACATTTTTGTACATACAGGTCCCTTTCCCTTCTTTAATATCTCCTTGGGATATAAGCTCAGTAGTAACACTGCTGGATCAAAGTGTATGCACAGTTTGAGAACTTTTTGAGCATAGTTCCAAACTGGTCTCCAGAATGGATGGATTCATTCATAACTCCACCAAAAATGCATTCAGTGTCCCAGTGTACCTTTGCCTACCATCTTAGCCAATCTGACAGGTGTATAGTGGTATCTCAGAATTGTCTTAATTTATATTTCTCTGATAAACAGTGATTTGGAACACCCTTTCATATGAGTAGAAATAGTTTCAATTTCATCATCTGAAAATTGTTCATATCCTTTGACCATTTATCAATTGAAGAATGTCTTGATTTCTTATAGAGTCAATTCTCTATACATTTTGAACAATAAGGCCTTCCTCAGAACCTTTAATTCTAAAAATATTTTCCACTTTATTGCTTCCCTTCTAATCTTGTCTGCATTGGTTTTGTTTGTACTAAAGCTTTTTAACTTGTTATAAAGTTTTCTATTTTGTGATCAATAATGATCTCTAGTTCATCTTTGGTCACAAATTCCTTCCTCCTCCACAAGTCTGAGAGGTGAACTATCCTATGTTCCTCTAATTTATTTATAATCTTATTCTTTATGCCTAAATCATTTACCCATTTTGATCTTATCTTGGTGTACGGTGTTAAGTGTGGGTCCATGCCTAGTTTCTGCCATACTAATTTCCAGTTTTCCCAGAAGTTTTTGTCAAATAGTGAATTCTTATCCCAAAAGTTGGGATCTTTGGGTTTGTCAAACACTAAATTGTTACAGTTATTGATTATTTTGTCCTATGAACCTAACCTATTCTACTGATCAACTAATCTATTTCTTAGCCAATACCAAATGATTTTGGTGATCTTTGCTTTATAATATAGTTTTAGATCAGATCCAGCTAAGTCACCTTTATTTGTTTTGTTTTGTTTTTTTATTAGTTCCCTTGAATAAAATACTTCTTAAAGATTTTTATTTTCAAAACATATGTATACATAGTTTTCAATATTTACCTTTGCACAATCTTGTGTTCCAATTTGTTTTCTCCCTCTCTTCCTCCACCCTTCCTCTAGAAATCAAGTCATCCAATATGTGTTAAATGCGCTATTCTTTTATTCATATTTCCACAATTATCGTGCAGCACAAAAAAAATCAGATCAAAAAGAAAAAAATAAGAAAAACAATATAAAAGCAAACAACAACAAAAAAAGTGAAACTACTATTTTGTGATTCACACTCAGTCTCCACTTTCCTCTCTCTGGATGAAGATAGCTCTCTCCATCACAAGACCATGAGAAATGGCTTGAATCACCTTGCTGCTGCAAAGAGCCATGTGCATTAGAATCCATCATCATATAATCCTATAGATGTGCACAATGTTTTCTTGGTTCTACTCACTTCATATCATGAAATCATCCTGCTAATTGTTTCATATAAAACAATAATATTCCATTACATTCATATTCCATAAGTAATTCAGCCATTCTCCAACTTATGGACATGTACCCAGTTTCCAGTTTCTTGCCACTATAAAAAAGGCTGCCTCACAAATTTGGGCCTTTTTTCCTTTTTTATGATCTTTTTGGGATACAGGCCCAGTTATAGACACTGCTAGAATATAAGTTAGGCACAGTTTGGAACTTCTTTAGTTATAGTTCCATATTGATCTTCAGAATAATTGTCTTGTATCACTTCGTAAAACATCAAAAATGAATTAGTGACCCAGTTTTCCCACATGCCCTGCAACATTCATCATTATCTTTTCCTGTCATTTTAGCCAATCTGAAAGGTGTGTAGTGATATCTCAGAGTTGTCTTAATTTTCAATTCTCTGATAAATAGTGATTTAGAGCAGTTTTTAATATGACTAGAAATGATTTTATTTTCTTCATCTGAAAATTGTTCATATTCTTTGACCACTTATCAGTTGGAGAATGGCTTGAATTCTTATAAATTTGAATCACTTTTCTATATATTTTAGAAATGAGACCTTTATCAGAACTCTTGGATGTAATTTTTTTTAACTCAGTTTGCTACTTTCCTTCTAAGATAATGTACATTATCTTAGGTTGTACAAAACCTTTTTAACTTAATATAATCGAAATTATCCAAATTGCTTTTTCCAAAACTATTTCCATTGTTGTTTAGTTCTTCTCTGGCCATAAATTCCTTCCTTCTCCACAGATCTGAGAGGTAGACTATCCTTTGTTCTTCTAATTTGCTTATAGTACCATGCTTTATGTCTAAATCAAGAACTTATTTCAACCTTATCTTGGTATAGGGTGTTAGGTATGGTTCAATGTGTAATTTCTACCAGACTAGTTTTCAATTTTGTAAGAATTTTTGTTAAATTGTGAATGCTCATCCCAGAAACTGGGGTCTTTGGATTTATCAAACAGTAAATTACTATAGTCATTCACTGTTATGTCTTGTGAACCTAACTTATTCCACTAATTGATTACTCTATTTCTTAGCTAGTACCTAATGGTTTTGATGATCTCCACTTTATGATATAGTTTTAGATCTGGTGCAGCTAGATCACCTTCATTTTTTTTTTTCATTGATTTCCTTTAAATTCTTTTGTTCTTCGAAATGAACTTTGCTATTATTCTTTCTATCTCTGTAATTTCTTGGGAATTTGATTGGTATGGCACTGAATAAGTAGATTAATTTAGGTAGTATTATCATTTTATTATATTAGGTAGGTCTACCCATGAGTACTTGATATTCCAGATGATTAGATTTAACTTTATTTGTGTGGAAAGTATTTTGTAATTGTGTTCATATGGTTCCTGACTTTGACTTTTCAGGTAGACTCCCAAACACTTTATATTATCTACAGTTATTTTAAATGGAACTTCTCTTTCTACCTCTTGCTGCTGAACTTTGTTGTTAGCAATATAAAAATGCTGATGATTTATGTGGGTTTATTTTGTATCCGGCAACTTTCTAAAGTTGTAAATTGTTTCTAGTAGTTTTATAGTTGATTCTCTAGGATTCCCTAAGTAAAACATATCATCTAAAAAGAGCATTAATTTGATTTCCTCATTACCTATTCTAATCCCTTTTATTTTGTTTTCTTCGTTCATTGCTAAAGCTAACATTGATAATACAATATTGAAGATTAATGGTGATGGTGGGCAATCTTATTTCATCCCTGATCTTCTTGGGAATAGTTGTAGTTTATCACACATGATGCTTGCTGATGGTTTTAAATAGATACTAATGATCATTTTTAAGGAAAACTCCATTTATTTTTATACTCTCTTACACATATTAAAAACACATATAGTGTTTTTTAATAGAAATGAGTGTTGGATTTTGTCAAATTTTTTCTACAGCTACTGAAATAATCATATGATTTTGTTAGTTTGACTAGTGATATAGTTGATTATGCTAATAGTTTTCCTAATATTGGATCATTCCTGGGATAAATGCTACTTATCATGGTACATTATCCTGGGGATATATTGCTGTAATCTATTTAGTAGTGTTTTATTTAACATTTTTTGCATCAATATTCATTAGGGAAATTGATCTAGAATTTTCTTTCTCTGCTTTGACCCTACCTGGTTTAGGTAAAAGCACCATATCTGTGTCATAAAAGGAATTTGGTAAGACTCCTTCTTTACTTGTTTGTTTGTTTTTTAATAGTTTGAAAAATATTAAAACTATTTTTTAAATGTTTCATAGAATTCATATGCAAATCCATCTGGCTATGGAGATTATTCTTAGATAATCGATTAATGATTTGTTCAATTTCTCTTTCTAAAATAGGACTATTTAAGTAATTTATTTCCTTATCTGTTAATCTAGGAAATCTATACTTTTGAAAGTATTCTTCCATTTCACTTAAGATTATCAGATTTATTGGCACAGAGTTTGGTAAAATAGCTTCTGAATATTGTTCTAATTTTATTATTTACAAGTTCGCCCTTTACATTTTTGACACCAACAATTTGATTTCCTTCTTTCTTTTTTCTTATTAAAGTAATTAAAGATTTGTGTATTTTGTTGGTGTTTTCCTTGAAATCAACTTTTAGTTTTATTAGTTCAATAGTTTTCTTGTTTTCAATTTTATTAATCTCCCTTTTTATTTTCAGAATTTTAAATTTGGTATTTAACTGATTCTTATCCAGCCTTTTACCTTTACTCTGTATATATCACTGCTTTAAATGTGTTTCTTGTAAACAACATATAGGATTCTGGTTTTTAATCCAGTTTGCTATTGGCTTCTGTTGTAGGGGAGAGTTCATCCCATTCACATTCACCGTTGCATTCTAACTATATTTTCCTTTAAAGCCCCTCCCCTCTTTCTCTTTTCATTTTTCCTTCTATTTCTGTTCTTCATCCTATTAGCTCTTCTTTTCCTTTTTCCTTTCACCTTCTACTTCCCTATAGGAGACAAGTTTCTATATTAAACTAAATATATCTGACCTATCTTTGAGCCAAATCTGATGAGATTAAGGTTCACATGATGCTCATCCCTGTCCCTTCTTTCCCTCAACTTCATTAGGTCTTTTACCTTTTCATGTGATGTAATTTACCCCATTTTACCTCTCCTTTCCTCTTCTTCCAATACAGTCCTCTTTCTACCCATAGCTCCTTTCTAATATTATCACAGTAATAATATACATCTATGCCCTTTAAGTATACCCTAACAAAGATAGAGTTCTCCATCTTTAACATGTCATCTTCTTATATAGGCATTTAAACATTTTAACCGTTTAAAAACATAGGTTTTTTTCTTCTTTTTACCTTTTTATGCTTCTCTTGAGTTCTGTATTTGAAGATCAAATTTTCTGTTCAGCTCTGATCTTTTCCTCAAAAATAAATGAAAACCCTGTATTTTAGTGACTGTCCATCTTTTCGCCTGAAAGATGTTTAATTTTGCTGGATAATTAATTGATTCTTAACTGTAGTCCAGGTTTCTTTATCCTCTAGAATATTATATTTCAGCCCTTTCAATACTTTAAAGTGGAAGCTGCTAGGTCCTGTGTAATCCTGGTAAAGTCAAATTATACTTATACCTTCTAAGTACACCCCTAACAAAGATCTGAAATCAGTATTGCTACCATTTTTTTACTTCAGCTGAAGCTAAAGCATAATAGATTCTTCTCCAGCTTTTTGCCTTTACTCTGTATGATATATCACTCTGCTTTGAATATTTTTTTTTAACAAACAACATATTGTAAGAGTGTGGCTTTTAATCCAGTCTGCTATCCACTTCTAGCTCCTCAAGAGTTGAATTTTTTTTCTTTCTGGGTGCTTGCTAGTATTTTCTCCTTATCTGTATCTGATAATTCTGGAATTTGGTTACAATATTCCTTGGAGTTTTCATTTTGGGATCTCTTTCAGGAGATGATAAGTGGATTCTTTCAAAATTTTTTAAATCTCTGATTCTGGGATATCAGGAAAGTTTTTCTTAATGATTTCTTGAAAGATGTTGTCTAGGCCTTTTTTTTTATTGTGATTTTCAGTTAGTTCAATAATTCTTAGTTTGTCTCACCTGGATCTTTTTTCTAGATCACTGTTTTTCTAAAGAGGTATTTTCTGCTATTTTTTCCTTCTATTTTCTATTTTTCTATTTTCTATTTTTCTTCTGTTTTCTATTTTTTCTTCTATTTTTTTTTCATTTTTTCGGTTTTGTTTGACTGATTCTTGACTGAGTGAGTCATTTGCTTCCATTTGTTCAATTCTAATTTATAATTAATTATTTTCTTCAGTTAGCTTTTTTATCTCTTTCTGTATTTGGCCAACTGAACTTTTAAATAACTTGTTTTGCTCATTGGATTTTTTTTTCCATTTCAGAAATTCTGTTATTTAAGGAGTTGTTTTCTTTTTCTATTTCTTCAAAACTATTCTTTAAGGAATGGTTTTCTTCAGATAATTTCTATGTTTCCTTTTCTAGAACTCTCATTTGCTTTTCCTATTTTTCTTCTAACTCTCTTTTAAGCTACTTTTCAAATTCTTCCAAAAGAGTCTTGTGAATTTCTGCCCAATATATCACTGAGGCTTCATCTGGAGATGTTTTACCTATATTTGTCCTCAGTTTTTGAGGTCTGTTCTTCCATGAGTCCATAAAAACTATCTATTGCCAGAGATCTTTTTGCTTTTTTTGCCCATTTTATAAGTTTGAGGTCTGCTCTTAGAACAAAAAAGGAGATTGTCCCAAGCTTCCTCAACAGGTGACAGTGGTTTCAAACCACCCTGGGGCCATTGCTGCCTGCTACCTTCCCATGCTGGGTAAAAGTGGCCAAATGTTGCATTATGTTGGAGTTCTGGGGCTCACTATTTGCCTTCTAGAATTGTGTTAGACATCTCACAGCTAGTCTGCTGATTTAGTGACATCTGAATCAGAACAGAGTAGCTAACACTGGTGCATTTTGGCTAGATTCCCCCAGCACAAGAAAAGCTCTCTACCTTGGGTCTCCCTGCACTACACTGCACTGTGCTATGCTTGTGCTGGTTGGTAAACTGCCCGCCCCTTAATTGGGCTTTTTCTCAATTTTTTATCTATAGATTTTAACATTATTATGTACACCCTAGGGGGGAAAATCTATTTTCCCCTTAGTTTCCATGGCACTATGACATCTTTATTTTTTTCTTACTTTTCTGATCACTCCATCCTAATATCCTTAAACCAAAATTTTTTCTAGTCCTTCTCCCTAAATTTATATATTCCTTAAAGTTCTGTATTTAGAACTAGGTTTCTAAACTAGGATATCTAACTCTATACATTGTTTCTCTCTTTTGTCAAATAATAGCTGAATAATCTGGTGATAACTCACATACTTTAGACCATTTAGCCTTATATAGAAAGGCAAAATGGTGTAGAAAAAAAAATCATAGAATGACTCTTTGAAGACTTTGTTTTGTATCCTAGTTCTGCTATTTCTCTCTCTCTTCTTCTCCTCATCTCCACTTACTGACCTTTCTGTCTTCCTTTAAATTCCAACTGAAATTGTTCCTTCTGAGAGAAACCTTTTACAACCCTTTAATCTTAGTTTCTTCTTTCAATCATTTCCTACTTAGCCTATATAAAGCTTGTTTCTTTCTCTCATTAAATTGTAAATTCCTTAAAGTCAAGGATTGTACTTCTTTCTGTATCCCTATCTATATCCTTAGCAAGGTGCTTCGATGGATGTTTTCCATCACGAATGAGACTTTGAACAAACTATAACTTCTTTCTGAAATCATTAGTTAATGTTAAGTGACTTTCCATTTCTATCTATAATGTGTATGTGCTGCTGGGTGTATCTATAAATACATATATTTAGGGAGAGAGAAAGAAAGAGAAGCAAGAGAGAGAGATAGAAAGAAAGAGACAGATAGAAAGAGAAGGCAGAAAGACACACAGAGAGGTAATCAGTAAATTGCAATATGGTTTTCAACCTTTTCAAATGGAGAAGAATGTAGTCTAAACATAGAGGGAAGTTAAATAGTACAAACATTAGAGGACTGGTTTCAGTATCAGGAAGCTTTAAGTTCAAATCTGTTCTCAGACAAACAGTAGATGTATGGAACTGGGCAAGTCACTTGACCCTGTTTGTCTCAGTTCCTCATTTGTAAAATGAACTGGAGAAGGAAAAAATACTGAACTACTGAAATTTGTACTGAAAAGTACAAACTACTGAAATTTCTTTTCCAAGAAAACTCCAAATGGCTCCAATTGATAAATGATCAAAGGATATGAACAGACAATTTTCAGATAGAGAAATGAAAGCCATCTATAGTTATATGAAAAAATGTCCTAAAACACTATTGATTAGAGAAATGCAAATTAAAATAACTCTGAGTTACCACTTCATGCTTATCAAATTAACTAAGAAGACTGGAAAAGATAATGATAAATGTTAGAGAGGATGTGAGAAAACAGGGACACTAATTCATTGTTGATGGAGTTGTGAAATGATCCAACCATTATGGAAAGCTGTTAGAGTTCAAATGTTGGAGTTTGTTCTTCTCAGGGCACAGCCGGTTTAGAGGCTTAGAGCCCTTCGGATGTCTCCAAATCCAAAGGTTCTGTCCTTCAGCCTCTGCCTCTGCTTTCTTCTGCCTCCAACAGAGATGGAAGATCTCTCTTATCTCCTTCTGGGGAGCCCAGCACCAACTTGCCGCGGAGAGAGGGCTTCTGGCGTAGCTCCACTGAAATCCCAAAAGTGTTCTCTGCAGCAGAGTCGTTTCTCTCGAGTCTAGCGCGATCAGCCAGCCAAGAGGAAAAAAATGTATTCTGGAATGGCTGTCTCGCCTTATATGTGAACCTTCTGAGAGAATGGGATTATGGGTTTTCTCCCATAGTGCTCTCTGGCCCAAAGAGCTTTAAGGTGTAGACTTTGAGTAAAGGTGGGAACACAAGCCTTGTCTTGATTAGTTCTACTTAGTACCTTGTTTCAGGTTCTGGCCAAAACAACTTCTTGTAAGATTAGATCAACTCTAATTACTTAGCAGTTAGTAAGGATTCCAACAGAAAGCAATTTGGAACTATGCCCAAAGGGATATGAAACTGCATATCCTTTGATCCAGCAGTGTTTCTAATGGTCTATATCCCAAAGAAATGATAAAAAAGGGAAAAGGATGCACATATGCAAAAATGTTTGTAGCAGCTCTTTTTGGTTCTAATAAATCATTAAAACCTTGAAGATATCAATCATATTTCCCCATGAACTTTATTTTTTCTTAGTTAAAAAAATACTCAGTTATTTGTATCTATTCTTATATGACATAGTGGTAGATCCTCTCATTATTCTGTTTTCCTCCATTTGTATATGTTCAGTCCAAATGCAGATATATGGCAAAATAGATAAGAGTTCTGGGCATGGAGTAAGGAAAACCTGAACCCAAAGTACCTCAAACATTTATTATATTTTGTTCTCTTTGCATCTCAGTTTCTTCAACTGTAAAGTAAGCTTAATTTTAATGCATATGTCTCAATACTGTTATGAAAATGAAATGAAATAATATTTGTAATGCAGTTACAAAGTGATTAATAGAGATTTCTTTCCTCCCTCCCTCCTCTTCTTTCTTCCTTAATATCTTCCATATTCCTTCTTTCCTTGCTATTTACCTATATTTTTCCTAAAATGTGATGTTCATAATTGACCTCAATACAGCATATGTAATCTAACCATAGCAAAACATAGCATGTCTACTTGTTTTGGACATAATACTCTCTGAAATGCAATCTTGATTTGAATTAATTTCTTTGGTTTCAATGTCTTCCTGTTGACTCATGGAGCTCTTGCTACATACGGAAATCTTTTCATAGTCATGCTTATACAGTCACATCCCATTTATCCTATAAGACAGTGCCTAGTTAGTTAAATTCCCTTTTCAATGATGATTTTTTTCCCAAAACATTATGACTATCTCCTCTAATTTTGTGATTTTTATGAATTTGACAAAAAAGGTATTTGTGCCTTTATTTAAGACAATGATATGATATTGATTGATACAGTCAAAGATTTCTCAGTCAAAACCTTTGTGTAAGTTGACAATTCTTTAAGGACTACTATTTTGGTCAGCCAACCATAAGAGAGAAAAATGAATTAAGAAGCAAAATCTCAAGGGAAAAAGAGTAATAGAACCAAGAATATGCAACATCAAAAAACCTATTGTAAAGAGAGTATGAAGAGAAAGATGGAGAATATTCTGGCCCTACTGATTGAAAAATTCCAAATAAATTGACCCAAATGTATCTAATACTGTGTTGTAAGATTCTAAGAATCTAGAAAAGTATGGAAAGACTTTTGAATTATGCAGAGTCAAGTCAATTCAAACAAGAGACATACACAATGTCTATACTAACACAAGTGAAAAAACAAACAACTCGAACAAGTGAAACCAAATGCTACACAATTATAATATTCAACCTTAGATCTAAAAAAAAAAGAGATCTGAGAATATATTTTATCAACTTTTAAATAATTGGGTAACTAGGGCTGTGGAAAACTACATATATTGTCATAGTTTAGAAAATATGTTGTTTAAATTTGAACTATTTTTCATTTTATAATCCTTTCTTATAAAAGTTCTTAGAGGAATCAGGGAAGGAAATACAATTAGGTAACATAGGTCATGTAAGCAAAATAGAAATATATATATTAAAAATATTAGTTTAAAAGTAAAGATAAGGCTCATAACATCAACATTAGAAAATCAGAAGCCATCTTGCCCAGCTTTATGACAATAAATCTGATAATCTGAGTGAAAGGGATGAATACGTTAAAATGTATAAATTGATTGGATTAAGAAAGGAGGAAATAAATTACTTAAATAATCCCCTTTTATTTTATTTTTATTATAGCTTTTTATTGACAGACATGTGCATGAGTAATTTTTCAACATTGTCCCTTGCACTCACTTCTAACTTTTCCCTTCCCTCCCTCCACCTCCTCCCCTAAATGGCAGGCAGTCTCATACATGTTAAACATGTTAAAGTATATCTTTTATATAATATATGTGTATAGATGCCTACAGTACTCTTGTTGCACAAGAACAATTGGATACAGAAGATAAAAATAACATTGAAAAAAGAGAGAAATTTGTAAGTAGTCCACATTCATTTCCCAGTGTTTCTTCTCTGGGTATAGCTGATTCTGTCTATCATTGATCAATTGGAACTGAATTAGATCTTCCCTTTGTTGAGGATATCCACTTCCATCAGAATTGATCCTCATATAATATTGTTGTTGAGGTATATAATGATCTCCTGCTTCTGCTTATTTCACTTAGTATCAGTTCATATAAGTCTCTCCAAGCCTCTCTGTATTCATCTTGGTGGTCATTTCTTACAGAACAATAATATTCCATAACATTCATATACCACAATTTACCCAGCCATTCTCCAAGTGATGGGCATCCATTCAATTTCCAGTTTCTAGCCACTACAAAAAGGGCTGCCACAAACATTTTTGCACATATAGGTCCCTTTCACTTGTTTAATATCTCTTTGGGATATAAGCCCAGTAGGAACACTGCTGCATCAAAGGGTATGCACAGTTTGATAACTTTTTGAACATAATTCTAAATTGTTCTCCAGAATGGTTGGATCCATTCATAACAATACTGATAATGCATCAGTGTCCCAGTTTCCCCACATCCCCTCCAACATTTGTCATTATATTTTCCTGTCATTTTAGTCAATCTGACAGGTATGTAGTGGTAACTCAGAGTTGTCTTAATTTGCACTTCTCTGATCAATAGTGATTTGGAACACCTTTTCATATGCGTAGAAATAGTTTCAATTTGTCTGTTCATCACCTTTGACCATTTATCAATTGGAGAATGTCTTGATTTCTTATAAATTAGACTCAATTCTCTCTATATTTTGGAAACAAGGCCTTTACCAGAACCTTTAACTGTTTATTGCCTCCTTTCTTTTTTTTTTATTATAATAACTTTTTATTGACAGAACCCATGCCAGGGTAATTTTTTACAACATTATTCCTTGCACTCATTTCTGTTCCGATTTTTCCCCTCTCTTCCTCCACCCCCTTCTCTAGATGGCAAGCAGTCCTCTATATGTTAAATATGTTTATTGCTTCCTTTCTAATCTTGTTTGCATTAGTTTTGTTTGTACAAAAGCTTTTTAAATTGATATAATTAAAATTTTCTATTTTGTGATCAATAATGATCTTTACTTCTTTTTTGGTCAGAAATTCCTTCCTCCTCCATAAGTCTGAGAGGTAAACTATCCTATGTTACTCTAATTTATTTATAATCTTGTTCTTTATGCCTAAATCATGAACTCATTTTGATCTTATCTTGGTGCAATGTTTTCTTCTTTAAATTATAATTATTCTCTGGGAGCAAGTTTCTTGGGAGCCTTCTGGAGGCAGCCTTAGTTTCAGTTCAAAGTAATAATCACCTCAAATGCAGCCAGGAGTTAAAGTTCAGTCCTTTATTGTCTCTTCCAAAATAGTCCAGTCAGCCTTCTTAGAGACCTATCTCTCTCCTTGGTTCTGAGAGCTCTCCCTGCTAGTCCTTTAGCTCTGCTTCTGCCAGCTTCAGCCTCTCTTCTTCTGAATCCTTCATTCTTCCCAACTGAATCCTGGCTTCTCAGTATCTCCAACTGACTTCTGGCTGAGGCTTGTCCTTTTATATGCTCTTTTAGAGTTGTGAACTCAAAGGTTGACTCCTCCTCCAAGAGTGGGATTGTGGGAGCTGTGACTTGTGAATCTCCTCCACTGAACTTGTGAATCTCCTAAACTTGTGAATCTCCCAACTGAATCCTGACTTGTGAATCTTGAACACTAAAGTGTGAACTAATGTGTGAACTCTTAAAGGTATGAAAGGTGTGAACTCTGACCTAGAGAATTGTTAAGTATCATCCTAAATTAGGCAACTGACTGTAGTACCTTGTAAGAATCCTAACATCTTGGTGTATGGTGTTAAGTGTGGGTCCATACCTAGTTTCTGCCATACAAATTTCCAGTTTTCCCAGCTATTTTTGTCAAATAGTGAATTCTTATCCCAAAAGCTGGGGTCCTTGGGTTTGTCAAACACTAGATGGCAATAGTTATTGACTATTTTGTTCTGTGAACCTAACCTATTCCACTAATCAACTAGTCTATTTCTTAGCCAATACCACCAGTGGTGACCACTGCTTTATAATATAGTTTTAGATCAGGTACAGCTAGGCTGCATTCATTTTTTTTTTCATTATTTCCCTTGAAATTCTTGACCTTTTGTTTTTGCATATGACTTTTGTTGTTATTTTTTCTAGGTCATTAAAATACTTTCTTGGGAGTCTGATTGGTATAGCACTAAATAAATAAATTAGTTTATGTAGCATTATCATCTTTATTATATTCACTTGGCCTATCCAAGAGCACTTAATATTTTTCCTATTTAAATCTGACTTTATTTATGTGGAAAGTGTTTTGTAGTTTTTCTCATATAATCCCTGGCTTTTTTTTGGCAGATAGATTCCCAAATATGTTATGCTATTGACAGTTATTTTAAATGGAATTTCTCTTTGTATCTATTGCTGTTGAATTTTGTTGGTGATGTATAAAAATACTGAGGATTTATGTGGATTTATTTTGTATCCTGCAACTTTGCTAAAGTTGTGGATTATTTCTCATAGTTTTTTAGTAGATCTCTGGGGTTCTCTAAGTATACCATTATATCATCTGCAGAGAGTGATAATTTGGTTTCCTCATTACTGACTCTAATTCCTTTAATCTCTTTCTCAACTCTTATTGCCAAAACTAGCATTTCTAATATAATATTGAATAGTAACAGTGATAGTGGGCAAGCTTGTTTCACTCTTGAGTTTATTGGGAATGGTTGCAATTTTTCCTCATTACATATGATGCTTACTGATAGTTTTAAATAGATGTTGCTGAATAGTTTAAGGAAAAGTCCATTTATTCCTATCCTCTCAAGTGTTTTTGTTAGGAATGGATGTTGGATTTTATCAAATGCTTTTTTCTGCATCTATTGAGATGATTATATGTTTTTTGTTAATTTGGTTATTGATATGGCCAATTATATTGATAGTTTTTCTAATATTGAACCAGCCCTACATTCCTGGTATAAATCCTACTTGGTCATGGTATATTATCCTAGTGATGATTTTCTGTGATCTTTTTGCTAATATTTTATTTAAGATTTTTGCCTCAATATTCATTAGGGAAATTGGTCTATAATTTCCTTTTTCTGTTTTCAACCTGCCTGGTTTAGGTATCATACTTATAGGTATATATCTGTGTCACAAAAGAAATTTGGTAGGAATCCTTACCTTCAATCCCTATTTTTTCAAATAGTTTATATAGCATTGGAGTTAATTGTTCTTTAAATGTTTGGTAGAATTCACATGTAAATTCATCTGGTTCTGGGGATTTTTTTCTTAGAGAGTTGATTAATAGCTTGTTCTATTTCTTTTTCTAAAATGGGACCACTTAACCAATTTACTTCTTCCTCTGTTAATCTGGACAAGCTACATTTTTGAAGGTATTCTTCCATTTCATTTAAGTTATCAAATTTATTGGCATAAAGTTGGGCAAAGTAACTCTTAATTATTGTTCCAATTTCCTCTTCATTAGTGGAAATTTCTCCCTTTTCATTCTTAAGACTAACAATTTTATTTTCCTCTTTCCTTTTTTTAATCAAATTTACTCAGGGTTTATCTATTTTGTTTTGTTTTTTTTTTCATAAAACCAACTCAGTTTTATTTATTTATTTATTTTTTTACTTTCAATTTTATTAATCTCTCCCTTTATTTTTAGAATTTCAAGTTTAGTGTTTGATTGGGTTTTTTTAATTTGTTCCTTTTCTAGTTTTTTTAGTTGCAAGCTCAATTCATTGACCTTCTCTTTCTCTGTTTTATACAAGTAGGCCTCTAGAGATATAAAATTTCCTCTTATTACTGCTTTGGTCCATTCCACACATTTTGGTATGTTTCATTATTGTCATTTTCTTTGGTGAAATTATTAATCATGTCTATGATTTGCTGTTTCACCCAATCATTCTTTAGGATGATATTATTTACTTTCTTATTATTTGTGGCCTATTATTGAATGTAATTTTCATTGCATCATGATCTGAAAAGAATGCATTTACTATTTCTGCCTTTCTGCATTTGAATTTGAGCTTTTTATGTCCTAATATATGGTCAATTTTTGTATAAGTTCCATGAACTTCTGAGAAGAAAGTATAATCCTTTCTGTCTCCATTTAGTTTTCTCCAAAGATCTATCATATTTGACTTTTCTAATATTCTATTTACCTCTTTGACTTCTTTCTTATTTATTTTGTGGTTTGATTTATCTAATTCTGAGAGTGCAAGGTTGAGAAATCCCACTGTTAAAGTCTTGCTGTCTATTTCTTCTTGCAGTTTTCTTAATTTCTCTTTTTAAGAATTTAGATGCTATACCACTTGGTGCATATATGTTTAATATATTAATTATATTTGATATTGCTTCAAATAATTCCCTTTTTGAAAAAGAAATTGACCAAACTATTAATTAATTCCCTTTGGCAATCAATGGCAAGCAAGGCCACATCCCTCATTTTACAGATCAGAAAATCTAAATAAAACAAGAATAAATTGCTCATACAGGGAGAAAATATAAGAATTAGGAAAATAATGTATTAAATTACCCTTAACATTAATAATAAAACAAAATAAAACATACAACCAAAAATAACAATTTGAATTCTCTCTGTGAAGAACTCAGAAAAATAGACCTTAGTCTTTTGCTGAATTTGCTTTTAAATTATTTTTTCAATCATTGCCTCCATATTGGAGAATAATGTATTCACAAGTCAATGTAATATGAAACAAAATGTATCAACATAAATATGTTTTTAAGAGGTTGATATCTAGTCCTTCCACTCTATAGTGAGAATGCCAAGATAGCTGATTTTACTGACTCATATGAGTTTAAATATAACCCCCTATGTTAAGATATATAATTCATCAGATTTTCCCATATTTTAAATATATTTTATGCACAACTGAGGTCATAGGTTTTATTATTTACTGCCTTCTTATATATTGTCTTCTGTAAATTATTGACTCTCTCATTAAAAATTCTTCTTTCTATGTAACATGCCACTCCTCTCTGTGATAAATATCTTTATAGATACTATCTAGATATTCTTTATCTATCATTACTATCTAGAGAAATCTTCCATTCACATTTTCATTTCACTTGATTTCATTTTGGGTACTTACCAAGTCAAACATGTACAACTTGTCCTTGTTATTTAGGATCCAATCATCAAAGACAATCACACTGGGACAAACACCTGTAAAGCCAGAGAAATAATTGTGTACTATGCAGGTGAAACATTGAATGGCTACAAAAATGGACAGCTGAGAAATCAGGCTTGAATTTAAAAGTAAATTGTAAATCTGCATTATTATTTTCTATTGTAAAACATCTGAAAAAAATACATTAAAAAGAGTCTTGAGAAGTGCATCCTATTACTGTAAATTCCAGTCAGATTGTGATAGGGATTAGCATGAATCAAACCCAAGCCCTCTCCTCTATGTGGAACAGCAAAGTTTTTACTGTAGCCTCATTTCCACTAATCTGGGGCTGCTCTGTGATCTTTGATCACACCAAGTATTACAGATGGAAAAGTACTATTTTCAAATCCCCAATGTGTTTCTAGCTGCCAATAAAATCCTTTTAAGTGTCAGAAGCAATTGCTCTGGTTTGTACTTATGCTACTAGCCATAGCAGCCCCTCTAAAGCAGAATAAAAGAGACATAAATACAATTCAGAATTATTCAGCCACAGTTACTCTGGCTTTGGAATGTTGAGGGATTCATTTAGGGAAAGGTAAGACTTACATTTCCTTTGGGGAGGGAGAGGACATTAAAGTATAATGTAATGAACCTGGACAGGGGTCACAAGTTATGCTTTGTTTTGTTTTTGAAGATACCCAGCAAAACGCTTACCTTCACACACTTGTAAATTATGCCCCTCATTGCAATATGTTAAGCATTTGAATATATAGATATATTTGCATAGAGCATGCTATTCTGTTTTTCTTAAATGATCCTCATGAATACTCACTCCTCCCCATAAATTATATCTGAAGATAGGCCACTATAACTAATGTAATAGACTAGAAGGTAAAATGGAGCACAATTCCCTAAACTCAATAAAATAAGCAATTACTCTTGTTATCTGAATGGCTCTGTCAATGGCAAAGTTGTCTGTGTCATAACAGAATCTAACAAACCCTGTTGCCTTTAAGCATCAAAGGCTCTGGCCTTATTATCTATCTAAGATGTGCATGTATAATCAGCTTCTCCAACAAATGAAGAAGTGTCTCTGGCAAAATATAAAATGGTGATAAACTATGGCCAAATGATTAATTCACAGAAATTCTCCATCACACAGCAACGACATATGCCCATCTCTTCTGTTATCCCCTCAGAGATTTTCATACTAAACGTATGTGCATATTTTTCATGGCTACTGATATTTGAATTGCAGCCGGCTCCCATGCAGAACATGAAACACTTCAAACTGCATAATGCCAACTAAATTATAAATTCTCCAGTGGCCTGAGGTAGCAATGGCCATAATAATGAGTGTGCTTAAGTGGTTTGTGTAGAATTTTTTTCCCTTTAACTTTCATGCCCTGACTTGCAAAGTTGTATGAAATGTGTGTATATGTGTACATGTGTATATAAATGCATATTTGTGCATGCACACATTCATGGATACTTTTCTTATTGTATCTTTATTTTTACTATTTTTATTTTTTTATACTTAATATTTTTCAGTTATATGTAAAATAGTTTTCAACATTCATCTTTGTAAGATTTTGAACTCCATATCTTTTTTCTATCTCTCCCTTCTCTCCAAGACAGAAAACAATCTGATATAGGTAATACATGAACAAACAGATACCTTCCTTAGAGATTGGTTTGTGCATTATAACAACAATTTGTCCTGGGGACATAAATAAATCTGACACTTTAAAACGAAAAGGAAGAGCAGAATATATAAACAAAAATCAGTTAAGGCACCAATAGCTAATTTAGAATTGCAAGTCAAATAGATTAGTCAGTTGTTTGACATCTGTATATATTTTTCATAATCACATTTTCCAAGTCTTTAGGTATTAAAACATTTTGGAAATTTGTGTGATGTTGCTGTTTATCATAGGTAATATTCACCTACATAAAAATAACAAAAATTTTCCTGCGCTCTGTAGTATGTCATATTAAAAAAAAAGATTTGAATTTTTTGTTGTTTTTCCATTCCCTGAAAGGAAAAATTAAGCAATCATAGCATCAACACAAATGTCTACAGATTCAATAACAATCCCACATTTTCCTTTCTGAGAGTTTATGATTTGGAAAGAAATGATTGATTTGATGACAATTATTTATCCTGCTCCCAAAGAAGGCAAAATGTATCATCTTGGGTTAAGAATATTATCAGGTCTAATTTATTTTTTGTTTTATTTTTTCAAAAAATATATTATTGGAAAGATTTCACTTCATATTGTTGAGTAGAAGGATAATGAAAAAATATACTCTAAATAAATTATAACATTTTACTAAGAATAAATTATGTACCAAAAATATCAGAAAAAAGACACCATCAGAGAAAGATATGACTGAAAATGGAGGTGGACAGTCAAGTAATCAGAGTAAGACATGACAAATATATAACCTGGTTTTTCCAATGTTGTCCATGAAAGAATATTATATTTTACAAATAAAGAAATGGGTTATTAGTGACTGAGATTTGCTTATGATCTTAAAGCTTATAAGTATTTGAGGCAGGATTTGAATGGAGACCTCCTGATGCCAGAATGAACTTCCTTTTCAGTATTCCATGCAGACTCAGGTAATCAGGACCCATATGAAGCAGTCATTCAAATTATAATTTCTGACATTTAGTTCCTTGTGTATTTTTTTATTTATGATAAGTAGACAACTTAAATTCAGAAGTTAGGCACCTTTTTTGGTCATAACAACTCATGAAGAATATTACATTCGTAAAGAAATTGAGTTGTTCTGTATAACTAGAGAGAATATTAATACCAAAAACCTCATATGTTGTCATTCCAATAAAATCACACACTAAAGCCCTCAGAATTCTTTTAAAATAAAAAATAATAGCAGCCTAGCAACTTATTTCTGTACTTTTCTGAACTGAACTCCTTCTAAAAATTTAGAATAAGATACCCATGACAATAATAATGTTACCATTATTAATTGTTTTCAATAAGCACCAATGCTGTATCTTAACATAGTTGGGAACAAATCTTGATTTATTATATTTACTATACATATATTAATATAATATTACAATAAATAATATACATTATTATTTTATATAATATACATAAAATAATATGATATAATATAATAATATATTACATATACTATAATATAATGATATAAATAATTATATTAATATAATATTAATAGGAAATAATTTCATCCTGGTGTTTTTTATTGATAAGACTTTTAGCTTTAAATTACATAAGAATGTTTTAAAAATCAAATTTGGGTAATTATTTTAAAAAAGTTATCTTAAAATCCAGAGTGGATAAATCAAGAACAGAAATCAAGGAGTTACTTAAAATTTAAAAGAGTAAACTGAAATATTTTGAATTATCACTGATAATATTCACTTAATATAGAATTCATAAGTTCTAGCTAATAATTATATAGATGGGGGGAAAAGTACTTATGTCTCAAATATGACTGAATAAGATACGGCTATATGGTGTTCAAAAGTCCTTATTGAATGTGATAAACTTAATCGATACATTCATCAAACTAATACAGAGTAATTCAAAATACTTGATCTTTTTTCTGACTAGCACCAACAATTATATTTTTCCACATTTAGCTGATAATGTAAACATTTTTCAGGTCTGACACATACAGTATATACAACAATTGGGCTTATACAATGCAAAGGACCTAAGGAAAGCTGATCTATCACCCATAGTTAAAAAAGAAATATGAACACAACTTTGAACCTTATATTACTTCGTTAAGCACAATAGAAAAGAAAAATATATCTGAAATTTTAGATACTCTCATTCTACAATTGAAAATAAAAGTTAAAAGATCTAAGTGCACAATAAAAGTCATCAAAACTATGCAAAAACACATTAACAACTAGACTTTAGTTAAAATCTTTACTGCAGGGGCTTGCAAAGCAATCACATTATAGGAAAGAGAAAACCTCCAAAGCATGAAAAAGAAGAAAAGTTCTTGTCATCTATATCATGGCAACAATTTCAGCAAAATGAAAAGACACATTGGATCAAATAAGAAACAAAGTGAGAAAAATATACTCAATATAATGAATTGTTAATATAATGAGAAACAAAATAGTTCTATCAGGGAAGATGACTAAAACTCTGGCCTATTTGCAGATCTGGAAAGTTATGGGCCTAGCCATGATTCATAAATTGTTAAGCCAAACATTTCACAGAAGTACATGAATTGCTACCAATACATTTTATTATCTTTCTCTTCAATAGAAATCTGATCCCACCAATTTCCAAAGATGGCAAAACATACTTATTACATATGAGAAATAATTTATTGTCTCATAGTGTAAGCCAGTTATGTTTTATGTACTTCACACAAAATATTCCCAAACTGTATAATTGTCAAAATTCTATAAAAACTCACAAGCAAATAATGCATTGGTTAAGAAATTATTAAACACTTAAAAATATTTTTAAAAACCCTCATTATTGACTTCATAATCATAGAAAACACTGAATGAAAGCACTGCAACATTTATGCCATCATTATAGTTTACTGCAAAGCATTTGACTCAGTTTCTCACAAATGGCTTATTCACATATATAGGAAATGTGCAAAATAGACCCAAATAAAATAAAAAAACCCAAATAAGGGAGATTTTGATATAGAGATGAAAAACCATTACAATTCAAATAATGTCAAGAACAAATGATATAAAAAATAGAATATTTCATGAATACAGTGCAAATCTGTGATGATTCTGCCAAATACTAAATGATTATCTTCTATCCCAAATAGAATTGAATATGGCTTTCAATTGAAAGAGGCATTTTTACAAAATCTTATTAATCATTTTTATAAGATAAAGATCATGTGAGAATACTGAAAAAATGCATTGCCTTAGGTTTTTTTTTTCTCATACTAGTAATTCTGTAAAAATATCAAAATCATTTGGGTTAAATAAATATAAAAATCTTACTGACTGACAATTAAAAAGAGAGATTGGCAATTTTAAGCTTGAATCCATCAAACCCAAGAAGAAAGAGATACTTAAAAATACCACAGTGTTCTCTAGGCAAATTTGAGAATTCTCAGCATATTTTCTGCTAAACAATAGTCCCCCACTTCACCCCCACCCCAAATGAGAAAAGGTACACTACTAGTAATGGTAAGCAATATATTTTATTCAATTTCATACTAATCAAAGTTTTATAGCAAACAATACTAATGGGTATGAGACCTAAAATCCTCACACTAAAGTTGAAAATATTTGCAGTGATTTGGGAATATAGGTATTTCGTTAGTAATAGTTAATTGAAATAGCCATAGATATCACATATAGACACAACTCTACTCCAATCTAATCTTAAATGACTAGAGAAAATAAAGTAATAATGAGTATTGCTCACTTTAAGAAAATTTCTTATTTGGGATCTAAACCTACAAGATGAAATTTCAGTCTTTCAATAAATTAATAAATTTATTAATGCCTGCATGCCTGTTATTGCTAGACATTGTACTAAGGGCGGGGATGCAAAATAAAGCAAAACCCAGACCCTTCCTCAAGAAGTTCACAATTTAAAAGAAAAGAAAAACTATCGAGTCAGTATATACAGCTTTTATACAGGACAAACTGGAAATAACAGAAAAAAAGCACTGGAATTAAGGGGAATTAGTAAAGACTTGCCTATAGAAGGTGGTATTTTAAATGGTTGGAAGAAAGCCAGGGAAACCAGGAAACAGAGCTGAAAATAGAGAGCATATAGCCATGGGGGACATTCAATGACTGGTCCTAAGAGATGGAGGGTCTTTTTCTAAAAAACAGCAAGGAAGCCAGGATCATTGGATGGAGGGGGCTAAAAAGTTTAAAGTGTAAAAAGACTAAAAACTTGAAGGTGATAGGGACAGTTTGGGAAAGATTTTGAATGACCAGGTGATGATACTATTAGCATTTGTATTATTCTCTTATTCAAGATACCTGAACCTTATGGCAAAATGTTGTTCTGACTTTGAAAATGGAAAGTGGTAGCCTCTTGGAAACTTTATAATAGATCAGTTTTTCAAATGCCTTTATCAGATTTCTCCTCCACTGTTCTCCTGTAAGTGGTAGAATTCGATTACATTGTAGTGACACATGAAAGTCTTTGTATCTTTGGGATATAGTAATGGTAATGCTACGTCAGAGGATTTGAACAGTTTTATAGCCTTTTTAGGCATAGTTACAAATTATTTTACAGAATGGTAGGATCTGTTTACAACTCAATTAAGAATCTTTTAGTCTACATTTTTTTTCCAACATGCCCTTTATCATCTGTCATGTTACCTAATGCAATCAGTGTATTTCTTAGCTTTTACATGTTGTCTTTATGATTACAAATTTGTAACATAGTTTAAAATCTGATAATATTAGGCCATCTTCCCACACAAATTCTTCTATTGATTCCCTTTATATTCTTGATCTTTTGTTCTTATAGTTGAATTTTGTTATTATTTTTTCTAGCATTATAAAATAATTAGGCAATTGTGTTAGGATGACATTATATAAATCAATTTAGGTTGAATTAAAATTATTATATTGGCTTAGCCTTCCCATGAGCAAATGATATTATTCCTATTTTTCAAATGCCTTTATATAAGTGAAAAGTATTTTGTAATTGTGTTCATATCATCCCTGAGTTTGACTTGGCAAATAGACAACTGAGCATTTTATACTGTATACAACTATTTCAAGTGAAATTTCTTTCCACCTCTGGTAGAAAGTTGAACTGCTTTCTGCTGAATTCAGTTGGTGATATATAAAATATTGATCAATTATATGCTTTATATCCTGTAACTTTAGTAAAATTGTCATTATTTCAACTAGTTTTTTAATTGATTTTCTAGAGTTCTCAAAGAATACTATTATGCCATTTGCAAAGTGATATTTATTTTCTCTTTGTTTATGCTTATTATTTCTGTTTCTTTCCCCCCTTTCAATGCTATAGCTAGCATTTCTGGTACATTTCTGAAAAACAATTATGATAATGAATATATCCTCAAGTTTCTCTTGATCTTATTGGTAAAGATTCTGCTTTCTTTCCATTACAAATAATTTTGCTCTTAGTTTAGATAGAAGCTACTTATCATTCTGATAAAAGCTCCATTTTTTAAAAAAATAAAAAATGAGAAGCTCCATTTATTCCTTTGTTTTCTGGTGTTTCTTACTGGAATTTGTCACATTTCATCAAAAGCTTTTCTTCATCATATATTTTTTGTTACTTTTATTTTTATATGGTCAATTATAGTTATACTCTTAATACTGAACTAGCTCTGCATGCCTGTTATAAATCTTACTTAGTCAAAAATATGTAAACTTTGTTATATGTTGTAGTATCCTTGCTAGTATTTTATTTTAAAAATTTGCATCAATATTCATTAGGGAAATTTGTTTATAGTTTCCTTTAATTGTTTTTGTTCTTCCTGGTTTTAGGTATCAAAATCATATTTATGTCATAAAAGGAACTTAGTCAGATTTTATATTTTCTAATAGCTTATTATGCATTATAATTAATTATTGTTTAAATGTTTGATAGAAAAGTCAAAATTTCCCAGGTAGCATTTTAATAAATTTGCACATAACAGATATTAATTATCTCCAAAGTGTGGTACAAAAAAGTTTTCCAAATATAGAGACTTACAGAAAAAAAAATCAAAACAACATTGGAACAAGATAAAGCACACAACATACTCATCATCCTTTCTGCATTTGTTGAAATTCTAATAAGAAGGCCTTCTGAGAACCTACAGAACATTAATTTATCCTTATTTTTATACAAAAGGCAGTCACTTCATCTGCCTGTAAAATCATTAAAGTAACATTAAATAGTTTTAAAATATGATAGAGATGTGTCCCATCATCATTTTCATATGAACTTTATTTAAAACTATGAGAACTAAATGCATAATAATAATAACAATTCTAATAAATAACATAGCTATAAATTGCACTTTAAGGTTTGAAAAGTACTTTACAAATTTGTTACTGTCATGATAACTCTGTGAGATAGGTCCTGTAATATTTATTTTATAAATGAGAAAGCTGAGACAAAGAGGTTTTAAAGAGGTACTTGTGATCAGACAGTAAGTAAGAGAGACTTGATCAAAGCCACCATGTTTTTAGGACAATATCTGGTTCATCATTCTAGGTCGTTAGATATTGTATCATTACTGGTTTTGGTATCATAGAGGTTTGTGTATTATACTTGTAACAAATGCTGTAGTTGATGAAATAAATGCGTGTAGAGCTATAGCTTTCTTCCTTGAAATCAGTACTAGATTGACAAAACATTCAAACTTATAATTCTACAAAGGAAACTGGAATATAGATTTGAAAATAACTAAAAGACTTTATAAATTATAGGGATAGCCAGGAGGCACAATGAAAAGAAAGCTTGGGCCTGGAAACAGAAAGACTATTCAAACCCAGTCTTAGATGTTTCCTAGCTGAACAAATCACTTAACCTTTGCCTCAGTTTCCTCATCTGTAAAATGGGGATAATACTGGCATATATTAGTCAGCCAGATAGAACAGTTGATAGAACACCAGGCTTAGAATCAAGACATTCACCTTCCTGAGTTGATATCTGGCCTCAGTTACTTACTAGCTGTGTGACTCAATAGAATGAAGTGAAGAAAGAAATGGTAAATTATTCATGTATTTTTGCCAAGAAAACTCAAATGGGTTTATAAAGAGTGGAATATAACTGAAAAAATGACTTCACAACAATAACAAATGACATCTACCTCAGAATATTGTTATGAAGATCAAATAAGATAATAATTATAAAAAACATAATATCCTATAATATACTAAGTATATGTACATTTTAATTATTATTATTGTTATGGATATAGCATTTGCAATAATAATAATTCAGTTCAACTTACTCCAAAAAATTAGTCAAATATGATATCATAATTTTGTAAAAATGCTGAGGTAAATGGAACAAATAATATTATATGAGATTGTTTTTGGAATACCCAATTGAAAGAATATAAAAATAAAATTGGAAGAGAGATAAAATATCACTCTGTCTACTCCACAAAATAATTTGACTTACTATTTATTAGCAATGAAGATCAACAAAATGTATAAAAAAAAGAAATCCCATTTGCAATAACAAAAATCATCAAATATTTGGAAGTTAACCTACTAAGAAATATATATGACCTATACAATGACAACCATAAAGTTATAATGACTAAGACAAAGAAAGGTCTAAATAATTGGAAGGACATTCAGTGTTTATGAGTGAGCTGGATTAATATAGTAAAAATGACAATACACACAAAATTAATGTACATGTTTACTGCAATACCGATCAAAACACCAAGGTATTTATTTACAGAATTGAATAAAACCATAATGAAATGTGTATAGAAAACAAACAAGCAAGACTATCAAAGGGCATTATGCTAAAAAATAATGCTGGTGAAGGTGGCCTTGTACACTCAGTCTTAGACTATGTGATACTATTCTGCTTCTTAATTCCTGTGTGAATATTTGAAAAGTGTCTATTTCCTCCTTTATAAAATGGAGCTGCCCTACATTACTTCTAGTGCAACGTCATTTCTATATTAATTACTTAAGAAGACTTTCTAGAGTCAATACCTACACTTCCATTCTTCTCACTCTCTTCTTAATTCTGCAGTCTGTCTCTTGACTTCAATCATTCAACTAAAACTGCTCTCCAAAGTTACCAGTGATCTCTTAATTGCCAAATACAATGACCTTTTCTCGGTCTTCATAATTTTTCATATCTCTACAAACTGTGACATGTCAATCATCCTTTCTCCCTTAATAATTTCTTCTTTCTAGACTGTTAATCTCCTGTCCCTCGTATTATTATCTGATCGCTACTTCAATGGGAAGAAGGTGGTCAATAGCAGCAAATGCCTCTGAGAGATCAAGTGCATTGAGAATTGAGATAAAGTCATTAAATTTGACAATTAAGAGATCACTGTTAACTTTTATTTGTCTTTGTATTTCCAGAGCTTCACATAGTAGCTAACACATAGTAGGCATTTAAGAGACTTGTTGAATTGAAACAATAGATATCCTTTTAAATTAAAAAAAATGATAAAAGTAAACAACCTTTCTTTCTTCTCTGAAGTCTTAGAGGAAGAAACAGCTATCTTCCTTTCCAGTGTCAATTTCATTAGAGTATGGGGATAAGGGAGAATAATGAAGGGTAAGAAAAATGATAATAACATAAGGTGATATCTGAGTTTTAACCATGATTAAATGTGAGTAAATAACAGGAGAGAATCTAGTGTTCAATTACTTCCATTAGATGAAGGACTACCAAAAAACAAAAAGAAAATGCAACTATCCAAATATAGTGTGCACTTAGGCAAATGAATCTGGAAATGTATTGTTTAAATATACTGAATATATTGAGAAAATTACACGGAGGTATCCTCACAGATTTAGTAATAGGCAGCAGTTCAAGAAAGGACCTTTGGCATTCACAAATCATAAATCATAAATTAAATTCTTTCTAATATCCTTTCTTACTTCTGAGACATTTAAGACATAAAGGAAAATAAAATAATTCAAATTGGAAGATTTTGAAGAAATGTATTTTAAGCTCTCACTGCAAAGAAAGCAACGAGCAAGGTGATTGAGATACATAAACAAAATAGAACAATCAGTGGCCTCAAGGCGCTTTGATTCTCTTGGGAGACACAGTTCACACCCAAACACTGAACCCCTCTCAATCCTCCTCAGAAATAATCGATTATACAGCTTATGAGATAATTCAAATTTTTATTGCTTGTTTATCCTGAAATTTAGATTTCCTCTAAATTTAGATTTCCACTAATTTCCACTACTATTAGGTAAAGTATTCTAAGTTGTGCAAAACACTTATCAAAAGTGTTCCCTGATCATTTTGATGATTTAATATAGTGATGAGTCTTTATAAGGGATTGTGTATATTCCAAGAATGGTATGATTTTGTTCTCTAGCCTGTTATCTCTTAGAGGGATGGATTTCAACAGAGGGAGCTGCCACCAAAATAAACAAGCATACTAAAACTATAATGTACTATCATAGACTATTTGGGGAGAAGCCATTTCCTCTGGCCTCTTTTTCAATTTCCTTTCTTCCTAAGAGTTCAACAGAACCAAGAATAGACTCTGACCTTGGCAAGGACAGAATATTGGAACTGTGGTGGACACGTGTTATTACCTTTGAACCCTAATAGCAGAATTTTTTAATAATGTCAAATCCCTGGCACCAGCCTCAGAGACGTACTGACACAAGCTCTCTATTATATGGCACCTGCCAATGAAATGGCAATTATATGGAGTAGAGTTGAGAATTGCTTCTCTAGAAGTCCATAATGTGAGAGCCTCATAATCTATCCTTTAACCAAAAACTAAGATTTTTCTAGATGGAGTAATTCCAAAAGTATGAGATAGCATGACATAGTGGCAAAAGTATTGGGATGGAGTCAGGAGTCAGGGTGATAATGAGGGATGTGGTATTCCTACTTCCTAAATGAGCTGCATGGTTCCTCTTTTCATCGATTTTTCAGATGGAAATTATTATTATATAATAATTATTATTATTATTATATCATCTTAAATACTTTTAGTAACTTCAAGGAAAGAAGATAAGCAAAATATCCTAATTATATTGCAGTGGCTTTTTTTAGTATGTTAAGAAACTTATTCCTTAATATATAAGGGGAGAGAACATAATTTCCAAAGCAAAATTATTATTCAAAGATATTTGTTATCTGGGATTAGTTAATGAAAGTTTAAACTGAATAAATTAGATCAACAAACTTTATTCAACCATTAATATTTGTTGTAGATAAGAATGAAGAGGGGAAAATGATGAAAATGAAGAATTAATGAAATTATATTTTGATTACAGAATTATATTGTATATTATAATATCTGATCATAGTATCTAATTCTTTCTAATCACGAAGTGAAGAATATCAGAATTTAGAACCACAATCATCAATTTTTTCATATTAGATCCCCAAAACCTTTTATCTTTAACTTTTATAGTACTCTTTGTATTGAGAATCTTTCTGCTTTGCTTTTAGCTTTTAGTCAAGCTCTTTTTTAGTCAAATCTTAGCTTTTAGTCAAGAAAATATTTGCCTTTAATTTTGCAGGGCACAATTTTTTTCCTTTTCTTCTTATGTCCTTATGTTGTTCCCCACTGATTGTAGCATTTCTATTGGGCAAGTCATCTGGGTCTTCTTCTTTCTGAAATTCAACCAAGATGACAAAGCTAACTATCATTGATTAAGCTCCTCTTGTCACAATTCCTAAATATTTTACTCTACTGGGTGCTGCCATGGGAGGTGGGGGAGAAAGAAATTCCTCTCTATCCACTTACCTTTCCTTGATAAACTCAACTATCTCCTAAGAGTTGCCTATCTCAAATGACTCATAGATATTCTTCATGATTTTTTTTAAACTACCAAAGTGATGGCTAAACTTGCCCTTTATTCCTATCAAAGAAATTATTGGAGAACCTATTTGTTCTTATCAAAATAGTAATACAATTTAAACACTCCTTGATACTTCTTTTAGACTTAGATCTTATTGTCTCTATTTCCTTCTGTCTTCTTCCTTCAGCAAATGGGCAGGAGGGAAATAAATTGATCAAGGGTTCACTGATCATCCTGATAAACACACACACACACACACACACACACACACACACACACACACACTTAAACAACAAATATGAAAAATTCAATACAGAAAAAATATATGTATTTGTAACTGAACTCAACTAATTTGTTTTTAAGCATATATTAAATTTAACAATGTAGTTAAAATTGCCCTTTTCGTTATTTTCTGAACTTATTACATGTTTCTTCCTTCTATTTTCATGCTTTACTGATATTCTTCTCTTTATTTTTATGTAGGTCTATTCCTACTCACTAATTCTCATTCTCTGTAAGTATAGTTAAGCAAAAAAAAAAAAAAAACCCTCAAATTATTGACCATGTCTGCAAGTATATAATTTCATTATTCACATATATTCCATCACTTCTTTGCCAAAACATTGGGAAGCATAATTTATTGCCAGTTTTAGGAAGATGTAATTGACGCTTTCTGAATTGTTTTACTTTGCATTATTGTGCTTATTCTGTAATTAGTTTACCATGTACTTCTTATTTCATTCTATATCAATTCATTCAAGCATTCCAAGATTTCTCTGAATGTGTCATATTTGTAATTTTTCATGTAATAACATCCCCCCCACATATATATATATATAACATATACATGCACATATCCATTTATATAGCCATTCCTTGATTGATAAGCACCCACTTATTGTAGTGTGGACTCAACTCACTATAAATATTAAACAAAGGTACTAACATTTATTCCTTCTCAGCAAATTAATCTGAATGTGGAATTTGGATGAAAAAGCAACTATAAGCAACTATTAAAGAACCGTTACATCTGAAAGATAAATGATTATAAATGACAAACTAGAGCCTGTATGGAGAAGCTTATAAATCGTGAAGCTTTTCCATCAAAAAATTCAGAGAAGTAGAAGAAATTAAGACTATGGCAACATGGTAACAGTATTGTAATATTTGAAGAACTGTCAGGTTGAAGATTGATTAGATTTACTCAGGTTAATCCCAGAGAATAGAATTAAGAATAATAAATTGAAGATGCATTTAAGAATAAAGAAGCTGATTTAAGTTTGAAAGAATGAAAAAAATATATATTTTTAAAATTCAGAATTATACAGAAGTAGTATATCTTAGGTAGTGATCTCCCCATCACCACAAGTATTAAAGTAAAAATTGAATAACAATTTGTTAAACTTCAACAATTATGTTTAAATTGAACTAGATGGCCTCTATGGTCCCTTCCAATTCTGGCATTCTGGCTTTCTACATCTATACTTCAGTGACCAAGGCAAGGATTTATAAGGATCAGAAACATTAATAAATCCTATTAAATGTAAATATTTATTTTTCCCTAAGGTAGAATATGCATAAAAATCTACAACTTGTTTCATGCTAAAAATCAGAAAAACAAACTCAGAGATGAAAAAGAGCTGGTTTGATGTCAGATATAAATTGCATTATGCTTATGATTCTACTACAAAGATATGCTGTATTATAACAGATGTATATTCTTCATAAATTGCATGAGATGAATTGACTGTTAAAACTTCATGGACTTGTTATGACAGCTAATTTCATATTTCCTGACATAGTATCTGAGCAAAGGTACCAATGTTCATTCATTTCACCGTGATATAGGTACCATAAATTGGGGACCTTTGAAGAACCAGTCATAATAGTTGACAAATATTCCTGCTGCTGAATAGAACAGAAGTTGTTAGTCATTGTGTTGTCTTCATAGCTATGTACAAAGTTAGTAGGGAGCTCAGGGGCTTGGGTCTCTTTTTAATGTTCCTGTAGTTAAAATCTTAAGCACAGCTTTGTGGCTGTCTACCAAGGGACTCAGCAGAAACATTCTAAATTGACTTCAATTCAAATAACATAAGCTCCAGAAAAATGTGAAAGTGACTAACATGCCAATGGGTTAAGTTGTCATCTAGCCACAGGACAATCGTTTTGCTTCAAGCTTTTTTCTTTGTCTCTCTTTCTACTATAATTTGTCTCTGATTTTAAAAGCAGGAAACAGTTCCTATTGAATACAATAGAATACAGTCTTCCTCAGAAATGCTGGAGGGTATTCTAAACCTTGAAGGTAACACTAGCATCCTCTCAGACTGTGGAAACTGGTTCATTCATTCCAAATGGACAGCTAATTTTCCAAGTGACGTTTTTAGCAAAGGGTGCCAATTTTGATTTGCAATCTTATTCATAGAATAGGAAGTAATGAAACCTCTTCAGGGGCTTTAAAGCAGATTTAAACATGAAGCCTATGACAAAACTGAAAAAAACAAAGAAGCTAGTCTATTCATTGATGATGCTATATGTGGTATGGAATTTTCCAATAGACTATATATCTTAAGAAGATATTCCAACTGTTAACTGTATGGAATTTCCTGTTTATCATTATACATAGAAACCTTCTTTTCTCTGGGGATATTGAGAGCAACCTTGAGAATGAAGGTGTTTTATGAAGTCTAATTTACTATACATTATGTAAAACTGACTGAATTATGTATTAATAAGCAAGTAGAGGTTTTTTTTATATTCAGTTTTACAATTGAAATATTCATATCACCTTAAATAGAGGAACAATTCTTCTGTTTTCTCCTAGGCTTTTATACAGGAGATCTTGTCAAGACTTATTGCAGAGCTTCCCATATTTCTTTTAGGATGAAAGATACTTTCAGAAATATTTTAGAACAAACCTTTCCTGTGCTGATTGATGTTTGAAATCACATGCTGTGGGCAATAAACTGCAGTTTGCTCAAATTAGTTTACAAGGCTTCTTATTTCAATTCATTAAAAGCACACATGGCAGATGCTAATGATTTAGAGAAAGAATGTGTTCTTCTTCTTGTTATTTTTCCTGTAACCTCCTCTGATTAAATACTAGGTCCCCTGATATTGGATTGAGGGTAACAAATAAAGATGAATAGACCTAAATAAGAAAGTAATTTTACTTCAGATTTCAACTACACACACATCTAGTCCCTTAAAGTGTATGATGTGCTTAAAGCTCTAGTAACTCAAGGCTACCAACTTCAGAGTTTAGTAATGATTTTAAATCAGATAAGAATTTGTTTAGCCTAGAAAAATAAAGCTGATAGGGCCTCAGTAATCATGTAGTCCAAACCTCTCCTTTTACAAATGAGATTCAGAGAATTTATGGGACCTACCCCAAATCTCACAACTAGTTAGATTTAGAGCCAGGATTATAACTCACACCTTTTGCTAAACTCTAGCTAAACCTCTATCTTATTACATAATACCTCTTCCTTTTTTCGATTTAATGCACCATCATTTGTAAAAATGCTTGCTTGATAATCCTGGACATTTTATTTCTAGTTAAAAAAAAAACACAATAAGGTAGAGACTTCCAACTACACATTCCTCAATAATGTACTTGGTTAAATTCTGTATCAGTCCCACTAATCAGCATTCAATTAGTAATTCATAGGGAAAAATACTGAAGGCTACAATGCAAACATGTAGTGGTCAGTGCATCAGAATAATGGGCCTTGAACCAATGTCAAAATCACATACTTATAATTGTGAAGAAAACAAAAATAAAGCACATTATGCCCTCTTATCACACAGTGCAAGATGATAAAGAAGGAAGTCTATGTATTAGCTGAGGTGAATTAATTTGGTCTCTAATATGAGATGATGTTGAATGGATCACTTAGCAAAGATTGAAGGAATTATATGAACTGTTTGATTAAGAAGACAATCTCATCAAATTACAAGGGGCTCAGTACTGAATGGGACTGTGGATACAAATTAAAAATAGAAATGGTAACTATGGAGTTATCAGTAGTGATGGTCAGAGCAGTTGTACTTGTATTTTAATGAGTAATAAAATAGTCAAATACTATATTCTTTTTCCAAAGTCATTCTCTAGTGCCTCGTCATGAGATAGTGTAAACTTAATTTCCAATTTCAGTAGAATTCAAGTACTAATTATTGTATGCCTACTTGAGGACTAACCTAGAGAAGTTGGGAAAGGCTTATTACCTGAAAATTAGATATGAGATTGAAGAGGGGACCCCAAAACTCTAAAAATCCTTAAAGGAAAAAAATCTCCAACTCTGCCTCAGTGAGGGACCCCACCAGAGGGAAAGCAAACTAGACAGTTTCATTGTTTTATTTAGCAAAGGAATTCCAATCCTACAGAATTGAAGAAACTCATTGAATTCCAGTTCAAGCTGAAACTCAGCTTGAGCTGAGTCAACTTGGGCTGTCCCAACCCACCAAGATACTCAATATAATAGCTTCCATCAATTAAAGTCCTTTGCGGATGGACCTTGACAGCTCCCTTTGCTGCCAGGACTTTCTGTCCACTGAGAACTGCATTCTCAGTGCAAAACTCAATTTTCTATAGATCTCCCCACTGGAATAATATTATTTTCCAGTGTTATCCTGTCTTTACCCTCACCTGTTTCCCTAACAAGTCTTTATGCCTCTCTGTCAGAATTTCTAATCTTACTTCCCAATCCCTATAATTAAATCTCTTTTATCAATCTAGGTTTTTGGGTTTGTAAATTCCTTTACAGAGAATCTCTGAGCCACCAGAAGGGAGTTCCCCCAAACTCCTTTTGCGCTGAATCCCAAGGGAGGTCAGGAGAGCCAAACCTCTCCATTTGGTTCCCTTAACCCCAAAACTGCCATTAGACCTTATAATTCAACTCCCTAACTACCAGAAACCCTAATCTCATTTTGGTTCCCTAAATCTAGACCTTATCAAGATAACAACTCCTGACGACAAAAAAATCACAAAACTATGAATAAAATGTAAATGGGTTTGATTTAAACTGTTGGACTGAGTACTGTGACAAAACCATTTATCCTTTCAATGTATATATTTTTAAAGTGCAAAAAATAATAGTTATCCACTAAAAAACATAATTTGGAACTAGTCCTCATTGATTAATCACATCTATTCATATAATCTCTGAAATACTCTTTATCATCAAACTTTTGATTGCCACTTCATGCATTAGGATTCACCTTAGTGGGATGCCAGAAGTAGAAGAAATTTATGAGGGTTGTTAAATGGCCAAAATTTAATACAGTATGTGTGTGTATGTGTATGTCTATGTATAAAAGAAAAATTGTAATATAAACAAAAGAGAATTAGAATTCTTATGAAGAGCAAAACCAAACAACAGAATCAAAGAAAGTTGAGAGTTTAAATCTGTTAAAGACACTTGAAAAATATGATGATGGGAGAGGGAGAGTAAAAATGTTTTTTTAAAGAATAGAGATGGTAAAACTTTTGGCAAATAATAATAAAAATGAAAGGCATTGACAACTTTGAATTTTTCCCACCTCTAAAAATTTTTAATTAGTAATGGCAAATTCATTTTCTCTCCATCTTTATGGCTAATACTAATAATCCTCAAGCCCATCTTTTTGTTTAGTTTTGTTTGGTCTTAGTACTCCAGTTTTAAGATTAGAACAAATAGTGATGGAGAAAAATCAGAGTGGGAAATTGAGTGATGAGAATTTTTTAAAATGAATTTTAATGTTACTTTAATGGAGAAGATAATATGAGGGAAAGGATATAGGAAAGGCAAGTATCCTCTATTAAAGGCAACATGACACAAGGACTGATTACTTTAGAATAAATGGGTACAAAGTTTATTTTTCTATTGTATGTACTTATGCAATTTAACTTCCTAGTTCTCAATTTTCTCATATATAAAATAAGAAAAAATATTGGACTAAATGGTCTCTAAGGCCCCTTTTTCCTCCAAAATGTTAAAAACCCTCTGATAATATTTATAAGTACTCAAAACTAAGATCAGCACAATTGAGTGGAAAAAGACATTCATCTGTGATTAATGAGACTAGGGTTCTTTTCACAGATGTGATAGAGATGGTTATGGATTTTGTTTTTGGAAAAAAAATATTTAACTTGCATTATCCTTTTTTAACACCAAATGGACTTGGATTAGATTGATTTCAGTTAAATTCAATAAAGATTTATGCATGGCATGGCACTCTGACAAATACTGAGGAGGTAAATTCATCCTTCCAATATTTCTAGGACATATGTAAGCAAAAATTTAAGTAATTGATATATATGCTTATATGTGTGTGTGTGCATATACTGACCACATGACAGAGCAGAAGGTCAAATATACCCATGTTTAAGTCATACCTCTGACAAATATTGGCTACATGGCCCTGGCCAAGTCATTTAAAGGTTAAGCATTCTGGGGAACTCTTAAAAATAACTTAAAAACATTTGCATTTCCAGAGAGAGTTCACAGTAAAGAAATCATATGTCAAGAATTGTTACAGGTCAGTTATCCAAGAGCCTCCACAGCTGTGGATCATAGCATCTGAAGGAGTTGCAAGACAGCCTTTGCTGACACAGGTGTTGCGGACTGGGAATAAGATAAATTGGAGACAAAGGGAAGAGGAGAGAGGTCAGACAATGCAACAAGCTGTCAGTTAGAGAGGTAAGAGAACAACTGTCTCAATCTCCTTGTATCATCCTCTCACAAGAGGAGATCCATTCTGGGGTTGGATCTCCAGCAGCCACCATCAGGTGGCTCCCATGTATTCCAATAGCTCCCTTCCAACAAAGAATCTAGCCTATAGGTGTGTGTGGGTTTACTTTGTTGTTGCCCTTGCCTCTTGTTATTTTCACTAAATCTGTAATTTTGAGAGTACAGAGATCTTTCAGTAAAGCAATAGTTCTACCAATGCATATCAGCACTTGTTGAAAATTGTTGTTATATTGCTTGAGACACTGAAAGATTCATCACACATGTCCAAGGGAAGGACTTGAAGTAAATTCTTCCTGATTCTAAAACTATTTCTTGGTCCATTCTACTATACTACTTTACTACTAAATATGAACACAAACATATATATATATATATATATGTAAATATATACATGAGTATGCATATACATACTTATTTATGTACATATGTTTGTGGATGTATATATACACACACATGTATTAGTCAGTTTTGGTATGATCCTTATTTTGAAAGCACCATTTTTTCCAATAGAGCACATGTTAAGTATATAGACAATTTTGGGGGTCGTGTCTATGTTTTCTCTCATGAAAAGCATTAAGATACAGCATACAGTATTATGTCACAATAACTCATTAGCTACAACCTTTATTCTGACCTATAGTTCCATAAAAAATTTCAGCTCTTTGTCAAGGTAAAATGCCAAATTTGCTGTTCAAGAACTAGTGTGCACCACCCCCATTCCTATAATCACTCTCAAACTTATGGCAAGCCTCACCCTCACCTTCATCCACCAGTCTTTTTTTTTAACATTCATTTTTATTTTATTTTAATTTTTAATAGCTTTTTATTTACAAGTTATATGCATGGGTAATTTTACAGCATTGACAACTGCCAAACCTTTTAATCCAATTTTTCCCCTCCTTTCCCCCCACCTCCTCCCTCAGATGGCAGGATGACCAATACATGTTAAATATATTAAAGTACAAATTAAATACAAAATAAGTATACATGTTCAAACTGTTATTTTGCTGTACAAAAAGAATCAGACTCTGAAATATTGTACAATTAGCCTGTGAAGAAAATAAAAAATGCAGACAGGCAAAATTATAGGGATTGGGAATTCAATGTAATGGTTCTTAGTCATCTTCCAGAGTTCTTTCACTGGGTGTAGCTGGTTCAATTCATTATTGCTCCATTGGAACTGATTTGGTTCATCTCATTGCTGAAGATGGCCAGGTCCATTAGAATTGATCATCATATAGTATTGTTGTTGAAGTATATAATGATCTCCTGGCCCTGCTCATTTCACTCAACATCAGTTCATCCATCAGTCTTGCCCAGAGTTATGACTTACCCAAATCACTGATGCAACCACAGAATGTACAGATGCTCAGAATCAACAGCAGCCTGAGTCCACAACTTGGCACTGTTTTTGATAATATATTGTTATATTTCTCAACACTTAACATGTAGAAAACTGAGCTACTACTTTACTAGATTCCTAATTTTTATGTTTTTGATGAAGTTTTTGAGCACTATATACCTAACACATAAACCTTGTGATTTTTGTTGTTCAATTTTGCCCAGTGATGTGCTTTTTGGGAGTATATATGTCATATTATGGTAGAACTACTTATCCTATATATGTATGCATGCATGCACATATGTATATATATATATATATTATTCAGACATATGTATGTATAGATTATATATATATGACATAATGGGGCAATCATGCCTTATTTCTATAAATATATATATATATGTATATGCACATGCATACACTTCTAGTATAAAATGTATATAAACCTTTTCTTTTACTTCTGTGATTAGATAACTATTTCTATTAACCATATAATTTATATTCAAAACTATAATGCAAATAAGGAAACCAGACCTTTTAGAGAAAGATAGGAGATTTCAAGTGAAATCCAAAGAAATTTATCAGAAAATGACAAATAGTGATTCAAAAAAAAATTTAATACAGCAAGAAGTCCCAGTCAAACAAAATTCAATGAACTCTTTTATAAAAATACCATAGCTTCATTTTACTTGACCTATTTGTCCCTTCCTTCATCCCGTAGGCTCTTTCCTCCCTTAGTTTCTGTGATGCAATTTGTCTAGATTTTCCTGTAACATGTTGGACTGCTCTATCTCAATTTTCTTGGCTAGATTATCATGCCCTGTGGTCTTCTTCTTCTTTAAAATATAATATAATAGTTTTCTCTGGGAGCAGGTTTCTTGGGGAGGTTTTTTGGAGGCAGCCTTAGTTTTAGTTTCAAGTAATAATTACTCCAAAATGCAGCCAGCTGGTAAAAATACAAATGTTTATTTTCTCCTTCCAAAATAGCCCGGTTAGTTGAGGCCTATCTCTCTGTTGGTTCCAAGAGCTCTTGCAGTTGTCCTTTGCCTCTGCTTTCTTCAGCCTCCAGCCAGCACAAAGGTGGAAAATGGAATGAATCTCTCTTGCCTCCTAGAGAGGGCTTCTCTCTGAACTGACTTTATGCACCCCTCTCAATCTTTTCGGCTGAACTCCCTTGACTGGCTCACTGAAGCTCTATTTATGCTCCTTCTCCGAGAGTGGGATTGTGGGGTCCAAGATTGGGATTATGGGTTTCCTCACAGAGTGCTCTCTGGTCCTAAGAGCTTTTTGCTCATATGAGATCTCTAAAGGTGTGAACACAAGCATTGTTTCTATAAGTTCCACTTAGTACCTTGTTTCTTCTGGCCCACAACATCTCCTTATAAGATCAGATCAATCATATTGAACCATGCTAAATTAGATAATTATTGTCTTTATCAACTCTAATGACTTTACACTTTGTAAGGATTCCAACAATGCCCTATTTAAGGGTATCTTCTGAGTAGGCTCTTTTCTTTTTTTGATCTCATGTTATCATTACCTCTATGCAGATTACTCCAAATTCCATAAATCTGGTCCTCATTTTTCTTCCAGAATACTAACTGCCATATCAATTTGATACTATCTGTTTTTTCTAAACTCATTTTCTGTCACTCACTATCGAAGCCAAGTAAACTAATCTAACAATTATGCTTAACAGATTTCCCAATTTTTGAATAAATGCATTCCCTCTTAACTCCTGTCTTTTAGTATCTTTATTTTCCTTGATGACCTGGCTCAGATATTACTCTGTTCTTGTACTTGTTGTTCTTAAATTTACCAATGAATTTCAAAGTTACATTTTGTTCTTCTCTTGTGATAGAATTGGCACTGGGCATTCCTCCATCTCTGTTTGTATTTTTGTTGTGATTATTTTCCAATTGTCCTTATTTTTATTTATTTTTTTAATTTATGGAATAAAACAACCATTTCCATAATATTATACAATAAATGAGATTATTGTACATGAAACTGCAAATCTACTGTGCACAAGTTGCTATTCCTTTCAAATATATAACTAAATTATCATGTAAATTTCTCTTTCCCCCCTTTTTTTCTCCCCTCTTTCTTACTTCCCCCATCCACCCAAGTTGGCTACCATTAAACACTTCTCATACTTTCTGACACCAGGTCCAACAGTCTCCCATTGCATCATCTACATCTCTCAGCAGAAGAGTCACTGATACTGTTATAAATAAGAATAATAGTGTTACTGTATGAGGGTCCAAGGATAGAAGGTCATGTGTTATACAAGGGAAGAGGAAGAAAAAAGTGGTGTTCACGTTTTATAGACACATGGCTGTTCCTAGAAAAAAAATTGAGATAGATACCTAGCAGGGAACTTATTAGCATATACTTAGAGAAAGGATAAAGAAAGGATAAAGGGGAGGAGGGAAAAAGGAGCAAAGTTTTTGTTTGTCTTCCTGAGACCTCGTTTTTTGTATATCATTCTTCTTCATAGATATCTAATATCCTCATGCTGCCATAACTCACACCAAATCAGGGAGCCCCATCTTATAATCATATGCTACGAAAGAATAAGAAGAGTCCAAGATTAGGAACCAGCAGAATTGAGTTCAAATTCTGTCTCTAATATTTAAATGAGATATATAATTATCATTTATATAATTTGTATAATATATATTTTATAAATATTAAACTACTATGTACATATTAGAAATCATTATTATCTTTGTTAATTGTTACTATCTTGAGACTTTGTTTCACAGAGATATACATATTTACTATTACACTATTATTACTTATCTCACCCCTAAAATACTATTGCACTTCCATATCTTACATATGGAGACTAATTGAACAATAATTACGTATCGCTATATACATAATCTTAATAGAACATGTCCTTCAGGAAACAAAGTAAATTTGTCATTCTGATAAAAAGAATCTGATCAAGGAATTCTCATCCTTAATTCCTGAAAGTAGAATAATCAGAACCATATGTACAATGTCTCTCATTGAGTTGTCTATCTTCCTTGACTAGCCCAAGAGCTCATTCATTTTCCTGTAGATATAATTACAGAATACCTGAATTGGAAGTGAGTTAAATGACAATATGAAAAAAATAATTGCTTTCACAATTTAATTATCAAACCTTTGCCTAGCAACTTATAAGAAAGAGAAAACTCTTAACTCTCAAGGCAGACTTTTGTTTTTGATACCTTTAATTGATTGGAAGATGGTTGACTGTACTATAAAATTGGCCTAATAAATCTCTTTTAAATTTTTCTTATTTGAATTACTGGTTCTTTCCTTTGCCATTTTTCATCTTTTATTGTTTTTACTACTGTCAAGTTTGTCAGTGTTACAAGGAAAAGTTCTTTTTTTTGCTCTTTGCTCCATTTTCAAGTTAGATCCATCTTCATCAGTTTCAGATAGATACTTATGTCTATATATATCTATGCATATATGAATGTATGTTTGTGTTTGTAATACATCTGTATTGAATCAAAAGATATTCTCATTAAATGTACTTCATCTTTAGCCAAGAGCCATCATTCTTTTATTTTAACTTATAACCCAGAAATCTAAACCCCATCTCAGAGGTTCTTTTCATAGTTACTGTTCACAATTGCCTTTCTATTAAACATCATCTATTAAAAAAAAAGGCACTACAATGTCCCTTATGTATTCAATGTCTTTGAGTAGATTCCATAATAATTCTCAATATAATCTAGATTTTTTTCTAACAGTATCTACTACTTCTAACTTCTACTACTAACTAACTTCTAACAGGTTGCTACTACATTTCATAAGTCTCTTGAGACTTTCTATGAATGTTAGATATATGGTCAGTGCTTGGAATGTGTGCTCGATAATTGTTTACTAACTAACCCATTGGTAAACTTTGAGAAAACCTCCAGATATTTACTATTAATAAGCAGCGAGTTATCCACCACATTACTTTTCTTACCCAGACTTTTAAAGTATGTACTATAATTACTAAAGCTGCTTCCTCCTAAGATTATCCAAAAATCTCCCCAGAACCCCTCCCCTCTCTGCCAAAAGCCTCTTAAAGATTACGTGGCATCAGATATTCAATGATACTTCTTTTCTTTTCATTTTATTATTTATTTTTTTAAATTTTTATTACTTTATTAACTTTATTATTATTTAACTTTCTAAATTTCATACATTAGAATTTTTTTCTCTTAGATTTCTTCTTCTCATTACAAAGAGGACTTTATGGATTTCTCTGACAAAGAGACTTAACTGAGTTTCATTGGATAAATGATGGACAGAAACAGCTACACCCAAAGAAAGAATACTGGGAAATGAATGTGAACTATTTGATTTTTGATTTTCTTCCCGAGTTATTTTTACCTTCTGAATCCAATTCTCCCTGTGCAGCGGGAGAACTGTTCGGTTCTGCAAATATGCATTGTATCTAGGATATACTGCAACATATTTAACATATATAGGACTGCTTGCCATCTTGGGGGGGGGGAGGAGGGAGGGAGGGGAAAAAAAAACGAAACATAAGTGATTACAAGGGATAATGCTGTGTAAAAATTATCCTGGCATGGATTCTGTAATACAAAGTTATTATTAAATAAAATTAAATTAAAAAAAAAAAAACAAAGAGGACTTTATTCTTGTAAGCAATATGAAAAGGAAAATACCTCTTTCAACTTATTCTTTATGATAGACATTGGCTTGCATTTCGTAAATGCTTTGCAGTGCCATGGTTTTGACACCTATACAAATGTAACCCATTTTTTCTTCAGAGCATTGAAAAATTTCTCTTGTATTCCATAGCTTTTTTAAAAGCAAGATCCTTCTTTTTTGTTGCCTATTGTTACTGGCAACATTCTATTGTCTGTTTCTATTGGCAGTTCTTGTAGCTCTCATGGAAAACTTCTGTGGCAAACTGCCCATTAACCTCACATGTCTAAATGGGTGCTCCTGGATGAGACTGACTTTACTGAAAGTCAGCCTTCTGCTTTATCTACTAAAATTCATTCCCTATTGACTATCATCTCATTCCTTCCAAATATGGATCAAAGACCTTACAAGTCCATTTTTAATTATATTTAATCACTAACTTCTTTTCTCTATTCTTCTTCTCAGTTAAATTGAGATACTTTCTTGTGCTGTTTTGGCAACTTATTTTTGTTTGAAGCATTTCCATTTGACTCTCATCTCCAGATCTCAAATTGTATGATCTCCTTCACTGGATTTCTCCAAATATAATCTAGGTAAGCAAGTTTTGGGTATATTATAATGAAGATTTTCTTTCCACATATGTTGGAAGGAGTCTCAAATTTTACTACTGGTCATATCTATCACATCTGGATTTTATTTCCCAGGAGAATCCTTAAGATTAAGTTTCTGCCAGTTACCACTTGATCAACTATAATTGAGATAGCTACTTTTGGGAATTTGGGGGCTTGAAAATGTATGGTATGTAACACCATGGGCTTGGAGTTCCACTTCCATATATATGGCTAAAGAGATAAGGAAAGTAAGATAGTATTAATAATCTTTACCTCTCACTTCTCAACCATCATGAAAGGTTGCAAAACTGGTGAGAAATAGGAAGTATGTATTTGAATCACATTGAACTTTTAGGTGGATTGTTTCTTTTCTTCTCATTCTCATTTTATACTCTAGTTCATCTCCCAGTGTTGACCTGAAATCTAACCCTCTCATCATTAATTAGAGCTGTCTAATGGGAAAGCCACATATTCTACCAGCGTCTGCCACAATAATCCTTTCTAATTCCTGATGTATTCCAGTGGGTCACATTTCATTATACTGGGCAGCTTCATAAACTGATTTGACAGGGAATATGACAATGTGATTCCTCAACTTCAAAAACAAATTTGGGTAACAGTAAGTAGATTAGCAATGTGACCCCCCCAAAAAAGTGTGTAGGGATACCAAAAAATCTCTATTCTCATAAATAGCTAAACATTGTGTAACAATGCACGTGAAAAGAAATATTTCAAGGAATCAGAGTGAATGTAAGATATTTCTTTACCATAGATTCTCATGTCAGGAATTTCAGAAATAAAAAAGCAACTGTGACAGAATCCATTCTTCCTCCTAGGTACTTTGGGAAAAGGAATAATGCAATCTGCAGTGCTATGGAAGGAATAGAAGACTACTAATGTCTAGACAGTTGAACTTAGAGCACACAGGACTGCTCTCATTTTCATGAAGAACTGCATTCAGTTCCCACCTATTACACATACATATATATATATATATATATGTATGTATACAGAGAGAGAGAGAAAGACTGCATAACCCTGGACAAATTATCTTGGTGTCCTAAGCAGCTCTCTGAAATCAGTCACAACAAGTTTAAAGTTAACATTGAGAGAGAGAGAGAGAGAGAGAGAGAGAGAGAGAGAGAGAGTTTCTTACACACTTGAGTAAACTCAGAGGTCAAAGGGAAAACAATGCATATCTTGTATATCTTAACTTAGCTTTATGAGGACCATTAGGCAGAAGGGAAATAAGAAGAAAATCACTCTCATTCTTTCTGTAAATCTGAAGAAAACTTCCCCCACAAACACTCTGTTCTTGAGGTCACATATATGCATATAATCATTTCTATATCTCAGCTCTCCATTGCATATGTAGGAAAGTCACAATAATTTGTGTTCATTTTTCTAATAATAAAAATGGTCCTTCTGAAATTATAGATGTTTTAAAAATCATCACAAATAATTTCTGGGAAAAAATAAACACAAGATGTCCCATCCAGAAAGATATTTACAATAATTTTCATTAGTAATATTTTACACTTATAAATCAATAATACCACCACCACCACCAGAACAACAATAGGAATAATTCTTATCAATGTATTACTTAAAAGTTTTAATGTTTTTTCAAAACAATCTATTTTATTAATGAGGAAATAGGACTTACTCAGAATCAAACAACAAATATATGTCAGCAAAAAGACTGAATCTCAGATTTTCAGACTTTTAGACAAATGCAGTACAATTTTCATTTTATTGTGCTGGTTCTCAATATAATCAAAAAATTAGATAATTTTAAAGATAGTGATGTTAGGTTTATAATAATGTAGTTATTGCTAACTCATAGTCACATTAATTATCTGAGTCTGAGGCAGGAATTAAATGCCTCTAATTTCAAATCCTATGTTTTATCTACTTTTGAATACCTAGTTTGTAGTAACATGTATATATGCATGCATGTATATTAATGCATTGCATGTAAAGATATATACACATTTGAATACACATGTATATATCTATCTTTGTCTTATAGGTAAGCAACTAGATTGCACAGTATATATATATATATATATATATATATATATATATATATATATATATATATATACATATACACATATCCATCTCTCTCCAATATATATATGGAGAGAGAAAGAGAGAGGGAGAGATAAATATGTGGGTGTATATATATATATATATGTGTGTGTGTGTGTGTGTGTGTGTGTGTGTGTGTGTATGTATGCATTTCTATACAAATACTACTCTGTAGGCCAAAGCTATTCTAACTCAATTAAATCACAATATCATAGTGTCTTTAAAAAAGGAAGTAATCTCAGAGGTCATTTAGTTCATTTTACAGATGAAGATATTGAAGCCAAGGAAGGGTGATATTTTCCCAAGTTTGAACAAGTCATAGTCAAAGTCATAGATAGGAAGAAATGTAGGGATAATAGTCCAGGTTTCCTGATGCCAATGCCAGTTCTTTTGCTAATATATCATTTGATATTTGGCATGTAGACTGTATTTACTTAAATAAGCATTTACTAAGCACATATTAGGTTCTAATTATGTGAAGAGAAATAAAATTAAGATATATTTCTAGGCATCATGGAATTCATGGTCAAGAGAAAATGAAAAAGTAGTATAATATCATGAAAATTTTTAGAACACCTAATAAAAGGATACCAGTATATAGTGAATCAAAATGGTATAAAAGAAACATTATTTCCTCAATTAGGACACATAGATTTGGGTCCAATCTCTGCCATTTGTTGTCTGTGAAACTGAAGCTCCCAGTGTCTACTATCTACTTGCTTAGCTCTTGAATGGGTATAATAAGTGAACTGATTTGGAGAAAATACTAACCATGTTGATTGAAAAATCTATAGCAAATGCCCAGTGGGATATAAAACCATATATATTCTTTCACCCAGGAAATACCTCCACTAAGTCTTATGCTAAAGAAATCAAAGAAAAAAGGAAAAGATATTTGTATGAAAATATTTATTGTAGCTCTTTTTGTGGTATCAAGGAATATAAAATTAAGGAGTCGCCCATGAATTGGGAAGTGATAGAACACATTGCAATATATGATTTGTTATAGCATACCTTTGTGCCATAATAAAATGACAAGAGAGGTGGTATCAGAATAAAATAGAAAGACTTATATGAATTGAAAGAAAGTGAATTGAACAGAATCAGAAGAGCACTACACACAGTAATAGCAATATTATAACAGTGATTAAATTTGATCAAAACAATGACCCAAGACAACTCCAAAGGACTTTGGAGAGAACAGATTAATTTTTATTTTATTTTATTTTATTTTGCTGAGGCAATTGGGATTAAGTGACTTGTCACTAAGGATCCCACAGCCAGGAAGTGTTAAGTGTCTGAGGCCAGATTTGAACACAGGTTCTCCTGACTTTAGGGCTGGTACTTTATCCACTACACGAACTAGCTGCCTCAAGAGAACTGATGAAATTCTGAATGCAAATTGGAGTATACTGTTAAAACATTATGCTTCTTGCTTTTCCCTGTTTTTCCCCCAAAATGGCTAACATGGAAATGTTTTGCATGTCTTCAGATATATAATTGATCTCATACTGCATGCCTTTTCAATAGGTGAAGAAAGAGTAGAGGAAGGGAGGAAATTTGGAGTTTATGTTTTTTAATAAATGTTCAAAATAAATAAATGTATAATTAAAAGGGAAGAAAGTGGAAAAGCTAGTGATATAGCAATGTAAAATATGATTATATTATATTCCTTTCATTTAGAAGGTTAAATGATAGGAAATGTGGTCTTCTTGTTCCAAGCCTTATTAAAGGTGTTGGGGGGAGGGATTTTTGCTATACACCTGACAACTGCTATACACAGTGACCCCAAATGATAAAGGAATCACAATAAAACATAATTGGGAAATATTTAACAAAATAAATAAAATATAATAAAATCTGCATAATGTTACATTTTAAAACTAATTCAATATGCAGTCAGCAGGTATCCTTATGTACAGAGTAGTAGTCCCTGTTTCCATTTGAGTTTGATAACACCCTCCTATAATGTTTTCCAGAGTTGCCTTTATTTCCATTTCCCTCAATCTTCATCTCCCCAAAATCCACTCTAAAACTGCACAATCCTTCTTCTATGAAATCTGGATTACTTTCTCTAGGAAACACACATGTTTTCATCTTAAATCTTTTTTTTTCTTTGCCACTCTTTTCATCTTCTGGCTTTCATTGAAGACTGTCTCTCAGTGAATTATAAAGCCTCCCTGACTACTTTTTTCCAGCACTAATTATACTTTCACTCATTGGTACATTGGAACACTCTTTACTCTTCACTGTCACTTCCAAGCTCTGCCTCTAACACTGTCATCCAATAATTTTTACCTTTTTAAATTTCACTCAATCCATATCTGCCACCCAGTGAAAATTCTTATTGCTAATTTCTATTGAACTCCAAGATGTTCTCCTTTCCTCAATTAGTTCAGTGCCTAGATCATAGTCTGTCTCAACTCCCCAAAACCTGCCCACATACTAAAGGACTTCAACATACATATAGATACTCTCTGCAATACCCTAATCTGTATATCTTTAATTTGTTTTACAACTCATCTTTCTTCTCCAGCCTCATAATGACTTAGAATACCTTGACTTTTCAATTCTTTTCCAATCCAATCCATCAGCCTTTCAATGGTTATACCTTTCTTTCTTTTTTTTTTTTTTATCTTGACTCCTTGATGACCAAGTTCAGCTAAACACTGTCCTCTTCTCTTGAGTACTTTTCCCTATTGAAGATTTTCTTCAGCAAATTCAATCTTAGATTTCTCCAAACATCCACTACCTTTGTTTCTATTTAACTACCGCTGAACAAACCAGGAGAAAATAACAAGATGTGCTAGATTGACAAATTTTTGCTATGTAATTTCAACGAGGCTATCATTGTGGTGCAATAATCTTTAACTGGCTCCTAATTGATTCATATCACTTATCACAGTGACTTTTCCTGACTTTTGCATCCTTCCTCAAACCCCTTGTTTTTTTTTTTAATTTTTAATAGTTTTTTTTTACAAATATATGTATATTTTCAACATTCGTTTTTGTAAGATTTTTTATTCCAAAATTTTCCCCTCATTCTCTTACCTTTTATCCTCCTCAAGATAGCTAGCAATCTGATATGTGTAATATGAGTGATTCTTTTTTTTAACATATTTCCATATTTGTCATCTTCAAACCCTCCACTTCTCAGCTGTAAATTTCACTTCATAGTTCATTGAACAAAACTAGGACTATCTCAAGAGTTCCCTGTTCTCTCCTTCTCATCTTACACATTTCACACTTCTCATCTCATCTCACATTTCCTACTTCACCCATGCTTGTTAGGAGAAGTAAACATTTTCTTTGCCAAAGTAAAACCCCAACATTTTCCTTAAAAAATTAAACCCCTTTAGATGCAAAAGCAATTCTATTCCACCCTGTACTTTCCAGCCAATTTCTATCTATATCATCTTCATTCTTATTTATTTTTACTCTTTTTGTGTTTCCTGACTTTTTTCCCTGTTCCCCACAAGCATGATCATGTTTGCTACCCTCAGAGAATCCTCATTTGGTCCAAGAATCCATTAGCTTTCTTACAATATCTCTCCTTCCATTTGTGGCTAAACTCCTTGAGAAGATTATCTAAAATTGATAAAATATCAATAAAGTGATAATAAAATTGATAATCCACTTCCCTTCTTCTCATTTTCTTCTTTTAACTCTACAATCTGGCTTCCAACTTCATCATTCAACTGAAAAAGCTTTCTCCAAAGTAACTAATTAGTTTTTGATTGATCAGGCTAATGTCCTTTTCTCAATTATGATTTTTTTCTTGATCCTCTATAGCCTTTTAGACTGTCAAAGACCCTCTTTTCTTTGATACTTCCTTCTCTTTAGAGAGAATAAAATATTCTGCCCTGATTCTCCTCCTGTCTAAGTACTCTTCAATTTCTTATGCTGGATCTAAATCTATGTGATATCTTCTTCTATACTACTCTACTCAGTAGTCTCATTGCTGCCATGCATAAAATTCTTATCTCTATCCACATGGCTCTTAGATCTTTTTGTCCAGGTCTTTCCTCACCTTCATTCTTACTCCTATAATTATCTCTTAAAAATGTTACTCCAGCTATCATATAGACTTATTAAGCTCAACATTTCCAAAATTGAACACATTATCCTTTTCCCCAAAGGCTTCCCTCTTGCCAACTTCTCTGCTATTATCTGGGATACTATCAGCCTCCCAATTACTTAGTCTTGTGAGTCTTATGCCTTAATTACTCATTTTCACTCTCCTATATTCAGTATATTTCCACGTGCTACTATTTCATGACATCTTCCTTTTGTGTACTCTGCTTTCTTTTTACACTGATACAAGCCTGGTAGCAAGCCTCATCATTTCACTTCTACACTATTTCAATAGTCTACTACACAGTCTATCCCCAAAGTTTCTCCCCACTTCAATGTATCCATTATTCAGTTGACAAAATAGGTCCCCAAATAACAAAAATTTCCATGTCACTTTTCATTTTCTCACTCATTACATTCCAATGACTTCCTATTATATCCAGGATGGATGATAAAATTCTCTTTTTGACATTCAAAGTCTTTCATAACATGGCCCCCTTCTTCCTTTTCAGTCTTCTAACACATTTCTCCAGATGCACTGTTTAATCAAGTGACACTAGCCTAATGTTTAGTTCTTCAACATCATCTTTTGACTTCCTTGAAATCAATCTCCTGACTGAACATTTTCATTATTCACCATATTTCCCTTCTTGTCTTTGCGTTTGGTTTTTATCAGAGATTAATTAAAATCTCACATTCTACAAGTAGTTCTTTTTTATGCCTCTTAATGTTAGAGCCTTCTTTTATTTAATAGATTATCTCCAATTTATCTCGCATCTTGCTTGCCATAGTTCTTTTCATTTTGACAGTTGACATTTTCCCATTGATAATAGGAATTGGGTTTGTTCATTTACTTATTTTTTGTTCATTTTTTTTTACCTTTTTTATTTTATTCCCAGAACTTAGTACAGTACTGGCACACAGTAGACACTTAGTATATGTTTACTGACTTACTGACTATAACTGTTATCTGCTATCAATTTATCTATCAGATGAGCAGATGACTACCAAGTCTTTAGGTTTATAGGTGATAGAGAAATAACTACTCAAGAAGAAAAGATTAAAGATAAATGAAAAAACAGAGTTAATAATTTTGGTAAATCTTCTGGAAAACGTTGGGTGGAATGAGTTCACTTGGGTGTAAAAAAGGGTTTGCCTAAATCAGTATTGATTAGAGAAATACACATTAAAACAGTTCTGAGATACCACTTCACACCTCTCAGGATTGGCTAAAATGATAGGAAAAGAGAATGATAAATATTGGAGGAGATATAGGAAAACTGGGACATTAATGCATTGTCGGTGGAGTTGTGAAATAATCCAACCATTCTGGAGAGCAATGTGGAACTATGCCCATAGAACTATCAAATTATGTATACTCTTTGACTCAGCAGTGTCATTACTGGGTCTATAGGCCAAGGAAACCAAAAAGGAGGGAAAAGAACCTACATGTACAAAAATATTTGCAGTACCTCTTTTGTGGTAGCAAAAAATTGGAAAATGAATAGATATCCATCAATTGGGGAATGACTGAACAAGTTGTGGTTCATGAAGATAATGGAATATTATTATCCTATAAAAATTATGAAAAACTGATAAAGAAAGGTCTGGAATGATTCACATGAAGGGATGCTGAGTGAAACAAGCAGAACCAGGAATACATCATATACAATAACAGCATGAGTGATAATCATCAGTGGTTCAGTGATCCAAAACAATCCCAAATGACTTTGGACAGAAAATGTCATCTGCATCCAGAAAAAGAACTAAGGAGACTGAATGGAAATCAACTATGCTATGTTCACTTAATCTCTTTCATAGTTTTTCCATTTTGCTCTGATTTTTCTCTCCTAGCATGATTCATAAAACAATGTGTGTTAAAATAAATTATTGAAAAGAAAAAAAAAAATACGTTTGCCATTGTGTTGGCTGTGCCATTATGTGAGATCAAGGTGAAGTAGGAAGAAGGAAGAAGGAAGGAATCTGACTGATGTAAGATGAGCAGAAGGAGAGAAGAGGGAGTTTTCAGAAAATAGTCACAATATTTTCCACTTAAATGTAACCCAAATCTTAGCATTTATTTCTTAGTATTGTTGTTGTGAAGATGAAATGAGATAACATATTTAAAGTATTTATCACAGTGTCTGACATTTAGTAAATGTTTATTCTTTCCACCCTCACACAGTAAATGATTAAGAAATGCTTGTTGACTAAAAAGAAACAATCATTTTCTTTCCCCATAGAGCTTATAAGGAAAGTGACCTTCTATATTAAGATTTGGGAAGGAGAGTGCATTTTAATAATCTGAAGATACCAGATATTGTAAATAACATTAAATTTATTAGGCATTTACCAAATTTGGGGGAAATATCCTCCTTTGGATTACTTTCACCACTTTCAGGTTGTGAATATGTTGAATTCATGAATCTATTCAAAACACTTTTAGATAAGTTTATCTGTTTTCCTAGATGGCTGTCAACTGTTCAATTCATATTCATCATTTGACCTAAATGAGAGGAGTAGAAAAAATAAAATCTAGTTCCAAGTAATGCTTTTCAATAGTAATATCCATGGAAATCTTCTTGTTAAGAATTCTGTGAATATAATAAAAGCAGAAATACTGAGATTATAGATTCTGCCTTTATCTTCCTTATAGAAGAGAAATTCAGAAGAAAGAAAATTCTATTGATACATTCATTATTGTTTTATTTAATTAAAGACTCACTGAATTCCTGTGACAGGGGAAACACTGAGCAATAAATATATGACCTCTTCCCCTCTATACTTGTGGTTACTCAAGATGAAATCATGAAAGAATAAGATCAATTCCTTGAAATTATCCCTAAACCCCTAGGGCACTTGGTTAAAGCCAATAACACCAGAAGTTTCTTTCCTAGATGGCCTTAAATCCTTTGCAAAATGTTTGGTCAGCAGACATAATATATTTTACACTCTGCTCCTTATAGGGAAACTAATCCTGATTCTCATTAGAAAAAATGATAAAAGTAAAAATATATTTTTTAAAAGAAAGATTAATAATTCCACAAATATTTGTTTGCTAATTTTGAGTTATTTTAATGGCAGCAAATATACTTTTCCTTTGATGAAGACACACACACACACACACACACACACACACACTCACACACGCTTATAGAGTTTTATTTCATTTACAATATTGTTGATTGAGTTAAAATAGGAATGAAGCAAGGTATTTGAATCAAAGTTTAGCTCAGAGTGCCCCCTGCTGGTTACTTTTATGATTACAGTGAGAACAAGATCACTTCCGTCAAAACATTTTTTTAAAAATAGGAATCATATTCGTATTTAACTTAAAGCCATTCTCAAATACAAATAAACTACTTTTATACCTATGATGCTCAATTATAGCCAGACTTATCAATTGTTTCTTCCACTAACTGCTGAATTCTTACTAATAATGAAGTAGCCTGAATAATTCAAAGTACAATTGGAAAAGACATATATTAGAATAAAAAAAAAAAAATACAGGCTATGCTCAAAGCCTGAGATACAAGCTCGAATATGATATTTAACTGACCCATAAGTTATTTGGATACTTTATTTTGACTTAATGAACAAAATTAGATTTAGAGAAAAGTCCCTAAATGGTTTGTGACAGTAAGACAAATATTTTTAAGAAAAATATAGCAGAAAACTATATGAGACAACACAATGTATGAGAAGTTTAGAGACTCAGTTCTGTCCAAATCTCTATGTTTGTTTTAATAGGACTAGGAAGTGGGAAAATTAGGAATACTATATAGTCTCTAATTTATAAGTAACTTTAAAAGTTGTCTAATATAATCTATGCCTAAAAACCTGGCAACTGCCAAACATTTAGATCTTTAAATATCAGTGTGTTATTTTTTCAAATTTCAGCACATTTAAACTTGAGATCACACTAATCATCACAAATATCTCCTGTTCTCAACTAGGAATACATTTGTACATAGTAACAGCAAGATTATGCAACAATCAACTATGAAAGACTTGGTTCTTCTCAGTGGTTCAGTAATCCAAGGCAATCCCAATAAATTTTGAATAGAAAACATCTTCTGCCTCTAAATTAGACTGAATGCAAATCAACCCATATTATGTTCATTTGGTTTTTTTTTTCCTCTCATGGTTTTTCCCTTTTGTCTGATTTTTCTCTCCCAACATGATTCATAAAGAAATGTGAATTTTAAAATGTTAATATATATGTAGAATCAGCAAAAAAAAAAAAAAAATTAAAAAGAATCTCCTCTCTCCCACTTATTTCCATTGATTGGCTCTAATGTTGATCATTTGAATGAACCAAGCCAAAATTCACAAATCAATCTTGCAAAAATTTAAAGATTTAAAGGCAATTATTACTCCCTGTCTTAGTTTCTTATCTTAATTAAATATATCCAACCTCTTCTTCAGTCAGTTTAATTATGCTGTGATTTCTCATGCCCTTATATATTTTTAAAATTTTCCTTGTTTGATTCCAGTTTGTCAATATTCTCCCTAAATTACAATGTCCAACATTAGACCGAATAGCCCAGATATAATTCAAACAAGGCCACATGCAATTATGCTTCAGCCTCTTTTTCTGTAAAGTATTCTTTTCTTAAGATAATACAAGATTGAATTAGCTTTCCCAAGTGCCATGTTACAATAGTGACTCATATCAGACTTAGAGATTGTAATTACAACAACCAATTACAATAATAAATATATATATATATATCATAGATTTATAATGATAAATCTATAAGCATAGATTTATATCTTAAACATTTGTTTTACTAACTTTAGTTCTATACTGATTTTTGAACCTAAGAATAAACTTTACAATTGTTCCTATTAAGTTTAGTAAATTTTCTTGTATCATCAAAGGATGCATGTTGCTGCTAAGAAAGAGCAAAGATCTATGTAAAATCAGGCAACTTGAGAATCATTAAAAGCCATGCACAGTATCCAAAATGGGATCTACACTATGATATAGACATTTGGGGTTTTTTGGTATAAGTTGATTAGTAAATTTCTTTTGAGTGACAATTAATTTCTTTTTTTTTTAATTTTATAATAACTTTTTATTGACAGAACCCATGCCAGGGTAGTTTTTTTACAACATTATCCCTTGCACTTGCTTCTGTTCCAATTTTCCCCCTCCCTCCCTCCACCCCCTCCTTTCACCCCCTTCCCTAGATGGCAAGCAGTCCTATATATGTTAAATATGTTGCAGTATATCCTAGATACAATATAGGTTTGCAGCACCAAACAGTTCTCTTGTTGCACAGGGAGAATTGGATTCAGAAGGTAAAAATAACCCGGGAAGAAAAACAAAAATGCAAATAGTTTACATTCATTTCCCAGTGTTCTTTCTTTGGGTGTAGCTGCTTCTGGAGTGACAATTAATTTCATTGAAGAGGCTTTATATTAAGCTGTGGCTAAATGTAATTAAGACAGTTTTGGTATATCTCAATCATTTTCGTAAAGAATGCATAAAGATCAGAAAGCAGAACTTTTAGAGTGTGTGGAGAGCTAAAAATAATATCTGTGGTTTTAAAAATTGTTTGGTATTTATTAGAAACATTAGAAAACATAAGAATAAATGGAGTTTTCCTTTAAATAATAAGTAACATCTGTCTAAAACCACCAGCAAGCATTATATATAATAGAGATAAGCTAGAAGCATTCCCAATAAAATCAGAGGTTAAACAAGGTTGCTCATTATTATTACTATTATCCAATATAGTACTAGAAATGTTAGCTTTAGTAAAAAGAAAAAAAAGTATACGGAATTAGAATAAGTAATGATGAAACAAAACTATCAGTCTTTGCAAATGATATGGTGGCATATTTAGAGACTCCTAGAGAATCAACTAAAAAATTACCAAAACCAATCAACAACTTTAGCAAAGTTGTAGGATATAAAACAAACCCACATAAATCATTGGCATTTTTATATGTTAACAACAAAGCCCCAAAGCAAGATATAGAAAGAGAAATCCCACTTAAAATTATCCCTTATTCTCCTAATTTATGAATCCCAAAGAGATCATAAAAGAAGGAAAAGCACCCACATGTCCAAAAATGTTTGTACCATCCCTTTTTTAGTGGCAAGGAACTAGGAATGGAGTTGATGCCTCTCAGTTAGAGAATGGTAGAATAGATTATGTTTTATGAATGTAATAGAATATTATTGTTTTACAAGAAATGATGAGCAGTCTGATTTCAGAAAAGCCTGGAAAGGCTTACATGAATTGATGCTAAGTGAAGAGAGAAGAACCAAGAAAACATAGTACACAGTAACAACAAGATTATATGATTAACTGTGATGGACTTGGATCTTTTCAACAATGAGATGATTCAAAGCAATTCTAATAGACTTGTGATGGAAAGTAGCATCCACATCCAGAGAGAAAACTATGAAGCCTGAATATGAAAAAAAAGCATAGTATTTTCATTTTGATATTGTTGTTTGATTGCTTTTTTCCTTACTCATAATTTTTCCCTTTTGAACTGATTTTTTTTCTTCACATGACAAATATGGAAATATATTCAGAAGAATAGCACATATTTAACCTATATCAAATTCAATGCTGTCTTGGGTAGGAGGAAGAGAAACATAAGATTTTGTAAGAGTGACTGTTGGAAATTATCTTTCATGTATTTGAAAAAAATTAAATACCATTAAAAATCCTTAAAATTATTTATCTTCAATTGATATATCTTAAAAATCATCTCCTAAATGATAAGGAGATCATTATCACTAGTTTAGATTTCTTCTATATATATGTTATGCTTAAGTTCTTCACTTTTTTTCATCTCTACTATTTCTAGCTATTAATATAATACAATCACTAAGGTGACAATTGGTATGGTAATTCCATTGTCATATGTATCTTAATTAGAAACAGTGAAAATTTGGTATATTTTAAAATTGTCATATTGCTAGTACCATCAACAGATTGTTCTTGAAATAATTGGGCTTACATGGGTTTATATAGTCCCAGATATCTGCAGGATTATTTTACATTCTTATACCCACCATTATTCACTGTTTTATAAAATGTTACTCTTCTAATACATTTTCCTTTAACTTGTTCCATTTGATGGTGATCAACAGTTTATTTAAATAGGGCATGTGCATTGGAACTGTCTTAATTGTCCTTATTGCCATCATCTCATCTTTATCTTTTCTTTTTTAGCATTGATTTTGTTCATTACCTAATGCATGCTCTGACTGCAATCAGTCACCTATTTCAAAAATGACCTCCATTGCAAGAACCAGTCACTTTCTATATGTTAAAGTTCAATGAGTTTCATATGTGTGTGTATTTGCATGTGTGTGTGTGTGTGTGTGTGTGTGTGATGATGATGATATTTCATGTTCACAATATCTGGCATCTTCTGAGAAAAAATAGCAACAATAATATCAATAAACCTATTCTTGTTGATGTTGTAAAAGTATTTTTCTACTAATGCAAAAATTCAAAAAATATTTTATACCAATTCCACTGATACTATTTGGAAATTGATTAAATTTAATCATTTTGAATTTGGAATAATTGTAAAGTTCAATTCTTTGGTTCAATTGCATCAACAGTGTGATTTCAATATATGGCTAAAATTATTGAGAAGTAGATACCATAAATATTATTTTCTTTATATTATTGATGAGAAAAATGAGTCTCAGAAAGAAAAAATTACTTGTCCAGAGTCACAAGAATAGAAAATTTCAGAAGCATAATTGGAAGCCAATTCTTACTGACTTCTAATCCAAAGCTCTACCATTCTATGTTCATAATATATACATGAAGGACTTCTGAATGTTCCTTGTCTTTTCCATCTGATTCCTGAGGACATTTAAAAATACATTTTTCATCATCTTCTCCAATGCCTACTTTTGCAATTGTTACTTAAAATAAATTATATATTAATTTTATTTGAAAGAACTTATCAAATTATTTTTATAATTACTCTTTATTTTTAATCACCATTTTATCTTTTGCAACAAACATTGACATGTAAAATACCATCGTTCAGTTGATCTTATTAAGACTACAAAATAAAATATCTAATAATTACAAAAATTATATTTCTCATTGTTTAAAGTACATAATGCAGCCAACAATAATTCTTTTATTCGACTCTTCAAGAAAAGTCTTTGAACTAGCATTCCAGTAGGTTCTGAGTCTAAAGTATTAGGAGTCTACTGCTTTACGATTTGGTATATAGTATAAATACCAATAATAATCATTTCCTATAATAACATATTGACTAATTAATCATTGAACAAAGGTGCTACATTCAGATTGTCAACAAGTAAATAGATATCTATAAACAGTATAAAGACTGTAACTCGGAACTCTCTTCCTCATTTTTCATCTCTCTGCCACTGAAGGAGAACAGTAAAGAAGCGCCATTTGGTATCTTGAAGTTTCATGAGTTTCTTTGGGAATAAAAGTCATTACTATTAGCTTCTTACTGCTGGTGAGCCTCTTCAAATGTATTTATATTGGAACTCAAATATCAAACACAACCTGTCATGAAAACCATCAATCTTTCAATGTTGGAAAATGTTGAAGGTAAAGAAAATAAATTAAATAAATGATGATTATTCTTCAGAGCCCAAAGTCATCTCTACTTTTTGAGCATATATGAGTACGATAACCTACTCTTCAAATTGTTACTACTTCAATTAACTTTACTATCATCTAGCCATACTATGCATCTTGTTCATGAGAATATGAGTGACTTTGTCGAGTGCTATGCTAATTGATCAATCAATAAATCTTCTTGAACACTCACTATGTGCCATAAAATGATAAACAGGGGAAAAACCAATGTGCTTAATAAGGAAATGGGAAAGGGAGAGTAGCCAACATGGGGGCATAATGGACATAATGGATAGAGAATTCCAAAGTAGTTCAAAAATAGTGTAGCTTGGAAATGTGGAAAAATTGTGTTGAGCTCTGTCTTTAAATAAAGATGCTGGAGCCCCAAATCTTGCCGTACATTGTTCCCTTAGTGAAAGAGTCCAAACAGGGGCATAGAGGGTGTTAATGAGGTGTGATTGATCTTACCACATAAAGACATTGCTTAATGATGAAATTCTTGGGGAAGAAAAGTATGATAGGGAGTTCCAAAGATGATTAAAAGCAATGCAGCTGCTCTTAGTAAATGGGGGAAATGGGAAAAGCTAAGATATTAAATATCTATATCTTTACTAACAAATCCCCACTTCCAATGCATCTAAAAGCTTTACTTGAAAACAAATTAAGAAAGCCATGTACCTACCAGGAAGCCAAGGCCCATCCAAACTTTTTGACAATTGTACCCTTCTCATTTGAGACAGCCAGCCTCAGAAACTGTCTTGACCTTCAGAGACCACTATTGTTCACTCATAGCATATTGTCAATTCTACATCTTGCTATCTTTCTTCTGTGTCCCCTTTTATTACATACCCACCATGCTGACATGAAACCTTGTCACCTGAAACTACCACAGTACTTTCCTACTTGATTTCCCTGCCAAACAATCCTTCAATCAATTGCCAAGTGATTTTCCTAAAGCATAGGCCAATTTGACTTCCTTCTTCAATAATTCTAATGGCTCCCTATTACCTCTAATGTCAAAACAAAACCAAAAAATATTTTTAGAACTTAAGGTTATTGTTGCTCTACACTTCATGGAATCTAGATATCAATCAAAACATTTTGTCTTGCTTTTCCTTATACACCCCATCAGTCTCCTAATGGGCTCCCCTGTTTGCAGTACTCTCCTTCACAATTGCCTCGTAGAATTCCTAGTTTCCATTAAAATTAAATGGTGACATAAAGGAGTATATATTCTTCTCAGCAGTCCATGGAACCTACACAAAAACTGACCATATATTAGGACATAAAGACCTCAAAATTAAATGCAGGAAGGCAGAAATAGTAAATGCTTTCTTTTCAAATCACAATGCAATAAAAACTACATTCAACAAAAAGTTAGGTATAAATAGACCAAAAAGTAATTGGAAACTAAATAATCTCATCTTAAAGAATGACTGGGTGAAACAGCAAATTATAGACACAATTAATAATTTCACTCAAGATAATGACAACAGTGAGACATCATACCAAAATTTATGGGATGCAGCCAAAGCAGTAATAAGAGGAAATTTTATATCCTTAGAGGCTTACTTGAATAAAATAGAGAAAGAGAAGATCAATGAATGGGGCCTACAACTTAAAAAGCTAGAAAAAGACCAAATTAAAAACTCCCAATCAATTACTAAACTTGAAATTCTAAAATTAAAAGGAGAAATTAATAATATAGAAAGTAAAAAAAAAGCTATTGAATTAATAAATAAAACTAAGAGTTGGTTTTATGAAAAAAACAATAAAATTGATAAACCTCTGGTAAATCTGATTAGAAAAAGGAGAGAGGAAAATCAAATTAGTAGTCTTAAAAATGAAAGGAGAGACCACCAATGAAGAGGAAATTAAAGAAATAATAAGGGGTTACTTTGCCCAACTTTATGCCAATAAATTTGATAACCTAAGCGAAATGGATGACTACCTCCAAAAATATAGGCTTCCCAGATTATCAGAGGAGGAAGTAAATTGATTAAATAGTCCCATTTCAGAAAAAGAAATAGAACAAGCTATTAATCAACTCCCTAAAAAAAAAATCCCCAGTACCAGATGGACTTACATGTGAATTCTAGCAAACATTTAAAGAACAATTAGCCCCAATACTTTATAAACTATTTGAAAAAAATAGGTAATGAAGGAGTCCTACCAAATTCCTTTTATGACACAGACATGGTATTGATACCTAAACCAGGTAGGTTGAAAACAGAGAAAGAAAATTATAGACCAATCTCCCTAATGAATATTGATGCTAAAATCTTAAATAAGATATTAGCAAAAAGACTACGGAAAATCATTCCCAGGATAATATACTACAATCAAGTAGAATTTATACCAGGAATGCAGGGCTGGTTCAATATTAGGAAAACTATCAATATAATTGGCCATATCAATAACCAAATTAACAAAAACCATATGATCATCTCAATAGATGCAGAAAAAGCATTTGATAAAATCCAACATCCATTCCTATTAAAAACTCTTGAGAATATAGGAATAAATGGACTTTTCCTTAAAATAATCAGTAGCATCTATTTAAAACCAGCAGTAAGCATCCTATGTAACAGGGACAAACTGCAACCATTCCCAATAAGATCAGGAATGAAACAAGGTTGCCCACTATCACTGTTACTATTGAATATTGTATTAGAAATGCTAGCTTTGGCAATAAGAGTTGGGAAAGAGATTAAAGGAATAAGAATAGGGAATGAGGAAACCAAATTATCATTCTTTGCTGATGATATGATGGTATACTTAGAGAACCCCAGAGACTCTACTAAAACGTTATTAAAAACAATCCACATCTTTAGCAAAGTTGCAAGATACAAAATAAACCCACATAAGTCATCAGCATTCTTATATATGACTAACAAAACCCAACAGTTAGTTACAAAGAGAAATTCTATTTAAAGTAACTACTGATTGTATGAAATATTTAGGAACCTATCTGCCAAGGGAAAATCAGAAACTTTATGAGTAAAACTACAAAACACTTTCCACACAAATTAAGTCTGATCTGACCAACTGGAAAAATATTAAATGCTCTTGGATATGGTGAGCAAATATAATAAAAATGACAATACTACCTAAATTAATCTATTTATTTTGTGCTATACCAATCAGACTCCCAAAAAACCTGATGACCTAGAAAAAATAACAACAAAGTTCATATGGAAAAACAAAAAGTCAAGAATTTCAAGGGAATTAATGAAAAAAAAATCAGATGAAGGTGGCCTAGTGTGCCAGATCTAAAATTATATTATAAAGCAGTGGTTACTAAAACCATCTGGTATTGTCTAAGAAATAGATCAATGGAATAGGTTAAGTTCAAAGGACAAAATAGCCAATAACTTTAATAATCTAGAGTTTGACAAACCCAAAGACCCCAGTTTTGGGGAATAAGAATGCATTATTTGACAAAAGTTGCTGGGAAAATTGGAAATTAGTATGGCAGAAACTAGGCATTGACCCACACTTGACACCATACACCAAGATAAGGTCAAAATGGGTTCATGACCTAGGCATAAAGAATGAGATTATAAATAAATTGGAAGAGCATAGGATAGTTTACCTCTCAGACCTGTGGAAGAGGAAAGAATTTATGACCAAAGAAGAACTAGAGATCACTACTGACCACAAAATAGAAAATTTTGATTATATCAAATTGAAAAGTTTTTGTATAAACAAAACTAATGCAGATAAGATTAGAAGGTAAACAATAAGCTGGGAAAACATTTTTAAAGTCAAAGGTTCTGATAAAGGCCTCATTTCCAAAATATATAGAGAATTGACTCTAATCTATAAGAAATCAAACCATTCTCCAATTGATAAATGGTCAAAGGATATGAACAGGCAATTCTCAGATGAAGAAATTAAAACTATTTATAGACATATGAAAATATGCTCCAAATCATTATTAATCAGAGAAATGCAAATTAAGACAACTCTGAGATACCACTACATACCTGTCAGATTGGCTAGAATGACAGGGAAAGATAATGTGGAATATTGGAGGGGATGTGGGAAAACAGGGACACTGATACATTGTTGGTGGGATTGTGAACACATCCAGCCATTCTAGAGAGCAATTTGGAACTATGCTCAAAAAGTTATCAAACTGTACATACCCTTTGATCCAGCAATATTTCTATTGGGCTTATACCCCAAAGAGATACTAAAGAAGGGAAAGGGACCTGTATGTGCCAAAATGTTTGTGGCAGCCCTGTTTGTAGTTGCTAGAAACTGGAAAATGAATGGATGCCCATCAATTGGAGAATGGTTGAGTAAATTGTGGTATATGAATGTTATGGAATGTTATTGTTCTGTAAGAAATGACCAGCAGGATGAATACAGAGAGGACTGGTGAGACTTACATGAACTGATGCTAAGTGAAATGAGCAGAACCAGGAGATCATTATATACCTCAACAATGATACTGTATGAGGATGTATTCTGATGGAAGTGGATTTCTTTGACAAAGAGATCCAACTCAGTTTCAATTGATCAAGGATGGACAGTAGCAGCTACACCCAAAGAATGAACACTGGGAAATGAATATAAACTGCTTGCATTTTTGTTTTTCTTCCTGGATTATTTATGCCTTCTGAATCCAATTGTCCCTATGCAACAAGAGAACTGTTTGGTTCTGCACACATATATTGTATCTAGCATATACTGTAACTTATTTAACATGTATAGGACTGCTTGCCATCTCGGGGAGGAGGTAGAGGGAAGAAGGGGAAAAATCGGAACAGAAGAGAGTGCAAAGGATAATGTAAAAAATTGCCCTAGTATGGGTTCTGTCAATAAAAAGTTATTTTAAAAAAAACTACAGAGCAAAAAAAATAAAAAATAAAAAAATAAAACAAATAAAACCCTTCATAACATAAAAAAAAAAAGGAAAGAAAAGAAACAGCAAATGGGGAGCCCTGGTATTTAGCTGGGATGGGAAGTAGCCTCAGCCCAAACTACAGGAACTTTCACCTATAAAACAATGTTGGGAATATAGGGTCTGAATCATAGAAGTTTGAGGGAATCTCTAATGATAAGCAACACCAGGTCTATCTATGTACTGAGACTCTGAAAATTAGAACTGGTCAAGGGAAAGCCAGTGAAATCATAAGAAACCAAAAATCATAAAAGAAAATACAAAGAATGGTAAAACAGAAAAAAAATGTCAAATAACTTAAAAGAAAAACAACAGATCTGGATAATAGATTAAGAAGAGAAAACATAAGAATAATTTGACTCCTCAAAAGCTATGACCAAAAAAAAGAACTTCAACACAATAAGATGAGAAATAATCAAAGAAAATATCTTGAAATAGAACAGAGGGAAAATAAAATAGATTTTAAAAATCAATCAATCACCAACTTAAAAGAGATCTTACAAGGAAAATATAGAAACACTATTGCTAAATTTCAAAATTCCCAGAAGAAAAATAATTTTTTACAAGCAACAACAAAAACAAAACAAATGTAAAGGACTATAATAAGGATTTATTAGCAGCTGAAAGTAAACAAAGCAAATATAAAACAAAGGCACGTTCTTGAATATTATTTATTGGTAATCAAAATAATTAGGCTTAAATATATTCAAATATATTCAAAATATAGGCAAAAATTTAATCAGCAAAATTAAGTATAATATTGAATGAAAAAATAGACATTCTATGAACTGTTGGATTTTCAGGATTTTGTTTCAAACAAAACTGAACTCAATGGAAAATGTTAAATATTAGAGTCAACATCAAATGCTAATTATAAGTGATTCAATAAGAACAAATTGTTTATGCTTTAGATGTAGAAGTGTAAATCATGTCAAAAATTAACAATAGTTCTTGAGTGACTACTCAAGACAAAAGAAAGATTGGGGTAGAACCAAGTATGATGTGATTAGAAAAAGCAAAATTGTCTAAGAAAAAGGTAAAAATAGTCATTCTGGTATATGAACAGGATATGATAGCAAAAGACAACACATAGGAATCAGGTGGGGAGGAAGGCTGAATCTACTCAGATCAGGAATGGGTTAAAGAGGAACAATACATACATAATAGACACACGTGTGTGTGTATGTATATATATATATGTAAAGATGCACATATATGTATGTGTACACACACATATGTGTGTGCATGTGCATCACAAAAAAAAAATATAGCACCCTTCAGAATCTATAAAGAAATAAGTGGGGAAAGGAATAGGAAAAGGTGAAATAGAAAAGGATATGTAAATCAACAGGAGTAGAATGAGGTGTATAGACTAAAGGGAAATAATAGGGAGAGAAAGAGGGATATAGGATAAGGTGGGGTATAGAAGGGTTTTTAGATTAATGAAAATAGAATAAGATGTTTAGTTTAATAGGAAGGGAATAAGGGGGGAGGAAAAAGGTGGGAGAAAATAAGGAAGGGATGCATGAATCCCTTGTTAAAAGTGTTTCTACATTAGTCATATCATAAAAGAAAAATAAAAAGGGAAAATTCATGAGAAAAAATAGTAAAAATAATACACTTTGATTTTTATTCAGACAAAATTCTTTTTCTAGCTATGGATAACATTTTCCATTATAAGTCTTATAGAATTCTCTTAGATCATTGTAATGCTGAGAGGAGTTAAGTGTATCATAATTGATTGTCTCATGTCTTCTGTTTCTGCTCACTTAACTTAGCAGCCGCCCATGGAAGTTTTTTCAGACTTTTTTGAAATCTCCTTAGGCATCATTTCTTATAGTAAAATAGTATTCTATTGCAATCATATACTATAACTTATTCAGGAATCCCCCAAGTGACAGTCAGCCCCTCAATTTTCAATTCTTTTTTACCACAAAAAAACTTCTATAAATATTTTTGAACATGTGGATCTTCCCTCCCCTTTTTAAATAATATCTTTGTAATACAGATCACAGAGTGGTATTTCTGTATCAATGAGTTTGCATAGTTTTATGTCTTTTTGAGAATAGTTCCAAATCCCTCTCTAGAATAATTGGATCAGTTTACAACTCCACCAACAATGCATTAGTGTTCCAATTTTACCACATCTTCTCCAATAATTATTTTTCTTTTTCTGTCATAATAGCCAAACTTATTAGTGATACCTCAGAATTGGAAAATAATATATTTTGGAAAGAGGAGTTGGCATCAACTTGGGAGGGAAAAAGGATTAACAGAATATCAGATGCCATATTAGCTAAACTGAGGAAGAAAAGAATAAAACAATTTAAGAGAGAAACAAATATTAACTCAAGCAACCTGGGATTATCTAAAGTAACAGGATGGATAATGAATATGTTTTATGGAGTTAATGCAAATAACTAAAGTGTACAAGAAGTAAAGTTTATTGAAACAAAAACAACAGCCACTAGATTAAAAACAAGTAGTTAATATACTTAATTAATAAAAAAAAGTATAGGGAGATTTGGCTTTCTTAAAGATACCATTTAAATAAATGAAAGAAGAGTACAAAAGATGAACAATGAAAACGAAACTTAAAAGATTAAAATTTTTATTGGAGAACTGCAATATTACTAGGAAATAGAATGACATAGCTTTTAAATAACCAAAAATATAAAATAATCATTTGAAAATGCAAATATATTTGAAACCTTGATAAATAAAGGCAATGCAACATGTTTGAAAGCAAGACAAATCAATCTTTATACCAAAATGCCTATTAAGAAAATTATTGTGGGCCCAAGAAATCCATAGCTTACTAAAGGAGAAATCATCATCATCCAGAGATTTCATGAGCAACTAATAATAAAAGTCTTGAAAAATTACAAAGTAATGGATAAAAAAGATGTTACACAAAGTATTTACATAATCATAGGTTCATAAATTTGGAAAAGAAACAGACTTTACTGGTAATCTGGGAAGTAGAAAGACTATTATCACATTAATATTATACCATGTAAAGTCTGCCAAGGAATTAAGTAGGAAAACTCAAAGAAGAAAAAAAGTAAACACCGAACAGAAAGAATGTAAAGTATAAGGAAGAAAATCATTGTAATTATCTTGAATTTGAGTACCACAAATAAAAATAGAGGTAATTAAAATGTGACTACAGAACAAAAGTTCTAAAGTATCCTCCTCTCTGAAACTGAAGTAGGATATTGCCTATGCAATAATCATATTATTTAATAAATTTACTACATAATTTATTATTATAATAAAATAGAAATTTGGGATCTCTCTGTATAGTTATCTACATGTGAGAAAAAATGTCTGCCTTCTTCCCCCAAAAATAAATTATTTCACCATTATTTATGGTGAAAGAAATAGGGGATATTTTATCAGGTGTTCAGAAAAATAATTAATACAATAGTACATGTTAGAAAGAAACTTAATTTTGATATCATATCTAAATGTAAACAGATTAAATTCACTTATAAATAGGGAAAAATCATAATGTATTAGAAAATACACTTAAAACATAAAACAAATATAAATTTGAAGTTGAGATAATAGAAAAAATTCAATTGCATTACAGTTGACCCCACAAAATACTTGAGTTACAAAAAGAAGTTAAAATGGAAATTATCAAATAATATACATAGAAGAATTATAACATAAGTCTCACACAGAATTGAGAACTTACTGCATATATAAGCAGTAGAGAATTAATAATATACTATAATGTTTCTCCATCAATAATTTTTGTTACAAAAAATAAAGGAGAAAACTATAGATTTAGACAGAATGATGCAAAAAAATGACGCTTAAGGTGGATACACAGAGAAAAATGAATAAGAATGTTAGAGAATTTACTTATTTCTCAAACTTGTATATTATGTTTTGAAAACTGGCCATGTTCTCGTGCATAAATCCTTCATAAATTAATAAATAAAATGAAAAAAATATTAAATATTTCCATTATAAAACATAAGAATCTACATCTATAACCAGGGTAACTGAAACCTGTATTCATTTATTTTATCTCATTTGAACAAGTTGTGGTACGTGAAGATAATGGAATTCTATAAAAATGATGAACAAGCTGATTATAGAAAGGCCTACAAAGTTACATGAATTGATGCTGAGCAAAACAAGCAGAACCAGAAATACATTGTACACAATAACAGCAAGAATGTGGGATGATCAACTTTGAAAGGCTTGGTTCTTCTCAGTGGTTCAGTGATCCAAAGCAATCCCAATAGACTTTGGACAAAAAATGCCATTTGCATCCAGAAAAAGAACTAAGGAGACTGAATGTAAATCAAAACATTCTATGTTCACTTCTATTTATCTTTTCTTTTTTTTTTTTTAATCTCTCCCATGGTTTTTCCCCTTTGCTCTGATTTTTCTCTCCCAACATGATTCAAAAGGCAATGTGTATTAAAAAAAAAAAAAACTTATTACAATAAAAAGTAGAAAAATCTCAATTTATACTTATTAAAATAATGTAAATTAAGGCAACATGACATAGCAATAAAATTAACATTAAATACAATTGATGATATCAGGAGTAACTTCATAAATCTAACTGTAGGGATTCTTTAAAGTTTATCCAGATCACCTAATATAGAAACACTCTGAATTCCTTATCATAAGGAGGAGGGGTAGTCTTCTTTGGTTGGCTATATAGCTAGAAAGGATGCATGTTTAAACCTGGGTAGACGGAGACATTAGTGCTATTACCTATGAGTTACTTACTGCTGCACCTACAGGGTAAAGATGAAGGTTCACTCACAGTGTAGACACTATGAAGTGATTCAGAGAAAAATCTTCCTTCTTCCCACCTTCTATCTCAATATTTAAAATAGATCCTGGAGTAGTGTTTCTGTTCTATATTGTTTCCTTCACTTGTAGATGGCAAGGACAGTGATACAAACTGGATCCAGGAGTTAAAGCCATTGTAATCTTAATGCCAGGTTTCTTGGCAAAATATTGCCAGCAAAGCCAGCCACACCATCACAGAAACCCAGGGAAGTCAAGATAGCTGGAACACCCTGGGACAATAGATCAAGGTGGTTTTGGACTCAGGCAGAATTATAATCTATGGGAATGGAGTTAATTTAGGATGCAAACTCTTTATGTTCAAAAACTATATCATTTCTGTCTCTTTATCCTTAGCATTTTTTGGTTAAGTCAAGGCAAGTCAACAAGTATTTATTAAATGCTTAATACATGCCAATGTGCTAAATAAATATTAGGTATATTATGAGAGACAAAAACAAAGTCTGAGCTCTAAGGTAGCTCACATTCTAATGGTGGAAACAACACATAAACAACTATGTACAACAAGATATATTAATATAAATATAGATCAGATATAGAAATAGAAAAGTATATATATAAATATGTATGAGATATGCAGTAGAAAAAGAAGATAATTCCAGAGGGCATCTTTTATATATGGACAATTAATATATCTGAATTGAATTGAACTGACAGAAAAAAAAAGAATTAAGAAGAAAATAGAATTTAGAAAGGAAATAGAACTTAGAAAGGATTGACTAGGAGCATGAAAGATGCCTCTTTTGATCAAACAGCAACAAATATCCAGAGTATGAAATTTAAATTCAGCTAGGAAAGGATTTTATTATTGCTTCTGTTGTTTTTGTTTTTAAATCCAGGGAGTTGAGGTAAAAATAAAGATTTTAAAGAATACAGCCATCTAGATTTTCATAGACCCCTTCTAAAAATGATAAGCAATACCATTTTTTTCCTTTCATGCACATTTGTAACATAAATATTTGTTTCTCTATTACTCACTAACTCACTGCATATAGCTAAATTGTCAGTGAAGAAGCATTTATTGAGCACCTATTATATACCATTCACTGTACTAACAGATAACATATTTTATAAATTTTTTCTTAGAATTACCTTTCACATCTTTCCTTCTCTCTACTGACTCAGCTACTATTGTACCTCAGAAATTCATTATCCCCTGGTTGGACTATTTCCATAGCATCCCAAGTGGTCTTCCTTTCAAAAATATGTTTCCTCTCAAATCCATGTTGCATCTAGTTACCAAATGATAGTCCTAAGAGATTTCATGCTGGCCTTTGCCTACCCATTCAATAAATCTACATGTCTCCTTATTGCTTGCAGGATCCAATATTAGTTCCTCTATTTTCTACTTAAAGACTTTTATAGTTTGTCTCTTGTTAAATTTTCTAGATCTGTTATATATTATTCTCCTTTATACATTTGATAGTCTAATCAATTTAACCTTCTTGCTGTTTTCATACTGGAGACCCTATTTCCCATTTGCATGTTTTTTCTGAGTGTTCCTCATTCCTGAAATGAAGATTTTCCTCAACCCTTAGAATTCCTAGTTTCCTTTAAGGTTCAGTTCAAATTCCTCCTTCTATGTGAAAGTTTTCCCTCTATATAATATATTTAATAATAATAGTGTAATAATTATTATCATAAATATTAACATAATAAAAACAATAAAATATAATAAAATTTTCACATTTGATTTTGCAAGGTATTGTAATATTTAAGTCACTAGATAGTTATTACCATCTCATTAGATACATGCTATAATAATCTCTGTTATTCAAATGAAAGAACTGGGAACTGAGAGAGACTGAATGATTTGTTCAGAAAAATACAATTAGTCAGTGTCTGAGAGAATATTTGAATTTAGTCTTTTTGTATGCCAAGTCTATTTAATGTGTCCTTATTTTATATATATACTATTAGAGAGGCTGAATGATCTTATAAGTTTCATTCTGTAATAGGCTACATGATTTGTTCATAGGTCCTTTGAAAATTTATGGTAAGTCCAAAGATAAGGTGACTCATTATTATCCCTGCAAAGATAATGAGTTTCTTTACTGTTCCCAGTCACCCAGTGTTGAAAGGATTTTTGGGTATTTTGGAATGATGTAATGCACCCTGAATGATCACTTGGTCATGTTTCTGCCTCTGGGAACAGAAATTGGATGCTATATATGATAAAGGAAGATATTTCCAGTTTAGGGACCTCTTTATATGGAGTATTTTATAAGAAACTATTTCAATTAGGGGTAAGGAAGGAAGACCATTCTTACCCTAGCATAATTTTGTCAGGGGCTCCTAATATGAAGTGTGGACTGAAACAAATAGCTGAGTTCATATTCTCGTTTGGCTCTTTCTTACCTTAAGCATGAACCTTGTGATTGTCAAAAGTTCCTGAAGGGCTTTCAAATGATGTAGAGAAGCAACAGTATCTACTAGAATGATTGCAACTGCAGCAGCAATAAAAGAAGGAAGAAATCAATGCTAGTGGACAGGACAACTTTGGAGAATAGCTACAGGAAAGATTATCCCTCTAGCTGTCTTAATAAACTGGGCTCAGTGGAAGTGAAATTTAAACTAGCTAATTAAAAGCTTTGCAAAAATTGTTTCTATCCCAAAGAGACCTGAATATTAAGTCTTCCAGTTGTGATAAGGAATAATAAATTAATTGTTCTATATTGCATATCATGAATCTTTTATGCTTAACAATCTCTTTTGTGTGGGGGAATAAACTTATTACATGCCCTATTTGTATTTATACATTGAATTTAAAAAAAAATCCTTTTTTTTTTTTTGAGGAAATCATTAATTAAAGAGAGCTAACCTAACATATTAAATAGCCACATTTTTTGGAAAGCCAACTAAAATAGGAGAAATGAACTAATTAATATGATAGTGGGGAGCCTTTACCTACTGAGAATTATTACTTCCCACAGAGCTGGACCTTGGGCAATCTAGGATAACAGATTAGAGGCAGGGATTAGTTCTAGGATATGACTTCAGCCAAGTGATACGTAGCTGTAATCATCATACTAGACATATGTTGTCTCCCCTGATAGAACTCTGGTGCCTGGAAGAAGGAGATATAACTGTTCTGTCTAAGGTAGTAAAAACATTCCTGTTATATAACAGACACTAAATATTGCTCATTAATTTGTTTGATAATAGCCTGCTATTATTATCTCCATTTTACAAATGAGAAATCTGAAGTCAATGGAAGTGAAGTGACCCTCTTCAATTCTCATATGTAGAGTTTAACAATAAAAGTAATTTTTAAAAAGTAAATTCTAAAGGAATGTGTTCTGATTTGAAACAATATAGCAGTGGAAAAATTGGAAAACTATTTCCTCTGTATTCAGTAGCCAAAATTCTAAGTGAAAGAAGGATGTAATAGATGTGAAAAACATTAAAAAGAGTAAGGTACCAATCCATACTAGTGAGGTGGGAGGAAGATGGATACATAGCTGAGAGATGTAGGATCATAGCTTTAAGCTTGAAAGACAACTTTAGAGATCTTTTCCATTTTTTTTCTTTTTCCAGAAGAAGCTAAACCTCTGTAACTGCAAACTTTAAAGTTGTCTAGGTCTTAAAGTCATTAGGCTACATCATAATGGTCAGTCAGAGGTCATTAAGTGACAGGAGCAAACCTAAAACCAGGTTTTCCTGACTCTAATCTTCCATTTAAAAAGCTAAACTTCCTTTGTTGTGAACTGTTACTCATGATTTCCACCAACTGTTACCAGGAAAACTTTACAATCTAATGGCATGTCCACTGGACTTGTAATAGAAATAACAACAACAATAATAACAAAATTGATTTGAATTTAGGTTCTGGTCCTAGACCTGTGTTACCTCAGGAAAGTCACTCATTCTCTCAAACTCAAATTTCCTCAACTAATATATATCACAATAATTATATTTTCTATTTCACAGACTTGCTGTGGGAACCTCATGTGAATGAATACAAAGCTCCTTGTTACTTTTATAGCATTCTGTAGATAACAGTTTCTATAACTATTCTCTCCAACCATACATAATGCTTTCTTTTCTACCTCTCCAAAGCTTATATCAAATATAGTTGTATATTGTGGCCATGTTTATTACATCCCTTTCCCCTTCCATTAAATTCTAAATATTCTGAGAGCAAGAACATCGTCTTATCCAACCTTCATATGTAGAAGCATGCAAAACTTGTGATTCACTATCATTTTAACAGTTAGAATTTAGTTACTGGTTTTAAAGACAGACTCAATTGCAAGTGATTTTATTTAAAATTTATATAGAGAACACAGATCCTAAGGGATAAATATAGTTTTCATTTTACCACATTTTTTCCCTCAAAACTTTATGAAATGTCAAAAATTTCCAGAAAATATACCAAAGACCATTTCCTTCCTAGCTTAGCTTAAACCACAGCTTTGTTTGATTAGAGATAACAACAATGTTAAAGGAGATTCTTCCTAACTTTTGTGGACTGTATATAAAATTTTAACATAAATGGGGATTCAATGTGGAAGAGATCACATTTATCATTGAGGGCAGGTAGATTGGATTTAAGAAGTTTAAACTTTGACTTTGTTATTTGTCCTTCATTCTCTAAGAGGACCATGCCATCAGGGAGGCGATTTTAAATTTATGAACAAGGAAAACTACAAATTATAAAGATTGTGAGCTCCTATTCAAATATACAGCTTGCTAATTTATTTAGAAGAAAATGAGGTTAAAGGAAAGATTATATCATTCTAGTGTAAAGAAGCACTTGTGTACTTACAAAGAATTCTTGGGTGAATAATATATTTAACTGTACTTGCACATAAGTTAAATTGAGTTTGCTTTTAAATGTTCCTTCTTAGAATTCTTGGATCAAAATGTAGACCACATAAGTAATAAACAATTTTACATCTGAGGTTATTGATAGGAAACTGTAGTCAACACTCCATTGCTGGTATGAATAAAAAGAAGCCTAGAATTCAACTCTTTGAAGAAATCAAGGTATGACCCACATACCAATGTATGACAAATATCTTTTATGGATTGTCTAAATTAGTGAAGGTGATTTGGTACAAGGTTCAAGTCCTTCTGAGAGTCATTAGAGATAGTTATGGTATTTATTTAGGTTATGCTCATCTTATTAAAAAATAATAATAACAACTGGCACTTATATAAGTGCCATGCACTGTGCTAAATCCTTTACAAATATTATTTGATTTGATTTCTACTGGAAGGTATTATTACTATTATCTCTGTTTTGTAGATGAAGAAGTTAAGTGACAAGACCAAGGTCAAATAGTTGACAAATATCTGAGGTTTAGATTTGAATTCAGGCTTCTCTGACACCAAGCCCAATACTCTATTCACTGTGCCAACAGTTGCTTCATGATATCCAAACCCCTCATGGCATAGTAGAAGTTGGCTAACCTTGGAATCATAAAGGCATAGAATCATGATACATCACTTATGTATACCAGTTTTATTGACATCAATTTAAGCTTTCAAAGTCCCTAAAGAATACTCTATTATAAGTAACTTAATGATAAGCTGATGGTTTGTATTATTGGAAAGAATTTTTGAAATCTCAAATATGGTCAAAACCAGAGCAAGACAATGCAAACACAATGAAAAACAATTAAGTAAGACATATTTTTGCATTGGCATAGATTATAATGTCATAAGTACATTCTAAATATAGTTAAAATAAATGATTCAATTTTTAAAAGGTCCCTCTAAATAAGATACTTAGCACTTTTGAATATCTATTATAAGAAAGGAAAAAAGTCCTAAATTTTGTGAGATAGTAGCTCATCCCATCCAGCACTTTTATTTCAATAAGGAAATTATAGCCTGACTTAGATGATTGAGAGGAGAAAACTGAGATGGAAATGACAAGGTTGTTTTAACTTGTTTGACCAATTAGTAGTCTATGTGGAAATAATTTTCTCCTATTTACAGACATATGTAAACTTCTCAAGAAGAGCTTTGGTTTTGATGAAAGCTACTCTATTATATGTTAATATGGAAATAAATTATTATATATTATTGCTTAAATTGTGAAAAACTATATTGAGCTTGGCTATAATAGTTAACATCTAATCTAGCCCCACATTAAACACTAATATGCTCTAGCCTGCCTTTTATTCTTGTCCTACTGCCAACTTCAGTTTTTTCTTATTCTTTGTATCTCTGCAATGAAGTTTAATATATTATTCTATGCAAAATGTTACTCTGAGAAAGGGAGAAAGGCCAATGCTCATATTAAACACAAATCTACTTGGCTTAGCTCTCAAACAATGAAATAAGGACCCCTGGGCTCACTTTTCATTACTTAGAGCTTTAAGGGAACTGAAAATATGTGTGTTTGTATTATATTTGTGAGCTAAACCATGTGACATCAGAAATTGGATAGGAAAAGCAAGCCAACCTCCATGGCAGCCTGCAGCTCTCAGAGGAAATCATGGTGTGAGCTCTTTAAGGAGATACATTAAGCTTTCACAGCCTTGAATTGCTCCAACTAAAATTGCTATTCTAAACATTTATTCAGATTGAAAATAACAACTTAACTAGCTTAGTAGCGCACAGCCTCAATAACAATACAGAATATAAAAAGAAGATAAAATAGAGTGACATACTGAAGTGCATGATGTTTTAAAAAATACAAAGCAATTAGTATTTATTTTTCCTCCTGAAATTAAAAATTGCCTTTCTCTTCAAATGCAATAAATTTGCTTTCTTTAGGGGTGCAGGCTAGATTAAAAACACTGTGTCACTGTAGAGTGAAAAAGTCTTTTTATTCTCAGAAGTCCTGGACTTGAACCCTGTTCTGTTACTTTTGGTCACTGCCATCTTATTTATACTTCTTTGATAGCTTTGTTTTCATCTGCAGTGCTATTTGATATTTACCAAAATTACTTTTTAAAACAAAGAATGTGATATAAAGATAAATGTTAGGCCCTGATGACTGACTCTATGGATGGAGAACTTGGACTAAACTCAACTGGTTTCATTCAAATAAACAATTCAAGACTCATTCTGATCATTTTCCTTCTCCCTTATGCCCTCTAAGCTTGATACATACTGTGTGTGGCAGTGCTACTGGTGTGTGTGTGGGCTCTGAAGTATTATGAGTCATTCCTCTGGACAAAAACCACCACTTATATGCCTTCATTCACCACAATAATGTCATGAAAGCACAATGACTTAAACCTCAATACCCTGAGAAACACAGTTTCTTTGGTCCCTTCAAACTTAATAGGCTCTTCTTCTTTTTATGTTACTCACTCTCACCCCACACATTGAATACCACTTTTATCAATGATGCACTCAAGAAAATTTACCCTTTCAGGGAGACATCATTTCTTTCTATTGTTCTTTATAGGGTATGGGCAACCTAAGATAATTTTGCATATAGTGAGAAGAGTACAAACTGTGCCAACTCTGCATCTTTACTCAGTGCCACATTTTCCCTTTAGTACCAACCAAATTCTTAAAATAATCTTTGATCTTATTAAAACTGTAGTTCCTCTCCCTCTAAACAACATACTTATGATCTCATCATGGTTTCTTATCCTTTGTGACATTTGTCTATGTTTTCTTATTATATCTTAAACCTCATAAGGCCAACCTATCTCATCAGTTTCAGACATATCTTTTTAAGGAATTTTTTACAATATTTTTCTTGTCTGGAAAGCTCTCCCTCTTTCCCTCTTTAACTCTGCATACTTGTTTCTCTGGCTCCCTTAATTTCTTAAATAAAATCTCATTTTTTTCAGGAAACCTTTCCAATGAGAGAGAGAGTTGCAGAGAGAGAGAGAAACAGAGGGAGATAAATATATTAAGTAACAATGGAGCATATAGATGATCCCACTATCATGCCTTCTTATTATCATATGGCCAGCCCACTTCCTTTTCCATTCATAAATGTCTTAAATAAATTTATTTATTGTATAATAATATGATACCTTTATGCCAGTCCTGATATACAAAATTCTTCATTATTAATATATGCCAACTTATTAATATCCATTATGCAATTTTTATTTCTCTACATTATCTTTTAGAAGAATCTTACCTTTAATAACTTAGAGATTATGTTTTTGCATACATAATGACAGAAGAGAAATATGGTATTAAAAAGATGGACCTTCTTTCAGAAAGAAGCCTAAATACATTAAAAATGCCATAGAAGTGGCAGCTAGGTGGTGCAGTAGAGAGCTCACCAGCCCTGAAGTCAGGAGGGCCTAAATTCAAATTTGGCTCCAGACACTTAATACTTCCTACCTGTGTAACCCTGGGCAAGTCACTTACCCCAACTGCCTTAGCAAAATAAATAAATACATACTACAGAAGCTCCCAAATGTAAGCCAGCTTGATAGCCCTTTTCTATTCAATCCTGAACCAAGTTACTAAGCATCTACAATGATTTCCCAAGTATATAAACTGATGTGCATAAAACTACATCTCATACCAGGGATATTAGGCATTCTTTTTCTAATATTTGTGTGATTGTGTGTATGTGTGTGTGTGTGTGTGTGTGTGTTTATGCATGTTTAAACCAAAATCGTTTTGAGAAATTGTGAATCACCTTTAAAAGCATATGTTCTGTATCTGGAAGAGATATAATCAGTAACAAGTCATTTGAAAACAAGTAGCTATAGCATCTCATTGTCAATTGAGAAATGCTGAGTTGAATATCCTTTCTCTGTCTCCCCAGGTAGTAGTAAGTTGTAGCTGCTAAATAAATGGTTAAAAAATAATGCATAGATTTATCACAATGAGAATTCTTCATGAATATTCATCTTTCTTATGCTTTATTTAATAGTCATATTATTATTAAACAAAATTCTCTCCAATGTTGCATCTAAAAAACAACTTTATATGATTTTTATAAGTGAATGAATAATATCAAATTATAAGAGAGACTTTAAGATAATTTTTTCTCAATAATTAATGAACACAAGTACAGTGAAATCGTAGATTCTTTGATTCTTCCAGGAAATTGTTTTACTGTAGAGATGTGATATATCATAGAATATTGTTTCTGAACACTTTCTTTTTCCCTTTCAATGCTTTCAGAAAAGAAGATGTTAATTATCCCATGAAGTTTTTTGTAGAAATGATTAAATGAGGACATGGATCTATAGTTACTTTTGTCTTACTCTAATCAGATTTGACTCAAAGAGAGAATATCCCATTTATTTAGCTCATAGAGAAACTTGTCTCATTTTATAGGGAAGTAGGAGAGGAAAGGGGAAAGGAAAGTGGGAGGCCAATAGAAGGAAGAACAGAAGTAGAAAGGGAAAAGGATAAGAAAGGGGGAGGGGTTATAAAAGAAGAGGGCATATAGAGGAAGGTAGAGATCAGAAGCAAAGGTCTGGGGAGGAGGGAAAGGGGAAAGAAAAGAGAAAAGTATAACTTAGGGAAAATAAGATAGCAGGAAATACAGAGTTAGTCATTTCAACTGTGAATGTGAATGGGATGAACTCTCCCATAAAAGAAAAGTGGATAGCAAAGTGTCTTAAAAGCTAGAATCCTACAATATGTTGTTTACAAGAAACACATTTAAAGCAGAGTGATATGTACAGAGTAAAGATAAAAAGCTGGAGCAGAATCTATTATGTTTCAGCTGAAGTTAAAAAAAAAAAAAAAAAAAAAAAAAAAAAAAAAAAAAGCAAGGATAGTAATCCTGATCTCAGATCAAGCAAAAACAAAAATAGATCTAATTTAAAGAGATAAGGGTATCATATATAATAAAGTAATATCAATGCTAAACATATATGCACCAAGTGATGCCATTTGGTATCCAAATTTCTTAGAGGATAAAGATAAGAGGAAATAGATAGCAAAACTAGACTAGTGGGGGATCTCAAACTTGCTGTATCAGAACTAGATAAATCAAACCATCAAAAAAAATAAGAAATAAATTAAATAGGTAAATAGAATTTTAGAAAAGTTAAATATGATAAACTTTTGAAAAAAATTGAAAGGAATAAACATTTTTCTCAGTAGCATATGGAACCTACACAAAAATTGACCATGTATTAGGGCATAAAAACCTCAAAATCAAAAGGCAGAAATACTAAATACATATTTTTCAAATCATAATGCAATAAAAATTACATGTAATAAAGGACCAGGGAAAAATAGACCAAAAATTATTAGAAAATAAATCATCTAATCCTAAAAAATGAATTGGTGAAACAATGAATCATATACACAATCCAAGAGAATGACAAGGATGAAACAATATATAAAAATTTATGGGACGTAGCCAAAGCAATTCTTAGGGGAAGTTTTATAGCTCTAGATGCTTACTTGCATATAATAGAGAAGAAGATAAATGAATTGGGCATGCAACCAAAAAAGTTAGAAAAGGAAAAAGTTAAAACCCCCCAATTAAATACTAAATTTGAAATTCTGAAAATAAAAGGGGAAATTAATAAACTTGAAAATAAGAAACTATTGAACTGTTATTTATTAAAATAAAACTCAGAATTGATTTTATGAAAAAACCAACAAAACGGATGAACTTTTAGTTAATTTGATCAGAAAAAGGAAAGAAGAAAATCAAATTGATAGTATCAAAAATGAAAAGGATGAACTTTCCAGAAATGAAGAGAAAATTAGATTAAAAAAAATTAAGAGCTGATTTATCCAACTGTATGCCAATAAATTGGATAATCTAAGTGAAATGGATGAATATTTACAAAAATATTGATTTCCTAGATTAACAGAGGAAACAAATTGCTTAAATAATCCCATTTTAGAAAAAAGAAACCAAACAAGCTATCAGTCAACACCTTAAGAAAAAAATTCCCAGGCCAGAGGGATTTACTGTGAATTCCACCAAACATTTTAAGAACAATTAATTCCAATACAATGCAAACTATTTGGAAAAATAGGGAAAGAAGGAGTCCTACCAAATTCCTAAATGACACAGACATGATGCTGATACCTAAACCACATGGGGTCAAAATAGAGAAAGAAAATTATAGTCCAATTTCCCTAATGGATATTGATGCAAAAATCTTAAATAAAATATTAGCAAAGAGATTACAGAAAGTTATCTCCTGGATAATACACTATGAACAAGTAGGATTTATACCAGGAATTCAGGACTGATTCAGTATCAGGAAAATTATTACCATAATCGATCACATCAATCACAAAACCAACAGAAATCATATGATAATCCCAATAGATACAGAAAAAAAAACTTTTTACAAAATACAGCACCCATTCCTATTAAAAACACTAGAGAGCATAGGGATAAAGAGAGTTTTCTTTAAAATAATAAGCAACATATGGATAAAGGGAGTTTTACTTAAAATAATAAACAATATCTATCTAAAACCTACAGCAAGCATTATTTGTAATGGAGAGAAGCTGGACGTGTTCCCAATAAGATCAGGACTGAAACTAGGATGCATATTATGTCTTTAGCACTAAAAAAAGAAAAAGAAATTAAAGAAATTAGAAAAGGCAATGAGGAAATAAAATTATCACTCTTTGCAGATTATATGAGGATATACTTAGAGAATCCTAGAAAATCATCCAAAAATCTACTGGAACAATTTACAACTTTAGCAAAGTTTCAGGACATAAAATTAACACATATAAATCATCAGTATTTCTATCTATTACTGATAAAGCCCATCTGCAAGAAATAGAAAGAAAAAATGATTTTAAATTACTGTAGACAAAATAAAATACTTGGGAGTCTATCTGCAAAGACAAACCCAAGAACTATGTGAACACAATTACATACAAAACACTTCTCACACAAATAAAATCAGATATAAACAATTGGAAAAATATCAATTATTGATGGATAGGTCAAGCTAATATAGTAAAAATTGCAATTCTGCCTAAATTCCTCTACTTGTTCAATGTCATACCAATCAAACTGCCAAAACATTATTTTGTAGAACTAGAAAAAACAATAACAAAATTCATCTGGAGGAACAAAAAGTGGAGAATCTCAAGGGAATTAATGAAAAAAATTACAAAGGATGATTTGCTTAACTGTACTAAACCTAAAACTATATCGTAAAGTAGCAGTCATCAAAATATTTATACAATCTAAGAAATAGAGTGATGGATCAGTGGAATAGATTAGGTACACACATCACAATAATCAAAGCCTATAGCAATCTAGTATTTGATAAATCCCCAAACTCCAGCTTTTGGAATAAGAGCTCACTATCTGACAAAAATTGCTGAGAAAAATAGAAAATAATATGCCAAAAAATCATCACAGACCTACATCTCATATCCCATACCAAAATAAGGTCAAAATGGATGCATGATTTGAGCATAAAGGATGATACCACAAACAAATTAGGAGAACAAGGTATAATTTACCTATCAGATCTTTTGTGAAGGGAGGAATTTATGACCAAAATAAGAAATAGAGAACACTCTGAAAGGCAAAATGGACAACTATAATTACATTAAATTAATAAAGATTTTGCATAAACAAAATCAAACAAGATTAAAAGGGAAAGACAAAGCTGGAAAAAAATCTTTATAATTAATATTTCTGATAAAGGTCTCATTTCTAAACTATATAAGTAACTGTGTTAAATTTATAATAGTACATGTAATGGGCTGAGGCTTGAGTTGATGCACTGAGGTCCCAAGCACAGGAGGCTAAATAGTAATTGGACCATACTCTATTAATATGTAAGCTTGGAGAAAGAATGGCCCCCATCCAGTCTTTGTGCAAGTCCTGATGTGTTGGTGGGTGGAGGCAGGGGAGTGGAAAAGGAAGGGAAAGGAGAGACTTTTGGGATTGCTATTGCGACGGTTGGCTCAGCTCAGATCGCTCTCTGTTAGCTGGCTTCCTGTCGCAGCTGCCCATATTGCTATCGCAATCTTTATTCACCTCTTCACCTTAATAAATATCGAAGATTTTCCCCTTAACCTGAATTCCTGACTCCGGCTGATTTTAAATATGCGGTCATTACAAGTACAAGTCATTCTCCAATTGATAAATTATCAGAGAATATGAACAGATAATTTTCAGACTACTAAATTAGAGCTATTTTTAGTTATATGAAAAAATACTCTAAGTCACTATTGATTAGAGAAATGCAAATTAAAACACCTCTGAGGCACCACCTCACTCCTTTCAGATTGGCTAAGATGACAGGAAAAGAGGATAATAAATGTTGGAGTACATATGGGAAAACTGGAAAATGATCCAACCATTGTGGAGACCAATCTAGAACTGTTATGCCACAGTTCTCTTTAACTGTCCTGACTCAGTTTCCCTGCACTAGTTTCTCTTGTCTCAGTTTCCTTAACTGTTCTGTCTCAATCCTCTAAGCTATAAAACTCCCCCTCTGGTCCATTAAGACTGAGGACCATTTGCTCTGGGGTTATAAATTGTAAATGCAAGCAAGATAAACAAGAGAGTAGACCTCCTGACTTTTTTCTGACCTCAAGAATTTACAATATCCCTCTAAAATATTCCAAGATACCTCACTGACATCTTTATTTCTGTGTATTCAGACGTCCTGTCTCTGGTTTTTAGGATTTATGGCTTCCCCTATCCTGACAGAAGTTTCAGGCCCTATTCCCTCTTCTTTGTTTCTAAAAGGTATTTAAGGGTTTGAGATTCTCCCATTCATTGCTGGATGTTGGATGCTGGATGCTGGATTCTTTGAGATGACAGTCTCCTCCAGCCCTGGGACCAACATGGATTCCTTGGTCCCAGTATATCTCTATCTCTGTCTGACTGGATAATTTGAGACAAGAATCCTGTCTAGTCAATCATGGTCTCCTATTAATAAAATATTAAAAACTCTCTAATCTCTCTCCTGCCTCAGTTTCTCTGGCATTACAGAACTATGCTGAAAGGGCTATAAAACTGTGCAGACCATTTGAATCAGCAGGAAATCATAAAGGAGAGAAAAGGACCCACATATGCAAAAATGTTTGTAGTAGATTTTTTTGTAGTAGTAAAAAAAAAATTAAAATATCCAATATAAAGACTTGTTTATTAAAGGAAGTTTTCATGATATGTAGTGTTAGTACTTTGGTAAAGTTTCTAAGTCTTCCAAAATTTTTTTTTCTCAATTTTGAGCCATATTTTTCATAGTTCTTCTCTATGTTCATATTTATGTTGGATTTACAAAGTATTAAAGCATATTTTACCTTTATACAAGATCTTGATAAGTTCTTCAGAGAAGTCCTTTACCTTATTCATCTTCTACAAGAGATGTTGGCATATAAGATCCAACTATCTTCATGTGTACTTTTATGGCTTATGCCAGCCAGACAAGTTCATGAGTTGATTGTATCACAATATAACCCCTGGAATATATATGTGTATGTGTGTATAAATAAATACATATATATATATATATATATATATGTATAGATACATATCAGAAACTATCTAATTTGACTACTCCATTTTATAAATAAGGAAATAGAGGCCCTTAGGGATTAAATAACAGAGTTATATCAATAAGCGTTTGCTAATTGTCTTCTTTGTGCTAGGAATTATGATACAAAAAGAGGTGAAGCACAATCCTTGACCTTAAAGGGGCTTACAATCTGATGAGGGAGACAGTGGACAAACAAATGTAAATAAAGCAATCTAGAAACAGAATAAATATAAAATAATTAACTGGGGAAGTACTAGAATTAGGAGGGGTAGAAGATGTTATTTTAGTAAGGATTTAAAGGAAACTTCAATAGGAAGAGTTGAGGAGGAGGAACTAAAATGGTAGTGATAAGGTTAGATTATTTAAAATAAACATGTGCCAAATTCACAATGGCCATTCTCTTATTTAAGAGAAGAGGTTACAAACAAAATAAGAGGCAAAATTGGCACCAGGAGTGGCAAATATGAAAAAGAATTGGGAGAGCAATAGAGTTACCATTATCAAGGAAAGGAGCTTGGAAACATCCATTAAAAGAATATGCCATGGGGCCTGGGTACACTAATGAATGGCAAGTTAGATTCATAGAGGACTTTAATAGACTAACCAGAGTTAGCTATATAATGAGAAAGATGCCATTAAAGGGAAGTCACTATAAGAGAGATAGAGACAGAGACAAAGATGGAGAGAAAGAGACAGAGAGAGGCAGAGACAGAGGGAGAGAGAGAGAGAGAGAGAGAGAGAGAGAGAGAGAGAGAGAGAAAGGAACCTCAAAGTAGGCTTAGTCGTGAAAAGGATTTAGCAAAGAACTAGAACTTCAGCAGGAGCAGATCTGGTAAAAAGGGAATATAGCCTTGGGGGTTTCTCAGGACTAGGGAAGAATTTGGTAGCCCTGAGGGAAGGATCATAGAGGAACCAGATGGAATACAAAAAGGCTAGGATAGAATAATAAAGGGTACTAAGAGTAAAAAGTTATAATCTGGAAGAGGATCCAACAAAGGAGACAGAAGAAATAGATTTAAAAGAGAACAAGAAGAGAATGGTGTAGCATAAACCTAGTGAGAATTGAGCAGCAATGTTAAAAGCTGCAGAGAGGATATGGAAAATGAAAATTGATAAAAGACCATTGAATTTGGCAACTAAGAGATCATTGGTGACTTGGAGAAAGCAGTTTGGGTGAAATGAGGAGTTTGGAAGGTAGTTTGTAAAGGATTGACAAAAGAATAAGAGGAGAAAAGTAGAGGTACTTATTGTGGTTTGCCTTTTTTAGGAGTTTAATGACAAAGAGAGCAAAGAAATGGAGGGCAATAGTTAATGGGAATAAAAGATTTAAGTGAGGGTTGTTGTTTTTTTCCAGATGGGGGAGATGTAAACAAGTTTTCAAGCTTAGAGATTAAGTGATTTGCTCATTTATCTGAAACTGGATTTGAACTCCTATTTTCCTGCTTCTTGGCCTAATACTCTATCCACTGCATCACTTAGCTGTCTTATACAGTTATTCATTTTGGAGGCATGATGTGAACTCAAATAACTGATTGCTAAAGGGTAGCTAGGTGGTATAGTGGATAGTGTGTTGGGCTTGAAGTCAATAGGATCTATGTTTAAGTCTCATTTCGGATATTTACTAACCTGGGCATGTCATTTAATTTCAGTTTGCTCAACAGAAAAATGGGAAATGCCAAATTAGTCCAGTACTTTTGCCAATAAAACTCCACAAGGATCATTCATGATAGAATAGCTCAATAACAATCTGATATCCAAGTCCTATTCTACTACTATTTTCCAATTTTTCGAACTCATTTTATCGTTTCTCATTTCAGGAGAATTATGGGGAGATGGAAATCCTGTTAGGACTAATAGGAACCCATTATCTCCTACCAATATACCAAAAAATTTCTAAAAATTAATAGATGATAAATTTTAATTATAATTTTAATGATAAAATTTAATGACAAATGTTAAAACAACAATAATAACAAAGAAATAAACTCTATTTTCTTCTTCAAGTCTAAGAGCTCATAAAATGCTGCCAGAATTCTACAATATTATGGAACTATAACAACTACATTTATTCATGAAATTTATGAAAGGTGGTCCTACTTCAAGGGAGTAGGCAAGAAGAGTCTCTTGCTTCAGCAATTCAGGGACCTTATCTGCCACAGAAAATGAGACTAGAGACATATTCAAGGTGGAATGATGATAGGGTCTCATCTGTGGCAAGAGACAGAAAAAGATGAGAGTCCAAGTAAATAGTGTAAGATCCAGCTTCAAAGCAGACTATTCCCAATCTAGCATTGAAGCAGATTAGGTCTCAACCACAATAGGAAACAAAGATAGGAAATTCTTGCAGAAGTTTTGCCCTATGTAAGCCACTAAAATCAGTACAGAACAGGGCCTATCTACACTCTTTAAAGAGTATGTGCAGAGTTTGGTGCAAGTCTAGGCCCAAATCCAGTAATTTGTCTTGGGGATATGAGAGAACATTAAAAAATACAATCAAACAAAAAAAAAATGCCAAACACAAAGAGAAACCCATTAGACTGAGAGATTCCCAAGGGAGTAGGAAGAGAATAATTCCACAACTAGACCATGTATACCCTCGAGAAAAGAACATTGTAGCCACAGGGACTCTGGGTATGAAGCAGGTATGGTCCCTTTAAAAAACTGATTTGTGATCCTTTCTGATTGAGATTACTCCCAACCTCTCCTGCCTGATGCATTATCAGTTCATGAAGACTGCAGCTTTGATTCACAAATCCTGGTCAAAAGCACCCCTTTGAATTCCAATAGGAGATCTGGGCTTGTCGCAGCCCCCAAGGGATCTGAGCCAACTTGGACTCTCACAACCCCCATCAGATCTGAGCCAATGTGGAACTCCACCTAGGGGCCCCTTTAGCTAAATCTCTCATTATAAAAAGAGCCAAGCTAAAATCCTCTTTTTGCAGAAGTTCAAACATGCCAGTACCATGCCTGGCACCCCAAGGACTCTCTGCCCTCTGGAATACTGTTTCCAGTGCCCTCCTCTCTTTATCCTCACCTATTTCCTTACCTAGACTTTAATCAGACTTTGACCTTACTTCCAATCCCCATAATAAACCTCTTTTATCAATCTAGGTTTTTGGGTCTGTAAATTTCTTTACAGAGGACTCTTGTGCTTCCAGAAAGGGAATCCTCAGAACTCCCTACCCTTGCACCGAATCCAAAGGGGTTGCAGGGGAGCTCCATTTGACTCCCTGAACCCCGAACCTGCACTAGACCTTATTTAACTCCCTGATCACCAGTAACTCTAATTTCATCTGGGTACCCCAGATCTAAATCTCATCAGGTATACCTAGAAGAAATTAAATTTGAGATTGAAAATGCTAGAGAGAAATCTCCAGGGAGGAATAAATGGCAAGGAGAAATAATAACTTAAAATATATAAGGGTAAATCTTATTCAAGAACAGAACTTCCCGAAAATTAAAGACTAATCACTTTTCATTTCAATTTTATTCTGTGGGTGCTGGGACTGGTTAATTCTTTCATTCAGCAAGGATTTTTTGAGCACCTGCTTTGTGCAGAGGATTTGGTAAAATACCAAGGATTGTACAAAAGCTATGATTGCTGATCTCTGAGAGTTTCAGAGTAGTTATTGTCTAATATCTACACAGAAATAAATAAAAGTACAAAGGGAAAATAAGTAAATAAGGTGAATTTTCATTTTTCATAGTTATTATCAATAATTTCCCTATTTTCCTATATCCTCAACACCACCTATTTTCATTCTTTACAATATTGAATAGGAGGAAAGCAGGCTGGATTTTATTTAGAAAATGAAATGATAAACTGTTTTTCAGAGATCCAAAGTTGCTATCAGTGTCAGGCACATTATCTTAATCTTTCTCTATAACAGGTATTGAGACCATTTTTGAGACTTGATTGGTTTAAATGAATTGGGCAAGGATAAGCTAATATGTTCTAAGATACCAAGAAGTCATAAACAAAATCAAGAGAATTTTTTAAAAATGGAAGAGATAGTGAAACAACTCATCAGAAAAACAACTGCTCTGGAGAACAGATCAAGAGAAGAAATAGTATAAAGTCCAATAGTTGTATTACCTGAAAATTATAATTTAAGAAAGAATCTTAATACAATATTATAAGAAATGATCAAGGAAAATTCCCCTGAAATTCTAGGATGAAAAAGAAAAACAGAAATAAAAACAAAATAAAAACACTCATCACCACCTGAAATAGATCCTAGGAGGAAAATTTATAAGAATATCATAGCCAAATTTCAAAGCTCTCAGATTAGCAACAACTAAAAATAAAATAAATATCATGAAGGTACAATAAGAATTACATAACACTTAGCACTTACTATGTTGAATAAGCAAAGGTCTTAGAATCTGGGTTATAACCAAAGGTAAGTTATGGAGAAAAGTATAATCATGAATGAAAATAAGATAAACATTTAATGAATTCAAAAATTTTCAGGTTTTTGTGACAAAAACAGCCTAACAATAAAAAACTGGACTCATAAGATTCAAGAAAAAATATAAGGTAAACATCAAACATTAATTATAAGGGACTTATAATTGTTTACTTCATATACATGAAAATATTAGTGATATGATTGTCATTATTTAAATAGTTTGAAAGAAAAGCATGGGCTGAACTGAGTATGATGGGATGATTGTAAATATGTGTGTGTGTGTACATATAGATAAACACATTCATATATACATATATATTTACTTATATAAGAGGGCAGGGGATAGGGTGAGGAGAGAGGATGAGGGAGAGAATCCATAGAGATTGTTAGGGTTAGGCTAAGGAAGAGGAGAGCAACGTATCAGATAGAAATAAATCACAGGAGTAAGAAGGGACAGTATAAATAGCATGAGAAGAATAGCAGAAAAAATATATAACAAGTAATTGTAATTTGGAATGTAAATCAGAAAAATTTAACAATAAAATTGCAATGAATAGTAGATTAAAAATCTGAATTCAACAATATGTTGTTTTCAGGAAATATAGTAAAGAGAAACACACACAAAGATAATATAAAGGGTAATGATAGAACTTAGTATATAAAAAAAGCAGGAATGGAAATCATGACCCAAACCAACTTAAAGTTAAAATAGACTTAATCATAAATGGAAAATAGAGAAACTACACTATCAGCAACATTTTTCAAAATAGTTTTTTAGCCCTTTAAAATACCTAGACTATATTAAATGCCTGCTAAAAGACAGAAACCGTATGAACATAAATATAGAATACTTCTTATATAAATTAACTCAAATCTAAATCATTAAAATAATATTTTTATTCATAGTAGGTAAAGTTGATATAAATTTTAAAATAGCAATTTAACCTAACTAATATCTTTATTCAATGTCATCCCAATTAAATTATTAAAAATGTATTTTACTGAGTTAGAAAAATAATAACAAAGTTCTTTTGGAAGAACAAAAGATCAGAAACTTCAAAAAGATATAAAGAAAATAGATTCAAGTAATATCCGACTTCAAACTATTTTATGAAGAGAGAGCATTGTTGAAATATAAAGAAAATGATTTCAATTATTTTAAATTAATTTTTCTTATATAAATAAAACATATTTAAGACTAAAAGGAATGTATAAAATTTAGGAAAAAACTTTCATAGTCAATGTCTCAGATATGAGTGAGTTGGAATATTACTGTGATATATGAGCATATATGTGTATATTAATAGATATCTACATATATCTATGTATCATCTATCTCTACATTTAATTGTAGGCTTCTTTAGAATAATGGGGGAGTGTGGATAAAAACTAGAATAAACCAACAAGGAAGCAAAGAAATGCTGGGCAGCTTTGAAAGCAATGTGTAGGATTTATCATATAGTTTTTCTTGAAATGGAAATTTATTATTTTTATATTAAATCCTCTCTTATGGTAATCTTCTTGGTATTTTTTTTCTTTTTCTTATTTTGCATTTAAATTTAAATTAAAATATTATTAATATAAAATTTTAAATAATTGAAGCCTTTACTCCATTAAATCTTTGACACTGTCTACTCTTAATAGTTAATTGAGCTCACTTGGTCATAGCAAATGAAAGAAGATAAAATGAAGAAATACATTAAAAATAAGTTCAATAACCAAAGTGATTTTTAATAATATAGAATAAGTATGACATCACCAGAATTTTGTTTTTATCCATGAACTAAGGTAAAATTTGTAATTACCTGAATATCTCATCTGTTTGATCTTTAAGCTCTTTTTTACAACCAATTCCTTTTCCACTTTTCCAGTCAATTAATACTTCATTTCTCTTGCACTATAATCCAGCAATACCAACAAAGCACCCACTTCCTCATACATCTGCACTAATAGTACTCCATACTTGGAATGCTCTCCCTTTTCACCTATCCCTCTTATAACAGATTTTCTTTAAGTCTCTGCTCAAAAACCTTCTTCTTCACTAAATCTTTCCTAATTCCCCTAAGTGTCAGAAAGTCCCTTTCAAAAATGAAATTTTATATTCTGTAAAATACAGAAATATATAGTATATGTGCTATATATGGAGAAAATAAGTAAGAATATGGAAGGGGAATACTCTTTAAAAAGCCATTATGTCACTGCTTTATCTCTGGATCCAAACTCCTGACAAAGTCAGAGGTCAAGGGAAAAGAAAACTTAAACCTTCTGTGTTTAATGCCAGGAGAGATCTAAATGAGGCGGGGTATTTTCTCATTTTGCCCAAATATCTAAGTGTGATAGTGGATGATGAGAGTCTTGGCTTTTGGATGCCCTTCTTTTTAACCTAAATGAGACAGCCACTGAAATTAATATTCAAATGGCCATCTAAATCTAGTCCAAGAAATCAGTATTATTGCTAAGTGAATGCAGTTTTATGATCTATAACTATTTAAAATATTTTTAATGTTTTTCAATAATTTTGAATATTTCTTTAAGGACACAGAGACATTCTGCTGATAGTCAGGAAGGTGTCTATTTCCATTAATGATCATTATATGATGAAAACCACTAGGGGGAAATGGTGAGCCAAGATAAAATTCACTGACCTGTAATTCATTTCCATAGGGATCATTTTTCCTCTTGGATAACAGACATGAAAATCCAAGTAGGGGATTTTAAAAGGGCCTGTTTTTTCCAGTCATTATTTTATTTTATTTTCTGGAAGGGTCAGGAACATTTTTTATCCTTATTATTTTAAATGCTTTCTTCACCTCCCTCTCCTCTAACACACACACACACACACATGCACGCACGCACGCATGCACACACAGACAGACATGTATCCTTTCGAACTAAGTCCTTTCAACTGAACTATTCAGGTTAACTATTTAGGTGTGTGTGTGTGTGTGTGTGTGTGTGTGTGTGTGTACACTCACACACATATATACATACACACACACACACAAATATATATATATATATATATATATATATATATAATATATATATATATATATACAAAAATTTTTTAAAAACTGACTAGTTAAGGAATGCTTAGTTTGAAAGTACACTCTGGAATTTCAGAGCAGGAAGAAATACTAGAAATTTATTAGTTGAAGTCCATTGTACAGGTAAGGAAACTGAAGCTAGGAGAATTTATCATTCCACCTCTAGTTTTATTTTGTTTTTACAGAACTTTCTTAATTATTCCTTCTGCTTTTAGTTGATTCTTTCTTAGAAAAATATATTTTATTCTCTGGAAATGACAGAATTTATATTTTGGGATATCTACAATATATTTCATTCATATGTAACATTGGATTTGATGGGTTCTTTACAGTTGTTGTTTTTTTAATAGTGAGCGCTGACCTCTGATGATGTCTACTATAATTAGTAGTCCATGTACTTCAGGTGTGCTGAAATTTCCATACATGTAAAGATTCAAAACTAAAGAATAGTTTATCAGTCAACTAAGGATACAGAGAAACAGCAAAAGAAAGAGCTTTTAGGGATCTCTAGGATCTAGTCCACATTCTATTCTTATTTTGCTAAGTGACATTGAGCAAAGTATTTAACTCTTCTGTGATCAATATTTTCAACTAGTAGGAAAGGGGGTGAGACTAGTTGATCCCTAAAGTCTCTTCTAGTTAAATTTTGTAATCCTTTTTCAACTGCAATTTGAAAGGTACTATAAATACTCATGAGCAGGCTGATGGAGAGGGGGAAACCACAATCAACTGCATAAATATATGGCAGCAATAGTATATTAAAAGACATTCATTTACCTATAAAGATCCTTACTTATGGCTTTTTAAAAAATGATTTAGCTTAAAAATGTTACATTATCTATGTTTTATTGAATTATTTATTTTGTTAAATATTTTCAGTTGTAATCATTGGGAACTTCATGAAACCTACCTGCAAATAGTTGATGCCTTTCAGAGATGAGAATATCTGGATAGAGGGTGGGAGAAATAGAACTTACTCTTCTATTTTATTTTGCTGTCAAGTCAAAAGAAAATATTTATAAAATTCTGAGAGAATCTCAGTTACAATGTACACTTTGAAAGATACTGGGAGTGGAAAAAGAGTTTGGATCTTATGTTAATAGAGCTATTTATCACAAGGAAAAAAACATCATTCCCTAAGGAGTCAATTCATGTGAAATTTAAATGTGAACCATATAATTTTCTCATTTCATTCTTCTTTTTTTAACAATCTGTTTTCAAAATTGTTTTATAAATAAACAATGTTCTTTCAATTTCCTAAAACAGATAGTCATTAAATAAGTATTCAGACATAAATAAATAAAACACACCATCTCTTATCTCTGCAGAGAATGTCAAGGTGGGCTCTATGTTTAATTCAGCATTTCTTTTGGGTAGTTTTGTCATCTTCATGGAAGTTATGCTTCACTTATTAATAATTGTAACTACATTCCTGTATACTTATTCTCAAGTTTTAATATTGAGATCCAAGGAGATAGATAGATATCTAGATTGTGTGTGTGTGTGTGTGTGTGTGTGTGTGTGTGTGTGTGTGTGTACACAGAGAGAGAGAGAACAAAATAACTGGGTTAGGATGGAGTCTGTGGTCACTGTTAGTTATTTCTTTTGTGTTTCATGAAGCTGCTTTAATGATTGTTAAAGACAGACCACAGATATGATTTACTATACATTTTAAGGAAGAAAATAAAATGAAGTTCATTTTGAAGTAAAAATCTAAATTTTCTTAATATGAAACAGCTCTTACTCATTCAAGTTTATTAATAATTACAAGCTGAATTAGTTTTCCCTTCTGCTTCCTCCTTACCTTTACTATAAAACCCTTCATTCTTTTACAATCATTCAACAAATATTTCTTGAGTAGCTCTTTTGTACAAATTATTATGTTTTTTATTGAAAGTCATATCAAGATAAACTTTTGATCAATTTTTTCAATAATGAGGTGATTTAGGCCAATTCCAATAGACTTGTGATGGAGAAAAGCATATGCATTCAGAGAGAGGACTATGGGAACTAAATGTAGATATCAACATATTATTTTCAACTTTTTATTGTTGTTTGCTTAATTTTTTTTCTTTCTTATTTTTCCCTTTTTGATCTGGTTCTTCTTGTGCAGCATATTAAATGTGGAAAAAAAATATATATATATATAAGAATTGCACATGTTTACCATATAATGGATTACTTGCTGTCTACATGAGAGGAAGGGAAGAAAAAAAATTTGGAACACAAGGTTTTGCAAGGGTAAACTATCTTTGGATATATTTTGAAAAAAAAAAGGTATTATTAAATGTCATATAAAAATAAATGTACAGTCTTTGTCTTCAAGAAGAGTTGATGTATGCTATAAAATGATGGAAACAGCATTTAAATGGGAATTAAGAGACCAGAGTCCAGGACTCAGCTCACTTCTTAATAAATTGTATAATCTTAGACAAGTCATTTAAACTTGGGATACTTTAATTAGAGGAAACTGTTGAAACAGGTTACCTCTAAATAAATACACAGATAGGATGAATTGATCAAGATTCTGTCCCATAGCACCATAATTTAAGTCCAATATTATAATAAAAAATTGATTTTAGCCACTGATTAGAAAGATGATTCATTAAACCTTGCCAGCCTGTAAGGTTTGATTTAGGAAACCGCAAATTAACACTGTCTAGTAGTTACTGGCACAAAGGATTGCACACCCAGAGTAAAGAAGACTCATCTTCCTAAGTTCAAATTGGACCTGAGATATTTATTTATTGTGTGACCCTGGGCAAGTCACTTTGCCCTATTTGCCTCATCTTTAAATGAGCTGGAGAAGGAAATAGCAAAATACTCCAATATCTCTGCCAAGAAAATTCCAAATAATGCCATAGAGTAGGACACAAATAAACAACAATATTGTACTGTATTATTTATTTTGTTAAATATTTCAAAATTGTATTTTAATCTGGTTAAAGCTGCACACTGAAGTTCAATGGGAATGACTGCTATATTGGGTTTGATAACCTTTTGCACATCTCTACTCAGGACACATGGTACCCAGAATTGCTCTGTCTTCCCATTAAGAGGTATCATAGCTGTAGAGCTGTAGATATTAAAAATGATCTAGTCCAACTTTCTCAATTTACAAAGAGGGCTTACTACTACTCAGCTTTACTACTTCAAGTTATCATTACCTTTAACATTCTATAATTCTGTTTATGGTGGGAAACACAAGAAAATATAATACAAAGCCTTAACCCTATAAATGTTCTATATAACAGGGAAGATATGACGTATATAGTGGTGCTTTAATAATAAAATAGCATATGTGCTCTAGGTATCTTTATGAAGGAGATATCAATTGTGAAGTAGGTGAATAAAAAGGCTTTATGAAGGAAGTGACATTTCAACTGGCTCTTGAAAAAAGGTCTGAATTTAAATAAGATGCTAAAAATGGGGAAGTCATTCAAGATGGAAGAATATTCTATGAAAATAGAGATAGAACGCTATATGTAAGGAATAGCATGAATACCATATTAAATTATCTATAGAATGAATTAAGCAAAGTAAGGCATAGGAAGGCTAGGAAGATACACTGGAGATGATTTGTAATGAGTTTTAAATACTAAGTAATGGAGTTTTTCTGTGATACAAAAAAAAAAAAATAGTAAGCATCCAGAACTTACTGAGCTAGGGTCTGGCACAATCAAAAGTTTCCTTTAAGAAAATCAATTTGGCAGTTATGAGAAGGGTGAGTTGGATAGGGGAGAGACGTGAAGCAATGGAACTAAGTTTGATTTATTGCACATGCAATGACCTGGGTGAAAGGCAATAAGGGTCTGATCTACAGTGTTATCCATTTAAGTGAAAAGAAGGAGATGGACACAAGAACTGTTGTGGAGGCAAAATAACAAAGCTTGGAAATCATTTGCCTATAAGACTAAGGAATCAAGAATGACAGGTTATGCACTTAAGAATGGAAGAAAGGTGATGTCGTTGTTAGAAGCTTATCTAAGGGACAATGGTTGTGGGTGTAATATATTCATGACACATTCTCTAGATCTTGGATGTCAAGTATTTACTGATAATAGATGATGCAAATATTTTTTGCTCTGTAATTTATCTTATTATCATCTCTCCTTCAATGATTTAATTCATAAAATGACAGTTTTACATTATGCAATTGAAAATGTATATTTTGTCTTTTATGACCTTTATGTCTGATTTGGTTAAGATTCATTTGTAAAAATGTAAGCAAGGAATAGGATAAATGGTTAATAACAGTGAGTGCTGTCATAAGACAGGGGAGGGGAAAAAAGTTTAAGAAAACTTGGTGATAGATCCAATTATGAAAAGTAATTCTGAGTGAATATATGAGAGAATAAAATAAGTGGCAAAATGGAAAACTGAAGCAGGAAAAAAGTTTTATCTAAGAAGAAAACCATAGAGTCACAAAGAAGAATAAAGGAGTTAAATGAGACATGAAACTATCTATGTCTTATGCACTGTGAGATCTTCATCATATTTATTTCATGGAGAATTAAAATTTTCAGGGTGTTAAAGGAGTTATACTCAAGGTATCTAAAAGAGAGGAACATATCAAAAGTGACCAAAAAAAAAAAAAACAACTGGACTTTATTGTTACAAAAATAACAGAGAATATCAATAAATACCTCTCAATGTAAATATTTTTATCTATAGTTTTTAAGTAAGAATAAATGTATTATTATGTTAATGTTTCCCAGTTTAAGTTACCCTTCAAGAATATTCCTTTCATCTCATCTGAATGCTTCAGGTATTGCCCACTGAAACCAGAGTGGACAGGAAGTTCACAGTGCATTCAGAGGCCAGGCATGGTGGTGGCAATATTCTTGTCTCAGTTGCCTGGGCAGAGTTGATAGAGTGATGAAAATTAGATGGGGCAGAAAGAACAAAAGTAGAGATTGCTATGATTGTTGCTTGCTTTCCCTGTTGGTTTTCCTTTACAACATGGAATTAGAAAGAAATGGTATAACAGGGTATCATAAGACCACTTCATGCTTGCATCGAACCAGCATCCAAAAAAGCCCCATTGTATCTCCACGTAGTTGCACACACCATCTGGTATCATTTGCCCACCCACTGCCCAGTACTGAGAAATACGAATGATTGCATTCAGTTACTGAGCATGACCTGTGGTGAAATCCAGCCACTTTACCCAATAAAGACCACAGTTTCACGCTGTTCTGCTTTGGACAGATGCCTACAATTGAGCAAATAACAACTCCTTTACTAATTACCCCAAACACTTGGAAGACTGCATCCTGTAGAGAGCTGGCTTATCATTAGGGAGAAAGAATCCCAAGTTCATTTTTAGAAGTTAATTGAGAGTAATCCTTTAGCTTGTCGAGGCAGGTGGGATTTCTGAATAGAGCAGTGGATGACAGTCATGAGATTTGGGCTGTCTTCTTGGTTCAGCAATTTAAGCTTCTATCAAGTGTTTGGTAAATCACTGAGTCTTCTGTGTCTAAATCTTTAATGAAAATTTTTTAAAGGCTACATACAGGCTTACTATAATTTGTTTTCTCATTAAAGGTAAAGAGAAAATCTGGGAACTATGGATGAGTAGTATTTGGATAAAGATCAACAGCAATTCAGAGGTGAATTGCAGAAGAAGAAAAGTAACCAATTTAAACTCTTCATTGTATACCCTAAGTAGACATTCTTTTCAGCATGCTCTCTTCCCCTCCATTCACTTGTGTGTTTATAAATCACATGCATATACTATATTAATATGGACAAAATAATGTTAAAAGAAAGGATTAAACACTTTTTAAATTTAAAAAGCTATATAAGGGCTTTATAAAGTACATCAAAATATCACTTAATGTGGTTTTTTTCTTTTTGTCATATAAGCTTTATTTTATGATGATTTATAAAGAATGATAAATAAAACAATAACCATCTCCTGTTGACTAATATATAAAAGTTCTCCCCTATCTATCAAACTCTGATCACACTTTTTTCCTATTATTTATGTGGAATCATTCATTATAGATTCAAAAGGTCTCAGAGTTCACAAATTCCAACTTTGTTATATAGACCAGAAAATTGAGTCCCAAAAAGAGATGATGTCATTCTCAAGATGATAGAAGTTTTAGAGCTTGGAAAAAACTCAGACAACCTAAAATAGTGAAACAAAGGCTAGATCTAGAAACAGAGGGTCCCTGTCCAAGCCCATGATATTTCCTATCCAACCATCACTCAGAAAACCAGGGCCTATCCAGCATATTCATTTTGTCATCTCCTCAGATCTGCCTTCCATTCTCCCCTTTCCTGTTCTTGGTATTGCCCTTCTATTAAGAAGGACTGACACATATCAATTGGGGAATGGCTGAATAAATTGTTGTACATGAAGAGAGCGAAATATTATTGTTATATGAAAATGATGAACATGTTGATTTTAGAAAGGCTTGGAAAGATTTACATGAATTGATGCTGAGCAAAACAAGCAGAACTAGGAATACGCTATACACAGTAACAGCAAGATTTTGCAGTGATCAACTAAGAAAGAGCTGGGTCTTCTCAGTGATTCAGTGGACAGAATCCCAATAAATTGTGGACAGAAAATGCCATCTGCTTCCAGAAAGAGAATTATGGAGATTGAATGTAAATCAAAACAAAATATGTTTACTTCTTTTTTTCTGTTTTTTTTCCCCTTGACCATAGTTTGTCGTTTTTGTTCTGGTTTTTCTTTCTCAACCTAATTCATAAAGAGATATTAAAAAGTTAATATACATGTGTAACCAGAAAAAAATAAAACAATTAATAAAGAATATTAAAAAAAATAACAAGGGCATGACAGTGTACTTCCTTTTAATTTCACTCATAATCTCTGTCATTGTTTAGACCACAAATTTTATCTTTGGCAATCACTCTTCTTTTTTATGTATTGTACACCCTTCTTATGCAGATGCTGGTCTAACTTCTGGAGGCATGGGGAGGGTGAGGGAAGGGGAGCAACTGGGTTCATGGGATGATGCTCCTGCTATTGATGCAGATATTTTGAGAGATTTTAACAGATCAGATTCCTCCCCAATAACAAATCCTCCCATCTTTCTAATTCTCAACATTAATCACTGTGTTACAGTTGTATTCTTACCATCAAAATATATATATATATATCAAGCAAGGCATTATTGTTGAACCCTTTCAATATCCCTTTTTTGATGATGTGAAGGATCCCCTTTGTTCTTAGATGAAAAGCAATTTAAAGTACTTTTGACTTGGTTCAGCAGGAATCCTTAGAATGATGGTGTTTGTGACTCTCCTGAAGCATGCTGTTCAGGATCATCTTTACCGTGTCAAATAAAGAAATGTCCATTGCCTGTGACAACCTGGTGGTGCAGTGGGTAGTGCTAGATCTGGGATCAAGAAAAGCTGAGTTTAAATATGGTCTCAAATTTATTAGCTGTGTGACCCTGGACAAGTCACTTAATCTTGATTTATTTCTTTCTCTGTAAATTGGGGATTATAATAGTAACTAACTCCCAGGATTGTTGTGAGGAGTATATATGACACGGGACTAAACATTTAGTATATGCCTGGCAGATAGTAGGCTCTATCTATATAAATACTAGTTGTCAGGCTTTAAGGGGACACAGTTTCCTGGGATGCTTGCAGAAGGTAGAATTCCTGATTTCTGAATTTGACCATGTCCAGGCTTAAACAATTCTGACCTGCAGTTTCCTCTCTAGATATTCCTCAGTAATTGTTATATCTTGCTACTGGACCCAGATGACTCCACAAGAGAAAGTTAGGCTGGTGACCTTGCACAGCCCTCCCTCATTTAAATCCAGTTCACTTTCATGACATGGCATCCTCTCCCTGATGTCAGGGTTCTTTTCAAAAATGAAGGACAAACAACAACTTCCCTAATAGGAATAGAAGCTGCCCCACGGAAACATAATCAAAACTGGCCAATTGAGCAAACAATTATTTCTTTTTTTCCCTTTCATTTTATTTTCTTTTTAAATCTTCCTTTTCTTTCTCATCTTTCCCTTCATTCTAACCACAGGGGGTATCATTTTGAGCATTACAATACATTTAATGAAGCCTAAGTTTATATTAATGATCACATCTGAATCATATTGTATTAGACTATGATTGATTATCATTATTCAATTTAGGAAACAGTTTGAGCTACAGGAATATCCAACCTATGTAATAAGGAATTATGCTTTAATGGGGTCCAGCTGTACAGAAGAAGTGACGGAGTGCAGCAGGAAGATAATTGAGATGTTATTACAGGCATTTGACTGTGGACAATCACTTAGATAATTCACAAGCATTTCTTAAGTATCACCAATGAAGTAGGAATTGGGAATTCAAAGGGAAAAAATGAAATAACCCTATCTTCAGTGAATTTATATTCTACAAATTTAGAGAGACTCTTTGATCAATTCAGAAAAATTAGCATGCATTACAAAGATTTGGAGAAAGAAATAAGTTGAACCTTACAGTAAATAGTTTAAGGTCAGTTTTTTGAGGAAGTAGAGGAAACATACATTCATGTTTTTGTTTTAAATTGTTTTTGAAAGATTAAGAAGAGACTGGGCTAAACAATAACGAATGTGAAAACACAAAAAACAATGCAGCCCACTTAAAAACATACTAATTTTTAGGAATGATCTTCTAAATATAATGCAGGTAGTTTTCATTTTAAATATATATTCAATATTACCTGATAAAATTTTATAATGTCAGAAATATACCAATGTCTCACTAGGATGTATGTTTTCATTCCTTTATATCCCCAGAACTCAGCAGAATCTTTGGTGCCTAGTAATCATTTTATGTTTCGTTCATTATCTATTCACTTATTCTTTTTTCATTAAAGCTTTTTTATTTTCAAAACATGTGCACAGATAATTTTTAACATTCATGCAAAACCTCGTGTTCCAAGTTTTTCCCTTCCTTCTCCCACCTCCTCCCCTATACAACAAGTGATCCAATATATATTAAACACATACAATTCTTCCACAAATTTTTTCCACAAATATCATGCTGCCCAAGAAAAATCAGATCAAAAAGGGAAAAAATGAGAAAGAAAACAAAATGCAAGCAAACACTAACAAAAAAGTGAAAATACTATGTTGTCATCCACCCTCAGTTCCCACAGTCCTCTATATGGGTGTACATGGCTCTCTTCATCACAAGAACATTGAAACCTAGTCTGAATCATCTCATTGTTGAAAAGAGCCACTCCATCAGAAATGATCATCCTTTAATCTAGCTGTTGCCATGTACAATGATCTCCTGGTTCTACTCACATCTGGTCATTTATGCATTCAGGATGTCTTCCTTGCAACCACTTTATAGGGGATATAATTTTGCAATGAAATCCTTTTTAATGATTTAGTAAATAACCGTTCTACAATATTTTAGTGTCAAAATATATAAAAATTCAACTCAATAATTTGTTAATAATAAAATTTAAGAACTTTCAAAAATATAGATGTTTCCTGGTCAGACCTCTGCATAAAGCTCATGCTATATATTATAATACCAACATAATCATTAGTAAAATTAATAAAGTTTAGGGTTATTAGGAATTTGAAAATTGAAGAGATCAGAGCAGTGCCAACTTAAAATAGCATCAGAGAATAGTTGACAGTAAATATGGACTGATTACAAGTGTTTTAACCTGAGAAAGGTAAAAGGGTGGCAATAGATATAAGGACTAAAAGGAGCTCAGAGATCATTCAATCTAAATCTTCCACTTTATAGATTTAGATACAGAGGCCCAGGGAAATTAAATGACTTGATTGTTAAGTGTCAGACTTGAGCTTTACACTCAATTCAATATTCTCTCCACTGTACCATCCTGCAATTGTCAAAAGGCGCAGAAGAACATTCATACTAATCCACATTGTTTTGTAGCTTTTGAGTTTTAGGTATTTCCTTTTGTGCAACAATTAAAGCAATACATCTATTACTGGCTTAAAGAGTTATCTGAGACTCAAAGAAGTTACATTTCTTGTCTATGATCCTACATCTAGCATAGGACATATCCAATTTAAGAGAACCAGAATCAGAGAGAATTCGAGAGGTTGAAGATCAGAATTTGAATTTGAATCCAGTTCCTCTAACTCTAAGTCCAATGTTCTTTCTAATTACTCTAATACTTAGGGATCTATCCTTTCATCCATGTAGTATTCTTCCTACCAAAGTATATCATAACACTTCCATGGCATAATATTGCATCTTATCATGTTACTAAAACAAAAACTAAAATTAAATCATCACCTGCTGCATAAATCTATAGTGATCTATCTCATTGACTGGTCTAGGCTCTAGCCCATTTTCAGAGTTATTTTTTCCAGGTTAGTAGGACCTGCCAAAGGCTATGCCTGGAGGCTGGTATAGCCTCAAGATCACATTTATTGCTATGAGGCCTCAGATTATGATTTTAATGGACTGCCCCAGGAAAAATAATGATGCTGAGAGTGTAATAGTAGAAAAAGCAAGAGGAGCAGAGATAAAAGAGGTAGAAAAAATGAATGAAATGATATTAAAAATGGGAATCATGGTTGAAATTCAAAGAAAGGGAATAAGCTGTAAGGATAAATTCATGATACAGAGAAATCATAGGTAATGGATTTGACTGAGCCCCTAGAGAGACAGGTGATTTTTGAGAGCCTTGAAAATGCTTTAGGTGCCTTTCAGAGAAGCTTTCACTGTGTAGTTCTAGTTTTGTGTAAAAGAAATTGTGTTAAAATCAGCTGAATTGCCCAGTGACTCAGTAGAACAAGATTTTTCTTATGTAATAAGCCCATTCTCCAAGATGCTAAGGCAATTACTCCCATTAAAACACTATCAAAGGATGTTTGGCTTTATGAACACCCTTGAATGAGCAGACATATTGAGGAGAGGAGGAGAGAGAAAGAAGGAAGAAAGGCAGAGAGATAGACTTTATGAGGACATGCAATAATGCGAAATTTTAAGAAATATTAGTCAATAATAAGAATTTCCTAGAAATTATGAAAAAGTGTATAAATTGAGGAAATACTTCTTAAGAGTGATCCTAAAAACAGATTGATTAAGTCCATTCCTGCAAAGAGGGTAGAAAATTATTAACTAACATATTCCCATTGGTCCTCTTTAAAAATGAAAGATCAAAAACAAGGATATGTGTTTCACTGAAATGTCAAAGGAAATACCAGTCTGGAAGAAAGGAAAAAAAGAAAGGAAGGGAGGAAGGAAGGAAGGAAGGAAGGAAGGAAGGAAGGAAGGAAGGAAGGAAGGAAGGAAAGAAGGAAGGAAGGAAGGAAAAAAAGAAAGAAGAAAGAAAGAAAGAAAGAAAAGAAAGAAAGAAAGAAAGAAAGAAAGAAAGAAAGAAGGAAGAAAGGAATGAAGGAAGAAAAAAGGAAGAAGGAAGGAAGGAAGGAAGGAAAGAAGGAAGGAAGGAAGGAAGGAGTGGAGGGAGGGAGGAAAGAAGAGAGGGAGGGAGAGAAGGAAGGAGGAAAGAGAAAGAAAGAAAGAAGAGAAGGAAAAGTGATAGACATGAGGAAAAAGTGGGAAAGAAAGGAAGGGAAGGCAAGAGAAAGGAAGGAAGGAAAGAAGGGAAAGAGACAGAAAGACAGATATGAGGGAAAAGAGAAAAAGAAAGGAAGGGAAGGAAGAGAAAGGAAAGGAAGGAGAGGGGAGAGGAAAGAGAGACAGTCAAACATGAGGCAAAAAAGGAAAAGAAAAGAAGGGAAAAATAAAATTCTGGTTTTGTAGAAACATTTTGAGAGTTTTAACTGGTGATGGAGTTTGATAATATTTAAAAGTGAGGATGTCAGCTTTTCAGAATTCTTGTTTTCCTTACATTTTATGTAAAGTAGGGAAAATAGTGGAAAACACCATCTCTTATGAACAAATAAACATTCACTTTTTACTGATAAATTTTTTTTAAACGTGTGTTGAGGGAGGCAGAAAGCATAAAGACAGCATAGAAAGGAAATTGAGGTATCTATGAACTCACTTTTATAGTTTTCAAATTAAATGTTAGCCCAATTTGAAATAGTTCAAAAGGAATGTCTGCCATACTAATCAATGTAGCAATTGGCAAGTTCCAAGTATCTGAGAATGTTTAGAGTGTTTGACAAGTGTATGTGAGTCTAATTGGCATCTTGAATAAAGTTCTTAAGAGCTCAGAAGTGATTACCAATACCTACTTGTCAGTTTGTACTGCTTTACAATGCATTTATAGGAACTGGACTAACAAATGGGGTTTCTGAGTAAGTCTGTACAGAAAAGAAAAAGATGTATTCCCATATGCTAAAAATCATGCTGTGTATATATTTCAAATGTGCCTGAATGGGAAGCTAAAATCATTACTAGTGAGAGCTTTGAAATCTAAATGGCATTTGAAATCTTTGAGAAGTAAGCAGAGTATCAAAGATAGTTGGGAAAATATTTTATAGTCTCCTTAACCCAAGACTGCAAATGAACTTGAAAAAATGAGTAAATTCTGAAAATGTACTTGTTAATCTTTGTACAATTTTACTACCCCCTTGTACCTTAATATCACTCTCACACACTTTCCAGCAGCCCATTTCCATGTCCTATTTAACCACCATCAAGATCTCCATCTCTTCTGAATATGAAGAACCAAAAGTCTAGCAACTACCATGTTTGTTTTGGAGAAGGAAAGAAATCATGGTACAGCAGAAGCAATAACTAAAGTTAAGAGATCTTAATCCTGGTTTGCAATGGACTTAACTGATAAACAAAGATTAAGTAGCTTCTTTGTGCCTCAGTTTGAATTAAATGTTCTTTAATGATTTTAAGAAATTTGAATTAAATGCTCTTTAAAAATCCCTTTTAATGCTAACATGTTATGATTCTGACTCTGACATCAATTCAAATCTCCATATTCCCAACATGTGTGGAGTCAACACAAAGACAGATATAGTCAGACAACAATGTGTGTCATTTTGAAAATGGCAGCATCTACAGGCTTAATTGCTAATCTTTCTTATTTTTCACTTCATTAGAACTCCTTTTCTTAGTATTTGTAAATGAACATAGTGTTATACTAATTTTCATAGCTGGCTCCTTTCCATAAGATGGTAACCTCTGTTTTGATTCCTTTTTTTTTTTTTTTGCTTTAATGCTGCAATGACAAGGACATCACCTAAGGTCAAATCATTGCCAGCCTCCTTGCTACTATTCCTCCAGTTCTTATCATTTGTCCTGACTACATCCATTGATAGCCCTTGCCACCCTTACCACAATGTCATTCCTTAAGGCTTATCAAACTTTTCATTTGATGTGAAACTGAACTTGCTGTTATGTATTATCTCCCCCAATTAGAATATGAACTCCTTGAAAGGAAGGACTCTTTTTGTTTCTGTTTGTATGTCCAACAAGGGACATGATCATGCTCCTTGATTATGCAGTGGATAGAGCACCTATCCGGAAGTCAGGAGGATTTGACTTCACATCTGATCCAGATATATTTTTTTAGCTGTGTGATTATGGGTTACGTGGGTAACATATAAACCTCTTTGTCTCAGTTCTTCACCTATAAATTAAGCTAGAGAAGGAAATGGCAAAACATTCTAATACTTTTCCAAAAAACAAACAACATTGAGTCACAGAGAGCTGGACATGACTGAAATGAATCAACAGCAACATGATTGCTGACATTACATTTTTTCATCTCTTCATTGTCATAACATTTACTATGTATCACTTGATATATGGGAAATGTGATTTGGTGCAGAGAACCAAATGGCTTTAACCAGATCCTCAGACTCACTGAATAGATAGATAGATAGATAGAAAGATACATACATACAGGTATACAAATGTATTTAGTATTTTATCCAGTTACATGTAAAAACAGTTTAACATTTGTTTTTAAAACTTTTTAAATTCCAGATTCTCTGTTTTCCTCTATTCCCATCCCTTCCTATTGTGAATGCAAATAATTCAATATAGGTGTGTAATTATGGAAAACATTTCCATAAAAATCATGCTATAAAAGAAAACATAGACCAAAAAATCTGTTAAGAAAAATAGTTTTTTTAAAATATGTTTTAATCTGTATTTAAACATCATTAGTTCTTCCTTCAGAGTTGTCTTAGAACATTGTATTGTTGAGAATAGTTATGTCATTCAAAACTACAATAGTACTGTCAGTTTGTACACAATACATTTCACTTTGCATCACTTCATGGAAGTCTTTCCAGTTTTGTTTGTTTGTTTGTTTGTTTTTTGTTTTTTTTCCAGAGAGTTTCACTTCAGTGATGACACAAACCTATATACTCTTTTCTATCTTTGCAAAATTGTGCTTATATACAGGACCACCCAAGTTTATACTTAAATGTCTTATTATTTTGTGCCTTAGTCTTGTCTCTCCAGAAAGAATGTAAGACTAATTTTATTATGAGCTTTTTATGTCCTTGAATATTTAGCAGAGTAATAATTACAATTGAGATTGATAAGATTTATAAGGTAAAATATTTCTATTTATACAACTGAGATTGATCATACAAAAGATAACTGAAATTTTCAAAGTCATACCTATAGAAGGTTATCTCTCAAGGATGTCTTCATTGTTCATCTCTACAAAATAAAGGGAATAGATTGTCCTGTGACAATCACAGGAAGGTCTCTCTCTTAGCATTGCTGGCAAGATTCCTGAACATCCATATGTGGAACCATTGGTTACAACAAATTGAAAAATTTTGAATACTATGGATAGTTCACTTACATTGGAGGTATACTTTCTAGGAATATACAATTGATAATGAGGTTGAGACAGACATTGACACAGCTAGCTCACTATTTGAGGAAAGTCTGGGAAAGAAGAGGTATTGCACTGACTATCAAACTGAAGGTTTATAGGGTTAATGTGCTAACCTCATTTTTTCACGCCTGTAAAACCTGAACAGTATAGCAGTGCCATGCCAGGAAATTAAATCACTTCCATTTGAATTCTCTTAGGAGTATTGTGAAGATTGCCTGGCAGGATAAGATATCAGACATTGAGGTCCTTTCTGGAAGTAAACTACCAAATATTCAAACTTTACTGCAGAGAGTAAAACTCTGATGGGCTAGTCACATTTTCAAAGGTAAAATATATGCTTGGAAAAAAGATTATTTTATGGAGAATTCATACAAGGGAAGCACATACATGGTGATCAGAAAAAGTGCTAGAAAACACTCAAAGTTTGTCTTTAAGATTTATTTGTGACATAAGAGATACTGGCACAAGAATGTCCAGCAAGGCATGCCCTCATCAGAGAGTATTCTATGAGCAAAGAATAATTGAAGTAGCTCAAAAAAAATCACAAGATGTAAAAATTTAGAGAATACAGCTCATGTGTTCACATAGACTATTTGTGCCTGACCTATGATTGAGTGTTCTGAATTTATATTGGTTTGATCATCCAAAGTCAGACACAAGTAACTTGACTCTAATATAATGACGTCATTTTGGTTCTCTTTGAAAATGAAGGACAACAATTAATCAGTCAATCCTCTTTTTACTCTCTTTTTCCCTAACTTCTTTTCTTTGTTAACTATCTTTTCTTATTTTTTCCTTTGTTTCCTTCCTTCTTTCTTTCCTTCATATTTAATAGTTATCTATCATCTATTTTTTATAAAGGAGAGTTAGAAAAAATGGATTAAATTACCACTCTGTAGTGCCTTAAACAATTCACAACCTTCTCCCTAGCATCAAATTTTCATCTTTTTGCATCAATATTCTTTCCATAATGAGCTATAAGTAGAAGTCGTAGAATATTTCAATCTTAAAAAGTCTCAGAAAAATTAAATTGGGGGTCATCCAAAGGGTAATAGAAGTTACATAGTGACCATGGACAGATTACAACATATTGCCAACGAAAAAGTATGAAAAATGATGAAGGATGCTATCAAATGGAATTTAAAATTTTTTCAGTTTCACATCAAATGAAAAGTTTGATAAGCCTTAAGGAATGACATTGTGGTAAGGGTGGTAAGGCTATCAATGGGATGTAGTCAGGACAAATGATAGGAACTGGAGGAATAGTAGCAGGGAGGCTGGCAATGATTTGACCTTAGGTGATGTCCTTGTCGTTGCAGCATTAAAGCAAATCAGAAGAATGAGGAAGCTCCTTTCTATTGACAACAGAATAGACCCCCTACCACCTTAGATGCATATATTATTTTTTCCTGGAATAATATAATTTAGGAGATTGAGTAATTTTAATATTAATCTGAATTATGTTATTGAGAAGATTCAACTCAATTTGTCCTGAAATAAGAAATGCAGCTTCATACAGTTATCATCAGACACTTCTAATGTCTTAGAGCCTTCTCTCTCTCTCTTTCTCTCTCTGTCTCTCTCTTTGTGTATGTGTATTTGTGTGTATGAGAGATCCATACCAATATTTTAAAAATTCTTTTGCCAGTTTTTTTTTATTTATGGTTTTAGAAATTCATTATTGAGAAATTTCCATTCCTCATTCTTATTTTTTCATCTCATACAAAAAGATCCACATCTTCTTAATACACTCCATCTCACCCACATTTACATATCATGTTCTTTTGAATATTATGTTGTCTTGGTTTTACCAAGGCAGTGAGATATATAAATAAATATATATAATATATGATGATATGATATAAACATATATACATATATATTTAATGACCTAGAATTCACTTCCTTTATTAGAATTTCTAGTTCCATGTTATTTTTTGTTATCTATTATTTGTATATTAGTATACAACCATTTGAAGTCATGAATTATTGTTGATTTTTTTCCTCCCTTGGATTTCTGGGCTTCTTAATGGTTTTATACATTGTAACTACTATATATGCAATTTCTTGCTTGGTAGCTATATGGAGACAGATTTCACTTTTTCCCTTCCTTTTCATATAGGAAATGATAATAGTTATTTCAGAGCCTCTTTTAGTCCTCTGGTAATTTAGGCTGAATATTGAAACAGAATGAGAGATTTGTAAATCATTTGACGATAAATAAAAGATTTATTATATTCTTCCAGTAGAAGAAATAGGGCAGAGATAATAAGTGGTTTGACAAAAGTCACATGGGAATACAGAAGCTAAGCTGGGATTTGGACCCAGATGAATCATCTGACTCCAAATTCAGCGATCTTTATGATATGTGCCTATTTCTCCTTAACTTTTCTTTGGTCACAGGAGGCACATGAGATGTATTTCCTTGGGACTATGAAGACATGAACCTGGAAACAGCCAGAAATCATCCTAGAAAGTGATCTATATACATATCCACCAAGCCGTATTGGGTAATCATAGGAACGAAGAAGTATAGCTACCACTAAATGAAGATATTAAAATAACAGCAGGCCTTTTTCTAATATTAACTTTAGTGCCCTACTTCCCCAACCCAGTTCCATCCTTCATTTGGTTTATAAATGTTGTTTTCTTCTATTGTTGGAGGGAGGAGCGGAGGAAAAAAATCTAAATTTTGTTAACAGAATTCAAAATTTCTTTTTTTCATTTTTTATTTAAAAAATAAGAATATTTGCCTTACCAAAATAATAGCAAAACAGATTGAATAAGAACTTCTAAGCTACAGAATTATTTTTCTATTAGTAGCCTACCTTAACCTTTTTTAAAGAGCTCAGTAATGTTGTTTTTCCCTTTTCTTCCTTATTTTTAAGTGGATCATTGTTTTTCTCATTGCTCTCCTTTTTCTCTCACCTTTTCTTCTGGTCTGGTAGTCCACATTCCTTCTCCCTGTCAAATAAAAAAACTTCAGAGTGGGTTAATAGCTGAAGATGGCTACCTCTTCACAGAGGGTTAAAATTTGATTTTTTCTCTTCCATATCAATTCACATTCTATATTTCCTTTCTAAATTAGCCAATAGATATTTCCATTTAATATGATGTATGATGTCTCCCCTACACTTATAACTTGATACCAAAAGGAGATTCCTTTTTTTTGAAAAAAACACAACCATTATTCTATTCCCCCATTTCAATCCCTCATTATAGATAATATGATATATCTATGGTATAAATTATATGATACATTATGAGTATTTGATTCACTGAAAGGGCTTACTTTGCATGAAAACAGCTTAAGTTGTCCCAATTTTAAAAATTATCATTAGTGCACTCACACACATGCATATTTTCTTGTGTTGACAGAAGCAATGAAAAAATAAATCTTGCTCATTCTCTTCTTTTTTTCCTCCTTTTCCGCTTCTTCTTTCTCGTTCTCCACTCCCAATCATTATCACATTTTTTTTTTACATTTCTACTTATTGCTTTTAATTAGTCTTATGATAAAGCCCATAGAGTTTTAACTCTCAAAAGGAAGCTAAATGGCACAGTTAAATATGGAGTCAATAAGATTTTAATGCCAATCCAGTCTCAGATGCTTACTAATGTGGTCCCTGCCAACGCACTTAACTGGTTTGCCTCATTTTCTTCAAGTGCAAAATGAAGATAAGAACAGCAGGAAAGAGATAATATTTTTAAAGTTCTTAGCACATTTCTAGAGCATGGTAAGTACTATATAAATGTTATTTTTTTAATAGCCTTTTATTTACAAGCTATATGTATGGTTAATTTTACAGTATTGACAATTGCCAAACCTTTTGTTCCAATTTTTCCCCTCCTCCCTACCCCCTCCCCTAGATGGCAGGATGACCAGTAGATGTTAAATATATTAAAGTTATATAAATGTTATGATTATTATTATAATCTGATGGATAAAACTATATATAACAGGTCAGACTCACAAAGCTTAATGATTTGGGATGTAAACAGATGGATTAGAAACTTTAGTTGGCCATGCATAGCCAGAGTAGAACAGAAACTGTTTTTTTATCCGAATGCTATTTTTTGTTTTCTAAAACCACCTGTGGAGTAAGATAATTATTGAAGAAAAATCATTTTCTGCCTGATTCTTTCCTGAGTGCAACTAGGGAGAAAATAGGATTTTTTTTTTTTTGGTAGGCTATGCTTAGATGGGGGAAGAACTGATTTTGCAGGACCATAATGGAAAGATTACTTATATGAAAATGTGTTACTTTTGTGTGTTCTATTTTTCAACTTTTCTTCTATGCATCTCATATAAAAGGAAAAATATATACATGGGTGGTAGAATGTAGAGCTGGCTCTTTACTCAGGACAATTTCTAACAAAATTGTAACTAAATCTAAACAAATGGGACTTTTCTCCAGGGAACCTAAATGTAAAAAGTACTGTCAGCTTTTATACTCCTTTAGAAATAGTAGAAAGTGAGTTTAATATCTAATTAAGAAGAATTAGTTAAAAATAAGAAGCTATTTGATCCTGCCCCTGGCATTCAGATACTATGTGCTTTCCTTGCTCACCTTGATCATGTGACCAGCCCCTTCTTCTGTCACCCTTGCATAATTTAATCCTGTTCACCTCAGTTTTCTCATCTGTAAAATAAACTAGATTAGGAAATGACTAACTACTCCAGCATCTTTGTCAGAAAAAAATAGGGTTGGACACGACTGAAATGATTAAACAAAAACAAACCAATCTAAGAACAGGGTAGACAAGTACAAAAAAAATAAAGCAATCTCTGCCCTTAAAGGATCTTACATCCTATCATTATGCAAGGTATGCAGTAACCTAAGGAGATATTATACAGAGGAGAAAAAAGAAAGGATGCCTTATAATAACAATTTATAAATAAATTATTTAATATCAGACAATTCTACTCTCAATGATATATGTACATATAAACACACACACACACACACACACACACACACACACGACCCAGGTGACTTTGGAGGGGAAAGTCAGGCAAATGACCTTGCACAGCCCTCTCTCACTTTAATCCAATTCACTTGCATGTCACAGTATCACTTCCCTGATAATCATTGTCCTCTTCAAGAATGAAGGACAAACAACAATAGCATATATGTCTATACATATACATATACATATATATACAAATATACATATATGTTTATATATGCATATAAACATATACCTATATATGTTTATATATAGTATGCACACGTGTGTATATGTGTGTGTGTGGTATGTCTATATACACATACAAATCTGCATGTAGATAGATGTCTTTTCATAGCATTGCAAAGTTTATAGAGTTTTGTAGATAAATTTTTTCACAGAGAGATATGATGAGATCTCATCAAAAGAGCACAGGATTTACATTTATAAGGTGTGTATTTACTATAAGTTTATGATCCTTATAACTCTCCTTACTATCCACTTTTATTTTTATTTGATTTCAATGGCCTTCAAGATTTTTCTCAAATCTTATATGATATTCTGTGATGCTATAGAATTCCGTAACCACAGCAAAATTATCTACAAGGATTCCTCCTTAACTTTCATTTTCTCATATAAAAATTGTAATATATGTAATGACAATAATATAATTTGGACAACCTGTATCATCACAGATGCAGAGGCAAAGATATTTAGTACTGAAAAAGTGCTCTGTAAATCTTGACATTATTCTTAAAGTCTCACAATAACACTACAAAATAAATAATGCAAGTGTAGTATGATCATCTGATAGATGAAGAAATTGAGGATCAGAGAAATTACTTGCCCTAAGTGACAAGGTGAGTGGAAAATCAGAGGCTCAAAATTTTCTCTCTTGACTTAACATGTTAAGTAAATTTGCAAATATTACAGTGATAGTTCAAACAAAAAATCAGTCTTCATGAATACTTCACTGAACATAATTGATAACCTCTCCTTCTGGTTATTCTCTCTTTTCTGGACTTTTGTGAAAGTATTTTTACTTGGTTCTCCTTATTTCCTATATCAAAACTTTTTCTCTGTCTCTTCTGCTGACAGTCATGTAATGATTTTCTTACTGTGGGTCAAAACTAAAACTTTATCCCAAGCTTTCTGCCTCTCCATCTCCTTCTCCTCCTATTCCCCCATCTCTTTTCTCCCCTCTCCCCTCTCTTCCTTCTCTCTTCTCTTTCCCTTCTTTCCTTGCTCCTTTCCCCACTTTTCTCTCTTCCCTCTCTCCTCTCTTCCCACCCCTGTCTTCCCTCTCTCTCTTCCTCTCCTCCCTCCCCCTACTTGCTGTGTGTTGGGAAACTTTTTTTTTCTTTTTGTTTTTTTTTTTTTTTTTTGATAGAAAGTTTCTGGCAATTTTTATTTTCTTCCATCGCTTTTTGTTTCAGAATTGAATTTTGATTTCCCATTCTGGCAAACAGTTTTTCTTGTATTTTTTGTCTGTTATCTTTTTGTTGAAAGCTGATACTTTTAGAGTCACAAATAAACTTTTTCTGCCTAGATATATCCTGGGATATTTTTAATATAACTTTTTTACTAGTATTTTGAAGTTGTGATAAACTTTTCCAGGCTTGTCTTCAATCTCCTGTTATGCAAATGCTGCATTTGTTAACACAATGTATTTCTTAATGACACTAAATCTATATTTATTTATTTGAATACATATCATTGTTATTTGTTAATACACTTAAAAATCTTTGATCTGTTTTCATGATTTGAATTCATGTATTTTGCTCTACTAATGTATTTTTAAAATATAAGTATATAATTTCAATAAGCTATCCTTGCTCTAACATTCATTCATTGCATTAATATTTATACATTAATGTGGTGACATGGAATAATCTCTAGAAAAGATTGAAGCTAAGATAATTGAAGTATATTGTTTTACCTTTGCAGGTGAAAAGTATAGAAGTCTCTTAATATCAGGAGTAGACCTTAAGTATAAGGATATTTCAAAGATCTTGAGTAAAAAAGTTTTTAAAAAATATAAAAAGAAGCTACAATCAAGGCCACTGATATTGAGGCATGTAAGATGTTTGTTCAATCCTGCCTGAAAATTTTGACTATGGAAGAATTTATAGTAGAAACATATTCCTGGGAATTTCAGATTTGTACATTTTTTGAAAATGAACAACTGTTTAAAGAGGTAGTAATTAATTGCTAATTAGATTCTAATTATATCCTTCCAAAAAAAAATCTTTCCTCCAGAAAGACTGGATGTCACACTAATCCAAAAACTATGCTATATCTATGAGTAACACAGAAGTCACATTTCGTATGATATACAGATACCATAGACCCAAAATTGGCATTTTCCCCAGACTTGAACTATGTCCCTCAGAAGTACAATTTTGGAAAACTTGAGTTAGACAAATAAGAGTGTATCTAGGACATTGGAAGACTTTTGAGCCATACAAAGCGATGAAGATGCCAGACAAGAATAGATGCCTAGGCTGTAGGTACCTCAGAAAGACAAGGCCAGATGTTATTTGAACTTATATAAACTTATATGACTTATTAACAAAATAAACTTAAATAAACAAAAACCTATATAAACATCAGCTGAAATGTTTGAGGAGGATGAAACAGAAGATCCCTATGCTAATTTTATCTCTAATACTGTACAGAACAAAAGAGAAAATCCTATTGAGTGCTTCCTCATGGTGGAGCAAGAGAGCTGTGGATCCTTGGAATTCAAGAAATATTACAATGCAGAGATTATTTGAGGACTTAGTATATACATCAGATGCACCAAAACTATGCAGATATAGAATTTTATTTGATCAACAATGTCCAAGTTGAGACAGATATTCCTGAGCTTCAAGAATCAAAGGGTTCAGCCTCAGGAGCCTAATATTTCCTGAGTGTGTATCACAGGAGCAAAGTAAGATAACCAATGCTGAGTTACTATTATAGAAACTGAGACAATCAACCGAAAGATGAAACAGTGAAACAGTGAACAAGCTCATTCTCCTTAGAGAAATAGACAACCAAGGGAAAGGACGGTATGAAAAAGAACATCTCCATCAGGCGATCAAAATAACAATCTACTTTTTGCATTAATTGCAGACTAAATGCCCTCTTTATGTCAGATATAGATGTAATGGCAAAAGATGTAACATTGATAGTGAAAATTTTTAAATCTTTAAATTCAGCTTCAAAAAACTGAAACATGCTACAGGAGGAGGTCATCTCAGGCCCTAGAGATAGTAACATCAACAATCATTACTGCTTTATGGGCCTATGCCTCCTGGACTCATAGGACCAAATGCAGGAGTGATGTTAAACATCGAGAATGTGGAATTCCATGCTATTTTGGACAATAGATCTCAAGTTACCATCATTTTCTGAACTTTTAACAGATATCTAGGTGAAATGCTTTTAAGTGTTAATTACTTGTGCTTATTGCTTTTGACTGATTGCTATGTATTTGAGATATATGCATGTGCCTTCAAAATGTACACGTGTTGACTAAGTTATCTTTAAGACTAAAATCACTAGGAGGTACTTTCCCTCATAGTGCCTTTCTTCTAATAGCACCTTTCTCCTTAGTCTTGCTAACTCTGGTTAGTTTAATTATCTGCTTTCCCAACTATATTTCATATTTACTATACCTATATCCCTTCATTTTATCTATAACCTCTTCCTCCCAAAAGAATGGTCATTGTAAATTTGTCACATTTATTTAGAACTGGGTACTGCTACACTGACCCCTTAATTTTGGTCCTTGAAACCCTTGACCTTTTCCTTGACTAAGAGTAAATTTTCCCAATATTTTTCCCCTGCTCTTCAGGTAAAGGTGGGGAGGGAGCGGGGAAAACAGCAGGGCTGCCAAAGCCAGGAACTGTTTTGCTCATTGGGTAGCTAAAAGTGGATCTGAATATAAAGAGGTAAAGGGCATATTCCCATTTCTCTCTGCTTATGGGCAGGATTTGGGGGTGTTAGAGGTCTTTGTATCCTCAACATTGCAGAGGGAAATATTGTAATAGCTGGGCATCTGAAACTTTAAAAAGCTTTTTCTCCCGTACTTTTTCTCTATGTTCCCATTTCTGTCTCTCTAATGTCTACCTTTGAAATTCAGATTAACCTAAGTTTTTTTAAGTTACTCTTTTTGTCATTGAAGAGAGATTGATTGTCCAACACTGGACTGATTGCTGCCCTATTTGAGCTTCGCCACTTGTAGTTATGTCTAGCCTCTCTGACAGAGTACATTCCAAAAACCTTCTCCCCCCCCCCTTAGGACCCCAAGTATATAGAAGGGTTTGAAGTTTTATCTTTGTTAAGGCAGGTAGAAGAAAAATAATTAGAGGGTGTAGTTATAAGTTGATTTTAATGTAATGATATAAAAAAGAAATTGGGGTGAAAAAGGGATTGTACTACAAGAAGAGGAAAGGGGAGATAAAATGGGTAATTTTTATCACTTAAAGAGATTAAAATAAAGAGCTATTTTCGTTAAGGGAAAGAAGGGAGGGGGATGACCATTGTTTGAAATGATCTCATCAGATTTGGCTCAAAGAGGGAATAACAGGCACACTTAGTTTGGTATAGAAATTTGTCTCACTTTATAGTGTAGTAGAAAAGGAAAGGGGAAAGGAAAGATGGAGGCTAATTGAAGGGAACGCAGAAATAAAAGGGAAAGGGATGAGAAAAGAGGAGAGCTGAAAAAATTGATTGAGGGAAGTGGTGGTCACAAGCAAAACACTGTTGAGGGAAAGGGTGAAAGTAGAGAGAAAAGTATAATTTAGGAAAATTAGAATGGCAGAAAAGACAGCATTAGTCATCTGAACTGTGAATGTGAATGGGATGAATTCTTCCATAAAACAGAAACAAATAGCAGACTGGATTAAAAGCCAGAGTCCTACAAAAAGATCCATAAAGAGTAAAGGTAAAAGGCTGGAACAAAATCTATTATGCTTCAGCTGAAGTAACAACAACAACAACAACAACAACAAAAAGCAGGGGTAGAAATCTTGATCTCAGATCAAGAAAAGCAAAAAGAGATCTAATAAAAAGAGATAAGGAATGAAATGACATTTTATTAAAGAGTACCATAGACAATGAAGAAAAATCAATACTAAACATATATACACCAAGTGCTATAGCATCCAAATTCTTAGAGGAGATGTTAAGTGAGTTGGATGAATAGACATTAAAATTATACTTGTAGGGGATTGTAAACTCCCTCTTTCAAAACTAAAAAAGAAAAAGAAAAAAATCTAACCACAAAATAAACAAGAAAGAAATTAAGGAGGTCAATAGAATTTTAGAAAAGTTAGGTATGATAAACATTGGATAAAATTGAATGAGGATACAATGGAATATACCTTTTTCTCAATGGTACAGGTTGTGTGCATAAAAATTGACCATGTATTGGGACATAAAAACCTCACAATCAAATGTACAAAAGCAGAAATAGTAAATGAATCCTTTTCAGACAATGACACACACCCACAAAATTAAATATAATAAAGGGCCAGGAAAAAATACACCAAAAATTAATTGGAAACTAATCTAATCCTAAAAAATGAGTAGGTACAAAAACAATTCTAGCTCAGTAGAAGAGAAATTTAGTGTGGCAGCTTCCAGTCCCAGCTCAGAAAGCAAACTCTGGGAAACCAGGCTGTTTCCTGAAAACAATAGGCAAAGGTACAAACTGGAAATGCAAAATGCCCCTGTGTTCAAAGCCAAGGTTCAGAGCTGCACAGGAAGCTTGGCATTGTGCCAGCTTTACCCCAGGAAAAGAGCTCCACCTTTAAAATTAAAATAAAAGAGGAACTACCAAAAGAAAAGAAAATGTAAGAAACAGAAAAGAACCTTGACCATAGAAAGCTACAATAGTAACAGGGCAGACCAAAACACAAACTCAGATGAGGACAGAATATCCACAGAAGAAATCTCTAAGAGTGACATGAATTGGTCTCAAGCCAAAAGAAGCTTCTTGGAAGTTTAAAAGGAGTTTAAAAAAGCAAATAAGAAAGGTAGAAGAAAAAATGAGAAAGGAAATGAGAGATATACATAAGAAAATCAACAGCTTGAAAAAGAAAAAAAAATTGTCTGAAGAAACCAGCTACATAAACATAGAATTAATGGGGGAAAAAATGGAAATGGAAAAAAAAATGAAAAAAAAAAAAAAGAGATACAGAAACTAACTGGAGAAAAATCACACATTAAAAACTAGAATAAAGCAAATGAAAGCTAATAACTTTGTGAGACAGGAAGAATCAGTTAAACAAACTAAAAGAATGAAAACTTGGAAAAAAATATGAAATACCTCATTAGAAAAGCAGCCAACCTGGAAATTAGATCCAGAAGAAACAATTTAAAAATTATTGGCCTACCTGGAAGCCATGACCAAAAAAACAAAAAACAAACAAACAAAAAAAAAGAGTCTGGATAGCATTCTACAAGAAATCATTAAGGAAAATTGCCTCAGTATTTTAGAAACAGAAGTGGAAATACTGATTGAATGAATCCATTGATCACCTTTGGAAAGAGATCTCATGCAGAAAACAGATAACGTTGCTGTAAAACTCCAAAACTACAATCTCAAGGAAAAAATACTGAAAGCTGTCAGACAAAAACATTTCATATATTAAGGAGAAACAGTCAGGGTTATCCAGGATCTGGAAGCTTCTACAATAAATAATCAGAGGACCTGGAACACCATATTCTGGAAGGCAAACACTTAGGGTTAAAACCAAGAATTAATTACCACAGGAGACTCAGCATCCTCTTTTAGTGGAGGAGATGCAGCTTTAATGAAGTAAGAAACTTTCAGTCATTTCTATAGAAAAAAAAAAAAAACAGAAGTAAATAGAAAATTTAATCTATATATACAAGACTTAAGAGAATCACAGAAAGGTAAACAGAGGGGGAAAAATATATATTATATACATACATACATACGTGTGTGTGTGTGTGTGTGTGTGTGTGTGTGTGTGTGTTATTTAAAGATTAAACTTTTCATGCCTAGGTGGGAAAACAATATCGGTAACTCTTGAGAATTGTTTCTGTCACTGGGCCAGACAGAGTAAGGGACCACATGAACTAAAAGTGTGTTTGTGAATGGTCTCTGATGTGATATCAAAGGAAAAGACATTAAGGGATTGAAAAGGGTCTGTACTGGAAAAAGAGAAAGGGAAAGTATAATGGAAAAATTAGATCACATGAAGAGGTGCAAAAGACCTATTACAATCAAGAGAAAGAAGGAATGGGGATGAGCATTGTCTGAAGCTTTATCTCATCAGTTTTGACTCTAAGAAGGAATATCTTATTCATTCAGTTATGTATAGAAATTTATCAAACAAAAGACAAAAAGAATTAAAGCCCGCCTTCCTGAAATTAAGGGAGCTATTGTAGAACATTTGTCAGAGCGAACTCATCTATGTAGCAAAATAGTGAGATGATTTTACAAAGGGGTGAAAAGCCTATTGGACTTAATGATAGCTGGTTGTCCAAAAAAATGAATTTTAGTTCAACTTTAAATTTAACTCAAGTACTAACAAACATAACTTTAATTTAAATGCTACTCAAAAGGGGGACAACTCTTTTGACACGTAAACAAACTATAAAGAAGTAAGAGGAGAAAGAGGAAAAGTAAAGGGAGGACAGTATAGGGAGTGCAGAAATACTAGGGAAAAAGGTAAGAGAAGAGGGGAAAGGTTGATATAAGACAAGGTAGCAAATGGAGTAGGTTAAATAAACACTATTAAGAGAGGGAGGGAGGGATGATAGAAGATAAAGTAGTGGGTAGGGTGGATTAAAAAAAAGCAGGTCTAAGGACAGAGTACAAAAAATAAAAGTAAATATAGGGGAGAAAATAAGATGGAGGGAAATACAGAGGGAATAATCATAACTGCCAATGTGAATAAGGTGAACTCTCCCATAAAATGGAAGTGAATAGCAGAGTGGATTAAAACACAGAATCCGACAATATGTTGTTTACAAGAAACACATTTGACACAGAGAGACAGGTACAAAGTAATGATAAAAGGTTGGAATAGAATTTATTATGCTTTAGCTGAAATTAAAAAAAAAGCAGGTCTAACAATTTTAATGTCAGATTAAGCAAAAGTAAAAATAGATAATATTAAAACAGATAAGGAAATAAAGTACATCTTGATAAAGGGTACAATAAATAATGAAGTAGTAATGATACTAAATGTATATGAACCAAGTAGTAGAGTAGGCAAATTCTTAGAGAAGAGAAGAAATAGAGATCAGAATCATTCTAGTAGGGGACCTCAACCTTCCCCTCTCAGAATCAGACAAATCTAACCATAACATAAAAAAGAAAGAAATTAGGGAAATTATTAAGATCCTAGAAAACCAGATGATATAGGCCTCTGGAAAAAATTGAATAGGAACAGAAAGAAATATCGCTTTTTCCTGGGAATATATGGCACCTAAAAAAAAATTGGCCATGTATTAGCACATAAAAAAAACCTCACAATCAAATGCAAAAAGACAGAAATAATAAATGCTTCCTTTTCAGACCATATTGCAATAAAAATTATATTCATTAAAGGGCCAGGGGAAAATAGACTAAAAACCAATTGGAAATTAAATAATCTCATTCTAAAGAATGAGTGGGTCAAACAACAAATCACAGAAACAATCCATAATTTCATTCAAGAGAATTTTAATAATGAGGCAATATACCAAAACCTATGGGATGCAGCCAAAGCAGTTCTTAGGGGAAATTTTATATTTCTAAATAGTTACAAGAATAAAATAGAGAAAGAGGAGATCAATGAATTATACACATGCAACTAAAAAAGCTAGAAAAAGAACAAATTAAAAATCCTCAATTAAATACCAAATTAGAAATCCTGCAATTCAAAGGAGAGATTAATAAAATACAAACTAAGAATATTTAGACCTTTTTTCATATAATTTTAAATGGCTTTAACTTCATCATTTGAAAATTGTTTTTTCATATCCTTTGACCATTTATCAGCTGGGGAATGACTTGTATTCTTATAAATTTAACATTGTTCTTTTTATATTTTAGAAATGAGACCTTTATCAGAAACACTGACTGTAAAGATTTTTTTCCCAGATTTGTATTTCCCTTTTAATCTTGTTTCTCTTGGTTTTGTGCAAAAACTTTAAAATTTCATGTAATCAAAGTTTTCCATTTTCCCTTTCATAATGTTTTCTAGTTCTTCTTTGGTCATCTGATAGGTAAATTATCCCATGTTCTCCTAATTTGTTTATGGTATCATACTTTATGCTCAAATCAAGTACCAATTTTGACCTTAGTCTTATGGAGTATGACATATATGTCTATGCTGAGTTTCTGACATATTATTTTCCAGTTTTTCCAGAAATTTTTGTCAAATAATGAGTTATTCTTCCAGAAGCTAGAATTTGGAGTTTTATCAAATACTAGATTATTATAAGCTTTGATCATTGTGTCATGTGCCACTCCTCTATTCCAGTGATCCTCCATTGTATTTCTTAGCCAGGACCCAATGGTTTTGATGATTGGTGCTTTATAATATACTTTTAGATTTGGTTTATTTCCATTTTACCACTAACAAAAGTAGAGTTACCTGGGATGCCAGAAAAAATATTTTTTTTTGTTTTACATTACTGATGCTTGTAATTAACTATATAGATAACCGATTTTGAACCTGATTCATCTAATCTTTGCGAAGTATTACAAAAAGTTTTGAGAGGAGGAACATAGCCCGAGTCCAAAAGTATACAGACAGGGGATGGAATTTCTCCTCCATTTTAAAAGAGCTCAAGAGAGCAGAGATATCACACACGCAGCAATCCATAGGCCTCATGCCATCCACAGCACTCAAATGTAACTGGAATGAAATAAAAATGTTTTTGGGAAATATTTAACAAAATTTTTAAAAATGCAGTAAAACAGAGATGATATTATATTTTAAACTAAATCAATGGGTGACCTGCAGGAGTGCGTAGCCAGATTGATTAACAGTCCTTTTTCATTTTTAATTTGATATTACAACACAAAAAGATTCATCAAAAACATGGTGATTGATCTTTAGCAGAGATGGGGGAAAATATCAGAATTGGTCAACTTCAGAAAAATCTAGTTGTCAGAAGGTCACATAAAATCTTGGATTTAGAATCCAACTACCTCATTTTATAACTGAGAAAACTGAAATCAAGATTGGTGACTTATCAAAAGCTACATGGGAGTAAATGGAAAAATAAAGATTCAAATTCAGGCCTTTCTGGCTCTCCTGAATCTCCATTCAGCCTTCTATCTTCAGACATGTTACAGATCAGGATCTGAGAGCATTTGCTTTACCATAAGGAGCAGGGACCAAGAAGCATCAGTGACAAAAAGCAACGGGAGCTGTTGTCAGGAATCATCAGTAATATGTTCTGCCTATGAAAGACTCTGCCAGCAGGAGTTAGTCAGTAGCTATTCCTGTAGCAGCTGCTGGCAATGGGTGATCTTCTTTGAGGAGGAGGATATACAGCAAAGTCATTAGATTTAGATCTCACTACTTCAAAGTCTAGGGCATCCCCTCCAATCTCAGTGCAGTTTACCTTTGTGGATTAAGGGGTCAATGATCAACATTTAACATTGAAGTCTCATCTCATCTTTGCTCATGGTGACACTCCTGTAGCAGAACAAAACAGAAGTTGGGCTAGCCTACTGCCTTCTCCCAAATCACCATCTCATGCTGGGACACTACATGAAACAAGGCACTGCTTATTTGTCTGGTCCCCAACACTTTCTAATCTTTATTCTGATGGATTCTGCTCTGATTTGGACTGTCACAATAAGAAAGGCCTTCTGATTTAGTGACCATGAACAAAACATTTCTCTCAAGTGGACTTGTGCTCTCAAAATGTGTTAAATTCTATGTAGGGAGGTAATAGTGTGTGTGTGTGTGTGTGTGTGTGTGTGTGTGTGTGTGTGTGTGTATTCCTTTTAAGGATTCCCAAAATTCTTACAAACATTATTTTTATTTTATCTTCACAATTACTGGAGAAAGGTGCTATTATCTCCACTTTACAGAGAATGAAAAAGGAGATAAAAATTAAGTGATTTACTTAAAAGTCACCCTTTCTTGTAAATATTTGTCAGGTCCTAACTCCAGATCTAGCGCTGCTACCTAAGGAGGTATATGTGTGGAGAGGGGCAGACAACATATGCAATAATTGCATAATTCCATAGCATAAAAAATAGCCACTTGGAAGCTCAGAAACTATGATACAATTACAGGATTGATATAATGAAGGTATTCTGAATGGTAATTTTCCTCACAGATTGTTAATTGTCACTTTGTTAATTGTTACTTATCCATCTCACACATATTCTAGAGGATAAAAGTATTCATCTGAACTGTGGGGGGACGAATTGGGGGTTCTTTCCACTTCTGATAGAAGCAATTCAAAGAATGGGCTAGTAAGGCTATGTCAAGTTTCTTACAAACAAAAACAAAATATAGCATACTCCATTCTAGTTGAAATACATGTTCAAGATGAATATCCAGCAAGCTTGCTGTGATCTTATTGGCAATTGAATTAATCCTATTAGGAAATTCAAAGTTGAGGCAAAACCAACACTAATATCTCAGCCCTTCCCACACAAAAACCTTAAAGCCTTTCCTGGACTAATAAAAATTTTCTTCCAAGTTGTTTCAATCTTAGCCTCTAGAGGTCAGCACAAGATTATTATTTAGGAAAATAGCCATGGGAATTCCACACCTTTCCTTTAGCATTTGAAAAATTGTTCACTGGACAAAATAGCCTCTCTGTATTGTCAGTGGGCATAATTTAGATGATAGAGAGATTGATAAAAAGATAGACAGAGAGATAGATAGATAGATGATATAGAAGTAGAATTACAAATAAATATAGAGAAGCAGTTGGAGATAGACATTACATAGGAATTATAGGTCAGGCATTAGCAAATTTCTATTAAAAGTCCAGTGTTATGGTTTAAATTATGGTATTTAAATTACCTTAAAGGATACAGATCCTCTCTATCTTAGTATAAATGGTGGAATACAAGATTATCTTGAACTTTAATCTGACATTTGAATTTATATGAATTTGCATTTATGACCTCTAAACTTAAAAACTTTATTCCTTGAAAATAAAAATAAGCTTAAGAATGATGAACTTATCACTAAATAATATCTATTTCTGAAAACTTTTTTTAAAAGGGCATACTATCACTATGAAAAATTAATTAACTACACCAATTATTATCTATAATATTGAGGGTAGATGGTTGAGTCAAGGAACTAAAACACATCAAAACATTGCCAGGTGACATATTAGAGTGGGAAACACTGGACTCTGGAGTCTGAGGACCTGGGTTATAATTCTGCTTCTGATGACTTAGTACATATATGACCTTGGGCAAGTATTTAACTCCTCTAGACCTCAATTTCTTCCTGTGAAAAAATGAGAGAGCAAGACTAGAGAGGCTCTGAAATCCTTTCTAAGTGCTAATACTATGATTTTGTGGTTTATGCTACAAAGAAGACTATTTCCTATCAGAGAAGTAATAAGAGCTTTAGAATTCTAAATTTGTTTTCTTGGATGATTCATAAGCTAAATAAATTTCTACTAATCTTATGTTGACTGATATTCTCAGTAATGAATTTATCTGTAAAAACACAAATCTTTAACATTATTATTTGGAACAAAAGAATAAAAATTGGCCAGTGATCATAAACTCGGTGCTGTTTTTCCTGACATCCTTATTTTTTAACCTCAAACTAGTTTCTATTTCTAAAATTCTTTAACTTCTTCCCTTCTCCTTTTCTTACTCTCTCCCTTCCACTCTTCTTCCCTCACTTCTTCTCCTTCCTTCCTTCCTTCCTTCCTTCCTTCCTTCCTTCCTTTTTTCCTTTCTTCCTTCCTTCCTTCCTTCCTTTTTTATTCCTTCCTTTAAATTAATTGAGCAAATATCTCAATACGTCTAAGGTTGTTTGCTATATTCTGTGAGAAATAAAAAGATGAACAAAATATTGCCCCTGCTACTAAGAGATTGCTTTAGAAATATGTTTGCATGAATCTAGATCTTCAAGTACAAGGACTTTATTATGTCAAATCATTTTTCCAAATATGTAAAAATAATTATTTCTAATAACTTAGAAGTCATCTAGTCCAGCACATTATTTTTCAGATGAGGAACTCGGCCTATAGTATTAAAGTGACTTGTTTAGATTTATTCAAATAGTAAGTATCAGAGACAGAATTTTATCTTGTTTCCTCAGATTCTGAGATCAGAATTTTTTGTGCTTCAGCATAGAGCTTCCTAAGAGTTCTGAAAGAGATGGTGGCTTGACAAAAAAGTAACACCGACTCTATGGGTGGAGGTAGTATAGGAAAAGGCAAAATACAAAAAATGGCACACCCCATATGAAATCATTTCAAGTATTTTGCAACAATATTGTTAATCCATTTTATTAAGGGAGCAGTCAATAAAGTAGAATGGTGGAGTCAGGAAGTCTAATATTCTCATCCCTACTATGGTAATGTTCATCATCTTTGAAACCTTAGACTTTGCTTCTTTACTTGACTTACAAAGTAAAAGTGAAAGTTTGTCCTACCTATTTCACAAGCTTATTGTAAATAAAGTGCTTTGAAAATCTTCCACATTGTTAAAATGTGGATACTAATAATATTCTATTTCACAAATTATTAGGTAATATATTTTAGAAATCGGATCATTATATAAAAATTATCATAGCACTATTTCAAAATGTTATGTGAAAAATACATTTATATATTAAATCCTATTTGATTATAAATTAGTATTAGAATTAGTTATTATATTAGAGTATAGAGTTATAAAATTGCCCTAACCACATTCAGTCCTGTACCCATTTATAAATTTTTTGAGGATCTGCAGGAACAATAGTTTGCCTCATATGGTGTTTCCAAGGATGGGCTATGCTTGCAATGCAATAAAACATTTGTTGAATTGAAAAGGATAAATCTAAAGTACACAAAACAAGGGGCACTAGTTTAATAGCTCAAAAGAACCTGAGTTCAGTGGGATAATATAACTGTCACCTCCAAAAGGCAAGTATTGATGCATGAATAAGGAGGGATATTATGAGTCCCTGATTCATATTCAGCACATGACAAGTCCCATGTTACTTTGCCAATAATTTTAATTTAATAAGCACAAGTGTCAAGGGGCTACTTCAGATATGCTGCAGCTGCTCCCTCCTACGTCCTCCTCCCTTGGAAAGTTCATCTCACTGGCTGGCTTTTCCCTTCTCTTCTTCATAGACAGGAGCTATCTCAATTTGTGTTCACACTGATGCATACTAAGAGTTATTCTATTGTCTTTAGGCCAAGTCACCACAGCTTTTGTAGTTCCTTCAACATCTTCATGTGTCCCTATCTGTATATATCTAGGAATGACCCCAAAAAAGAATTCCATGTGGGGGTAAAGGTGAGGTGCACTGAAAAAAGAAAGGATTGATAAAAGGCAATGACTAGAATTACTACAATTCCCCTGGCCTGCAGATTAAAAAAATCCAAAATTTTCCAAATTTATGATTCTTTAAAGGAAGAGGACAGGGAGATTGGATTGTCATCTGGCAAAATCTCATGTGTATACCCTCCAGTTGGGCTGATTTTTAAAAAATGAAGCAAAGCACAGATGAAGGAGACCACATAGTATTTATTTTAAGGACTATTAAGATATAAAATTGAAAAGGAAACAATGTCTATTGATGCTAATGACTAATTAAAGGTTGCAAATTATAATCTAGTAAGGGCTCTTGATGTAATAGCCCACACGCTTAATACAATTACTTTTTTCTCACTGGTTAACAAAATTATTTACTCAGTCTGAAAATGTTAGAGCTGGAAAGGAATCTATTTCAATTCTATCCTATTCCAGATGAGGACACTGATTCACAGAAAAGTCAATGTGATCCCTCTAAGATCATGCAGTAAAGCAATAGAAAATATCTGCAACTGTATATTAGATTTATCACTAATCAGAGTACCGTAATATTGCATTTTGCCTCTTTTGCTTATTGAATAAACAGATAAATTCATTGAAGAGCTATATCTTACTTTTCTTGTGTATCAGTACACAAAATCTCATAAAAAGGTAAGTACTTATGTCCTTCACTAAATTATAGTCAAATGAGCTATAGTGGCTTTTGTGTGTGTTTATGTCCCTTTTAATCTTGATCTGGATTTAAATGCTTCTTTAAAATATAGGTAAACAAAACTTACACAATAGGTATAAATAATTACTGTTTTATGGGGGGGGTTATTCTGGTTTTCATTCAGGATACAATAGCAAAGTATATCTTGCCCCCTAAACATGAAATTAGGCGTCTTATTAGAGTGAATAGACTATTAGACTAAAATCAAGAAGATTCAAATCCCATCTGTGACACTAGCAATAGGATCCTGGGCAAGGTTCTCTCTAAGACTCAGTTTATTCTTCTTTAAAATGAGAATAATAATTCCTTTAATATCTCCCTTATGAGTTTTTTGCAAAACTCAAATGACATAATAGATATAGAGGTCTTTGCAAACTTTAAAATATGCTACTGGTAATCAGGACTATGGTGGTCATCCTGCAACAATACAAAAGAAGCTTGATGAAAGAAAATATTGTTTCACTGTTTGTATTTCTAGGACCTAGCACAAAGGCCAACCGATAGAAAGCACTTAATAGCTGCTTCTTGGTTAACAAATTAAAATGATATGTTATTATGATTGCCAAAGAAAATTGCCAAATTAAATTAATCTCCTATGACAAATAACATATTGACTGATTAATATGTTTTATATGTCATAAAGAGAATATTAAAAATCTTACATATTCAAAGAGGAAAAGAAAAATATATGATGTCTCTTGATCTTATGGCAGTATTCATCTGTTCTTATAATATGTCAAGAAGCTCACCTCTTTTCTGCCTTTCCACATCTTTTTAAGACAAAGCATGAAAATGGTTTGCAAAACCTAAAGACTATATGTGAAAGACAATATTTAAAGTGTAGTGTGCTGGTATTAGAAAATTTGTGTCTGATTTCAGACTTTAATGGATATCATGGACAAATCACAACCCCTGTGAGTCTCCATTAATTACTCTATAAAATGGGGAAATAAAACTTGTATAAAAGGCATAAAGGCTTTGTTTTGGTGGCTGGAATTCTGGTAACCCCCTTTCAGGATTTTTAGTGATTTTTTGGAGACTTATTTAATTAGAATTGCTCAGGGCAATTTGCATGACATGATGGGCAAAAGAAATAGAAGGGAAAAAAGGTCAGGAACAAAGGGAAGAAAAAATGCAAGTGAAGTGACTAGTCACTTTACCAGCTTGGGACTCAATTTCTTCATGAATAAAAATGGGAGGGGGATGTTCTCTAATAAATCCAAACTTGAAACACTCTGGTTCCTTTTTGCTGTGATCTCACAAGTCTTCCTACCATGGGGACTATGTTTCTTGTACATAACCCCTCATTTAATATCCTTTAAGTCATAGCTTAATTAGCTTTTAATTTCCCTACAGGCTCAATAATCTCAAATCCTTTGACTCTGGCTCCTTAGTATTGATTTCTAATTCTTTGTCCAATGTGATTATTTTACATTTTTTTTAAATCTAAATTAAACCAAGAGAGCAGCCAGGTGGCACACTGGATAGAGCATCAGCCCTGAAGTCAAATCTGGCCTCAGATACTTAATACTTCCTAGCTGTGTGACCCTGGCCAATTCACTTAACCCCAATTGCTTCACTAAAAAAAAAAAAAAATAAACCAAGATCAGTTTGCAGTACAATATCCTTCTGAGTGATGTTTGTAATAATAGTGGTCCAGGCAAGGGCAGGGGTGCCATTTAGTCAGTGGTAGAAAGTATTCTAGAACACTTTAAATAAACATTTTTATTTCACGTAATCAATGCCTTCCAGAGGAGAACACGAAATTAATTTCCCACCTATTCAGCACAGTCTTTCTTTCCCTTACCTTTTACCACCTATGAGATCACAGTAGCTTTAGCGCTATAAGCATTTTTTCTTCTTCCATTCCTACTGTGATGATGTGTTTCCATGACTACTGTGCTGTGGGTGGTAGCTTTTAAACTGAAAGATCTATTAATCAATAGACTTCGTTGTCCACTGTGATTACCTATGTCAGACAAATCATGAGTTGATCAATTCTTTCCTGAATTGGTTAATTTATACCAAATAAACATAATTCTCTTGTCTGTTATCTATGAAGAATAAACATTTACCTATTGTCATGAAATATGAATTATTGTCATATTTCATGAAGGCACTTATTAAGGTCTTGGAAGTGTATTTGCCAAAAATAGAATATTTCCCCTATAGCAAGACATCAAACATAATGCTTTCCATTTTGGGAGAAAACCAACTGTCTCTTGGGTGCCCTCTGCTGTTGCACTTCATTATGTATTATGGGCATATAATTAAGCACTTTTTGGTCTTCTGTGAATTATTTGCATAGTATCAAAGTACTTGTTTTCAAAACTTTAATCTCTTCAATGTTGCTGTGATTTTCTAACTGCCACAGCACTAAGTAGAAATAGAGCATTCATGCATCCTTAAAGCATGACAGAGCATTAAACAGAATCAAGACTCTAAGGAGAAGCTAAAAGCACACTTAGAAAAATCTAAAGTTTTAAAATTACCAAATAGTATGAACAGCAAAAAGAAAAATTTAGATCCAGTTTCTCCATATAAATCAATGATTATTAGTCTGGGGTTAATGCATTTCTTATGTGTCTATAAAAAGAATTTAGAGGCTACATGAACTTAGATGAGAAATATATATATATAAATTATATGTATATAATATATATAAATTATATGTATATAATATATATATGTATTTACATATATTTCATTTTACCAACTTCTGACCAAAATAAAATATTTCTTTATTTTTCTTTTTGTTTATTTAGAACATCTGAAAAAAATTGAGTTCAAAATTCCCTCACACTAGCTCCTTAAGGAGCCTTTGAGAAGCATGATATATCATCAATTTAGGATTTAAAAGTGGTTCATAAACTTGAATAGACTTCCAAAGGACAAGAATAAAGTTAATAATTCCTGACATAAATGAACAGAAATGTATTAATTATCAGGTACTTATCATACCTAGCATATATCAATAGTTGCTATTATTATCATTATTAAGGTTCCTATGCTTTTTAATAGTTCTTGATGAATAGATTATGTGATTTTATTGTCAGAAATGGGCCTTGACATGATAAAAATAGTAACATCTTTCCTAAAATGTCTTCAGTTGTTTCCTATCAAATTGAATGAATTGAATTAATAAAGGTTTAGAACACATTGGCATTCTTCTTTAATTCATAATCATCTGATGCTGGGGTGTTTGCTGTCTTTGCTCACAACAATAGCAGGCACAAAACTATGCTTCATTATTTATTCTGAAACATAAGTAGACTAGGTTCCTGTGAGGCAAAATTATGCAGAAGCAAGAGCAATGGATTTCAAATCTGAGAACTGCAGTTCACATCTTGACTCTAAGAAACAGAAACGTGATCTTAATCACTTAACCTCTCTGAGCCTGTTTTCTCTACTGTAAATTTAGGGGGTTGGATCATAGCACCTCAAAAGTCCATTACATCTCTAAACCTGATGCCCTAGAAGAATTAAATTAGGAATAAGGTTTTTCTGGATAATAGCTCAACTCTAGAACATTCAATCTATATTGCTTCTTTTATTTCAGGATATCATTCATTCACTGAACACCAACTTGTTCTCATTATTAAATGTATAAGTTTTTTTTTTTTCATTTTACATTTCAATGAATAAGAAGCCAGTAAAAAACAAAAGAAAATAACAACAATGGGTAACTTGGCTCCAATAACAATAAAAACTCTACAAATTTATAGTGGGGGCAAAAAAGGAATAAAGTGGCTAAAGAAAAATTTAAGTGACCCCATGGCCCCAAACTTGGGAAGAAAACATCAGAGAATTGTTTTAATACTCTAAACATTGTAACAGAGCATCACTTAGATGTGAATAAATTTCTTCCAGTGTTCATTTGATTACCAAGAGATAAGGACTTTTCAACTCTGGTTATGTAATGACAGACTAAAGTCAAATAGGTCCCAGAGGTAGGTAACAAGCCAAGTGGCAGATGAATCTCACTGTTTTTTCAGAGTAAATGAAGCTTTAAAATTCAGGATGATGAGAAAATAACTGGACACAGGTGTATGGACTTAATTAAAAAAGAACAAATTAGAAAAATTTTCCCAAAAACATATATCCAGAATATCTCAAAACCACTATTCAACTGTGTATATATATATAAAGAGAGAGAGAGAGAGAGAGAGAGAGAGACAGAGACAGAGACAAAGAAACAGAGAAAGAAAGAAACAGAGACAGAGAGAGAGAGAGAAATAGAGAGGAGAGAGGAAAAAGGAGAAAAGAGAGAGTGAGTGAGAAAGACAAAGAGAAAGTGTGTATGTATAGATACACACATTCACACATGGGTTTGTGTTTCTATACACCCACACAAATATATTTTGAATATATTTACTAAGAGTAGCAACTGTTTCCCTTTAGTATTTGGTTCCCTAGTATGGTAATTGGGACATAATGGATACTTAATAAATGCTTCTGTGAGAATTGTGTATGTTTAATCTATATTGGATTGCTTGCTATCTATGGGAAGGAATGGAGGGGTGGGAGGAAGAAAATGTTTGAATACAAGATTTTACAAAGTTGCTTATACCCCCAAAGAGGTACTAAAGAAAGGAAAGGGACCTGTATGTGCCAAAATGTTTGTGGCAGCCCTGTTTGTAGTGGCTAGAAGCTGGAAATTGGAGAATGGTTGAGTAAATTGTGGTATATGAATGTTATGGAATATTATTGTTCTGTAAGGAATGACCAGCAGGATGAATACAGAGAGGACTGGCGAGACTTACATGAACTGATGCTAAGTGAAATGAGCAGAACCAGGAGATCATTATATACCTCAACAACGATACTGTTTGAGGATGTATTCTGATGGAAGTGGATTTCTTCAATAAAGAGAGCTTTAATTGATCAAAGATGGACAGAAGCAGCTACATCCAAAGAAAGAACACTGGGAAATGAATATAAACTGCTTGAATTTTTGTTTTTCTTCCCCGGGTTATTTATACCTTCTGAATTCAATTCTCCCTGTGCAACAAGAAAACTGTTTGGTATATGTCACATACTAAATTGAATAAAAATATATATACCCAATTGTATCATTTACTCACTGAACACCAACTATGCTAGGTGCTGGGTGGGATACAACAGAATACAAAAGAAACTTTAAAAGCTTGAAATCTAGAAGAGGAGATATATGTGTATGATATATGTATATGTGTGTACACATATATCTTCTGTAGTACACTTTGTTGGAGATGCAGAACATTACAGCTGGAAGACACCTTAGAGATGAGGTTATATTAAATGATGTTGAAATAGTCCTTGAGGGGAAAAGTGACTTTTCCAGTAAATGGAAGATCTGGGATTTGACATAAAAGTTATCTGACTCTATTGCTCTCTATACTGTGATAAGTGTTCTATGAGTGGTGCGAGCTAAGTTCTTTAGAAGCAATGCATTTAGCTGAAGGCATATCAGAGGAGATAACATGAGCTGGGTTGTATAAGCATTATTTAGATTAGAAAAGATGAGACTGGGGAGAGCACATTCCATTCAGAAAAACAAAACAAAACAAAACAGATGTATGTTTAAAGTACAGAGAATGTTTTTTTTTTTTAATTCAAGACTAGTTCTTTGCAGCTGGAAGAGAACTTAAAAAGATTGCATAAATGAATTCCTTAATTTTACAGATGAAAAATCTAAGACCTCAATTTTCGACATATATCTTAGAACTACTTAGTTGAAAAACCAGTACTAGAATCGAGTCTTCCTTATTTCCACACTAAACCTGTGTCCTCTACAATGGATTTGTCAAACAAGAAGCTGGCACACCTGCAAGCCATATTTTTGAGTCATTCCAGAACCAGATTAAAATATAATTAGGAAATATTTAACAAAATTTTCAAAATACATAATGTTAACATGTAATATTCTAAGTCAATATGAAGCAGGTGGAGATCTTTATGTACTATTTAGTGAACCTGTTTTCAGTTGAGTTTTATACTACTGATTATACCACTGCCTTCTAATAAACCAGCAAATCAGGTTCATGTTATGCTTTAGGAAAAGATAGGACTGGAAAGATTCAATGAGGACATATTTTGGAAGAATATTTTAATCAGAGGCTAAATGTTTGGTCGTTATAAGGAATAATCCTTTAAAAAGAAGAAAAGAAGTCTGGGAGAATGGATAGAAAGCTAGCTTCAAAAACAGACTCGAATTTAGGTTTTGCCCTCTTTTACCTGTTGATTGTATGACCTTAGGTAAAACACTTAATATTATATGCGCCAAGGAACACTGTAAAAATATCTATTGCAGAACAGGTCAAAATCTGCAGTGATAGGAGCCACCATCAATAGCTCCATATATTACAGATATTCCAGTAAGGATAAGAATAAAAGAATATGGATAAACATATGGATGAGGATAAGGATAATATTAAGAAGTTAAAGAATATTTTCGAGTAAAGGAGTAACATGACCAAAGCAGTGTTTTAGAAAGTTTAATCTAAAATCTTTGTGCACAGAGAGGATAAGGAGATTAGGAAAGAAAAAACAAAACTGATAGAAAATTGAAAAAGAGAAGAGATAGCAAAATAAGGAATATTCCCTCTCAGATACCATATATGGACAAACTATATAACAAGGAAATTTAAAAAATGATGAATATAACTACTAGTTTCTCTCTGTAATCTTTGAAAAAAAAATCACCAAGAATAAGGGAAATACTACAGATCCGGAAAAGAGCGAAAGTAATAATTTCTTAAGGGAAATAGGTAGGTTGTTTTTTTTTTTTTTTTTTAAATTTCACTATGTGTCATCATGGAATCTATCTTTCATGTCCCCTATCTAATCTCTTTCTACCTAACAAATTCACCTTTGCAATAATTCTTACAATCTTTCCTTCTCTTCTTTGATACTGCCACCAATCTCATGGAGGCCCCTTAACATCTAATGACTGGATTATTGCAATAGCTTTATAATTGGTATCTGTAAATGAAATCTCTCCCCTCTCTAGCCCATCATCCATTGAACCACCAAAGCTAAAATAGAACTCAAAACATTTTACCTTTCTATTCAATAATCTTCAGAGGCTATCTATTATCTCCATGATCAAATAAAAAATCTATTTGTCATTCAAATCACTTCTGAGGTTACTCCTGCTCCCCATCACCTTTCCAGTATTCTATTATCTTATTATCTACCAGCCTCCTTCCTGTCCCACAAACAAAATACTCCATCTCTGAATGGTAGGTATTTTATATGACTTCCCTCAATTCATGGAATGCTTTCCCTCTTCAACTCTACCTACTAATTTTTCTGGCTTCCTTTAAGGCTCATCTAAAACTTTGTCTTCTATAGGAAGCTTTTCTTAACTCATCTTAATTCTAATACCTTCCTTCTTTAAATTATTTATAAAACAGTTTTAAAGATGTAATCTATTCTGGCTACACAGCCAATGGAAAAAGGCTGTACTTATTCAGGTAGTAGGGGAAAGCAAAATAGTTTCTCTCAGACTCAAATCCCTCTCCCACAAGATTAACTTTATCCGTGATGATCTAGGCATGCATATCTCAAAGCTAGATTTCACTTATTTTATTTAATTTCTTACATGTTGTTTGTCTTCAATCCTTTGCCCAATAGAATAGAAGCTGTTTACTTCTCCCTGGGGAGATATTTATATGTCTATTGATAAAATGTAATTTCCTTGAGAGCAGTGAATTTTCGTCTTTGTCTTTTTGCTCCAAGTGCTTCATACTTAATAGGTAAATAAAAATGTTTGTTGAAAGGAAATGAATACCTGGATTGCAATGAAGCATTTTACAAGGTCTCTTATGATATCCTTGTAGACAAGATGCATAGATGTGATAATAACAAATTTAGAAAGACAAGAATTGCTTGCATAATAAGAACAAAGGATAGTGGTAAATATTTATAATAAGTTTAAAAAATAATTCTAGTGGAATTCTTCAGGATTTTTCTTTGGCTTTATTATATTCAGCATTTCTATTAATACCTTAAATTAAGTATAAATTGAATACTTCTTAAATGTTTAGAAGACATGAAGGTATAAAGATAATAACAATTGTATATAGACTTACTGCTATTGATGGGATAGGCAAGCAGACTAGATGAAGTAAAAGACAATCTAAGGGAAAGACATGGGAGGAATGTGACAAAGGTATTAAAATATCACTACTGCCTGAATTAACACCTGCTCTGAAAACCTGGTTGACATACTCCAGGTTGCACAGTCTAAAAATTCATTACAGTGACTGATGGTGTGAGAAAGTAAGTTTATTCCACCAAAATCATTATCATTTTCAAATAGTTAAACACCAGAAGTCAATAGTTTTACTCAGAGGTCCCCTGAGCTGTTCCATTGGACTAACAATGAAAATCTCCTTTATGAATTGTCTATTTTTGTTGGAATGTGAACTTTTAAGACTCTCCACCTTCACTGATAGACTCAGTATGGATATTGAAGCATACTTTTTTCATTCATTATTTTTCTTGCTTATTTTTTCATAACATAGCTAATGTGAAAATACGCTTTGCATGAGTTTGCATGGATAATGGAATTAATATTTCCATTGGTGGGGTGAGTAGAAGAAGGGAGAAAATGTGTAACTGAAAATAAAAATTAAATTAAAAAAGAATGTGATTTCTTTAAGTACAGAGACTACATAACTTTTCTATTTGTATCTCTAACATTAGTCATAATGTTTTGCAAATGATAAGATCTTAACAAATATCTTTTCATTTATTCATTCACTTACTCATTCATTCATGATAGAATTATGATAAAAAATTGAAATGCTCAAATGACAGGTGGAATCTAGCGTGATGAAATTTTAAAGGGATAAATGCAAAACTTGACAGTAGGATCAACTTTACTCTCAGATTTGAATGGGAAGGCAGGATTACAACACATTTCACTCAAAGAAGACAGGAAATTAGGGGAACCAGAAGCTGAATATAAATGAACATGACAACTAAAAACTAATGGAAGCTTAAATTGCATTAATATAAGAATTGCATCCAGAAAAGAAAGGGTCTCAATCTTATTTTACTCAGTCTATTATTTTAAGTCCTGGGTGCCCCATATTAGGATGTGTTTGGGGGAAAGGGAACAGAAAATTAAGGGTATTAGATACTGTCTTAATAAAAGAACAAGGAATTCTTAAGAAATGTATGCTTGCTGTCTTTCAGCATTTAAAAGTATTATACAGAAATGGAATTAGGCTTCTTTGGCTGGTCTCCAGAAGAATGTCCTGGAACTAATACATTTAAGTGGTACCCTGGATAGATATCTACTTCTGGAATCAGGAAATCATGAGTTTAAAAAAAGCCTCAGACAATTAATTAATTTGTGATCTTGGACAACTTATTTAACCTTTTTCTAGCTCAGTTTTTCCAGGTGAAAAGGGGATCGGAGGTGAAGGGGGGTCACGAGAGCAATGTGAGTAGCTGTGACAAGACGGCAGCCAGCAGTCTCTCCTTCCCCTTCCCTTTTCACTCCCCTGCCTCCACCCACCAAAATTGTCATTTCCTCTACAACACATCAGGACTTGCACAAAGAGTGGGCAGGGGCCATTCTTTCTCCAAGCATATATATTAATAGAGTATGGTCCAATTACTATTTAGCCTCACGTGCTTGGGAACTCAGTGCATCAACTCAAGTCTCAGACTATTATAAGTTTTCTCTTTTGAAAAATGAAGATGATAATAGTAGCTACTTCCTGTGATTGTTGTGAGGATTAAATGAGATAATATTTGTAAACACATTTTTCAGACAACAAAAAAGTTATTGTTACTAAAAATTTTATTATTGTTATTAGCTCATTAAAGTTATAGAAAGATAAATTTTAGTTTCTAGGATTAAATTTTTAAGTCACTTATTGAATATTTGAAAAAATAATGGCCTGACAAGGTTAAGGTCAAGTACATGCCTAAAGTCATATGAGTAGTAAGTTTTTATATATATAATGTTCTTGTTTGGTTTTCTGGAGGTCTGGGAGCAGCCTTCCTTTTAGTAGAGTAATCAGCACAAGAATAACCAGGTGTTAAAGTCCAAATCTAAGCTAAGTGCGACAGGCCTGCCACAATGGTGGTGTGAAATGGAGTGAATCTTCCAAGTCAGTCTGGCCCTTCTGAGTCTGTCTGAGAGCCCTTCTGAGTCTGTCTCTGGCTCTCCTCTGTCTAAGTTAATTGCAGCTTTATATGTTCTATTTTGAGTATAAACCAATCATTATATCACTAGGAAACCATTATTTGTTGTGAGATTAAATCAATCATATTAAATTTAGAGAACTATATATCACCATGCTAAACTAGATAACCATTGTTTCATCAATTCCACTGGATTAGCACTTTGTAAAAATACAAAACGTTCTTCCCAGTTTACAAGTTGCCTTGCAGTTGTGTGAAATTGTTTAGAGGAGTGGAATGAGAATATTACTAGTGCATAGAAGAAAGGAACATTTACAAAGGGAAGAAAAGACAAACAGTGCTCTTAACAAATTGAAATGACTGGTCCCCCCAAAAAATGAAATTCATTTGTTGGAGACACATAAATTTTAAATATGGATCACTAGATGGCACAGTGGAAAGAGTACAAAAATCATTCTTTGTCTTAGTTTCCTCATCTGTAAAATTATGCTGAAGGAAATGAAACACTCCAATGTCTTTGCCAAGAAAACCCCAAATGGATGACATAAATTAACATCAATAATAACAGAATTTTGCCAAGTCTAACACAGAAACAAAAGGCTGGTAGAATAATAAATAGAAAATAATGAAAGAGAGAGATATAATGAATAGAAATCGGTCTTCACAGTTATCTAGTTTGGCATGGTGATTAATTGTTCTCTAGTATAGTATATGTACCTAGTACTTAATATAGTTCCACAAGATTCACATCTATGATAATGTAATTATAATAGAGTATATAACAGCCAGTAGGGACTGGAAGAGATTCATCCCATCTTCAGTCAGCTTCTGGTGGCTCTCCTGAAGGACCGAGGGACTGAGAGACAGATTCATTCCATCTTCTACCTTTGTGGTGGCTAGAAACTGAAGCACAAGCCCTCAGACTCAGAGCTAGATTCATTCATTCCATCTCACACCACAGTGGTGGAAGGCCTGTCCTACTTAACTTCTCCACTGAAACCAAGACTCGGGAAGGCCTTTAAGAAAGCTAGTTGGGCCCCAGGCAAGGAAACTAGATTGTGAAGGAGATAATAAAGGATTTGGACTTTAATACCTGGATATTCTTGTGGTATTTACTGAGTGGAAACAGACCTCCAGAAAAACCAACTGAAAACATTACACATGTTCTTTGACCCAGGACTGCCATTACTAAATCTGCATTCCAAGAAAATCATAAAAGAGGGGAAAAGACCTGCATGTGCAAAAATGTTTGTAGCTGCCCTTTTGTGGTAGTGAAGAATTGGAAAAGGAGTGGATGCCCATCAGTTGGGGAATGGTTGAACAAGCTGTGATATATGAATATAATGTAACATTATTGTTCTATTAAAAATGATGAAAAAGCTGATATTACACAGGACTGGAAAGATTTACATGAATTAATGCTGAATGACACAAACAGAATCAGGAACACATTTTGCACAATAACACCAAGAATGTAAAATAATCAACTATTAAAGACTTGGTTCTTTTCAGTGGTTCAATGATCCAATAGACTTAGAACATAAAATGCTATCTGCATCAAGAAAAAGAAATAAAGAAACTTAATGTAAATCAACACATATAATTTTTTTTAATTCTTATTCTTTATTAAAGCTTTTTATTTTCAAAACATATGCATGGGTAATTTTTCAACAATGACCCTTGCAAAACCTTGTGTTCCAAATTTTCCCCTCCTTCCACCATCCCTTTCCCTAGATGGCAGGTAATTCATTATATGTTAAATATGTTAAAATATATGTTAAATTCAATATATGTATACATATTTATACAATTATTTTGCTGCACAAGAAAAATTAGATCCAAAAGGAAAAAAATGAGAAAGAAAATAAAATGCAAGCAAACAACAACAAAAAGAGTAAAAATGCTATGTTGTGATCCACACTCAGTTCCCACAGTCCTCTTTATGAGTATAGATGGCTCTCATCATAATAAGATCATTGAAACTGATCTTAATCACCTCATTATTGGAAAGAGCCATGTCCATCAGAATTGATCATCACATAATCTTAATGTTGCTGTATATAATGATCTTCTGGTTCTGCTCATTTCAGTTAGCATCAATTCTTGTAAGTCTCCCCAAGCCTCTCTAAAATCATCCTGTTGGTCATTTCTTACAGAAAAATATTATTCCATAACATTCATATAGAATAATTTATTCAGCCATTCTCCAATTGATGAGTATCCATTAAGTTTTGAGATTCTTGCCACTACAAAAAGGGCTGCCACAAACATTTTTGCAAAACACATGTTAACATGTCATGTTGATTTCTTTTTTCTGTTTTTTTTTTAATATCTCTCCCATGGTGTTATTTTTCTCTCCCAAAACAATTCATAAAGCAATATGTATTAAAAATATATAAATTTAAAAAACAACCAACACAAAACAAAACTCTCTGGAATGGATATTTTTACATGGAGCAGCTTGTTAAATTGTGAAGGTGATCAATTATTCCTCAAAACTGGTAAATGCTAAAAATGAGCACCAGATTTGTTGTTCTGTTGACTATGTAGAATTAAGAAAGTAACAGATGAAATGTTAATTGTGCAAGTTAAACTTCAAAGTATGTCATGGGTACAAAGTCTGTTGTTAAACATTCACTATCACACATTCAATTTAGTCTTTAAAGCTCAACTAAGGACAAAGATAAAGGTAACAGGAATACTGCTAGTGAAACTACTGTGAGCTTCCATTACTCATATTTTCATACTAATGTAAGATGTAAAGAGGTCTTTCCTTGTAGCAGTTCTCAATGTATGTGAGTTGTACTGTGTAAAACTATTTTGTCCCCTTTTTATAGAATGAGATTTAGAGAATGGAGATGACTTGCCCAACATAATATTACTAATCCTTTATTCCTTGTATTCCAGGAAGAAGGAAAGAAAGAAAGAAGAGAGGAAGAAAGGAAGGAAGGAAAGAAGGAAGGAAGGAAGGAAAGAGAAGAAGTAAGGGAGGGAGGAAGGAAAGAAGAGAGGAAGAAAGGAAGGGAGGAAGGGAGGAAAGAAAGAAGAGAGAAAGGGAGGAAGGAAAGAAGAGAGGGAGGGAGAAAGGGAAGAAGGGACCGAAGGAGGAAGGGAGGGAGGGAGATAGGAAAGAAAGAAAAAAAAAACAAAGAAAGGAAGAGAATAAGGAAGGAGGGATCAAGGAAGGAAAAAAGGGAAGGGAGAGAGGATGGAATGGAAAGAGGGAGAAAAGGATAGAAGGAGTGACAGAACATTGTACAAAACTAATGCATTGTTGATGGAGTTCAAATTGCACATACTCTTGAATCCAGCAATGTCTCTACTGGACTTGTATCCCAAAGAAATCATATAAAAGGAAACAAAGACTCACATGTGAAAAAATGTTTGAGCAGCACTTTTTGTAATGGCAAAGAATTGGGAACTGAGTGGATTCCCATGACTGAATAAGTTACGAATGTTGTGGAATGTTATTGTTCTATAAAAAATCATCAGCAGGATGATTTCAGAAAAGCCTGGACAGACTTACATGAATTGATGCTGAAAAGTGAGTAGAACCAGGATAACATTGTACACAGCAACAACAAGATTATGTGATGATCAATTCTGATGGATGTGGCTCTTTTCAAAAATGAGGTGATTCAGGCCAGTTCCACTGGTCTTAGGATGGAGAGATACATCTATATCCAGAGAGAGGACTACAGGGACTAAGTGTGGATCAAAAGGTAGCATTTTCACTCTTTTTGTTGTTATTTGTTTGCATTTTGTTTTCTTTCTCATCTTTTCCCTTTTTGACCTGATTTTTCTTGTGCAGCATGATAACTGTGGAAATATGTATAGAAGAATTGCATATGTTTAACATATATTGGATTACTTGCTGTCTGGGGTAGATATAGGGAGAAGGAAAAGAAAAAAAAATGGAACTCAAAGTTTTTTCAAGGGTGAATGTTTCAACCTATTTATGTATATGTTTTGAGAATTAAAAACTTAAAAAAGAAAAAGAAAGAATTAAATTTTGGCAGAATAGTTGATGCCTTTTTCTGTTGCCAAATTTTTTGCAACCCCCACCCCTGTCATGCAACCCCATATGGGGTATTGAGTCATAGTTTAAGAAGGACTGCAATAGAGTAACATGTCAAAAGTGGGATCTGAATCCATGTAATTCTAATTTCAATTAAAGCAATCTCTTTGATTGATTTATTTAGCTTATTCACATAATTGATGCATTTAGATAATTATGTTGAACTTTTAAATGATGCACTCACTCAACTACTTATTTCCTAATACTGAATGTAGAGTGCATTCTAGATACTAGGGTGAAACAAAGAGAAGTTAGATGTAGGCTTGACTTCATGATGTTTATAATCTCACAATTATCTTTGAAAAATGAACATTAGAAACATAAGATTTAGAACAGAAAAGAGTTGTAGAGATCGTCTAGTTTAAATACCTAATTTTACAGATGAAAAACTGGGGTCTAGAGTGAGCTTCAGGCAGTAAAGAGCAAAACTGGCATTCCAAATTGACATAATTATCTCTAACTAAGAGATTTAAAAATGCAAACTAATTATATTTTAAAACAAATATTCTTAAACATAATTGGAAGGTGATCTCTCATTGGATTAAAAATATTTTAAATGATATTTAGAAAGCTGGCTAAAAGCACAACTCTAAATTGTGCAAATTAAAATTAACCAAATGTATTCTATTTCTAAAGATTCTTGAATTGATGTAGAACACAATGCAAAACAAAATGAAGAAATATTTTTACCACAGACTTAAATAGACATAAAATATTTTGGCAGTCTCAGCCTCATTAGTAATAATAACTTGCTGTCTTTGTAGACAAAGCTGATACTACAGGATGCCTGTCAGTCAGGCATGTGCTTTGAATTGTTTTTCCCATTAGTGGATGATAGATTTGTCTTGGTTCATCCACACTTTTCCACCCAATCCCCCTTGTGACCAGTGGTATGTATTTGCGAGACAGCTGGCTATGGTGAGAAGTTAAGTGTGATCATGGGACAAATCAGAACTAGCTGACCAGTATAGGAATCACACCCATGACCTTAACCTTATTACCACCATGTTCTAACCAACCATGCCAATAAGTCACAACTCTTTAAAACCAAAACAAGTTCAGTTGTTTTCACAATTGTAAACAGGAATTTCTCCAGGATGCTAAGCATTATAATACAACCTAGGAGTTGTTTTGAGATGCAAAAGGTTGCCTGCCTCGAGGTAAATTTTAAAATAAAATATTTTAACAAAATATGATCACATTTGAAATAAATTTTATATTTTCTCCTGTATCTTAGATAACTACTAATATTTTTATTCTATCCTTTAATACACTGTTTGAATTTGTTTTTAATGAAGATAGGAAAAAAATGCTAAGAAAAGATTTCAAAGTTCTTGTTCTCAAATAAATTACATACTGAACAATATGATAAAATTATAGATAGATGTCTATTCCTTAAGAAAATATCATAAAAGTGTTTGAGATTGTTCACTAAATGTTATAAATGTTACATAAAAAAAATCTTTCCTGAGTTTCCCAAGTTTTGCTTTAAAGACAATTTGGGGAAAAAAAAAAGCTTAACATTTCCTGGAAAGGATTGCATAATTCGGAACTTTTTTGATGAGACTATAAAGCTTTAGAGAATGTTATTTTTATGTAATGCATTTTAAAAAGAAATGGATGAAATCTTACTCCCCTTTCTTCTAAGTTGGAAATGTTCCAAACAAGTGAAGTATTTTGTGAAGATGCTTCTTCCTCCCATCCCACTAACCCTTAACAGCCCACCCCATCACTGAACAGCAATGGAGAAATGCCAAGCCAATAGACTGCCAAGTCATGAGTTTAGCAATAGTGATCTGAAATAAATGAGATTTATGGAACATGAAAAGGATGAAAAAATAATACAACTGACTCTGAAAAAGAAAAGCAACCTTGAATTAAGAGTAATTTGTTTAAGGTACACTTTTTGTTCTTGTTCTTTATTTCTATATTTAAACCACATAGAAAAATTTAGCTCACTGCTAAAGAGGCTCTAAAGGATTTTGGAAGGTAAGGTATTAAAATAAATACATTACATTTTAATAATGGATTTAAATTAATTATAGTTTATATCTCCCTAATGCTTTGCACATGTTAACTCCCTTGGCTCTCAATAACCCTATAGAATTCCCATCTTTGCTGAAGAAGAAACTGAAACAGAAAAACTGACTAATTATTTGTTGTTATACAAATAATAAGAGTGGAACTAAAACTTGTCTTCATATTCCAAAATGGGATTCTCTCTACTATACTTCAATAGACTCATAGTTTCTTGAAGTATTGAGCTCAATGTTTTTGCTTTTTCAAGTTGGGTTATTATTTAACTACATATAGTCTTCTAGCAACTGAAGCATTTATTTTGTCTATCTTGATTCAACCTTTTTTTTTTACAATCTTTGTGTGCTCTCTTGGTTTATTATAATAAAAAGATAATACAACAGAGACTGAAAGAGAAAAATAATATTAAACTAATTCAAGTTATTTTAAATTATATTGTCTTAATTTAATTATAAATTTAAGTTACTTAAAATATTAAACCATTTTCAAAATTCCAGCTCCAATATTATCCCATGATTAAAGGATATAAGTGCAAGAGTATAAACAATAAAAACCTTAACTCCAAAAAAAAAAAAAAAGAAAGAAAAATGTATTGCTTGTCTCAATGCCATATGACCAAAGCCTCTCTCCTCTACCCCTCAAGAACAGGTATCATAAAAATTCATTTGCAAGGTGTAACTTTAATTCTATGTTAGCCCTAAATCTAGATCTTCCATAAGACCACCATAATGCCATGTTTTCCTTTCAACTTTTTCCTAATGCTTTATGGAACAAGATGATGAGATATTCCTTTTTCACATTTAGTCATCTGCAATGTCCTCATTTCAATGCTTAAATAATTTCATGATCTAAATATTGCCTTGGCAACTTTGAGTAGTCTGGCCAGGCCTAGAGAAGATGCAAGACAAGGAGCATCAGCTGATCAATATGTTTCCTTGCAACTCTAAAATTTTAAAGCTATGGCTCTAAATTCCTATTTGTATGTAAAATGGGAAAAGATAAACTTTTTGAAGCATTAGGTATTAGAGCATAGCATAAAGTTTAGACCAGGAGTTTAGACCCAAGTAGATAGTCTTATACATAAGATCATAATTCCAGAGCAGAAAATACTTTTGCTGGTCATCAGTATAGCTGACAACAGATAAAGGAATGGTGACAAAGAAGGTTAAGTAATTTGTATGAAGTTTCATACAGCAGTATTTATACTCCCACTGTCTGATTTTGAAAGCCATTTCTTTTTCTCTGCTACCTTCCCAATAAAAGAGCTTGAGCATCTTTGGGATATCTGGAAAGTTGTAGGCCAGAGGGAATAAATGTACAATTAGGGGAGATATTTGCTGGGGTGACAGAGTGTGCTCAGGTCCCAGTGAAGCAAGTTTTTCTTAGCTGTAGTTTTGAAAGAAACATACAATTACACTGAATGAATGTTGAGGCACAAGACAAAAAATATCAGAATTATTAAACACATTCACACACATATATACACACATTTACTCATCCCTTTCTATTCAGAAAATAATTAGAACCTAATTAGGATTGGACACAATGGGAATTTCATTGGTGATAAGTTATAGGGTAATGGGGAAATTTCCATCTTTCAGCTAGCCAAGATAAAGATTGCTAGAGTCACTAATGGTCACTAAGTTATTCTTGTATTTATACAAAGATAGTGAGAGAATTGCCAAATTCTAACATGAAAAGATTATTCCAGGAGTCTTGTGTTCAGATTTGAGCATCCCTTTTTAGAAAGAAAAATAATAAATGGAGAGTATCAAAAGGAAAGTAATTTATATTGGAAAAGTACTAGAAACTAGGCCATTTCAATACTGGTTAAAAAACAGGGAGAAGATAAAAGAAGAAGAGAAATTTAGTGGAAACAATAAATTTTTAGTATTTAAATGGTTATCACATGACAGAGGGATGTAATTTTTTTTTTCTACTTTGCATCAGTGACAAAATTAGTAAAAACAGAAACTGGTACTTGTTAGAAGGAAAGACATCCTAGCAATTAGTCATACAAAAAACAGCATTGTCTGTTTCTGGAAATATAGAGATTCAGTCTCATTAGAAATTATGTAAAAGTTAGAATGCCACTGATTAGGGATGTTGTAAAAAGGATTCATGGTTAGGGATGGTAGATTAGGCAGTTTTAATTTGGTAACACATAGGAAGGAGGTGCCTTTTAACTTAGCTCAGTAGTTCCATACATTAAATAATTAGTACCATTAGAACCAAGTCTGTATAAACCTTTATAGAAAAATGCTTTCATTATGCAAATATAGGTACTGCAGTCCATGGACCTATAGCTAAGTATGCTACTCAAGGTCATACTAAGAGTAAATGTCAGAGCCAGGATATAAAAGTAAATCAAATCATTTTAAATCCTTTGTTTCCTTTATTATGTCATGTTGCTTCACCACAATTTTAAGTTCCTTTTACTCCTACCCATTAATAAATAATAAATGTGCCACCATAAGAAAAGAGATTATTAATCAAAGATTAGATGATAAAGGGTCATTGTGCATGTTGTTGTCTTATTTGGGTTATTTTCTTTTTTTTTTCCCAAAATTCAAATGGGTCAGATGTAGCCTCCTGATTCACTAGACTTTTTCTTGGTATGTTAGCTAAATTAAAATTTACCTGTCCTCTATCGAAGATGTGAGTTATACATATTTTCTGAGCAAAATATAACTTTCCATAGCTCTCCCTAGATATGGATGAATTCTAAGTGACTGAGATCAGCAAAAAACTTTTCAAATTAATTGGTATATATGTAGGAATATGTGTTCCCAAAAGAATAGTAGCAACAAATATGAATATATAAGTAAGAAAAGTGGCTGAATTTTATCAGCTCTAGAGAACTGCCAGTATGGGAAATACTCCAACAAGAGAGATCACAAACTATCTACATATGATTTTGTAACTAAGTTTTAAGTACCTCATGAGACAGAATGAATTTGAGTTTACAAGGATAGCACAGCTAGTGTCAGAGGGAATATATGAACCCCAAACTTTCTGCCTCCAAGTTCAACACCCTATCTATTCTTTACTACCTCTGTAAAATTCCACAAGCACAAAAATATAACAGGTGCCATTTATATAATGTTTCCCATTTATTCATTCACTTGATATTAATCTGTGAAGCTGGTAGCAAAAATGTCCCCATTTTTATAAATGAGGAAAGTGATACTCAGAATAAGTGATCATACATTTAGGAAAAGGAAAGATCATACATTTTAAGTGTAAGAGCCAATTCTAACCCAAATCTCCAATACTGAACTGAGGTTTTTTCCCCACCATATCCAACTGCCTCCTCACAAATAGAGTCAACTCTTTAAGTACCATTTTTTTTTTTTGCCTCTGAATTCTTTCTGTTGACACTTTAAACCAAATGTAAATGGGAATTGGAAATAGATATGCTATTTATTTTGCTTATTTAATTTAAAACATGTGTGGAGGAGGAATGTTGGACAGACTTGTGCAAAATTGAAATGCAAGCCAAATAATGACAATTTTATGACACTGACACTTCTCTTTTACAATAGCAATTAGGATTTAGTGGGGACTGAGCACTCTGTGCTTGTCACTATTAATATAGTTTAGCTCGTCTGCACAGTAAGGTCCAGAACTTACCATGAAGTCACAATCCCTTGTTGTCAGTTACAGATGTTAAAGACAGTAAAGACATTCCTTTGCCAGGAGTCAGAATTATTGTTCAGCATTTTTCTCTCAATAAGATCTCATTTTTTGCAATTTGTCATGGAGAAAGAACACAGGGCTTATTTGTTTCCCTGTCACTTTCGGACTCCTCCTTTCCCTACTAGCTGCTGACTCCACTAGTTAGCTTTGAGCTGCTTCACCTTTCCCTAGTGCCAAGAGACAAGTAATCTCCCACTGAAGATAATGAGTGACTTAGTTCCTTTCTGCTGCAAGTTGTGTGGCAGCCTCTGTGTGACTGCCCACACAAAAATGCAGGCCTTTCATTGTGCACCGGCTGGGCACTGCGGATTCCTGCCAACACTGTGGTCTGATCAACCAAGGTGAAGGTTCACAGTTTTGAAGGATGATTTTGGGAAAGACTAAAGGAACAGAAACCTGGTGGTCAAGCAAATAGCTCATCTTTATTGTGTCCTTTGTCCCTCTGGTGGGGAAAAGAAATCAAGAGTAAAAGAAAGATCCAGAGGCACAGTTTATTTCTCTGACCAGACATTGTGTTGGAAGACAGGGAGAACAGTAAGGAGGTGGAACAGGGGGAGGGGATGATTTTAAACATGCTGGCTTGAAAGTATTCGAATTCCCATTAGGCCAGATTTTAATATGCTTGCCCTTGCAATCATTACATGAAACCTTCCTTCAGGGAAAAAGAATACACACATGTAAGCATAAACACTAGTTCCATTAAATCCCTCCTTTTTTTCCAAGATTTTATTTTTTTGTTTGTTTTTTGTTAATATATCAAGGCAGGGATTGATTAGACAATTATAACTAATTACCATGTGTGGATGTATTAAAGTCATATTAATTTCCTCAACCAAGTAAACAACTAAAAAATGCCAACACACAGATATGTTGGAATCATTGAACTAGTGCCCTAGGAATTGTAAAAACATGAGATTATGGAGTGAATTAAATAAAGATCATATGTCATTTCTGTTTCTCACTTTAATAGATATCAACCATCAGAGAAACAACATAGTTTTATGTTGCTTTATTCTTCCAATGATACCTTTTGTTATTTCATGTCATACCCTATACTTCTTAGATTTCTTTTTTAACCATATCATAGACTTTGTCAACTACTTTTATCTTACAAATATCAAAGCACAAAGTTTTATGCTAATTTTGATTTAGTTCCCTACAATCATCAAACTGCATAGTACAACCCAGATTTTAGAGCGAAGCACATACTTATTAATCAAATTAATATGGCATGTAACTATGAGAACTATGTTTTATAGCATAAAGATCACCTTTTAATGTCTATAGTGAAGTTGAAAAGAATAGTTCATAAGTAAATGGTAATAGATAAAATAACTCACATTTAGTATAGTACTTTACCAAATTACATATATATGTATGTATATATGTGTATATGCCTGTGCATCTGTCTGTCTATCCATCTATCCATCTATCTATCTGCTTGTCTATCTAGTAATCCGAAGTTGTAGTGAAATTTTAAACTATTAAAACTTAAAACTGCACTAAGACTTTTGGGAAACACTATATATAAATACATTTATATGAATGAATTAATAATTTCAGCTGTGAAACTACTCTGCTAACATGTAGCTTACATATATTATTTTTAGATAAGGAAACAAGTTCAGAGAGGTGATTTGTCAATGATCACATATCTGCAAGTATCAAAGGTGAGAATCAAATCTAAGTCTTCTCGAACACATACACTACTTTTTCTCTTGCCTCTCAATAAAATGTTTAGTATCTAAGAGGATAACTATTACAAAACTAAGTGTATTTATATATGATCAAGGATTGTGGCTTTTGCATGACTTAGTCATAGAATATTAGAATTGGTTAGTATATTAAAAATAATCAAATTCAATTCCCTCTTTTTGCAGAAGAATAGGGAGATCCAGAAAAGTTCATAGGGATCTAATTAGAGACGAAAGCTTTAATCAAGTTATTTGCTTTTTCCATTTTTCTTTTTGTTGTTGCTGTTTTTCTTTTCCCCTTCATTGTCAACTACAAGGTCATCCAAATGGATTTTTCACCAGGAAGTAAAGATTATATAAAGCCCTTTTTATGTCACCTCATCATAAGATTATAATATAAACAATGACGGTAAACTTTGGAGGGGTGAGGGGACTAGGGAAGAGCCAGCCAGTGTAAAATGCTATCAGGTCTTCAAGGACCAGACCTGCTATTCTCTGTTAAGCACCTTTGGGCAAAGTATTTTGATTTTTCTGGGACTCAGTATGATAATGAGATAATGACATTCATGTTGCCTCCCACACAAGATTGTGGTGAGGATAACATTATAATCTGTCAAATGCTGTAGAAATGGGAGTGCTTATTATACCCTATATTTCTTAGATTTCTTTTTAAACTATATCTTAGACTTTGTCAACTACTTTCATCTTATGAATGTCAAAGCACAAAGTTTCATGCTAATTTTGATTTAGTTCCCCACAATCATCAAAGTGCATAGTTCAACAACCCATATTTTAGAGTGAAGTACATACTTATTAATCAAATTAATATGTCATGCATGTAACTATGAGAACCATGCTTTATAGCATAAAGATCACCTTTTAATGTCTATCTACAGTGGAGCAGTGGAGTTGAAAAGAATAGTTCATAAGTTAGAGTCATGAATAGAATGAGTTCAATATGAACCTTTCATCAGACTCTCATGTAATCATGGAAACATGATGATATCACTGCAGTTAGAAGTTTTAAAAAAAAAGAAAAGAAAAGAAAAGAAAGAAAGGAAAAAAAAAAGAAAAACCTTTTTTTCAAGACTGTCATCAAGCAGAAAAAAATAGGAAGAGAAATGTAAGCTCTTTTTTTAATTCTAGAAACTAAATTGTAAAAGGCCTCAGATATCTACAAAATATGAAGGAAAATATCAGTGTAATCCAAGACTTAATCATTTAGAAAAGGTTCATATTAACCATGGAGACTTTATCTATAAAACAGACCATAAAAAAAGAAATCACAAAAGGGAAAAAACAAATAACTAGTGAATACAAGTTTCTTATTAAGCTATCATAACATGAAATCCAAAATGATCTTTGACACTGAGGCTACAGTTATTAATGAAATTGGTATCTAAGTAGAACTTAATTGTCTTTTGGTCCAGTTTTTCTTTCTGGATTGGGCACTGGCTACACAGTCTGTCATCTACAAAATAAAACAAAATAATAAGGAATCTTGAAGCCTGAAAATCTCAACTAATTTATTCATGTGCCTGTTTACTTGACACTGAGACACTGGAAATAGTGCTGGTTTTGAAATAAGAGAACCTGGATTAGAATACTGATTATGCTTGCTACTACTTCCTATGTAACCTTGAGGAAGCTCTTACAATCTCTTTTAGCCTCAGTGTCTCTTTCTGTAGAATGAAATTTGATTACATAATTTCCAATGAGCCTTCAGCTCTAACTTCATGGTATTAATGGAAACTTTGAGAAGCAAAATGAATACCTTCTCTGTCCTAAGTAGATTGAACTAAAGCACTAGAATACAAAAAAACTGCATAAATGTGAAATGATACACTATAATGTGCGTATAGGTAGCATAAAGCATATAGGGCTAGATTAAACATCAGGAAGACCTGAGTTTGAATCTTGCCTCAAATATTTATTAATTGTATGTGTAGAGAGCCAAAACTCAGGAGAAGTATACTTGAAACAAAGTGTTAACTCAGAGGAATTGATGAGACAATGGTTATCTAGTTTATATATACTTAGTACTTAACATGGTGATGTAATGGTTCTCTAAGTTCACACATAATCAGTATGCTGTAATGATGTCATTACAATAAGGTATATAAGAGCCAACAAGGACTGGAAGAGAGATATTCCATCTCCCACCATCCTAGTGGCTCTCCTGTCTTCTGCATTTCTCCACTAAGACCAAAGCCCTTCTGAAGGTCCCCCAGAAATCTAGCCCAGCCCCAGGAGAAGGAGACAGACTATAAAGGAAACAATAAAGACTTTGGACTTTATTCCTGACTATTCTTGTGGTGATTATTCTGCTGAAACCAAGGCTAGTCCCAAGACCTCCAGAAAGCTAACCAGAATATTATAGTCTGACTCAGAAAATGGAAATGAATATCACCTAGCCTCTTAAGTTTCCTTATTTATAAAAAGGGAATAATATTAGCACCAACTTCAAAAGGTTGTAGTGAGAATCAAATGAGATAACATATTATAGGTATTTCACAAAAACCTTAAAGTGCTATAAAATATCATCATCATCATCGTTGTCCTCAGTGTACAGGTACAATGTAGCATGATGGATGACACATTGAAATCACTGTGCTGTGGATGATATGACTCCTAAAATATGAAGTTTGAGAAAAACTGTTAATAGAATGACTAGAGATATGAGTTAATGAAGTAGAAAAACATACAATGTCATCCTGTGATGGGGTCATTGTTTTTTTTTTTTTAAATAAAATTTAGTATTAAAGGGGTATATTGCTCTACTAAATGATGTCAGTGTTCATAGAGAAAAGTATTTTAATTGTCTAAAGTTATATGAAAAACATAAATACCAAGAAGTAATGAGTAATGTGGTAAATGATACAAAGTGGCATAAGTTGGATTGGGAACTTAATAAAAAAGGAAATTGTGGTTAGAATTATAATAATTTTATAACCCAAATATCCCATAAGTACTAAAATAATATTTAAGGACAAATCTTTCACTGTCTGAAAGGAATTAAGACTTTTCCACCCTTTCTTAATTTTCAAGATTACAGAATTAGAAAAAATTCTTCCCTGAAGTCGGAGTTTCCAGTAAGTATGGAACAGACACTTCATTTGCTCTGACTTTGTGTGGGGAGGGTTAATTTAAAGTATGACCTTGACTTCAGAAATTTCTTCCTCATAGAAAAAAATTTTCATGGAAGCCAAGATTACCAAGTGAAAACTCTCTTTAGATTAGGGGGAAAAAAACCAATTACTTTGCAATGTTACTAATGCTGTATAGACTCTTTAATATTGCTTCCAATTGGCATACATAAAGTTATGCTACTAATCTCACAGTAAGTAGGTATCTTTCAAATCCATTAGAATATCTGCCACAAGTCACTTTGCACTTGAGTTAAACTTTGATTTGTTGTTCAAAATGTAGGAAATCTGTGTGTGTGTGTGTGTGTGTGTGTGTGTGTGTGTAAGAGACAGAGAGAAAGAGAGAGAGAGAGAGAGAATATTCATGCAAATAGATTAACATTTAATTGATCATAAGAGAAATAAAATTTTTGAATATGACAGCAGATAAATTTTCAAAGAAAAGATTTTATGATAACAGTTCATAGATTTGTATTTTAGAATATGGCTGTATTTAAAATGGTTTTGTGTTTTATTGTTACTTTTAATTGCCGTGTTTTGATGTATTTCCCCCACCTTTTGTAGTTTTCTTGGGTATTAACCAAAAATTAACTGATTGTTTGTTATGTAGAGTTAGGGACTGGATGAATACTTGTGGAATTTGTTTGGGCTAAAAATGAAAATTAGCCTTCTATTCAAATATATATGTTTGTAGTAAGGAGGGGAAAAAAGGTATTTTCCATTTAGAAAAAGAAAACTGAAGCTAAATTATTTGTGAGTCAAAAAAATAATTGTGAAATTTGCCTAGGACTATATTTGTACTACCTAAGAAAGAAGACTAATGAATTAATCTTCCTTTGCTAAGTCAGTCCCACATTCATACTCTGGAAGTCATTGTGAAGAAGAAGCCAGCCATCCCCATTGCCAACCCAGACTCAACTACAGAGCTGGTAAGCTAGCCCATGTCAAAAAGCAAGGCACATTGAAGAAGAAATGGGAGGCAATATATGAGCAAAGAATCAAACCACTGTCTATCTGGACACCACTTCTCTCCATATTCCACAATGATGGTCATTCCAGAACATGAGTCCCACAGGTCTGAAATGGAAATCATTTCCATCAGATCACTAGTTCTGTTTCTAGTCTAGCTTCAACAATTAATATCTAAGGAATCAACTATGTGAATATGGGAGCTGGGAGCTGTATATGTTACAGCCCCTGTCTCTTAAGAAAAGTAATTATCACCTAAGTTCTTGAATTTGTCAAACAGCTCAAGAAGAAATGAAGATATTATTTCATTAATGCAAATAATCTTTTAAAAAATTAATTACCATGCATTTTGCTACTGTGTTCTAAAGACTAAAAAACATTTTCCTCTGAACTGCAGCTGAAATCTCCTATGTAGGTAGTCTCCCCTTCTTAGAATGTGATCTTGTTCATAGGAAAGATTGTTGATAACCTTTTTTTTTTAAATTTGTATCCCTAGCATTGTACATATAATAAAGATTTAATAATATGTATTTGTTCATTTCATTCTCTCATTTCCAGTTCCTCCTGTACCAATATAACTATAATTATAAACATCCCATAGAAATCACCTAGTTTTTGTTTGAGGGGCAATGAAAAATGAAAGACAATTTGACTAACTTAAAGTCAGGCTTATCTATGTTCAAACCTTTGACCCTAGTCAAACCTTTGAACCTCAGAGAGCCACAGACAACTTTCTAAAACTATGTATTGCTAATAGGAATTGCAAAAGAACAAACTGTGAAGTGGAGATGAAATAAGAAATGATTAGATTACTTTTTCTACATCTAGAGTTCCTTAAACTGATGAGAGGTCCAGATATGGTTTTTTATTATGAATTACTATAATGCTACCAACAAAACAAATTTTCCATTGATGAATATTATAAAATTGAGTTATAATTAATGACAAAGGTAAAATTTATTTTAAAGGCATGTTAATATTACACAAACTAATAGGAAAATCCAAAGTTCTCAAGAATGTCATTTATATACCCTTGACTTGCCTTTCTAATTTTGGTCCCATTACACTCAAAGAAATGTGTTTAAAAGGTTTATATTTATTATCAAATATTCATTTGATATCATTATATAATCCATTGAATACTTGAAAAAAACAAAAGCAATACCAACAAAACATGAAGAAATTTTAAAAATTAATCCCACCACAAAGGCGTATGATAGTGATATGAATGTACAAAATAAAATTTTAAAAAAAGAATCCACAATATTTATAAACAAAAAGTTCAACTAGAATTATAGGAAGAGATGAAGAAAGAGATTTAAAAGATAAATATTTTAATTATTTTCAAAATTAAGTGAAAGTGCTGGAAGAAAAATGATAAAGAAATGAGAACTGTGGAAAAAAGAAATGGAAAAGGAATAAATATGTTGCCTAAGAGGTACAAAATGTTAATCAATAAAGAGACTTCTTAAAAATTAAATGGAACAAAGAGAAAACAATATTTCTCTTTGAAAGCAAGAAATATTCAAACAAAGATAAAGACAGAAAAACAGAAGGAAAGAAAATATAAATTATATCACTTTTTTTTTCCCTGAAGCAATTGTGGTTAAGTGACTTGCCCAGGGTCACACAGCCAGGACACATTAAGTGTCTGATGTCAAATATGAACTCAGGTCCTCCTGACTTTAGAGCTGGTGTTCTATCTACTACACCAACTAGCTGCTTCCCATTACACCAACCAGCTGCCCCAAGTACATCACTTTCTAAAAGAAAGGCTTAATTGGCAAACAAATCAAGGAAAGATATTATAAGAATTATTGGATTACCAGAAAGTCATGATTCAAAAATAACTTCTCCATTATATTTCAAGAACTCATTAAAAAAAAAAAACTGGTTAGAATTCTGAGAAGCAGAGAACATAGACAGAATAGAAAGAATCTACTTCCTGAATAAACAACACTCCCCTCCCAACAACAACATAAGTTTCACAGGTACATTATAGTGAAAATCCAAAGCTTTCAGATGAAAAAAAAAATGTTCAAAGCAATTGGAATGAAAAAAAAATTACAGTACTCAGCAACCATACTCTGGATCACAAAAATTTAGAGCAAACTTCTATTATAAAGCTTAGAATATAAGATTTCAGAAGACAAAAGCTATAGGCATTTTTATATATGCAGAAATACATATACAAATCTATCTCTCTATATATACAATATGCATATACATAAATGCACATGTACATGTATGTGTATATATACACACATACATACATGCATGTGTGTATAAGCATTTTAAGGATAGTTTAACCAGGAAAGCTGAGTACAATCTTAAAGAAGAAAAATAATCATACAAATGAGTAGGCCAAAGAACAAATTATTTTTAAAAATGAATAATTTCTTAAATATAATATATATATATAATATTGCATATTATATATCATCATATGATAATTAATAATAATACATAATAATATTATAATAAATAATTTCTTTAAAGATAATGACAGTAATTAGACAGCATATCAAAATTATTTAGGGATGCTATCATAGTAGTGCTTATGAGAAGTTTATATCTCTAAATTCTTTTATAAATAAAAGAATTAAAGAATAAAATAACCAACTGGGTATAAAATTAAAACATTAGAAAATCAATAAATTAAAAATGTCTAATTGAACACTAAAATAAGTAATTCTAAAAATTAAATGAGATATTTTAAAAGTTGGAAGCAAAAAAAGAATTAAAAATAAAACTAGAAGTTTTTAGTTTTTGAAAATTAAATTAATAATCTACTAGCTAATTTGATCTGATGTAGATATGAAAGAGGAAAACCAAATAACCAGTGTCAAATATGAAAAGAAATATAAATTCCCATAAAATGTGGAAATAAAGGATATTGCATGCCATTATAATTAACGAAGAACATTTACAAGAACATAAAATTTCCAGACAAACAGAAAAAGGAATAGAGAACTTAAATAAGCCAATCTCAAGAGGGTTGTGGGGAGAGGAATGAAGCCATAAATGGGCTCTCAGAGGAAAAAAATATATATAAAAGATCAAGATTACATGGTTTTATAAGCAAATTTTGTTAAATATTTAAAGAAATAATTTTAATATCCTAAAATTTTTAAAGAAATGGGCAAAGAAAGCACATTCTTTTTATAAAATAAATATGGTCTTAATATATAAATGAGGGAAAGTCAAAACAATGAAAGGAAACAGGGTCCTCAAACTTTTTAAATAGGGGGCCAGTTCACTGTCCCTCAGATTGTTGGAAGACTGGACTATAGTAAAAACAAAAACTATAACAAATTCCTATGCATGCTGCATATGTCTTATTTTGAAGTGAAGTAACAAAATGGGAACAAATAAATATTTAAAATGAAGTAAAGTTAAATCAACAAATTTACCAATATTTCAATGGGAAGTGCTTTTGGCTAATGGTCAATGTCTGGTTCCATATTTGTCACTTCTAGTTGTCACAAGTGATGCACGTGTGCATGCATTAGTCTTGATCTGGTTGGAGACTTCAAATGTTTCATTCTAGAAAAAGTCTGTTCATAGACATAAGTGCTGCCAAAGATGGTTGCCATTTTGAGGGCATGGTTCCTGAGATGAGGATATGTCTCAGAGGGGAGAGATGCATAGAAATTATGAAGGCTGCTTGACTTGAATGCATCTTTCAGAGAGTCACAATTCTGCAGTTCAGCCAGTTCCATTTGGTAAATTGTATCTACTTTTCAATGTCAATAGAAAATGGGTTGTGGAAAAGCTGTATGTCCTGTTCATGGAGATGAAACTCTTTACATCTAAATTAGAACTCCTTTTGCAATTTTTCCAGTGAATCCACACATGTTTTTTTGGGAATGCAATCAGAGGTTTTTCCACAAACAGATTTTGAGTTGTGGGGAGATGGCAGAAGTTTTCCTCCTTCACTTGTTTGATGAGGAGACCTAATTTTACTTCAAATGCTTTGGCATGTGATTGCATATCACAGATGAGCTTCCCCTTTCCGTGAAGCTGCATATTGAAATTGTTGAGTAGCTCTGTTACATCTGTCAGAAAGGCAAGGTGCCATGTCCACTCTGCACCCATTGAGCTCTGGTTCTTCTTTTGTTTTTTGAAAGCAGAAAAGTTGTAATCTGTGGAAGTAAGTCATAGAAACATTTCAAAACTCTCCCTCGACTCAGTCAATGGATTTCTGTGTGATATAGAACATCTTCATACTCAACATTTAGCTCAGACAGAAATTGCTGAAATTGTTCTGTGATTTAGTGCATTAGATCTAGTGAAGTTAACACAAGATATCACAATTTTCATAAGAGTCCCACTTCAGTGATTTTCCACACAGTGCTTGTTGGTGGATGAGGCAGCATATAGCTATTGGATGAGAATGGTTATGTTTGTCCATGTCTTGGTTAATGCGAGCAATTACTCCTTTCTTAGACCCTACCATGCTAGGAGCACCATCAGTTGTCACGCTGACTAGTTTAGCCCAGTCCAGCTCCAAACCATTCATAGTTTGGCAAACCTTTTCATAGATATCCTCTCCTGTAGTTGTTCCTTTGATGCTTTGCAGTGCAGCAAGCTCTTCTATGACGTCAAAATAATCATTCTTCCCACGAATAAAAATTAGAAGTTGTGCAGAATCACGAACATCATTGCTTTCGTTGAGTGCCAAGATAAAATATGAAAATTTTTTATGGAGTTTTGCAAATGCTGATGCAGATTGTCTCCCATTTCTTTAATCCTCCGTGTAATTGTAGGTCCTGAAAGACTCACTGTACTAAATAAATCGGCCTCCTCTGGACACATCTCTTTGGCAACAGAAAGAAGGCATTCTTTAACAAATTCTCCCTCCACGAATGGTCTGCCAGTGTGTCCTATTAGCTTGGCGACTTGAAAACTTGCTCGCAATGACGAAATGTTTAGCTACTTCTGCTTCACAAAAGTATTTTGCTGAGTTGTCAATATATTTTTCAGTTTTAATATTTTATCTTTTCTCATTTCTCCAACCAAACAATCATATTTATCTTTATGTTGAGTTTCATAGTGTTGATGCAAATTATATTCTTTGAACACAGAAGATAGTATCTGGCATATCAGACATACAGCTCTTTCCTTGTACTGCATGAAAAAGTAATCATAAGCCCACTGTTCTTTGAATATCCTACTCCGAGTCAATTTTTTTTCTTGACATCATTATTTCCTAGCGATTCCAGATTGCTATTAGTAAAATACATACATACATATATATATATATATACACATATGTATATATATATAGTCATACAAAAACAATATACCAGCAATAACTTTGCCCACACAGAGACATACAGACTGCAATGCCCAACTTCCTCCAAGCTGCCTCTGTGCTGTGATGCCTCCATTTCCTGAACTCTCTCTCCCACTCTTCATGCTCCCGCTTCCGACCTTCACTGCTGCAGTGAATTCCCCCTGCAGCGGCCGTGACATGTGCAGCATGCACTGTACATCCCCTGGCCTATTTGTTGTGGTGGCTGCTGTTACTGTACAAGACAACAGGCCGCCAGTTCCCTGTGCTCTGCATCTCTCTTCCTTCCCCACACCACACACCCTGGCCTGGGAACTCCCCTCCCCTCAGTATCACCTCACACTCTGTCTCCGCCAACTCAGCCCAGTGCCAGAAATGTGCGTTGCTAACACAAGTTTAGGTCGAATATCACTTCTGGTCTGATTTTGCCATAACCCAGCAGGCCTCATAAACATCCTCAGCGGGAGCATCTGGCCACAGGCCATAGGTTTGAGGACCCCTGATATAGACCAATATCCTTGATAAATATTAATATCAAAGTTTTTGATGAAATGTTAGCAAGGAGATGCATATCAACATATTATAAAGATTATAAAGCATGACAAGTTTTGAGTATATACTAGGCATGTAGTGTTGCATCACTGTTAGAAAAGCTATAAACATAATTGGACATTTATAATAAGAATAGTAGTAACAAAATGAAGGTGTTGAATAAGATTTTGAAAAAAATATATATCATCCATTCATGCTTTAAAAAAAAAAACACTGAAAATAAAAGCTATCAAAATCTCTTTTTTTCAGATAAGTAGTATATGTCATATGCCAAAAATCAGTATTATCTTTATTGTACATAAAGTAAAGCTCTTTCTAATATGATCAAAGTAAAGCAATGGTATCCGTTATTACCATTACTATTATGCTAAAAATACTATTGTTATAAAACATGAAAAAGAAAGAAGAAAAATAAATGTAGGCAAAGAGGATACAAAATTATCACTATTTTCTGATGATATGATGGTTTGCTTAGAAAACTGACAGTCAAGTAAAAAAATAATTTAAATAAGCAATAACTTAACCAATAATTTTTGTTTCAAGGTAACAAATATTCCTACTGAAATCATCAGCAATCAAACCTGGCAGTAAGACACAAAAAGGGAAATTGCATTTTAAATAATTGCAAAATATATAAAATGCCTGGGAATTAAACTGCCAAAAGGAATAATATAAATACAATTATACAAATTACTTATACATATAAACACTGATCTGAATAGTTTGTACACAATGACAAGAATGTGTGATGATAAACTAGGAAAGACTTGGTTCTTCTCAGTGTTTCAGTGATCCAAAGCAATCCCAAAAGACTTTGAAGAGAAAATGCTATCTTCACCCAGATAAAAATAAAAAGTTTGAATATAAATCAATGTGTGCTATGTTCACTTCTTTTTTGTTTTTTTAATCTCTCCTACTATTTTTCCCTTTTGATTTGATTTTTCTCTCTAACATGATTCATAAAGCAATATGTATTGAAAATAAATAAATTTCCTAGGGGAAAAAAAGATAATTCTTCTCAAGATAAATTGCATCATTGACACCATTCAACCAATCCTAGAGCTATTTAAATGTATTATACTGAACAATGAACATGCCCATAAGCATTTATAAATTATCTACTATATGTAAGTCACTGTATTTAGCCATGAAGATTCCTAAAAACTTATTATAACTGGTTGTTTAATGAATCTTTCTGATTCTATGACTGAAAAGTTTCGGAAAACTTTTTTGTTCATCATTCCTCCAACTCCACAAATTGTAGATTATGTAAGTATTAGACACATTAAAAAACTATGTAGAAATATTAAGGCCAAAACTTTGCAACAATTTAAAAAATTAATTTCACATACAATTTTGAACCCATAATGCCATTACTGAATATAAAAATGAGATTAAAAATTATATGGGACATTAATGATCATGTTTCAAGAGCTAAAGTGATAATCATCAGGGATTACCAATAATGATCTTCCCATAGTAAAATATTACAGTCAATTGTGGAATTGGGGTTTCTTCTGAATTATGACATAAATTATTCACTGCTGAAGAAAGACTAAATTGGTAATGAATTCATAACACATTCCTAATAAATACTTTCAGAATACAAAGGAATATATAAACAGATATGTTTATTATGTGAGTTAAATGAAAAAAATAAGAAAAAAGCCATGAAAACCAGTCCCCAAATCTTATCATATTTACAATGGCTTGTTGTTTTTTTCCTGATGGATGGCAAAAAATAATTTCTGGAAAAATGTCAGTTGAATCAATTGAAGACTTTTATTTATGTTAGCAATGCCATCAAAATACAATAGAAAAGATGCACAATGAACATGGTTCCTAGTATAAAGGAAGAATTTAATAAATATTTGTTACATGATTGTTGCCTACATACAAGTACCAACAATTTTGTTACCTCAGATATGCTTAGAACTTTTTGTTTATATTTATCCTTAGCTCTATGGTACCTTACCTGTATATTTTCTATATTCAATGTAGGCCTACTATTCCTTGGGAACAGGGCCAATGTCATTTTTTAATTATTATTATATTTCCAGAGCCTAGCCTTGTATTGTACATTTAGTAAATAGTATTTGTTAAAGTGAGTAGAATTGAATTAAACAATAATATATGCTTGAGGGATGAATGACATTTTTTAAAAAGTTCAAGCACACACATAATAAGACTCAGAAAGAAGTAGGTGTGGTTATTACAAATAAAGAAAGATGTATCTATAGGCCATTAATGGTATCATCAAGATATTAAAAGAGTGAAATGCAAGTTTCTACCTAATTGGGTAGATAGAGTCACAAAAATTTATGGAAAAACAGGGATGAAACTAGAATCCTACAAGTAGTTGTCAAAAACCTGTTCTGGTAAAAATATTCACATTGCTGAAATCATAAGTCAATCTATTTATCTAAGTATAGAACTCCTCCGATCCATTTGCTGTAAAATCCAAGCAGGGTTTAAAAAAAAAAAAAGCTGACCTTGGAATTAGGAAGACCTGAATTCAGGCTCATACTGATTGTGTGACACTGGAGTGGCCATTTAGTCTTCATGTGCCAAAGCAATTTTCAAACTCTATAAATTATATTAGCTGCCACACTGGGAAATAGAATTCCACATTGGAATCTGAAGACTTCTCCATGCTAATAAAATCATGCAATATGATCAAAAAGAAAAAGTGTGAGGCAGAAGAGAGAGATTCCATCATATAATCTTTTAGGAAGTGCAAGAAGTTTGTGCACAGTCATTTCCATAACTATAACACAAAGCAGAATAATACCCATGTCCCTTTCTACAGCTACCTGTGGTGTCATCCTAAGTAGCAAGTCAAGGCACAATAAAATTTTACTTCCAAAATCTTATGTTCCTGGAATTGTGGAGTGTGATTTGATGCAACCTGACTCCACAGAAAGACCAATGGGCTGAGAAATAGGGAAGCTAGGCAGCAGTCACTTTAGCGCTTTGAACATCATTTTTTTTTTTCAGTACATCATATTGCTTTATCCTTTATTCCTCCTATTCAATGGAAGTTATTCTGTTTTACATGTCTCTATCATCAATAAGCAAAAGAGAGGAAATGATGGGAGAGACTTGAGATATGGGGAAACAATAAGCAGTTGGGAAGAATACTTTCCTTGTTGAAATCTCTTTTTTAAATTGCAGTAATTTTGTTTTTAACACACATTACTTTATGAATCATATGGGGAGACATTTTTTTTTCCATCAATAAAATTGATGAATGGACAGAGTTATTTAAACCAAATGACTTCTAAAGCCCCTTCCAGTTCTAATTTCTGAGAGAGGAAATAAAATGTATAGCATGTGGCACAGTGCTTAAAATTGATGTTACCTGGAAGGGATTTCAAACATAAAGGAGCAGAGATTAGTTAAAGTTGATGAGTCCTTTAGTATCAGTTGCTATCTAAAAGATAATCTGACTCTGAGCCCTGAAGGAAAGGAAGAACAGGGCAGTTACAGATGAGTTCAGTAGGACCCTGTTTAGCCTGAGGATAGCATGAGCAGAAACATCTACAACTTTGTCTAATTTAGTATTTCATCTTGGGTCAAATGTGAAACAAATTAACACTGTAAAAGAATGCAAAACATTTAAAATGCCAGTTATTAAAGCATTATGGTATCTGGCTAATTTTATGTTCATTTCCATTGACAATGAAGGAGACAAGGACAGGGAGAGAAAGGCAAATATGGGAAAATACACAGGAAGGTGAAAGAGACAGAGACAGACACACAGAAACAGAGAGGTTGACACAGAGACACACACACACACACTGAGAATGAGAGAGAGACAGAGAGAGAGAGACAGAGAGAGAGAAAGAGAGAGATGCTAGATTTAGATCGTGAAAATTTCACCTGTAGATAGTGATATGACTAAGTCATTCAGAATTTCATTCTTTCTGATTAACACTATTACGCATTGTTACTTTCTTTCTCTTGTTATAGATAGTTTATGTATTATCAGGAGCCTCGGAATTAACTGGCTATTAAGTTTGCTTTTACAAAATGTTACAACATATGTTTCTTTTATCATGTTAAGGCTATTGTGCTTATTTAATTTTCCAAACTATGACATTTCCAACAAAGAAATCAATTGAGATTTATCTGCAATTATTTAATATTATATGTGTTTTCAAAGTTGGCCTGAAAAGATAATTCACTACTCATAGAGGAAAATTTACACTGCAGCTGCTGTTACATCTGGGTATTTACTATACTGTGGCTGTTGTTTCTTAACAATTGAGAAACTGTATAGGGAACAGTATAAAATCAATGGTGGAAAATGATGTAATTCAGTCAAAGGTTTATGCTAATGTCAAACCTCAAGAGGGCTGCTTGCCCTTTCCAAAATAAGAGATCTTTATAGACCAACTGGGAGACATTAATCAGGAGTGACACACACAAATCACATATACACTAAACTTAGTTATATTCTTTTCATCCACACTTCACTGGAACAATTTATTATACTTTTGCAATTGGAATTCCTTACATCAAAAAGTAGCTGCTTTCAAATTGTGTTTTAATGCATATTGCTCAAACACTTATTAAACACATGAGATTCTTTGATGAGCCGGATGCCATATCTATTCCCCACATCAGCCAAAGATCTGCATGTGTTTCATAGGCCACCATGGACTCTGGTTTTTAATCATTCCCTTGGGAATTTTAATCTGATTGGTTATGGTTCTTGGAATTAACACAGATTTACACCCACTTGTTATGTAATGATGGTGCTACAGAGAATTCTCTTTTAAGAAAGTATGGGCTATGAGACCACAAGCAAAAAGAAGATATATGGATGATAATCCACATATGTATGTGTGCAAATATGCATAGACAGATAGATGACAGGGACAGAAAGATAGATAAATAGATGATTGACAGATGAATGAATATAATATACATATATAGTTTCCTAAAAGTTAAAGCTTAAAACTTGACTGAGAATTTTGGAATACCCTGTATATTATCAAAAAGCAACAGGGGAAAAAAAAAACTTATGGAGTCTATTTAATGCCAACTAAACTAGTTATATCTCAGGGTCATTAAGTTTTGTTTGATGATAACTAAATGATGACAGCAGTGTAAAGAAAAAGAAACCACTAAAAACAATTATGTAGGAATCTGAGACTTAACAATAGTATATGTTGATTATAGGATATGCTACCCTCCTTCTATGATGGCATTAGTAATTAATATTGATGTGAAAATTAGTTTGTTCACATTTTAATGTGGTTACATTTTCTCCAAAAATAGTATAAATAGTATAAAAACCAGGTTTTTGTTTTGTTTGTTTTCCTAATGGACTATCTTTTATGATTTCTATCTTGCTTCCATATGCCCTCTTCACACTATCCCTCCCTCATATCTCATAGACACAAAGAAAAACATATATACATACACTTATACACTTCCATGTCAGTGTATAGTATTGGTGTGAATTTTGCAGATGTCTCCATTTCTGTTAACAATTAGATATTCATTGTAGTATCATTAGAACTTTTTATGAGCATTAAATCTCTCTACTATCCTAGGTATTTCACAGAATCACAGAATTTAAGATTTGAAAGGGAAACCAGAGGCTATCCAGTCCAGCAACTACATGACCAAGAATTTCCTCTATAGCATCCATAGCTTCTGCTTGAATGCTAACAGGGAGAGGAAGCAAAATATTCTTGGAGGCAGCCCATTCTATTTTTGAACAGCTAATATAAAGTTCGTGTTGTTTTTTCCCCCCCAATTTTGGTCATCCTCACTATTATTTCTTGCCACTGTACCTACTTGAACACTGTCAGCCAAGTAGAACAAATCCCATTTTCCATATCTCAGCCCTAAGATACTTCAGAACTTGCTATTACGTTTCTCTGAGACTTCCCTTATTCCAAGCTAAATATTAATCAAGCAATCTATCCACTAGTCTTCATTTTATAGATTCTCCAGCCCTCTTCCTATCCTGGTCATCCTTTTCTGTACATTGTCTAGCAAATTGGGGTCCTTCCTTAAACACAGGATGTAGTCTTTCTACTACAAATATCTTTTAATTAGAATTAGGACAACAAGGATATTACTTGACCTTTTTAGAAGTTGTAACTAAAGATTAGTGTGTGTGTGTGTGTGTGTGTGTGTGTGTGCGTGTAGGCGTGTGTGTGTTTTAATGGGAATGGACAACTCTAAAAACTCTAAAAAAATAGCTTTTTTTATTTTTTAAATATATGAAAAGATAGTTTTCAACATTCACCTTTGCAAAACCTTGTGTTCCAAATTTTTCTCCCTCCCTTCTCTCTATGCCCTTTCCTAGGTAGCAAGTAGTATAATATATGTTAAACATGTGCATATTTTCACATTTATCACATTGCACAAGAAAAGTCAGATTAAAAAAAGAGAAAGAAAATAAAAATCAAGCCAAAAACAACACCAAAAATGGTGAAAATACCCCTTAGTACTCTTTCTGAATGCAAATGGCTCTCTCCCTCACAAATAAATTGAAATTGGCCTGAATCATCTCATTGTTGAAAAGAGCCAAATCTGGACCCACACTTAACACCATACACCAAGATAAGATTAAAATGGGTCCATGATTTAGGCATAAAGAATGAGATTATAAATAAATTAAAGGAACATAGGATAGTTTACCTCTCAGACTTGTGGAGGAGGAAGCAATTTTTGACCAAAGATGAAGTAGAGATCATTATTGATCGCAAAATAGAAAATTTTGATTATATCAAATTAAAAAGTCTTTGTACAAACAAAACTAAAGCAAATAAGATTAGAAGGGAAGCAACAAGCTGGGAAAACATTTTCACAGTTAAAGGTTCTGATGAAGGTCTCATTTCCAAAATATATAGAGAATTGACTCTAATTTATAAGAAATCAAGCCATTCTCCAATTGATACATGGTCAAAGGAAATGAACAGACAATTTTCAGATGATGAAATTGAAACTATTTCCACTCATATGAAAGAGTGTTCCAAATCACTATTGACCAGAGAAATGCAAATTAAGACAACTCTGAGATACCACTATAAATCTGTCAGATTGGCTAAGATGATAGGAAAAAAATAATGATGAATGTTGGAAGGGATGTGGGAAAACCGGGACACTGATGCATTGTTGGTGGAGTTCTGAACGAATCCAACCATTCTGGAGAGCAATCTGGAATTATGCCCAAAAAATTATCAAAATGTGCATATCCTTTGATCCAACAGTGTTACTACTGGGCTTATATCCCAAAGAAATACTAAAGAAGGGAAAGGGACCTGTATGTGCCAAAATGTTTGTGGCAGCCCTGTTTGTAGTGGCTAGAAACTGGAAAATGAATGGATGCCATCAATTGGAGAATGGTTGGGTAAATTGTGGTATAGAATGTTATGGAATATTATTGTTCTGTAAGAAATGACCAGCAGGAGGAATACAGAGAGGCTTGGAGAGACTTACATGAACTGATGTTACATGAAATGAGCAGAACCAGGAGATCATTATATACTTCAATGATACTGTATGATGATGTATTCTGATGGAAGTGGATTTCTTTGACAAAGAGAAGATCTAACTCAGTTCCAATTGATCAATAATGGACAGAAGCAGCTACACCCAAAGAAAGAACACTGGGAAATGAATGTAAACTGTTTGTATTTTTATTTTTCTTCCCTGATTATTTTTTTACCTTCAGAATCCAATTCTTCCTGTGCAACAAGAGAACTGTTTGGTTCTGCCACATATATTGTATCTAGGATATACTGTAACCTATTTAACATGTAGAGGACTGCTTGCCATCTGGGGGAGGAGGTGGAGGGAGGGAGGGAAAAAATAGGAACAGAAGTGAGTGCAAGGGATAATGCTGTAAAAAATTACCCAGGCATGGATTCTGTCAATAAAAAGTTATAATTAAAAAAAAAAAAAGAAAAGAAAAGCAAAATGCCAAATCCATCAGAGTTGATCGTTATGTAATCTTGTTGTTGCTATGTACAATATTTTCTTACTTCTACTCATTTCACTTAATATCAGTTCATGTAAATCTCTTCAGGCTTCTCTGAAATTATCTAGTTGATTGTTTCTAATAGAACAATAATATTCCATCTGCATTCATATCCCATAACTTATTCAGCCATTCTTCAACTGATGGGCATCCACTAGGGTTCCAGTTCCTTGCCACTACAAAAAGGGCTACTATAAGCATTTTTGCACATGCAGGTCCTTTTCCCTTTTTAATGATCTCTTTACAAAACAGACCCAGTAGAGACAGACATTGCTGGATCAAAAAGCATGTACAATGTGATAGACCTTTAGGCACCGTACCAAATTGCTCTCCAGAATGGTTGAATCAGTTCACAACTTCACCAACGATATATTTGTGTTAGAAACTGATGGAAATTACTTTCACTAATGCATCTTGCCCAAACTGTATTATTGAGTAAGTGACTTCACCTTTGTTCATATAGTTAGTCAATCAGAGGCAGGACTTGAGTCCAGGCCTTTTTGATCCCAAGTCCAGGCCTCTCTACCTATTAAGCCCCAGTAAAGGACATCATTTTTTGCTTTTTTAAAATCATTCAAATGATTACCTCTGCCAAAAAAAATCAAGGGAAATTAACAGGCCAGTTAGTCTTTGTACAGAAGCAAGAAGGCATCATGGCTTTTATGTTTCCTTTTACACCAGTGAGTACTTCATATTTTTCAATAGCTCCTTTGCATGGCAGAGTTGTATTCAATAGGTCCTTTACAAATGTTGATATTGTTGAGGTCTAGCTTTGGAGTACCTAAATGAAATTAGGGTTAAGGTCTAGTGGCAGGTTTGAGGTACAGACTTGGCGCAAAGGGGTCTAGTAGCGGCACGAGTTCCCAATAAAAGCATTTATTGGCCCAGAGAGCTAGATTGATAAAAGAGGTTTATTATTAGATAAGCAAAGTTAAAGTATAGGCGAAGGTAGAGATAAGGAGGGCACTGGACAGAGGGTCCAGTGGACAGAGGGTCCTCACATGGTAGCCAAGTTTGGAATCTCTGTAAAGAGGGGTTCCCAGCGTGGCCTTTTTATAATAGGAGACTTAGCTCGAGGGGCTTTCAGGTGTAGCCCCAAAGTTGGCTCATATCCCGGTGGGGCTGGGAACAGGTCAGATCTTCTATTGGAATTCAAAGGGACCAGGATTTGTGAGTTAAAGGGCAATTTACATTATTAATTAGGAGAGGGTGGGAATCTAGAAAGCAAGCTTTCCCGCATCAATATGATAAACAAATGGAAAAGAAAGTTAAAAGCTCCATGGTCAATCCTCTGTGTGTGGGAAAGGCTTTTGGCCATTGCTGCAATTGCATAGTGCATAGAAGAGTACCATTATTTCCGTTTTTGTACTTTCCTGAGTTGATTGCTATTCTCTGATTCTCTTTTGTCCATTTGACTGACAGGTGCTTATATCTATGATAAGCCTTGAGCTTTTTTCACCTCCATGAATAAATACTGAGATTTTTTCATGCATGTTTCTTCAAGAGAATTATTGCTCCAAATGGCCATTTCCTTTCTTTGCTCTGGTCCCTGATGAACCCTCACCTTGTGCTCAGTGGATTGGACTATTTTATATTGTTTTTATAATGTTTTCATCATTTGTTATATATGACTCCTCAGGGCCTTGAGAATGTTAGGATACCATTAAAAAAAGCTCTTCTTGGAATCGAGGGTTTAAGCTATTAGATTTAAATCTACATATAATGGGGTACAGAGCCACACCCAATGCAGAGGTGGAAGGGTAAAGGGACCAGTCATTTTGGCACTCTCCTACACACCAGAACAGAGCACAAGATGAAAAGCATCACTTTGCCTACAACGTGGTGCAGGGACTAAAACAAGAAGGGTTCACAGGGCAAGGTAGTGAGGACATCTGGGAAACATTAACTCAAATCAAGGGCAAGTTTAGCATGAAAAGGAAACAGGAAACAGAGGGTGAGCCCTCTCCCTGACCAGGCTATAATCACTATCTGGAGAGAGAAGGCTTTCTTTCTTTTTTTTTTTTTTTTTTTTTTTCAGCATTGGCAGTAGAAATTTACTCTGATTTCCCTTGGTCTACATGCCAGGAATCAGAGATTTCTGCCATTAAAATATGAACTCTCTTCCTCAGAAATGACAACCACATTTAACCAGCTGGCACTTTGCATGGATGAGGTCTAGCCTTATACTAGGAAAAAGAGGATCATGAAATCTCCAAGCTAGTTGAGTTCTTCAAGGAATCTAATCTCTCATGATTTAAAGTCCTTCTCATAAAGGGATTTTACCAACCTTATCCCATCCCTCTCCCTATCTCCCAATAGATCAACCCTAACTATGCTTTCCCCATCTTTGAGAGCTCCAGGAATGAAAACACAGGTCAAAAACTTGTTTAACTTTTAGTCTTAGAGAACATCCTAAAGAAGTGAGATGTTAATAGACTTGTCCAAGGAGAAATAGCAACTAAATGTTAGAAAAAGACCTATATACTAGGTCTTTTAACTTTACAGTCAGATTTCTATCTTCTCTGCCATACAGTGTACTTGAAAGTACTGTAAATGTCAATTATTGCTGTTCTAATTTTTTTAATAAAAGAAAAAACTTGGACAAACAAATGAGTCATGTAATTATTTAATCTGAATTCAGGAGAACAGAAAAGATTTTCTTCCCTCAAAAATCAAACCAAATCAAACAAAATCCTTGGTTACCTAAAAGGGTGTGGCTCCACTACAAGTGGAAGTATATAGAAAGAGTATATAGTATATAGAAAAAGAAAATTGGTTTGAGGAAATTTTTTTAACTTTGCAATTTTTTTTTTGCATTCCAGACACACATTTTATGAAAATAAAGAAAAAAGAAGTCCTCTCCATAACCTAGTTCTAGGAGCTTCAAGCTAAAGAATAATGGAGTCAATTGTATTTTGGATTGGTAAATGAAAACATTGGTTTTGCCTCTACCATTGAAATGCTGTGTTTCTTTAAACAATTCAATTAATCTTGTCCTGTTTCCTCATTTAGAAATGAGATGTTCTAGCCTTGGATGTAAAAAAAAAATCTGTCCAGCTCCAAAATTCTCATTAATATGATCTAATTTATAAGCTCATTTCTAAGAACCAATTAACAGCTAAGTTTTCTCTAGAAATAGAGTGGTAGGTAGTCTTTGGTTCTTTGATATACCACAATGAAATTTCTGTTTTCATTATCCTAAAGATGAAAGGAACCTTCACACACAAAAAATTTAAATAATATGAGATGTGGGAATACTTAGACTGGGAAGAAGTAAATTTGGCATTTTTTTTTTTTTTTTACAGGTTGTAAGGGAGGGATAGAGACTATGATCAGTATAAAGAATTACTGGTGAGAAAATTCTCTTTCAGTATGTATTAAAGAAAGGCCTTGAACTCAAATTTTCTTGATTTCAAAGCCAGCTCTCTAGTCATTTCAACATGTTTTTGCCAAGTACAAATTGGAATTTCTACAATTTCCTCATTAAAACGAATAATATTCTTTCTTTTGATAGAACTTTGTATACATACATATACATACATATATACCATCAAACATGTGATACATAAATGCATGATAAATATCACATCTTAAACATATCCTTTTCTAAAGGAGATCTGAGGGCATATACTGCATATACTGCAAACTTGCCAATAAATTGACTATAATTTTAAAGTTTGTACAAGTTTAGGGGAGTTATAGTCTATTAGAATATTTAGTCTATATTCTTTATAAGTTTCTGAATTGGGATTTGATCCCAAAATGCTTCTGGTCTTTTAAAAACTTTAAAAAAAATAAAAATTTTGATTTGGAAGGAACCCAGAATTATCATCAAATTGGGCCTTCTTCCTTTTACTGATTAAGAAACTGAGGCTCAGTTAAAGTGACAAGATATTGTGACACAAGAGTTTGAGATATTGATGGGGCATGAAGTTGGAAATGTTAAAATGAGATGGGCAGTAGATGGTATGTGGACTAATTTTAAATATTTAGAATTACATATGTATATGTATTTATGTATGTATGAGTATAAGCCCCATATTAAATATATATATATACATATGTACATGTATGTGTGTCTACACATGCTATACTTAATACTTTACCTCTAGAAATTCTGTAATACTTCCCTCTGATTATTGTCTCTTGTATTTGCTTATCTTCTTTTGTCTCAACTTTAAAATTATTTTTTGTACTCACTATGCTCTCCTATTCTTCCATTCTTCGTTATCCTTTAAGACCATCAAATTGTTTCTTCCCTCCCTTTTCTCCTTTCACAGATTTCATACTCTTTAACCTGTTCAGCATAATATTGTCTTCTATCCTTGTATTTCTTATCCTCTTATCTTTCTGCCATTCATGACTTGCTAATCCTCAATTTTGAGAACAATTATTAATCTACATTATATATATTTTCTGAATTTTATCTATTGTATGCTTCCCAATTTCATCCTTAAATACTCTCAATAAAGTCATGGACTACTAATCCTCAAACCTAAGACATCCTTATTCTTCCTTCACCATTTATACTCCTGAGCTAAATGAGGAACCTTAAATGAACCTTCAGTATTCCATGCTGTAAGTATTATATTTCTCTTTTATTGTAGTTCTATAACACTGCTCCAAGTGGCTATTCCAAAACTTCTATTTCTTTAAGTTCCTATCTCCATGATACTCCTATTCTTTCAGATGACCCATGTCCTACTCCTAAAAAAAACTTCCTCCTCTTTCCTCATTCTCAAGAAATTACATAGATTGTTCTTCTTGCCATGATTAGTCTCCATTTGTGCCCTTGACCCTCACTCCTTCCATGTCATCTGGAAGCTTGCTCATAAGAATCCCTTCTCTTTAATTTTGAATCTTATCCTAGGTCTTCCAAATCCTTAAGGAACTATCCCCCTGATCCTGTTATCCTTCCAAATTAGTGCTTTCTATCAATTCATTTTTGCATTGTTAGAGGCCTAAAACATACTTTATGCTCAATATCTCTAGTTTTTTAGAAACTAATCACTTTCTAATACTGTCATATGATTTTTGGTCTCTCTTCCAATCTATTTTAAAACTGTATCTTAATTCTAAAATCCAAACACTATATTATAATCCTCATCTTCCTTCATTTTTCTATATATTTTCAAATTGTTAAAAATCCCTATTATCTACTATCTACCCTTGGTTTATGGAACACTGATTTTTCTATTTTGGTTAATTCTACTTGAGAGAAAATTTTTCCTGACATCAAATCTAAATTTGCTTCTTTTTTTACTTGCATCCATTGTTCCTGGTTTTCCCCTCTGAGTCCAAATTGAATAAATGTATTCCATTTTCCACACTACTGCTCTTTAATTATTGAACCCAACTAGCATATCATTCTTTAATCTTCTCTTTTCCAAGCTTAGCACTACTAATTCTTTCCATCTATTCCATATGATATGGACTTATTGCTGTGAATATTCTCTAGCCTATCAATGTCCTGCCTAAACTGTTAAAATCAGAATAGAACAAAATATTCTAGATGTGGTCTGACCAGAGAATCTTTGACTCTCTTAATATAACAAATCCTGGAGGATATGATTCTCTTAAGAGAGCCTCAAATCACATTAGATTTTTGGGCTGCCAAATTTTTGACTCATATGGAAATTGAGATTCCTTAAAATTTCCATATCTTTTAGGCCAAACTGCTGTTTAATCATCTGTCACTTATAATTGTAATGGTGAGTTTTCAAACTTGAAAATAAAAGTTTTCATTTATAATTATTGAATTACAGTTTATTGAATAGTTTGATATTCTAACTTAAGACCTTTTGTGATCCTAATTCTTTTTTTTTATGTCTTTTTTTGTCTCAGCTTCATATCCTCTGAAAATATAAGCTGACATATATAATATATATTCAAGTAAGTGATAAAAATATTAATTATCATGGTGTTAGCTAAGTAAAGATATATATGAGTTATTATATTATAGATCTTCTGCTAAGTTAATATTAAATCATAAATGACTACTTTTTGAATTAAACTAAACAAGTGATTGCAAATCCAAATTGCATTATGATTTCATCCATATTTCTATATATTTTCCAAAATAATGGTATGAGATACATTATCAATGCTATGCTTAAGTTCCAGGCAAACTGTATCTATATATTTTCATTTACGTGATTTTCCCAACTGCTTATGTCCTCCCTCATAAATTATCTTGTATTTAACTATTCTATGTATGTATTTAAATATATATGCATGTATTAGTTTCATGTTTGTGCTATATACATATATGTATGTGTGTGTTTATATGTCACAATATATAAATTCTTTATGAAGGTGGATTGTTTAATTCTTTGTGCTTGTATTTTCAATTAATAAAAGTGTCTGGTACATATTAGATGCTTAATAAATATTATTGATTAGTTGTTTAATATAGCATTCCCCTAATCTGATAATTTAATAATCATGTCAAAAAAGGAAATAAATTGATCTTAGCCTTACCTAGTCTTGATGAAGCCGTGTTTGTTTTCTTTGCTGGATATTCACTAATGATCTTTTAAATCATATGTTAGAATTTTCCAAGAACTGAAGTTAGCTGAGTCAGTTATCTTGACAAGAAGAATAATTGTTTTCTTAATATTGATTTACTTGTCTCTGGATATCTATTCCATTATTTCCATTTTTTTGTAATATCTAGCAAAAAGGATATTGAATATCCATTAATATATCATTTGCTATAGATTAACATTTGTAAAAGCCTATCAGATTCATTATTTTTTTTCAACTTCAGGAATATTGTTGATACATATGTGATAGATAATCCTCATAGAGTCTATAGACATGCAACAGTAAGCATATGAGACAATAGTTTAAGGATTTCTGGTTATCTTATTTTTCCTAATCATATTTTCCTATCATAATAATGTTCTTGAATTTTCCAAGCATTTTGTTTCCTTTCCTCTTTTATCTATGTTGAGATTTGATCCTTTGGTACCCTCAAAATTGTGTCTGCTCCAGCATGACCTTCTCCTGTGTATATTTAATCTGCTTTAGCATATTCTCTTATTTTGCTTATTAGTGTTCTTCCCACTTTCTCATGATACACATAGGGAATAATATGATAGAATCCAAATGTGTTGGCTACACATTAATTGATAAAAAAAAAGTTTGCTATAGTTATCAACATATATTTTCCAAATTTTGTCTATTCATTATCCTCCTACAAATTTCATCCTTACATATTCTCAGGATGATTTGACTTTGTTCAGTCTCTTGCCAAGCTTTCTGCAAACCTGTTTTTTCCCCTTTCCTTCCAATACTTTCTGCTGATTTATGAGACAATATAGTTCATAGCTTCCACAAAATATTTACAAATAAATGTATATATTAACTCAATGTTGCCTTTGGCTGACATTTCTTTCTAGTAAGCAAGAAGATCAAAAGCTTATTGATGAAAGTAGATAGTTGTTGCCTCCCAATTGTCTCTAAACTTAATATTATGCACTCTATCATCATGCATTCATAGAAGAAGAGCTAGAATGGAATCTCTCCTCATTTTTGTCTTTCAGAATTCTTCTCTTCTTCAATAATTGTTCCTTGGTGCCAAGTCTATGGTGAAGCTCTCCTTGATTTCCTCAAATAAAAGTTTTCTTCTTCATAAATCATTTTTTTTCCCGTTGCTGAAATTTAATTTTAAAAAAATTAGCTTTTAAACTTCAAAATATATACAAAGATAGTTTTCAACATTCACCCTTGCAAAACCTTGGAAAAAAATATTTTTTCTTTCTTCCTTACCTCCAACCCCTCCCATAGACAGCAAGTAATCCAATATATGCTAAACATGTACAATTCTTTCTCTATATATATTTCCACATTTAGTATCCTACACAAGAAAAATCTGAGCAAAAAGGAAAAAATGAGAAAGAAAACAAAAAGCAAACAAGCAACAACAAAAAAAGGTGAAAATGCAATATTGTGCTCTACACTCAGTTCTCACAGTCTTCTCTCTGGGTGCAGAAATTTGTCTCCAAAAGACCATTGGAACTGTCCTAAATCATCTCATTGTTGAAAAGAGCCACGTTGTCAGATATTGTCTTATCAAGATGCCTCTCCCCATGTCTGGAGTGCCTCCCCCTATTATGTCATCTCATCTCCAGAGGCTCATTCCACCCTGTCAGAATCCCATTCCCTCTCCCAGCACCCTGATTCCATCCCTGCCTCAGTCGATTATCCCCTGAGTCTGAGCCATATATAGGTCATTGAGAACTCTCATTGTTGGCTGGATTCTTGGAGATGATGGTCTCATTCAGCCCTGGGACCAAACCATGGATCCATTTGGACCCAGTAAATCTCTCCCTTTAAATAAATTATTAAATAGTCTCTAAAAAAAAAAAGAAGAAGAAGAAAGAAAAAGAAAAGAGCCATGTCCATCAGAGTTGATCATCACATACTCTTGTTGTTGCCAAGTACAATGTTCTCTTGGTTATTCTCACTTCATTTAATAATCATATAAATCTCTCCAGGCCACTCCAAAATCATCCAGGTATATAGTTTTAAAGGTGCAGCCTCTTCTGGCTACACAGCTAACGAAAAGAAGTTACTCTCATCCACATGGTAGAGAAATTCATAATGTCGAACTGATGCTAAGTGAAATGAGCAGAACCAGGAGATCATTATACACTTCAACAACAATATTGTATGAGGACATATTTTGATGGAAGTGGATTTCTTTGACAAAGAGACCTAACTGAGTTTCAATTGATAAATGATGGACAGAAGCAGCTACACCCAAAGAAGGAACACTGGGAAACAAATGTGAACTATCTGCATTTTTGTTTTTCTTCCCGGGTTATTTATACCTTCTGAATCCAATTCTCCCTGTGCAACAAGAGAACTGTTCGGTTCTGCAAACATATATTGTATCTAGGATATACTGCAACATATCCAACATATATCGGACTGCTTGCCATCTAGGGGAGAGGGTGGAGGAAAGGAGGGGAAAAATCGGAACAAAAACGAGTGCAAGAGATAATGTTGTAAAAAAATTACCCTGGCATGGATTCTGTCAATATAAAGTAATTATTAAATAAAAATTAAAAAAAAAAAGAAATTCATGATGTCAATTAATAATGTCTTTGCCCAGAAGCAGTTTTCTGATGTTTTCCATGTGACTACTACATTTTAGATGATTTGAGAATGGCCAAAGTAAAGCCCTAGTTATACATCTATATTAAGTGATCAAGACAGTATCTTCAAATGACTCCCTCCTTGATGTGAAGTCATGCTCAGTTTTATTAAGGAATGATGATGATGGATTGAAAACTAGCCAAAATCTTCAGGGGCTTAAACTACCTCAATAGAATATACCACACTTTGTATAATTTGTTCTTTATATTATTATATTAATGATGCATTTTCAAGAGAAGACAATTTTTGAATGCAGCCATCAAATACTCTAGCATTTTCAATATGCTAGATTCTTTTTAATATAAAAAGTAGAAAGTAAGTCAAAGGCTTTACCATAATAAATTAAGACAGTTTAAGCATTATAATGATTTCAATTAACTGAATCACTAATCATTAAATTAACAATATATTGTCCTCTATATTTCTGATATTTTGGAGAACCTAATTTTTGTTCTTTGGTTAATTAGAGATGAAAAAGATGGGTCCTAGTCCATCTCCTTACCCAATCATGGATTTCTCATAACTACACTATCTAATTCTACATGGGTAAATACTCCCCCACATCTTGCTGAAATATGAATTTCAACAAAGCCATTACATAATTGTTATGTGGAATTGAAAAATTATTATCTTGATTTAAAAAGAATAACTCCTTACTTTAGGTATTTCCAACATGGTAGGACATTCCAGAGTTTATTCTCAACTCACTTAGCCTATAGCATTTCTCATGCTACAATGAAGAATCAATGTTTTGCTCTCATCTTTCACACAGTTGCCAACACGATTTTTCCTAATGTAAAGATTGGACCATGACACTCTATTGCTCAATGTACTCTGGCAGTTCACTGTTGCTTCTAGGACAGAATTCAAATTTCTCTGTTTGGTAAATCCCCCAAATAATGGATCATCCTTAGGACATGACAACAACTATCTTTTACCAAAATTCTCTGTTCTTTACCAAAATTCACAGATGTCATCATCCTATGATGTTGTTGTTATTCAGTCAGTTTTTCAGTCATGTCAGATTTTTTGTGACCCCCATTTGAAGATTTCTTGGCAAAGACACTAAAGTGACTTACCATTTCTTTCTTTTACCAACTCATTTTACAGATGAGAAAATTAAGGGAAACAAGGTTAAGTGACTTTCCCAAGGTTAAACAACTAGTAAGTGACTGAGGCCAGATTTGAATTTAAGAATGTAGATCTTCCTGACTCCAGGTATGGCATGCTATCTACTATGGCAACTAGCTAGCTGTACTTCATTTAATATTATGGAACCCTGGTGCAAAAAGAGTCTTCAACTAGTACTTTTTTCATCCTATTTCTAGCATACTCGCACCATATTTTTCTTTGATTTTTCAGATTTTGAGATTTGAGTTTCCTATTTGGTGTCCATATAATAAATTTCTCCCTATTCCAATTCATACTTCAAAAGAACTACCAACATCCACTAAACCACTCAAGCACAGGTGTTTCTATGTCACTGAACAATTGAATAAATTCCAGTGATCCCCTATTTCCTTTAGTATCAAATATAAAGTTTTTTGATATTTAAAACTCTTTCCAACCTGTACCTTTTCTACTTTTCCTGTCTTGTTATATGTTACTTTTCTCCAAGTACATCCAGAAAGTCACTTAGCCTCATTTGCTTCATTTTCCTTATGTGTAAAATAAGTTGTAGAAGGAAATGGCAAACCACTCCAATATCTCTGCCAAGAAAACTTCAAATGAAGCAACAAAGAGTTGGACATGGCTGGAAAATGACTACACAATGGTGGATGATGGCATCTGTAAATTTTGGTAAACTATAGAGGTTGGAGCTATTTGTTATGTCAAAAGGATGAGATGTTGATCTAATTGCTATTCTTCACTCATAACATTCTACTTGCTGAGAATGTTAATTTGTACTTAGTTGTCCCTCATGCCTGGGATGCTCTCCTTCTTCATCTCTGATACCTGCTTTTCCAATTCCTTTAATCACTTAGTTCAAATTCTTTTTTCTGAAGGTTTTTTCTAGTGGTCTTCCCCCATCTCCACTCACAATGTTAGTCCTCTCAAATTTTACCTTCCATTTATATTTGATAGAGATAAAATGTAAATAGAGAATATATATATAGAGAGAAAGATACAAATAGAGAAGAGAGATAGATATCTATATCTGTATCAAATAGGTAAGAAATATTAGAGCTATAGTTATCTCTATATACAGATAGTTATGGAAAGGGAGGGAGAGAAACAGAGAATTATTTGTAAGTTGAATATGAGCTCCTTGAGAACAGGAACTTTATTTATTGCCTTTTGTATCTCCAGTATTTAAGAGCTAAATAAGTGTTTTTTGACTGAATAACTCTGCTTTTCCTGCAACTTCTCCTCTTTCTGTTAAAAGTAGAACTATTCTCCTAATCATTCAGAATGAGATGTTTGGAGTTTTCCTTGACTCTTCCCTCTCCTTTACCTCTTATAAATCAATTTTTATTAATTATACTTCAAAATCATTATAGTCTCTTCCCCCACAACACTATCACACTTCAATAATTGAAAATCTCTTTTAAATGACCTCTCTCTCTTTCTCTCCAGCTATCAAAATAATCTTTATAAATAATAATTTTTAACCATTTTACTCTCTCTACCCAAAGACACTCAGTAGGTCCCCACTGATATTAGGATAAAATACCAACCCATCAACTGTTATTATAAAACCCTCCAAAGTCTTTCCATCTATTTTCCTCAACCTACACCATATTAATCCTTCATCATCACACACTTAAGCTACAAAGTGGCATATGTACGCCTCCCAAACACAACATTCCATCTTCCATCTTTATTCCTAGATTTAACTGGCTTCCTTTTTGAAATATAAGCTTTATTGCAACTTTCCTTTTTTTTTAGTTTTCAGCTTAAATGTCATCTCCTCCCTGAAGCCTGTGTTCTGACCTAATTGATAGTAATCCCTGCCTCCACACATTATTTTCTTTTAATACAGTAGTGTATCAGCTATTATCCTTTCAGGGTTACCCTTTTAAGGGTAAGAACTTTGTAAAAAAAAAATGTCTTTGGATTCTCTGTAACTTACAACAAGCTTAATAAATGTTTACTGGTATTATTATTGAGAATGGTAAAAGTGTGAAGTTCAGATGACTCAGAATCATTTTAGGCTTCTGAAGGGGGAATATTGGGATTCATTGGTGAACACAAGTAAAGGCTATGTAGAGATTAAGATATGATAAGACTAATAACTGTTCATGGTCAGATTTCATGGGAAACCAGTATTAAGTTTAATTTGATGAACACATTGTGTTTCTAAGATTTATCCGAGATGGTGTTCTGAAAACAAAGGCATTAAAAATGATGGTATAGTATAGTGAAAAGTGATAAGCATAAAACCTGGAGTTCTCTCTTGCTCAAAAGTTTATATTTCCTGGCTAAATACTGTCACTTATCTTTAGTTTTCTCCTCTATAGAATGAGCTTCATGCTTGTTAAATCATTCAAAGAAGTTGTTGTGAGAAAAGCACTTTGCAAATGTTAAGATACTATATAAATGTCATATACTACTATGACATAGTTCTCCAGGAGCATATATCCCTAGGAAGAAAGCTTTCTTTCTAAAGACTCTAGAACACTAATCTCTCTGTGAACAGCCTTTTTCTGACCTAGACTTCATCACTGAACTCTATAGGAGACAGAGAATTTTTCACCTCTGCACTCCCCACAATCTGGTTTTAATCATTTCTAGTCCAAACAAATCCCAGAGAGGCACTCACAGAAATTATTTCTGTCTTGTCTGCTATCCACATCATCTTACAATGAGGAGTTCTTGCTACCTGGCCTTGATTAATGCCAGGCATACTCTCACAAGCTAACTAAATCCTAATGATGTTATTGTGGTCAGCAACTCTTTCAGAATAATTGTGTCTGTTGTCAACAATTCTGTGACCATGGAAGATTTGATTTTGATAGTAAGAGGTTGCCTCAAACAGACTTTTCCATATAAACAAAATATATTAGAAGTATTAGAAAATCATTTATAATACCTTTCTTTCTTAGTAAAAAGTAATGGAATAAAAGTGGTTACAGCACTTTGTCCAAATAATAGGCATATAGATTCCTTTTTTGTCCTAGTAGATGCTCATTTTCCCTATCATATAACACCAGGCAGGCACAGAATGAGAGACTGCAAAAATCCGCACCAAAAAAAAATTAACTCATTAATTGACAAGTTTTTATCTTTGCTAATTAAGTGAAAGAATTCCACTAATTGCTTTTTAAAAAAGGATTAAGGAAATTTGGCACTTTATTTGCTTTACCATCAAATAATTCTATTGTAAAATCCTAGAATGTTAAATTGGGCAACTAGGTGGTATAATGGATAGAGTACTGGGCCTAGAATCAGGAAGACTCTTCTTAGTGAGTTCAAATCCAATTTTAGATACTTACTAGATATATGATCCTGAGGAAATCACTTTACTCTGTTTTCTTCAGTTTCCACATCTTTAAAATGAACGAGAGAAGGAAATGGCAAACCATCCCAGTAGCTTTGCCAAGAAAACCCCAAATGGCACCAGGAAAAGTCAGACACAACCAAAAAATGCCTGAATAATAACACAATGTTGGATGTGGAAAGAACCCTGGATATCATATTATCACACATTTTAGAAAGAGGAAATTGAGACCTAGAGAAGCTAAATGACTTGTCCAAGAGTAAGAATTTGTGAGGAAACTTGAATATCATGTCAAGTCTTCTAAAGGTCTTGTGTTCTTCCCACTAAAACACAATGATGAGAAAAAGAATCAAAGGGTCTATTAAACTAAGTAAATTCATGAACCAAGGTCTGTTGGTGTTGAATTCCAAATCAGAAAATTAAAATCAAAAGCCATAGGTATATCAGGAAATATGTTTCCAAAATACTTTATCCATAGCCTTATATTAATTTTTTTTCTTCTTTGTCAAAATGATATCTAACAAGTTTCTGCTGGCTTCATCATGGGTGGGTCAGATGATTATTAAAACATATGGGTAGTAAGAGTATTCCAGGTATGTTGACATCCTGTTGAACACTTGTTCTTAAATGAATGCCTTTGTTCGTTTGCATTTTGCAAAACGGCATGTCAATCTGGAGTTGAAGGAGCAAAACAATGAAAATCAGGGGTCTAAGGATGGTTCTTCCAATAAACACTTGTGTGTGACATTGGGTTGTCACTTATTACCTCTGGACTTCCATTTCCTGAAGTTAGTCTGAGTGATTTCCAAGATCACTTATATTTCTAAAATATTCTATGTTAGGCTCCTTATTCAGGATGGCTAAATAGTTTTGCCTCAATGCCTTCCCCTCTCAATCCTGCCCTCTGGAGGTTAATGTAAGCTTGACTTCCAAACTCTTTAGAGCTAGGATAATATGTCTTTAGATTGTTGATGGTGAGAGAGGATATTACCAGTTTTCTTTGTAAGTAAGTGATTCCAATCTCTTAGCCTAGATTAAGTTACAGGCACTTGAAAGCTGAAAGAGAATTAACTGATCGAGTTTTATTGCCCATTCAGAAACTAGAACAAACTACAGTTTCTCATTTATATGCTAGGGGTGTGCAGTGAAGCAATTGCTCTCTGAGGAGCGTTTTTTTTATGAAAGGAGTAGAGGCCAAGGGCCTTTTGTGCCTGAGCACCCAGCAGAGAACATGGCTATTGTGCAAAGGCGATCTATCCTGTCTGAAGAAAAGGTGCCAGGATGGGGTTTCAGATTGAGCATGATGTCATTCCCTGATGTGTTCTCTTAGACAAAGCAGAAGAGAGTTTCTTGAAAAAATGCTCCTTCAGAGCTTTCCTAAAGGTGAAAGGTTCAAGGGTTTTGTGTGTATTTTCGTTCTCTGGAGTAGTATCATTGCCCTATGTTTTCAAGTCACCTCTGCATGAAAACATAAAGGAAAGGAAGTCTTTGGAATTATGCATCATGCAAATCATCTGGCATTTTGCACCTTATTTTAAGGGTGGTCTAGTCCTGAAAACTCCTATTTGGTATCAGCTTTTAAATCTGAACTTCTGTGAAAAGACCACCTGGTACAATGACACAGATTAATAAAAGCTAATGTTGATTTAATACAGCAAGTCTCATGACATTCCTTCCAACATTGCTAACATTTACAAAAGAGACAGTAGGATATAGTAAATACAGCATTCATCTCAGAGTCAAGAAATCATTTACAAATCTTGACTTTAAAAAGAACTAGTTTCTGACCTTGTATAAATCACTTAATTCCTCTAGGATTCAGTTTTCTCTTCTTCAAAATGATGCTAGAAAAAAAACATCATCCCTAAATTTTCATTTTATAATTCAAAGTAGAGTAAAAATAATTGTAATAGCAAAAGTTTAAATTTTCAGATCATCTTAGGCTCTATAAGTCCAGCAAAGAAGACTGAAAAATTATCTTTCAGATAGTAAAACACTAAGGAGAGAATTGCTAAGAATAGATAGCATTTATAGAACAATTTAAGATTTGCAAAGTACTTTACAAAAAATAGCTCATTTCATTCATACAACCACCCTGGGAAGTAGGTATGACTACTATCCTACTTTATAGATGAAGAAACCAAGTCAGTCAGAGATCAAGTGACTTGTTCAATATCACATAGCTAGTATAACTCCAGATTTGAACTGAGATCTTGCTGATTTAAAATATACCATAAAGTTACCTCGCTGTGACTAGCCACCTTTATAATATTACACACACACACACAAAAAAAAAAAAAAAAAAAAAAAAAAAGCTTAAAGAATAAGGTAGTTGGTAGTTTCAAATGTGAAGAAGAGTTCAAAAAGCAAGATGATTAAAAGAAAAACTTTAGATGTGTCAATTATAGCATCACTGATAACTTTGGAGTGGGCAATTTCAGAGGAATGATGAAGTCAGAAACTAGATTAAAGAGATTAAAAGGAAAGAAAATTTAAGTCCCTAGGATAGTTGACTTTCTCACAGTTGACTAAGCATAAAGAGAAGGAAAGATAAAGAATGAAACTAGAAATGATGATTGCATCAAGTGAAGGAGTTAAGATTGGAGATTCATAGGCATGTTTGAAGGTAGCAAAAAAGGGAGTCATTCTTAGCTACTTTCTGCTTATTGTTTTACCTAAATGACTAAAGGTTAGAGACAGAGTGAGGATAATAATGAGAGCAATATACATAAGAAGATGGAAGAAAATGAGTTCTAGGGAGCACACAAAGTGATTAGCTTTGGCAAGGGGAAATAAACAAGGTTTGAAATGAAAGGAAATTTGGGGGGAAATAAGATTTGGAGTGATAACTGTGGACAGTGAAATAGAGATTGATTAAGGAAATGTGAAATATAACCTTGCTTCATTGAGAAGCCAGGTGAGATTAGCTAGTAAAAATTTGTTAAAGACCTTATATTTTCCATTTTTTCCAATTTCCTCTAGAGTGATACAGTAGCAAAACAAAGGAGGTGGATTGTGGTAGTAATACTGAGTTAATGGCAAGGAATTATTGATAATAGGATAAAGGTACTAGAAGTTTAAGAACAGAAGATAATGTAGAACTGAATGGGTTTTCCAAAGGGTCAGCATAGGGAAAGGAGAAAAGTGTAAACCAGAGTAAAAATTATGCTCTCAAAGAGAAATGAGGAACATTTGAGGGATATAATGAGACAAAATTTTGAACTTTCTAATCACTCACTTAATCAGTAGATGTCACTGATACTCCATCTGGAATTATTAACCGATGTTTGGCATATTTCAATCCCTCCTTATCTCTCCTTGAGCAGGAAAATGAAAGCCCCAAACAATTGCTAAAGAAGAAGGCTGCTTTCCCAATCTCAGCTGTTCAAAGTCCTCATTTCCATTCTCCTCAAGTTCACCTTTATAATTTTTTCCTCTTTATTTTAGCTCAGCCCTTCCCTGTGCTCTCTCACATAAAACTCTACAAGTAATAAACTTCTCTTCATTTTAAGCTTCCTCTTTTTTTTCCATCTTGTAACAGGGTAATCACTGAGACCTTTCTTTAATCTAATAATAGTGAATCCCTGGCCATATTTTCCACTGTTGTTTTTATTTTAATTCATGATTAATTTGTTATGGTAAAGGAGATGGAATACTCCTTGTTTCCTATTGCCACTTCCAAATTTACACTGTACTTCCATCACTCAGCAATCTCTCCTCCTTTGAGGTTCATTCAATTTTAATTTATGATTCAATCCAGATTCAATCCAGATTGTTTTTTTTTTCCTTACATTTCTTCCTCATACAGTGTCTGACACAATTTATCCCCTCCCTCCTTCATTCTAGGTGATTTCAACATACATGTTTATGTTCCCTCAAATACCCTTAATTCCCCATTGGCTAATCTATTCAACTTTCTTAACCTTTTTCTCTTCTCCAACTCAGTTACAGAGTACTCATACCCTTGATTTTGTCAGAAGCCACAAATAATCCATTTCCATGCTCAAGATATCTGACTTTTCTTTATCTGATCATATTTTTAAGAAATTTAATCTTTTCCTTTGTGGCAGTCTTCCTAAACCCACTCTTTTTCTTTATCACGACCTCCAAACTCTCCATCTTTCAGCACTCTCTTGAGGTCATCATTCTGCTCTGGTTATGTTTTCATTCCTTCCTTGACTTTCTTCTTTTGCAAACCAATTAAATTGTTCTTAATTCCCCAATTCAAATCCCTTGTTCCCTTATGTTATTGCTATGCATGCTTCCCCATACCAGAACCATTGATAATTGAATGACACCTTTTTGGTTCAAAAGTCACTTCAAATTAAAAGAGCTTTATTATTTTTTCTCCCAAACAAAAACTTATCATAAAAAAGAAAAAACAAAAAACAAAAAAATACAATAAATATTTAAGCAGAGCAGCATAAAGAAGTGGTAGTAAATTCACAAACCCTTATTATTGATCAATCAAGTCCAATTCTCAGTAATCCCATTTTGGGGTTTTCTTAGCAAAACTCCCAAATCAAAGAGAAAAGGTTACAAGCAACAAAAACTAAACAAAACAATATTCAAATATGTTGCAGCCATAATTATACTTGTACAGAATTTATCAGTTGGTACAATAAAACATCACAAGTACTGGAATAACAATCAAAAGAATTAGGGTTGTGACAGAAAATATATCCAGGAAAATTAAATATGATATTGAATGAAAAAAATAGACATTCAATGATTCTCAGATTTTTAGGATTTTCTCTCAAACCTAAACTCGATGGAAAATTTAACACATAAGAGCTAAAATCTAAGATTAATTTTAAGGGACTTGATATGTAGAAATCTAAATCATGTCTAAGAATGACATTAGTAATAGGCTATTCAAAAGAAAGAGTGGGGTAGAGTTGAGTATAACATAAATCTAAAAAGCAAAATCATCTAAGAAAAGGTAAAAATAGTAAGTACACTTGAGGTTAAAGTGAATGAGGTTCAAGAAGAAGGACCAACCAAAAACAATTAGATGGTAGAGGAAGACTGGTAGCTCTAGTAGCAATGGTAAAGGAATAAAAAGGGAGGGGAAAAAAGAATGATAGGATAATGTCAGGTCCAGAAGGCCATTTAGATTAACAGGAGTGGGATAAGGTATATAGATTAATAAGAATAGGATAAAGAAGGAGGAAAAAGATGGGGGGAGAAGATATGGGAGAAGTCCATTGAGAAAGGGCATTAGCAGGAAGGTTAAGTAATAGCAAGGCAAGTTAAGAGCTAGAAATAAAGTAAAGTAGAAGATTTAGCAGGAATATGAAATTAGAAATATATGCAAACACAATAACAATAATCAGGAGAAGATATGACAAAGTTCTTTAGGAATATTTTTAAAAGAAAAGAGATCTAAAATTTTGGGGCTTCAGGGAAGGCTTTAGGTAGAAATAACACGTGAGGTAAGTCTTTAAGAGCTTAAATTCCTTAAAAAAAAAAAAAAAAAAAAAAGGAATCTAAAAGGATCAGATGAGGAAGCAAAAAATCCCTGGAATAGGAAACAATTTGGGTGAATGCACAGAGGTGTGAGGCAGAGTGTATGGTTCAGGGAACAGATAAAAGGTCATTTTTGTTTAAAACACTAAATACATGAGTGAGTTTTATGAAATAAGTCTTGACAGATTTGCTGAAACCAAGTTCAGTAGCAAATTCCAGGCTGAATAATTTTTATTTTTTATTTTCCCCCCAGAAGAAATAGGGAGAACCTGGACATTTCTGAGCAGGTAAGGGACATGATCCAAAGAGAATCTTCAAAAGATTATTTTGGCAACTGTTTAAATAGAGGGCAGAGTAGATTGAAAATGGAAAAAAAAAAAAAAGAATATAGACAGGAGACAACCAATTTGAAAATAATTACTAGTATTCTAAGAGACATTTAGGGGAGAATTGAAGTCATGAGACCAGAAAGATTCAGGTTCAAACATTTTCTCCCATCCTCATGATCTCTCAAACTTCTTTAAAATAGAAAGTATATGCAGGAAATAAAGTGATTTCAATTATTTTCACAGAATAGTACTTTAAAAACCCAAGTATGGAAAAAAACTTGATGAATTAAAAGATTAAATACTCCTAATGAGTACTTCTTAGTATCCCTTCACCCACTGCAAGTCATATTCACATCCAGCAAGGCAGCACAGGCCAATCCAACAGTTTATGGTAGAAATCAGCTCACCGCGAAAACCTTTATTCTTACAAGATCTTCAGTGGAGGTACATGGAGGTACAAGCAGCAGAAATTTGCTCAGACTACTATAATTCAAGAATCTATGAATAAACGCAAGACAAAAGACAAAGATATAAACTGAAGTTCAGGCCTTAGTATCTTTTTGAAGAGAATACATTTCTTAATGGTTTACAAAAATAATGAGAATTTTCAGAGCAGAATTTATGCCTACTTAACATATATACATGACATAACAGAAACCATATCATGATTGGACTCACAAAGCAAAAGAAAGAACAACAGATTGGGAATGCAAACACATTGAAGTAAAGGACAATATGGAAAAAAAAGAGAAGCAAAAAGCAATTTTATTATTATTATTAATATAGTGATTTCAAAGACAGAATAGATAGAGAAATTTTCTCTTGCTAAGAAAACACATGTAATTCTTCTGATCAGTTCCTTTTTTTCTGGGCTTGTTTCCTGATGAGATGTCAACTGAAACAATAACCTCATCAAGGGGCCTTTCCTAGGTCCATCAGAATGAAGATATACTCTTTCCCATCTTTTTCCTTTTGATGTCCACATGAGAAAACAGCAAGAAATGTGATCACAGGCAAAGTTTTTGCCTTATAGTTTCCCAATTCCCCTCAGTTAAAAATAGCAATTTGAAGGATAAACATATGACAAGCACAGTTTATACTTGACTATATAACTCTGAAATTAGATTTCTGAAACATCCCACTTTCTTATCTTTTTTAATAGAAGCAGCCTTGAAAAAATATGAAAAAAAAAACCTTGCATCTGCAACCTCACAATCATTTTAGACTTTCTTCTTCCTTCAATTATTTACCCATCCCAGAGGATTTTACTAGTGTAATATCTTTCATCCAAACCCTACTTCCCCTTCACTCCCAAATCTCTATAGATAATATCCATTGAAAATTCTCCATCTTCCTTTATATAATAACTCTTTTCTCCTACAGGAATCTTCATCAGTGGTTTTATTGAGGGTCACAACCAAATGATAGGGTACAAGCCCAAAATTTCTAGAGTTTTTGAATTTCTTATAAGGATCACCAAATATTGGTATTTGGGAATGTTGGATCCCAAAAGTATATCAGGGTTATGGGCCAGTATTGCTGGTTATCTCAAAAGAATTAGTAGGCTTAGATTTTCTCCAAATCAAAAGGCAAAGATTTTATTATTTTGCTAACATGGGTAAATTCATAAGGGTTTTTCAGCAAGGAAAGGGGTTTTAGCAATTAACAATAGGAAAGACAGGTTCCCTAGGGAGGTTGCAATTAAGTGGGAGAAGACACTATTAAGAGAAACACTCCAGTAAGTCATAGCAAGTTCCTACTGAACCCTCTACTCTATAAGGTAAACTAACCCTAAAAAAGATTTAGGGTATTAGCAAGCTAATGAGGTAAAGGTAGAGATGAAATAATAATCACCAGGTTTGACATCCTATCTTGGCTTTCTGATTGGAAATTGTAACTGTGAAATTATGATTTTTTTAATGCAAAGGATTCAGCTAAGAATTCTATATGAAGCCTCCTCTTGGAATGGGGCTATAATAAAAGTCCATTTAGAAAACAAAATATCCAATTAAGATCAAAAGATCAAGATAATCAGTTCTCCTTCCTGGTTGGCTCTGGGAGCTTGGGCTGTAAACTCTCTGCTATCTAGGGCTTGCCTAGATCAAGAATCTTTTCTTCTCGACCCTTATCAGTACCCTGTCCTACTTTTCTAAAAAAGGTTTTCTGCCTTCTTCCCCTGCCTCAGTTTCATCTCCCTCGTTTTCAGTCTTCCCTTTACCATTTCTCATTCTCTTATAGGCTCTCTTCTTTCTGAGAGACTACAAGAAATATTTCCCTTTCACTGCTAACCTTTGATTTGATTAGGTACATAATATATCCTCCCTTATCATTTTCCTTCCCTTTCTCTTCTAATAAAGAGTTTTTGTTGTTTAATTTTTTTTTATTATTATTTGTTAAAATGGGCCAGAGAAGGGAAGGGAAGGGAAGGGAAGGGAAAAAAAGGGAAGGGAAGGGAAAGGAAGGGAAGGGAAGGGAAAGGAAAAGAAGAAAAAGAAAGGGAAGAGAAGGGAATAATCATGTATAGGGTGTCTACTACATACAAGGTACTGTGCCAAAAACTTTTCACAAATATTATCTCATTTGATAACAACAATCTTGTGATTATCATGGCTGCTTTCATTTGAGAAAATTGAGGCAAACAGAAGTTAAATGATTTGCACAATATCACTAGCTAGTAAATATCTGAGGTTAGATTTGAATTCAGATCTTCCTGACTTATGGCTCAGTGTTCTATCTACTGTCCCATCAGTTGTTCCATCTGCCCAGAGGAAGTAAAAAGAGGTAGATCATAAATGTTTTAACAATAAAAAATTTTATTTTTAAAAATAAAAATTAATTTATTATCAGATACAATACATGAGAAATTCAGAAAAATAAAAGATGAGAGAAGAATTATACGAACTGATGTCAAAGAAAATTAGAAGAAATAGGCAAACAATGAAAATAACAATCACAGTAATACAGGGTTTGAAACAAATCTGGACACAAAGTAATTTTAAGGACCAATCTTTGTCAGGAAAAGATTGTGTGGGATGGGTGCTAGACCCCTTTCCCAAACTGACAAATCAGAGACATCTTCAGGTACAAAGATGTTAAGAGTTCAAATGTTGGAGTTTGTTCTTCTCAGAGCACAGCCGGTTTAGAGGCTTGGAGCCCTTCGGATGTCTCCAAATCCAAAGGTTCTGTCCTTCAGCCTCTGCCTCTGCTTTCTTCTGCCTCCAACCAACACAGAGATAGAATGTCTCTCTTGACTCCTTCTGGGGAGCCCAGCCACCAACTACAGTGGTGTGAGATGAAGATGAATCTGGTTGTCCACTGAACTCTCCATTCGTAGCTTTATCCTCTGAAAACCCTTCGTCTGCCACCAGAGTCGCTCCTCTCGAGTCCAGCTGAACTTTCTTCTGCGACCAGCCAGCCAAGAGGAAATAATGTATTCTGGAATGGCTGTCTCGCCTTATATGTGAACCTTCTGAGAGAATGGGATTATGGGTTTTCTCCCATAGTGCTCTCTGGCCCAAAGAGCTTTAAGGTGTGGACTCCCTTGAGTAAAGGTGGGAACACAAGCCTTGTCTTGATTAGTTCTACTTAGTACCTTGTTTCAGGTTCTGGCCAAAACAACTTCTTATAAGATTAGATCAACTCTAATTACTTAGCAGTTAGTAAGGATTCCAACACAAAGAGAAAGCATTTATTTAATCCCTGCAGGGAAAGGCCGAGACACACACCTGGGAGCCCTTCCAATTCCCACTATGTGCTGGTGAAACTGGCGGGCCAGAAGTAATAGCTGATTATATAGGAGAAGAACCAAGCCTTTTCAGTGGATAGACTAAAAGGACAATGATGTAAGCATACTTGACCTTGTTCACCAAAGATCCCACAGATCATGTCACTTCCCATAACCTCCTGTCACTTCTTATCTAACCTTTTAGAAATCATGTGACCTCCTAGAGTCTAAAACCCAATCTTCCAGCTCTGGGAACAGGGATCATGTGACTCAATACAGAGAAATACTTTATCCAATCAGTCCCATACAAGACCAGTAAATATGTCTACCAGTTTTGTTAAAATATACACACATATATCAATGTGGTATAGTTAGAACAAAGAGAATTCACCAGTCAGACTTGTGTTCAAAAGTCTACCCTGACATGCATGCTCTTAAGCAAGCTCCATAACTTCTCAATGCCCCCAATTAACTCTTGAAGGCTTGTTGCTTTAGAGAATATGTTGATATACATTGATAGAGCAAGTTACAAATAAGAAGCTTTTATATTGATAAAATCAAAGGACTGGTAAAACACACACACACACACACACACACACACACACACACACAGTGTGTTTTTATGAAACTTCCAGTTAGTGGGTGCTGATTAATTGAATTTTTATTATATACTGAATAGTAATAACTATGTACTAATGACCCTAAAATTTTCATTTGACTATAACTGCTAAAATGTTTTTTCCTCTCAACTAAATGATTTATTTAGTTTGGCTTCATGTAAAACTTATATAAAATTCTTCCTGATGAAGCAACAGAGGAATTATTTGGGTTTTGGGTTTTCATTCTAGTAACACACTATGAAAGGTCAAAATTCAAAGTAGTAATTTTAATATGTGTTCCACAACTCTAAAGTTATATACTCATCCTAATGTTGTCCTAGAGAAAAGCACTGATAATATAATTTCAATATACTAATATTACATTTTTCCATATTCCAAAAAGAAGAGATAAAACTTCTTATTCACAACTTGAAGCAAATAAATAGTACCATATGGGATTATCATGGAAGAAAAGGCCACTTTTTCCATTAGATCATTCCATTGTTGACAATATTCTTTTGAAAATGAAAATGCAGGAGTTCTGTCAGAGATGTTACATTTTGACATGAGTTGGTATTAATTGGAGCTAGTCAAGAGACTGCTCCAGTGAATACTGAGTTTGGAAGCCCATAAATACCATTGGTAGTAAATGGTTATATTGTAATTTCTTCACAGGTCAGAGGACTGCATTATTTAACAATTCTGGAGTACATTAGCTGTTGGCTTATTATTATTGTCAGAATGTTTGGCGTGTATAGCCATTCTGAAGACTATACAGCTGAAATTTAGGTGAACCAGAGATGGGTGGCCAAAGACAAAGGGAAGGAATTTTTTTTAAATCCATTTCTGAAGTATGTAATTTTACTCATTAAACAAAAACAAGGCCTGATGTTATAAAATCCATACACTCAACTGGTATCTCTCTAATTAAACAATTATTTATTGACTTTTCTCTCTAGGCATGGCAAAATATCAAGAATTAAACAGGGCCTCTGAGCATTCCCTGCCTTGCTCACTGTGTAAGTGATTTAGTGATTAAGGAAACCTGAGGGAAACAAAGAATAAAAAGCAGAAAGGATTGCAAAGAAATTAGTGACCTTAGTGTCAGGAGACCTGGGGTTTTGTTTTGCTTCTGATACTCAGTAGTTATGTGACTGGTATAAGGTCTAGACTGGTGATCTCAATGACAAAGGTAACTCTTGAATGAGGAGATTCTCTAGCTCTTACCATATATGAACAATTAAGTGAATTGCTTAGAGTCACATAGCCAATATATGTCAGACTCCAAATCTAACACCCTTACCTCTTAAAAATTCCCTATACTGACTGTCATGTGTGTGTGCACATGTAGAAGGGGATATCACCGCGATATTCTGCAAGACAGCAAACTATTGAGAAATTAAATCTTTTTTTTTTTGCTAGAAATCAGATGTCTGAGATATTATCATCCATCTCTTACACATACCATCTCTCATACAAATTGTTTTTAACTCCAAAAGAATAACTCATATTTCTATAGGAATTTTGAAATTTTTAAAACACTTTCAGCATTTCCATGAAGTAGGTAATACATAGATTTATCATTCCCATATTAATAGATGAGAAGGTCCAAAGAGAAAAAGTGACTTACCAAATGTAAGGGCTGTATGTTACATTTCAATATATATAACATATAATATTATATCAATTCTAGCTTTCATATCTCCAGTGAAACTTCCTTTTTCATCTCTCCCTCTTCCTCTGTGTTCTCCTTTCCAAATGTGTGGTCTAAGCATGTTATATTAGACTAACTTAATGAAGAATAAAAACATTCTTATCCTGAATTGATGTGAGATGATTGTTTATAAAGTGCAGTTCACCACTCTTTCCTATGTTCATTCTCTCTGGCGAAGTACAATTTACCCCATAAATACATCTGCTTTCCAGCTTCTGTGTTTTTCTTTAGACATTCTTCCAGCTAATTCCCCTATATACTTTGAGGGTCTCTAAACTTCTGTGCTTCTTATATCCTTTCAAAAACTTTAAAAATAATTACTATAAATTATAAATGTGTATCAGACACTTCAGGAAATCTGTATAATGCTGAGTGTATATAATGCATTACCATTTTCATGGTCTTCTTGATATATTCCCTTTGATCTCTACCATTACCCTGCAAAGTAAGTGCTGCAGGTATTATTTCCATTTTAAAGATGAGGAAACTAAGCCTGAAAGAGTTGTGACTGGATTTGACTTTTTCAGGATCTCAAAACTATAATAACAATTGGTCATATATAATCTCTCTTCAAGGTTTGCAAAGCTTTTTACATACAATATCTTAAACCCTGCAAAGTAGATGCTGTAACTAACTCTATTTTACAGGGGAGGAAACCAAAGTATGTAAGGAGATTAATTGATTACCCAGGGACACCCAGCTAGTCCAAGTTTTGGACACATGCCTTATTTATTCCAAGTCCAATCCTTTAAGTGGAAGAAGTATGCTTCAAATCGGTTTCTCTCCTGATTTCAAGTTAAGTGATCATTTCCCATTAGCTTCTCCACAGTGCCACTGAGAATCAAATACCCAGCTTAAAAAAAAAAAAAAAGCTACTATAAATTATACCATGCATGGATGATTCATTTTCAAAGAAATAGAACACAATAAAATGTACCAGACTAAAACAAAGTGAACACAACATAAACTTTCTTTGATGACTCAGAAGTATTTTGGAAATTAAAAAAAAAAAAACACACACATTCATACTGGTCATGCTTAGAAAAAAAAACTGCTTTGTAAATTGATACTCATTTCTAGAATTTGTTAGATATATAATACTTAAAATTCTATTCTAGAATTGCAGTTGCATGCAATGGGGAAATTATTTTCAACTGAAAGATAATCTAACTTGCTTTTCTTAAATACTAAGGTTGTATTCTCTTCATTTTGAATACCTAAAAGCAAAATGCTTCAGGTTTTATTGGTATCTTCATTTCTTAATAACCCCTTTAAGCAGATTTCTTGATTCTCTAATCTCTCCTTTATTTGTCTGGTTTACTCCCATAGTTTTAATTATAACTTCCAGAAATACACCTCCTAAATAAGTTTCTGCAGTCTTGACCTCTCTTCCAAGTTCAAGATTCATTTGTCCAAATACCCTAGGGAATCTCTACTTGGATCTATCCGCGACACATCAAAGTCAGTATAATCCAAAAGAAACTAGTTATTTCTACCCTACATCCACCATTCTTTATAACTTTATTATTTCTAACTGTGTACCTGGTTGGTTTCCCATTGTTTGTCAATATTTATCAAATGCTTAATATAATACCAGGCACACAGAAGGAGCTTAATAAATGATTGCTTCCTTCATTTATTCCTGAAAGGAAGGGGTAATAACCCTGGAAATGCACCCACAAAGTGTGCCTACACATCCTTACATCTCTTCCATGTACTATGCCCATTCCTATATTCATAACCTTACGGTTATTCTTTACTGTATTTATTTCTTTATATCATATCTGATCAACTCAGTTTTGCTCAAGAAGTATTCTACAAATGAATGACTGAGTTCAGGTAGAATGAAAACTTTTAAATATCATATTGATATTTACCCCAATGAGATTGGGTACTTGACTTCTTGAGAATGTAGACTTTTAAGCAATAAAAATGAAAACAAGCTAATGTTTGTATTCTAGAATCTGATACAATCTCTTGAACAATGTAAGCATTTAAATCAATTACTCTTGAATGAGATTTTATTTTATAACCACTTTAAATTCATGGATGTGTTTCAGAAAAGCTGTCCAGTTGCTTTGCTGGTTCTCCCTCATCACTGATAGATCTCTTCTGGCTGGTCCCTTCCTTTTCTGCAGTCACAGGCTTTGGTACAATCATCTGGCATTGGGATGAGTCAACAATTTTCATAACCATCAATCTATAAAGTGTAACAGGTATATATTATGAGGTAAATAACTGCTTCACATTTTGTTGTGGGTTTTTGTTGTTGTTTTTTTGGGGGGAGGGGTTTCAATGATTTCTTATGAATCTTTGCATTAATTTTAACATTTCTTTTGTATAGATGAAAATAAAGAGCTGTTCTATGCCTAATCCTCAGTGTACAGTGTGTGTCTTTCAACTCTTCCATTTGGGAGGAGACTTTAAATATGAACCCAAACCTAAGCTTTAAGTAGATTCTCCTTAGACTCTAGGGTAAACATGTAAAGAGTCACACAAGTCTGAGAAAAGGAACCTGATTGGTCTAGTAGGTGAGGACTGAACATTGTTAGAATTTATACTTCCTTACTGGAAAGAGCACAAAGCACCCATAATTACCTTTAATCCAACAGCAGTTATTATTGCTAAATTTGTAAAATGACTCTGTAATGCAGCATTAAATTGTTTTGAAATTATAACATTAAAGACAAGAAAGATAGACCCAGAACCAAGAAGTTTAGATTCAATTTCATTATTCAGCATAATGTCAAATGTCATTTCTAATCTTCTCTGAGTTTCAGTTTCTCTATATAGAAAGGAAATTATCTAGACTACATGCAAATCTGATTGTTGGAAGAAAAGTGTTCTGTAAACCTTAAAGCTCTATCAAAGCATGGTTATTGACAACATGTTTTGGAAATATGTTAATGTGAACTACAGTAGGGGACAGAAGAATCTTCTATTATTTGTGGTGAAATGAAGAGATAAAAATAGAGTAGCACTGAGTACTAGAGTTAAGCACTGGCATTGTCACGAACTAGGAGAGGATTTCACCTCTTTATACAATGAGTTTGGCTCCCTATTCATCATTCTTTCTAATATACCATTCTGATTCAATCAATTCTTTAAAATACCATGATTGTGCCTCCTTCCTGATGGACATCTATCCAAACCCCATCCATTATTCCAGATTCAAATCAATACTGCTTTCTCCAGAAAGCTCTCTCTATACTAGGACATATTTTCTAAACTTTTATTTATTGTCTAATACAAGGCAGGTAGGGGGTATAATGGTTAGAACAAGGATTCTGTAATCCAAAAGACCTGAATTCAAATCTGGCCTAAGACAATTATTAACTCTGTAACCCTGAGAAAGTCTTTTGTTCTGTGTCTGCCTCAGTTTCCTCATCCACAAAATCAGGATAATAATATTAATATTCCAGGGTTTTTGCTTTTGTTTTGGAAGATTAAAGGAGAAATTTGTAAAGCATCTTGCAAATTCCAAAGTACTTTGTCATTGCTAGCTTTTTTTTTCATATATGCTCTTGCATTATATTCTAATAATTTCATACATGTAATATAGTCGTCCACTTCTTCCCACCTCCTGACTAAATCATGTAATTTTCCAGTGTTTACTGGCAATTGTTGTACTTACAGTCAAGAAGATTTAAGTTTGATCCCTGTTTCTCATATTGATTTGTGAATCTTAGAAAATCACCAATTTTAGGGACAGCTAGTTGGTGCAATGGATAGTGCACCAGATCTGAAATCAGGATTCTGAATTCAAATCTGGCCTCAGGCACTTAATACTTCCTAACTGTGTCATCCTGGGCAAGTCACTTAACCCCAATTGCTTTAGCAAAAAAAAAAGAAGGAGGAGGAGGAGGAGGAGGAGGAAGAAAGAAAGAAAGAAAATCACCAATTTTCCCTGAGCCTTAGTTTCCCCATTTTTGAAATGTATATAATTTTGATTTGTTTGATTTGTATCCCTAATACAGGGTCCAATGCTTGAGGCATAAGTACTTAATACATGTCTATTAAATTAATAACATGTCACCATATTATTTTGATAATCATATGAAAAATATATGTATGTGCATTTGTATACATATATGTATATACATATGTACATATATGTATATGTGCATGTGTATGTATACCTACCTATATGTAGGTATAACTTTGAAAACCTTAAAGTGATATTCAAATATTAGCTCTTTTTATTTGTTGATTAGTCTTGGTGACTGGTATAAGAATTATCTATAAAGTGGACTTCCGGTTAAGATGGCGGAGAGGAGGCTCACAGTTGCATAAGCTCCGCGCTTTCTCTCACTATCCACTTCATTACAAGCCTCTGAATCAATGCTTGACTGAAAAAAACCCACAAATAGTTACCAAGAGAAGCCATCCTTGAGATCCGCCAAGAAAGGTCTGTCTTTACTGGAGGGCTGGGGCGGTTTTAGATCGGGCGCAGGCTGAGGGCAGCGGCAGTGAGAGCACGGGAGCAGAGCTGAGAGGGGGTGGGGAGTGATCGTAGCCGTCTCTGCGGGGAGAGCTTCGCTACAGGTTTGGAACCTGCAGCAAGTCAACAGCCCAGCAGAGAAGCTAAAAACACCGGGGCTGAAGAATACAACCGCAAACAGCTGGAGTCTCTCAGGACCTGGCCCCCCCCCTTCCCCCCCCTCAGTGACTCAGCACGCTTTGGGATCTCAGAGCGCAGGCGCAGAACAGTCCTGCTAGTGCCTCACTGCTGCCACCTGCAGTCTGTAGAGGAAGCTCGATAACATACCCAGCCCCCCCCCCAAAGAAAGACTCCAGTTTTTTCTGTTTTTCTTTGGTAGTTTATCTCTGATTAATAGACAGAATGAGCAAGAAGCTGAAGAGGACTTTAACCCTTGACAGCTTCTATACAGATAGAGAGCAGACTCTAAATCCTGAGGAGACTAAAAACAGGCAGTCCCCAGGTGATTCCCCAAAGGAGGAGATCGTCTGTTCCTCAGCACAGATGAACCTCATAGAAGTGATTAAAAAGGCTCTCACAAGGGAGCTAGAAGAAAAATGGGAAAAGGAGAGGGAGGCTTGGCAAAAGAGCCTGGAGAAAGTTAAAGAGAGAGTGGATAAAGAAGTAAAATCCTTGAAAAATAGGATTAGTGAACTGGAAACAGAAAACAGCTCTCTAAAAAACAAAATTGGCGAAATGGAAAAAAATTCCACAGAACAAAAGAACTCAATTGGACAATTAGAGAAAGATTTTAAAAAAGTGAGTGAAGAGAATACTTCACTGAAAATCAGAATTGAACAAGTGGAATTGAATGACTCGAGGAGACAAGAAGAATCAGTCAAGCAAATCCAAAAAAATCAAACAATGGAGAAAAATGTGAAATACCTTCTGGGGAAGACAACAGACCTGGAAAACAGATCCAGGAGAGACAATCTGAGAATCATTGGACTCCCAGAAAAACATGATGAAAAAAAGAGCCTGGACACTGTCTTCCAGGAAATCATCAAAGAGAACTGCCCAGAAGTCATAGGAACAGAGGAAAAAATAAACATTGAAAGGATTCATCGATCACCCACTGAAAGGGATCCTAAAATCAAAACACCAAGGAATATAGTGGCCAAATGCCAGAACCCTCAGGTGAAAGAAAAAATATTGCAAGCGGCTAGAAAAACCCAATTCAAGTATCAAGGAGCCACAATAAGGATCACCCAGGATCTGGCAGCATCCACATTAAAAGATCGAAGGGCCTGGAATATGATATTCCGAAAGGCTAAGGAACTTGGTATGCAACCAAAAATAACTTACCCAGCGAGAATGAGCATCTTTTTCCAGGGAAGAAGATGGACATTCAACGAAGTAAGCGAATTTCATCTATTTCTGATGAAAAAACCAGAACTTAACAAAAAGTTTGATCTACAAATATAGAACTCAAGAGAAATCTAAAAAGGTAAAGATTAATCTTGGGAACTATATTTTGACTATATAGATGTATAAAGAATACATGTATACCTTGTTCTAGAAATTGATGTGGAAAGGACATTGTACCAGAAAAAGGGTAAAGTGGGGGTAGTACATCTCATGAAGAGGCATAGGAAACCTATTATATCTGAGAGAAAGAATGGAGGGGGATGAATATAGTGGGTATCTTACTGCCTTCAGAATTGGCTTTAAGTGAAAAATCTTAAGACATATTCAATCTATGGTGAAACTTCTCCCATCTCATTGAAAAGTGAGAAGGGAAAAGTGGAAAGGGAAGGAATAAGCTAAGCGGAAGGGAATACGGGAACTGGGAGGGAAAGGGGTAAGATAGGGGGAGGAACTCTAAGGCGGGGGGAGGGACACTAAAAAGGGAGGGCTGTGAGAAGCAAGGGGTGCTCACAAGCTTAATACTTGGAAGGGGGGGAAAGGGGAAAGAAGGGAGGAAAGCACAAACCGGGGTTAACAAGATGGCAAGTAATACAGAATTGGTCATTCTAACCATAAACGTGAACGGGGTAAACTCCCCATAAAGAGGAAGCGGTTAGCAGAATGGATTAAAAGCCAGAATCCTACAATATGTTGTTTACAGGAAACAACCTGAAGCGGGGAGATACATGCAGGTTAAAGGTAAAAGGTTGGAGCAAAATCTACTATGCTTCAGGTGAAGTCAAAAAAGCAGGGGTAGCCATCCTGATCTCAGATCAAGCTAAAGCAAAAATTGACCTAATTAAAAGAGATAAGGAAGGACACTATATCTTGCTAAAGGGTAGCATGGATAATGAAGCACTATCTATATTAAACATATATGCACCAAGTGGGGTAGCATCTAAATTCTTAAAAGAGAAACTAAGAGAGCTGCAAGAAGAAATAGACAGTAAAACTATAATAGTGGGAGATCTTAACCTTGCACTCTCAGAATTAGATAAATCAAACCAGAAAATAAATAAGAAAGAAGTCAAAGAGGTAAACAGAATACTAGAAAAGCTAGATATGATAGATCTCTGGAGAAAATGTAATGGAGACAGAAAGGAATACACTTTCTTTTCAGCAGTTCATGGAACCTATACAAAAATTGACCATATATTAGGACATAAAAACCTCAAACTCAAATGTAGTAAGGCAGAAATAGTAAATGCATCCTTTTCAGACCACGATGCAATGAAAATTACATTCAACAAAAAAGCAGGGGGAAGTAGACCAAAAAATAATTGGAAACTAAATAATCTCATACTAAAGAATGATTGGGTAAAACAGCAAATCATAGACATAATTAATAACTTCACCCAAGAAAACGATAATAATGAGACATCATACCAAAATGTATGGGATGCAGCCAAAGCGGTAATAAGGGGAAATTTCATATCTCTAGAGGCCTATTTGTATAAAATAGAGAAAGAGAAGGTCAATGAATTGGGTTTGCAATTAAAAATGCTAGAAAAGGAACAAATTAAAAACCCCCAGTCAAACACTAAACTTGAAATTCTAAAAGTAAAAGGTGAGATCAATAAAATTGAAAGTAAAAAAACTATTGAATTGATTAATAAAACTAAGAGTTGGTTCTATGAAAAAACCAACAAAATAGACAAACCCTTAGTAAATCTGATTAAAAAAAGGAAAGAGGAAAATCAAATTGTTAGTCTTAAAAATGAAAAGGGAGAACTCACCACTAACGAAGAGGAAATTAGAGCAATAATTAGGAGTTACTTTGCCCAACTTTATGCCAATAAATTCGACAACTTAAATGAAATAGAAAAATACCTCCAAAAATACAGCTTGCCCAAACTAACAGAGGAAGAAGTAAATATCCTAAACAGTCCCATCTCAGAAAAAGAAATAGAACAAACTATCAATCAACTCCCTAAGAAAAAATCCCCAGGACCAGATGGATTTACATGTGAATTCTACCAAACATTTAAAGAACAATTAACTCCAATGTTATATAAACTATTTGAAAAAATAGGGATTGAAGGAGTCCTACCAAACTCCTTTTATGACACAGATATGGTACTGATACCTAAACCAGGTAGGCTGAAAACAGAGAAAGAAAATTATAGACCAATCTCCCTAATGAATATTGATGCTAAAATCTTAAATAAAATATTAGCAAAAAGATTACAGAAAATTGTCACCAGGATAATACACTATGACCAAGTAGGATTTATACCAGGAATGCAGGGCTGGTTCAATATTAGGAAAACTATTAACATAATTGACTATATCAATAACCAAACAAACAAAAACCACATGATCATCTCAATAGATGCAGAAAAAGCATTTGATAAAATCCAACATCCATTCCTAATAAAAACACTTGAGAGCATAGGAATAAATGGACTTTTCCTTAAAATAGTCAGGAGCATATATTTAAAACCATCAGTAAGCATCATATGCAATGGGGAAAAAGTGGAACCTTTCCCAGTAAGATCTGGAGTGAAGCAAGGTTGCCCACTATCACCATTATTATTTAATATCGTATTAGAAACACTAGCCTCGGCAATAAGAGTCGAGAAAGATATAAAAGGAATTAGAGTAGGCAATGAGGAAACCAAACTATCACTCTTTGCAGATGATATGATGGTATACCTAGAGAACCCCAGAGATTCTACCAAAAAGCTATTGGAAATAATTCATAATTTTAGCAAAGTAGCTGGCTACAAAATAAATCCCCATAAATCCTCAGCATTTTTATACATCACCAACAAAACCCAACAGCAAGAGATACAAAGAGAAATTCCATTCAGAATAACTGTTGATACCATAAAATATTTGGGAATCTATCTACCAAAGGAAAGTCAGGAATTATATGAGCAAAATTATAAAAAAGTCTCCACACAAATAAAGTCAGACTTAAATAATTGGAAAAATATTAAGTGCTCTTGGATCGGCCGAGCGAACATAATAAAGATGACAATACTCCCTAAACTAATCTATTTATTTAGTGCTATACCAATCAGACTTCCAAGAAAATATTTTATTGATCTAGAAAAAATAACAACAAAATTCATATGGAACAATAAAAAGTCGAGAATCTCAAGGGAATTAATGAAAAAAAAATCAAATGAAGGTGGCCTAGCTGTACCTGATCTAAAATTATATTATAAAGCAGCAGTCACCAAAACCATTTGGTATTGGCTAAGAAATAGATTAGTGGATCAGTGGAAAAGGCTAGGCTCACAAGACAGAATAGTCAACTATAGCAATCTAGTGTTTGACAAACCCAAAGCCCCTAACTTCTGGGAAAAGAATTCAATATTTGATAAAAACTGCTGGGATAATTGGAAATTAGTATGGCAGAAATTAGGCATGGACCCACACTTAACACCATATACCAAGATAAGATCAAAATGGGTCTATGACCTAGGCATAAAGAACGAGACTATAAATAAATTAGAGGAACATAGAATAGTTTATCTCTCAGACTTGTGGAGGAGAAAGAAATTTGTGACCAAAGATGAACTAGAGACCATTACTGATCACAGAATAGAAAATTTCGATTACATCAAATTAAAAAGCCTTTGTACAAATAAAACTAATGCAAACAAGATTAGAAGGGAAGCAACAAACTGGGAAAACATTTTCACAGTTAAAGGTTCTGATAAAGGCCTCATTTCCAAAATATATAGAGAACTGACTCAAATTTATAAGAAATCAAGCCATTCTCCAATTGATAAATGGTCAAAGGATATGAACAGACAATTTTCAGAGGATGAGATTGAAACTATTACCACTCATATGAAAGAGTGTTCCAAATCATTATTGATCAGAGAAATGCAAATTAAGACAACTCTGAGATACCACTACACACCTGTCAGATTGGCTAAGATGACAGGAAAAAATAATGATGAATGTTGGAGGGGATGCGGGAAAACTGGGACACTAATGCATTGTTGGTGGAGTTGTGAACGAATCCAACCATTCTGGAGAGCAATCTGGAATTATGCCCAAAAAATTATCAAAATGTGCATATCCTTTGATCCAGCAGTGTTTCTATTGGGCTTATATCCCAAAGAAATACTAAAGAAGGGAAAGGGACCTGTATGTGCCAAAATGTTTGTAGCAGCCCTGTTTGTAGTGGCTAGAAACTGGAAAATGAATGGATGCCCATCAATTGGAGAATGGCTGGGTAAATTGTGGTATATGAATGTTATGGAATATTATTGTTCTGTAAGAAATGACCAGCAGGATGAATACAGAGAGGCTTGGAGAGACCTACATGAACTGATGCTAAGTGAAATGAGCAGAACCAGGAGATCATTATACACTTCGACAACGATATTGTATGAGGACATATTTTGATGGAAGTGGATTTCTTTGACAAAGAGACCTGAGTTTCAATTGATAAATGACGGACAAAAGCAGCTACACCCAAAGAAAGAACACTGGGAAACGAATGTGAACTATCTGCATTTTTGTTTCTCTTCCCGGATTATTTATACCTTCTGAATCCAATTCTCCCTATGCAACAAGAGAACTGTTCGGTTCTGCAAACATATATTGTATCTAGGATATACTGCAACATATCCAACATATAAAGGACTGCTTGCCATCTAGGGGAGGGGGTGGAGGGAGGGAGGGGAAAAAAAAATCGGAACGGAAATGAGTGTAAATATAATGTAATTATTAAATAAAAAAAATTTAACTTTGAAAAAAAAAAAAAAAAAAAAAAAAAAAGAATTATCTATAAAGTGAAATTAAATGCCTGATCTGTAAGTATGGTATTAATGGAGAGGTAGTCTAGCCAGATTTCATACATCTATTTCAGCAAAAACCTGACATTTACACCAAACCAATTAATAGTAAAGAAATACAATGAGAAGCTACAGTAAGAATTTTTTTCTACCTCAAAACTGCACAAAATTTAGCCAGTAGTTCACGGAAAAGAAACCACTCCCAAATCTAACAACATGGATAGATAAAGACCTAGCTTCTCAAAAGTACCAGAGAAGTGTCAGAAATAAATATATTCTGAAAGTTTATTTATTTGGGGGTAGCATGAATCTTGGAATCTCCCAGAAATTCCAGGTTGAGGGTAACCCAGGAAAGTGAGAACAGCCAACAGTATAGGTAAGAAAAAAGTAACTTCCTCACACCTATTCTTAGTTTCCTAAAACTCTATTTAAAAATGCTATAAAGGGCCCTAAAGATTCAAAACACAGAACCTCAAAGATCCAAGGGACCTAAAATTTAAGAAATTGAGTCAAATATCCAACACAAGATCAAATAGGACTAATTACACTATTATAGAGGAGACAAGCATGAGACAAAATCCCAATTTAAAAACTGAAGCTGGGAAGATAAGAATACAAAAGAAGACAATGACCAGCATCAAATATTGTTTCAAATACAGATTTCCCAAAAGGAGAGAGTAACTTTATAAAACCCAAAAGCATATACTCAAAGGAGAAAAAAAAAAGGAAATAAAAAGTAAAGTAAGAGTACTTGAGGATAAAACTAGAAGGAAAATTAGCTTATAAGAGCATATAGTAAAACCTATCAAATTAGCTACTCCCAGAAATCTAGACTACATTAAACAATATTGATTTCATGACATGTTAGAACAAAGTGAATATATTTTAAAAAGTAAAAGAAAATATAAAGTACCTGCTATTGAAGTGGTAAAACAGGCATCAGGAGTAGTTTTGGGAAGATATAATTGTAAAAAGAATATTATATGAAAGTTCACAACATGGAGCAACTATTTTAAGTCTTGCATCATAGATTGCTAAGGTTTTGCTGTTTTATTATATAAATACCACACAAGATTTGCAAGGAAGGGGTTTGTGTGTGTGTGTGTGTGTGTGTGTGTGTGTTAACAATTAATAAAGGGAAGTTCCTTACTGGAACTCACAATTAATAGGCGAAAAAAGCTTTTAAGTGAATATGCCAAGAAGTGTGTCTGCACCATTGACTGAAGAACTAAATCCATAGAGAAGTTTACCTCAAGTGTGTTGCAGAAGGACTTCATCATTGATTTTGTGGATTAACCCTAAAAAGAATTTAGTTATAACAAGAAGAAAGGCACCATGAGACAGGAGTGCCTCATTGTAGGATATCTCACAATTAATCAAGAAGAAGAAGCCATTAAAGGGAAGATGCTATGGGTGGGAAACTGTACTCCATCCAGACTGAGTTATAAAATGGATTTGAAAAAAATATATACCATAAGTAGATCTTTTATAAGGGAAATAAAATCTCAGAGATTTGACATCAGTATTTAGCTTTCTGATTGGAGAAGTAAAAGTGAGGTTGACAGTATAATCAAAAATCCAATTGAACAAAGGTACTTAAGGCTGATTTAAGGCTGAGGTGATCCCATCAACAATCTTCCCTGCTTACCTTAGGGAATTGTCTTAATCCAATCAATGCTTCAGACTTTTTCTACTAAAGCCCACTTAACTATTCAGGATGTCATCACTATGAGAAACAAATGACCTGGAAAATCAAGCAAAGAGATAATTTAAGACTAATTAAATTCCCTGAGAACTATAATTTAAAAATATATTGAATGCTAAATCTAACTTCTATTATTGTTTAGAATAGTAAAGAGGAGAGGATTCTGGGAAGATGGTAGAATAGGTCAGTAAATTTCAAATTCTCCAGATTTCCCCCATACAGAACCAAATTGTGCCTCTGGATGAACATCAATTTGTGAAAAACAAAGACTTGGCAGAAAAAGGGTCTTCCTGGGACAACTCAAGAAGACCCTAAGAAAGTCCCAGAATGGGGATTAATCAAAGTGAAGTACAAACATTTCCAGGCTAGCTCCACAGAAACAACAAGTGGGGACCCCTGGGGTTAGCAGAGTGTGTCTGGAGCCTTAGCAGGGAGCACAGACATCTTAGGGATTCTGGATTCTGAGGAATTGAAGAAATTCTGAGGGAACCTCTGCTGATCAGGAATGCCAGGTACCCTCTAAAATCTATAGAGAAATAAGAGGGGAGGGAATAGGATAAAGTGTTGGATAGAATGTGAAGATTTATGATCATGGTACAAGGTATGTAGATTAACAAGAAAGGGAGTAGCATAAGAGAAGGTGGTGTGCAGAACAGTGTTTAGATTAATTGAGTGGGATAAGGTGTATAGATTAATGGAAATGGCATAAAGAGGAAAGAAAGGGTTGGGGGAAAAGATAAAGGAGTGATTCATGGTGAGGAAAGGTTAAATAATAGCAAGGCAAGTTAAGGAGTAGAATTAAAATAGACTTAGCAGGAATAGGAAATAAGAGATATACAGAAATACTGTAGTAAGTATCAGGAGTAGAATTTATTAGAAAAAAAAGTAGGGCTAGTAATCATTGATCTTAGACAAAGTCTTTTATTCAATCAAGAAAGAATTTGCATTATATGCCAGTCATATTATTATTATTTTGGATGCATGTTTACACATAGGTAAATGAACATGTGTGTATCTATCTATCTGTGTATGTGCGGCTAAGTATATTTGGGTATGTGTGCATGTAAGTCTATGTATGTATGTATATAAATATATGTATATGTGTGTGGGTCTGTTTTTGTGTGTCCCTGTATCTGTGCTTATCTGTAGCCTGCTTGGGGGAGGTAGGAGGACTGAAAGGGGAAAAAAAGAACAAATTTAAAAGTGCACAGCAGAGAACAAAAACAATAACAAGTCGTAGTTATGAACTTCTGCTTCACAGACAAAGGAACCTGTATTAGCTGGGGGGAAAAAAAGAATTCTGGCTGCTTATAAAGTAGGGTATTTATTTTAAAATCACAGGCTTAATTACCATTGTGGAGGATAGAGGATTAATCGTGCAAGTATAATTTAAGTAATAGCCAGAGTTCATGAGGATCATATATTGATATCCTCTTTGTTTGGCCAATTAATTAGCTGGATGGAAAATTAATCTATCAGTTTATCTTTGGCACATTACTAACTTCCCAAAAGATTATAAAATTTCAAATATCATATTTTGAATATTATACTTATATTTGCATTTACAATTTTTTTTTATGACTTCAATATCAGCTTTCTGGCTTTTTCATAGGTGGAATGATGTCTTTATTATTCTTTCATTTTCTTTTAAAATGTATTAAACTAAATACAATATAAGAAAAAACAGAATAGAAAAAAGGAAAGACAGAAAAGGAAAATAAAACAATGGTGCTCCATTGCTTTTAGTAGGATAAAATACAACTTCACAGCTTCTCCCATTCTTTTTATATTATAATGATTTGCACATGTAGCATTTCACTACAATGCTTATATACTTTTTGAGAGCAGAGTTTATAGACCAACTGCTCAGCACAGTTTCTTGCTCATAATTAATACATAATTTCATCCAAAAACATTTATTAAGCACATACAAGAAGAGCTAACAAGTCAGTTTGATTTGAATAATAAGTACGAGAAACAGAGTAATATGAAATAATTGGAAAGGTCATAGAGAGCTTTGAATGCCAAGCTGTGAAGTTGTATTTTATCCTACTAAAAGCAATGGAGCACCATTGAAGCTTTATGAAGACAAAAGTTGAAGGATGACATAGGCAGAATGTTTTATGTTTGAGAAAGCATAGAAGCAAAGTGACCAGTTAAGAAGTGATTACAACAGTTCAAATGATAAGAATAGGCCTAAGTTAAGGTAGAGTAGAGAGAAGAAGACAGAGAACTTATAATTAGAATTTAGAAAACTTGTCTATTGACTTGATATGAGGATAGAGGATGAGTGAAGAGTCAATGTAATAACTAAAATTTATATAGGACTTTAAAGTTTTTAAAGCATTTTTGTATTTACACTTCACAAAATGTAGATAAATACTATGAGTATTATTATTCTTGTTTTATAAATGAGGAAACAGTTTCAGAAATTCAGTGACCACAGAAAATAGAACAGAATATATGAAACAGAAAAATGACAGATCTGGAGAACAGGTCAAGAAGAGAAAATATAAGAATAATTGTACTACCAGAAAATTGTGACCAAAAAGAGAACTTTGATACAGTAATCTAAGAAAAATGTCCTGCAGTGATAGAACACGAGGGGAAAGTAGAAATAGAAAAAAAAAAAAATCCACCAATCACCACCTTAAAGAGATCACACAGGAATATTATTGCCAAATTTTGAAATCCGCAGATCAAAGAGAAAATTTTGCAAGAAACAAGAAAAAAAAAATTCAGATATGCTAGAGTTATAATTAGAATTGTACAAGACTTAGCAGCAGCTACAATAAAAAACCACAGGTTCTAGAATCATAAATACCAACAATCAAAAGAACTAGGCCTGTGGCCAAAAATATCATATCCAGCAAAATTATCTAAAATTTTGAATAAAAAAAAAATGGACCTTCAATAAATTTGCAAATATTGAGGACTTTCTATCAACCAAATCCAAATTTAACACTTAAGAGCCAATATAAAAGATCAATTTTAAGGAATTCACTATTGTTGGTGTTTTTCTTATTGAAAATATTAGATGGCTCTCTGGGAGAAGGTAAGTATCTCAGGGAGGTTTTCTGGAGGCAGTCTTAGTATCAGTTAAAAGTAAATAATCACCCAAAATGCAGCCAGCTCGTAAAAATACAAACTTTTATTTTCTCCTTCCAAAACAGCCCGGTTACTTTTTCTTAGAGGCCTATCTTTCTGCTTGGTTCCAAGAGCTCCATCTAAATGTCTCCAAATCCAAAGGTTTGTCCTTCAGCCTCCAGCCAGCCAGGTAGAAGTTGTAATGAATCTTTCTTGCCTCCAAGAGAGGGCTTCTGGCTGAACTCACTTGATGCTACCCTCGCAATCTAAATCAGCTGAACTCTCTTAACGGGGCCTTTACTTTCTTCTTATATATCAGAGAGTGGGATTATGGGTTTTCTCCCATAGTGCTCTCTGGCCCTAAGAGCTTCAAGGGAGGTGTGAATTCAGCTATCTCATACTAAACCCTGAAATCTCGCAAACGTGTGAACTCCAATAAGTAAAGATGTGAACACAAGCATTGTATCAATTAGTTCTACTTAGAACCTTGTTTCAGGTTCTGGTCCAAAGCATCTTGTAAGATTAGATCAAGTATACTGAACCATGCTAAATTAGATAATTGTTGTCTCTATCAACTCTAATGACTTAACAATTTGTAAATATTCCAACACGATATGGAATAACTGATTAAACATGGACAAATTGCATATATATACATATATATAATTTTTTAACATGGGAAATGTATACTATATATTTAAGATTCACACCAACAATAGGATAACTTGAAAGATTGGGAAGTTAAAGTTAAAAATAGTAATCATAATATACAAATGAGGTACAGAGGAAGAATAGAGATAGAGGCATTAGAGCAGGGGAGGAGGGCTTGTAGTTCTAAAAATCTACTCACATTGGGAATGGGTTAATAGGCTACATATATATTATGAAGGGTATATATAGCACTCTATAAAAAGATAAACAAGGAGAGATGGATGGTTGGGAAAGCAAAGGGTGAAGGAAGACTATAAAGGAGGAGTCTTTAGGTGGGGGAGGTTAAGTAACTGCAAGGCAAGTTATAGAGCAGAATTTAATTAGAGTGAGCAGTTACAGGAAAGATGCATGTATATAGGTCGGTCTCTCTCTCTCTCTCTTTCTCTGTCTCTGTCTCTGTCTGTCTGTCTGTCTTTCTCTCTCTCCATATATGTGTGTGTGTGTGTGTGTGTGTGTGTATGTATGTATATATACAAACATAAATATATCTTTTCTTAATTGTAGCTTGCATGGGGATGATGGTGGGGGGGGGGGGGAGGTGAAAGGGGAGAAAAAAAAATAAAGTAAGTAAGGTGTGTAGCAGAAAACCAAAGAACAATTTACAAGGAAGTAAAGAAAAAATGGACAATCATGAATATAATTTCTTCTATTAACATACACACACACACACACACACACACACACACACATTTCTTAATCTGATAATTTGTTTTAATACATTTTGAATCCTTCCTAATGTTCTGCTAGGCATATGACAAAGTTCTCTTTTGTTTTGCTTAATTTTTTTTTTGTATTCCTTTTCTGTTTTTCTTTTTATTTTCTTACTGTTTTTTAATGAAATTAAATAATAAAAAAAGAACAAAACAATTCATTCAAAAGTTGAATTGGCCAACTGTAAAAGGAGGTAAAAAAGCTAACTGAAGAAAATATGCAATAAAAATTAGAACTGAGCAAATGGAAGTGAATGACTCAATGAGACATCAAGAATTAGTCAAATAAAACTAAAAAAAATTTTTTTCAAAGAAAAAAATATAAAATACCTCATCGGAAAAACATCTGACCTGGAAAATAGATTCAGGCGAGATAATCAAAGAATTATTGGACTACCTGAAAACCATGATGAAGAAAGAGCCTAGAAAATATCTTCTAAGAAATAAAAGATTCTGATTATCTAAGTGAAATGAATGGTTACAAAAATATAGACTGCCCACATTAACAGAGCAGGAAATAAATTACTTAAATAATGCCTTTTTAGAAAAAGAAATTGAACAAGCTATTAATCAACTCCCTAAGAAAAAAATCTTCAGGGCCAGATGGATTTACATGTGAACTCTACCAAACATTTAAAGATAAATTAATTCCAATACCATCTAAACTATTTGGAAAAATAGGGAAAAGAGTCCTACCAAATTCCTTTTATGACATAGATATGATGCTTATACTTAAGCCAGGCAGGGTCAAATCAGAGAAAAAAAAAATATAGACCAATTTCCTTAATGAATATTGATGCAAAAATCTTTTTTTTTTTTTTTAGTAGCTTTTTGTTGACAGAACATGTGTATGGGTAAATTTTTAATACTGACCCTTGCAATCACTTCTGTTCCAACTTTTCTCTTCCTTCTCTCCACCCCCTCCCCTAGATGGTAGGTAGTCTTATATGTGTTAAACATGTTAAAGTATATCTTTTTTTTTCCTGAGGCAATTGGGGTTAAGTGACTTGCCCAGGGTCACAACAACTAGGAAGTATGAGGTGTCTGAGGCCATAAAATATATCTTAAATACAATATGTGTGTACACATTTATACAGTTCTCTTGTTGCACAAGAAAAATCAGATTTAGAAAGGTAAAAATAACCTGGGAAGAAAAACAAAAATGCAAGCAGTTGACATTTCCCAGTGTTCTTTCGCTGGATGTAGTTGGTTCTGTTCATCACTGATCAATAGGAACTGAACTGGATCCTCTCATTGCCGAAGACAGCCACTTCCATCAAAATTAATCCTCATATAGTATTATTGTTGAAGTATATAATGATCTCCTGGTTCTGTTTATTTCACTTAGCATCAGTTCATGTAGGTCACTTCAAGCCTCTCTGTATTCATCCTGCTGGTCATTTCTTACAGAACAATAATATTCCATAACATTCATATACCATAATTTACTCAGCCATTCTCCAATTGATGGGCATCCATTCAAATTCCAGTTTCTAGCCACTATAAAAAGGGCTGCCACAAACATTTTGGCACATACAGGTCCCTTTCCCTTCTTTAATATCTCTTGGGGATATAAGTCCAGTAGTAACACTGCTGGATCAAAAGGTATTCACAGTTTGATAATTTTTTGAGCATAGTTTCAAATTGTTGTCCAGAATAGTTGGATCCGGTCACAACTCCACCAACAATGCATCAGTGTCCCAGTTTTCCTGCATCCCCTCCAACATTCGTCATTATCTTTTCCTGTCACCTTTGCCAGTCTGACATTTGTGTAGTGATTGATGCAAAAATCTTAAATAAAATATTAACAAAGAGATTATAGCAAGTTACTACCAGGATAATACACCATGACCAAATAGGATTTATAACTGGAATGCAGGGCTGGTTCAATATTAGAAAAACTATTAGCATAATTGACTACATAACCAAACTAACAGAAATAATATTATCTCAATAGATGCAGAAAAAATTGACAAAATCCAACACTCATTCCCATTAGAAACATTAGAAAGTATAGGAATAAATGGCGTTTTCCTTAAAATGTTCAGTAGCATCTATCTAAAACCATCAGCAAGTATCATATGTAATGGGGATAAACTAGTTGCTTTCCAAATAAGATAGGGGTGAAACAAGGTTGTCCACTATCAGCATTACTATCAATATTGTATTAGAAATGTTAGCTTTAGCAATAAGACAAGAAAAAAATCTAAAGTAACTAGAATAAGAAATGTGGAAAACAAATAATTACTCTTTGCAGATGATATGATAATATACTTAGAGAATCCTAGAGAATCAACTACAAAATTACTAGAAACAGTTCACAATTTTAGAAAAGCTGCAGAATACAAAATATCATTATTTTGTAGATCATTAGCATTTCTATATGTTACCAACAAAGTCCAGCAGCAAGAGATACAAAGAGAAATTCCATTTAAAATAACTGTATGTAATATAAAATATTTGAGAGTCTATCTGCCAAGAAAAAGTCAGGAACTATATGAACATAATTACAAAATACTTTCCATATAAATAAAGTCAGATCTAGACAACTGGAAGAATATTAAGTGCTCATGGGTAGGTCAAACTAATATAATTAAAGTGACAATTCTACTTAAATTAGTCTGTTTATGCAATCTCATACCAATCAAACTCCCAAGAAATTATTTTATAGAGCTAGGAAAAATAATAACAAAGTTCATCTAGAACAACAAAAGATTAAGAATTTCAAGGAAATTAATGGAAAAAAAATGCAGAAGAAGATGGCCTACCTATACTACATACATCCACACACACACACGCACATACACACCCACACATACACACACATACATATATGCATAGATGTGTGTGTGTGTGTATGCATTCATTAAAGAACTATATCCTTAGTCCAAGTATCAACTGAGCAACTGGCCTTTATGTGATAGATTTATATCAATTTTTTATAAACATTAGAAATCAGATCATTAGCCAAAATATCCATAATCAAAGATTTCTCCTTCAATCTGACATTTGCTCTTTCATTATAAATGCCTTCCTTTTGTGTGTGTGCGCAAAAAACACATATGCTCAAATCGAGTTTTATTTTCTATAATTTATTTTGTTGGCTGAATAGATAATAATTTTTCCTTACTATAATTGCAGTATTACATTTCATGTTGTTATTGTTCTTATTTTTTTAATATTTAGATTGTTGAAATACTTGTTGCTTACTACAATTTGTAATGGGAGCTGGAGGCCTAATCCAACTTTTCATCATACTGGCAGCTATTCACAAAAGTTTATATTGAATCATTATGCTCTTCTCTAATGTTCTATGACCATGGATTTACCTAATCTATTATATGTGTTTAGTATTAATTCTGAATTTTATACACACACACACACACACACACACACACACATACATATGTTCTACAAACCTATCTTCCTTCTTTTCATGCAGTTTTATTTCCATATATTCTGATTAGAATTTATTTCCTTAAGATCACTATATGAGACTTCCTTCTTTTAAAAAATTGTCTCCTGATATTCCTGGGTTAGACCATAAATTCAAAAGTTATCACTTTTTTCTAATTCTTTAATTAGAAAAAATAATGATTTTCCTTATAAAACTAATATTAATCTTTTCTCATCATTCATAATGCATTCACACAGCATTCATATACATTGCTTAAAATTCATTTCCATTTACTATTAACATTTTCTTTATTTATGGAACATTGTTTCATATTTCCCATATGCAAGTACATATATATACACAAATCTTTTTAGTTAAGCATCTCAAATCTTTGTCAATGAGTACTCATTTTAAGAAGCTTTTCTTATTGCCAGGTAACACTTATCAGTCAGTCAGCAGTTATCTATTAACTGCTTATCACTTTTCAGGCATTATGCCCAGCATATCCTAATATTGAAATGGCAGAACTTTCTTTCACCTATGAACCTTGTCACCATCATCAGAAAAGACTCCTCATGGATGGAGAAATATTTTATAAAAGGAACAAAAGACTTGTCTAGAGAATATGTCTAGTTTGTTGTTCCTAACTCTGTTATATCAGGTTGAAATACATGCTCATAGGCTTTTAGCAGAAGAGCATAAAAGATGTCTTTTCTCATATAAGTATATTATGGTATTGATATTGATTTGTTCTAAGATACTTTCTCATTTATCAGTGTGAGTACTCTCTCCATTTATATTTGTTTCTCTTCCTTTTTGATTCAGATCTATTACTAATGATAAATTAACTTATGCATTTAAGTAAGGTACTTACTGAAAGATAAAGAAAAAAGAAAGATATGCTCAACTGAATGTAGATCCCAGAGAATAGCAAGTAAAGATAAGAAGATTTTCTTAAAGGTACAATGCAAATAAATAGATGAAAACAACAGGATGGAAAAGAAGAAAATTTTTTCAAGAAAATTAAAAATATCAAAGGAATATTTCATGCAAAAATGGGCAGGATGAAAGATAAAAACCAAAGGGATTTAAGAGAAGCAAAGAAATTAAGAGATGGTAAAAATGTACATATACACCACATCACATAAGTATGTATATGCACATAGATACCCATATAGTTCTCTATATATCTACATATGTGTATACACACAATATACAAGAAAGATTTTAACATCAGCATTAACAATGATGGTATAAGTTACTTAGAGCAAGATATTTTAGAGAATTAAGTAAATACTGCTAACAGTAAGGCTACTGTAGGTGAAAGAATTCCAACTAAGCTATTTAAAGCCCTAAAAAAATAATGGAAACTACTAACATGCTATATTCAATATGCTAGAAAATTTGGAAAACACAACAATAGCCAATGGATTGGAAAAGGTCAGTTTAGGTCCCAATCCAAAAGAAGGCAATTTCAAAAAATGTTGAATTTAAAGAACAATTGCAATATTTCACATGCCAGCAAGGTTTTGCTTAAGATTCTGCAAGTGAGGCTTCAGCAATATGTGAAGCAAGAATTTCCAGAACTAGCTGGTTTTTAAAGAGGCAAAGGAACTATAGACCAAGTTGCCAACATTTGCTGAATTATGGAGAAAGCAAGAGAGTTCCAGGAAAAAAAAATTACTTCTGCTTTATTTACTACACTAAAGCGTTTGAATGGATCACAACAAAATCTCACAGAAACAGGAGTACCAGATCATCTTTCTTGTTTCTTGAAAAAATTGTTTGTAGGACAAAAAGCAACAGTTAGAAACAAATATGGAACTGGTTATTTATTTAATTTATATATAAAATGTCAGGCTAGATGAACCAAAAATTAAAATTAAGGTTGTTGGGAGAAATATCAATGACCTCAAATATATAGATATATCTTTGATGAAGTGAAATTAAGAAGCCACTTAATGAGGTTGAAAGAGAAGAGTATAAAAGCTGGCTTAAAGGTTAACATCAAAAACACACCGCACACACACACACTAAAGTCTTGACAACTAATCCTATTATTTCTTGGCAAATAAGGGGGGGAGGGGAATGGAAGCAATGTCAGATTTTGCATTGGGGGGCTTAAAGATTACAGCGGCCATTAAATTAAAAGAACCTTAGTCATTGGAAGAAAAGTTATGAAAAATCTCCACATCACAGAGACTAAAAAGCAGAGCCATCACCTTTTCAACAAAGGTCAATACATTCAAAGCTATGGTTTTCCCATTAGCAATATATGATTGTCAGAGTTGGACTATGTAAAAATAAGAGCTTTAGAATTGTGGTGCTATAGAAGACTTTTGAGAGTCCTTTGGACAGCCAAGAGTTCAAATCAGTCAGTACCTAAAGAAATTAATTAATATTGACACAGAAACAAATACTTTGATAATATAATGATAGGATGGATTCATTAGAAAAGACCCTGATGTTGGGAAAGATTGAAGGCAAAAGGAAAAAAAAAAATATAACAGAGGATTAGATAGATAGAATGATATATAAACAGATGGATAAACTCATTGAAAAAATAAATATGAACCCGGACAGACTTCAAAAGATAGCAAAGGATAAAGAGAACTGGTATTCTCTGGTTCATGGGATCACAAAGTGGTGGACATTACAGAATGACTTAACAACACTCAGATATCTAAGTTCATCTTTCTCCTTTTTGTTTTCTATGTTATCAGTGCTTATCCTTTAATATCTTTAATATAACTTGGGTAAGACATCCTTGATAACATAATATAATCTGTTTAAACATGCTAGGTCTTTCTGCAGCCCTTTAGTTCAAGTGCAATGGTGGGTTGTCTAGAATTGTAGTGCTTCATCATTTGTAGCATTATGGGGAGAACACTGCTCTTCAATTATAAGATTTTGAGTAACAAATCTTTGACACACCACAGTTATTGAAATGATACATTAATGATTTTTGTATATGGTTTTGAGAACTTGTGCTACATCAGATTCAAAATTTAAACCGAATACACAGTAAGAGCCAGGGTCCCTGTTATTGTTACTGATATATTAAGTGATTAATAAGATGTTCTAAGGTTATACTAGTCAGCATGGAGAGTTATGAGGTTTTAGATCCATTTTAGGTCAATTTATAAAGTTATCAAAACTAATTCCATATTTTATTTTATAAATAGTTGAAACTCAGAGATGTATATACATCTTATTAGTATACTTTGTATATTAATTAAAGTTTAATATTTTTAGTGAACTATCATCTAAAAGGTTTGATCCTAAGAAGAAATTTATGAGGCAGGAAGATTAAGTAGTATCTCTATTTTTTTTTAGTTAAGGAAATTTTAAATTGGGAAATGTTACAACTTGTCCAAGATAACATAGCTAACTTTTGTCAATGAATTTCACAATATTGAACTTTGCATTCTAATACTGTGTTTCCCTGATAATAAGACACTGTCTTATTATTATTTTTTTGGACAGAAAACACCAGAGGGCTTATTTTCAGGGGAGGGCTTATTTTAATGAACATTGACAGCAATGCTCCCTGAGTGCTCCTTCTATCCTCCATGATGCCCTCTGAGTTCTTCTTTTATCCTCCATCATGCCTTTTATGACCCCTCACTCCCACATACATACCGGGTTTTTATGTTGTCCTGCCTCAGCTCTCCTCTGCGGCACTGCTCTCAATGGTGCCAACAAGCAAATCACTGGGGAAGAACAGGATGACGCGCTCACTGCTGCAGCTCTGATTGGATGCAGCTCGGAGCGTGGCGTGCGTTTCACCGGGGAGAAGGGAGGGTTGCGGCGGGGCGGGGAGGGAACGGTGCATACAGAGGGTATTATAATATAGCGTGTAGCACAGGGGATCACCTTCACTATAGTAGCAATCTCAATAGGGCTTATTTTCAGGGGAGGGCTTATTTTAGAGGAATCTTACACAGTAAGGGGAGGGCTTATTTTCGGGATAGGTCTTATTATCGGGGAAACATGGTAGGTAACATTTATATGGTGCTAAGCACTTTACAATTAGCATCTCACTATATAAAGCTAGGTTTTAGAAAGTCTGAACCTGAATAGGTATAATATTTGTAGTATATATGGATTTAACAACCACCAGTGTAAAGTACTGCAGAATAAAAAAAAAATTGCAAACAGAAAATCAATGAAATTCTTTGACTGTTGGGATTAAGGTCTATTATAATAGGGAGAACAACAGTATTGACAATTATATTTTCCAATATATTGATTATTAGCTGCTTTTTAATGTCTGATTCTCCAAGTCCCCATATGGGGTTTCCTTGGCAAAAATACTGCAGTATTTTGCCATTTCCAACTCTAGCTCTTTTTACAGATGAGGAAATTGAGCTAAATAATGTTACGTGACTTGCCCAGGATTTGAGACCAGATTTGAACTCAGGGAGAAGAATCTTCCTGATTCCAGATCTGACACTCTATCCTCTATGTCATGATCCTTTCAGGGGTAATAAATGTATGTCTTTCTGAATGACATAGATGTATTTAGGACATTGAATTACAGCAACAAATAGAAGCAAGGTGAAGTGGCAAAGTCTATGGAAGGAAAATACTAGCACTGGTGACACACTTATGATAACCTTGTAAAGCCAGCAATCCCCAGATCTGCAATGAATCACATGATATTCATTCAATAAGTTCCTCTGTTGCAATAAAGTTGCTAAATAAAAGCATCCAGGTCATAACTTCCCCAGAGGCTCATTACTCTTTGAAGGAAACATTTTTTCTATTATCATGACACTATATCCTTGGGAAATTTCTTCTTAGACTGTGTCTTATTTGAATCAAAGAAATCCAATTCAATTCATCAAACTTTTAAATTCAAGACATGGTGCAAGGATAAAGACAGAAAAAATACCATCCCTGCCTTCCCAGACCATACATGCTACTGAACCCTACATAGAGCTTCTTGGGGAAATAACATCTCTGCATATTCACTCTTACCTCACCAATCTATCAGTATAAATAAAAATAAAAAAGATCCAGTGTTATAACATAATGAATATAATATTGTTTGGAAGGAAGGACTATGATCTACTTGATCTAGTTCCTGTACCTCGATACTCTAACTTTTCCAGAGTTCAGTATCTAGTATGAATTTATGAATGCCAAAATAATGGTGGAAGTACTGCAGATGCTAAAAGCATAGTCAAATATTTAAAATTACCATAGTGGATCTGGAAAACCATCTTACAGTCATCTGCTTCTTTAATGTGAACCAGATTCCTGGAACCCTGGAGAGTTTGGTAAAGATTCTGGCTGTCTGGAATTGGTCTAGCAGGTCAGAGATTAGTGGGAGTAGGCATTGATTGCAGATGTTGATAGCACTAAGGGGCTGGTAGTTATTACATAATGCACACTCCACCCTTTTTTTTTTCCTTACATAGAAATTTCTAGGGCACCAGTGGGAGAGGCTAACAGCCAAATGAACCCCTACTTCAATTTCTTTTCCATGTTTTATCCCCACACACCCCAAGAAATCTCAGATGACCATCATCTTCTGATCTAATAGTAAATATGTAATAATAGCCAACATTTATATAGTATTTTAAAGTTTAGAAAGTTCTTCCCAGAATTTGAGATTTGAAAGGAATTTCAGTGGTCATTTAGTCTAAACTCCAACCTAAAAGGAATCAACTGAGGTAACTACAGAAGGATCAGTACTATCAAGTGAGCATACAAACTTTACTTAAAGACCTGCAGAAAAGGGAGAATTCAGAACCCCTTGAAGCAGCACCTAATACTTTTGGACAGCTCTAATTATTAGGAAATTTTGCATTTTGTTTTGTTTTTTTTCTGTCATGAAAGCTAAATTTACCTCTTCACAATTTTCCTCCTTTAATAATGGTTGTAAGGGCAAATAGAAAAAAATATACTTGCTTTCCTATATATAGCCGTTAGGTGGTGTAGTGGATAAAGTTCTAGGCCTGGAGTCAGGAAAACCTGAGTTCAAATCCATGTGATCCTAGATAAATCATTTATCTTTTTTTTTTAAATCTCAATATTCTCATGTGTAAAACAGGATAGTAATACTACCTATCTCTCAGAATTGTTAAAAAAAAAATCAAATGAAGTAATAATTGTGAAATGCTTAGTACAGTTATTATAAATTTGCATGATTATTAATTAGCATAATTATTAGCACAGTTTCTACTGTTTATAAAGGTTATTACAAAACTAGCATATTTGATAATAACATGACAACAATAACATTAAAAATGATTAATATATTTAATATATCCTTCTCTAATTATTCTCTTTTAGAGACTCAATTTCTTCAAATATTTTCATATAGCAAGGACATGAGGCTTTTTGCCATCAAGGTTATTCTTCATGTCCTTTCATTTATTAAAACTTTATTAAAATGTGGCTCCCAGAACTAAATGTAGCATTCTGGGTGAAATCTAGTTAGGACAAAGAAACTATTGACTTCTTATTCTGAAATTTGAGCTTTCTTAATGAAGTTTGAGTTTTTATTTTAAAATTTTTGTCTGTTAGAAATAACACCCTTGACACTAAGAATCAGATATCAAGGAAAATTTATTAATGAAGAATCTTAATAAATTGTCTTAAGGTTTCTGTCCAGAAGTAGGTCCCACTCTTCTTTGGGAAGAAGGAGCACCAAATACAGAAGTGGAGGGACATTTATACTTGTTAGTGTGATGCAACCTCTCCTTTCAGAGAGCAGATTGGTCCATTTTCTCTGGGTTATAGTCTTTCTGGTACGCCCACCCTTAATATGTATAAAACATGCCCTCTCCCACCCCCCACCATCATACATCCTATGTTCAAAAATGGCAGAAAACTTCTCCTCTGGGGTGTGTTGTTTAATATTTAATTAGCCTATTAAGCAACCTATTAAGCACATTTAGTCAAATCAGATCATTGACCTAGATGGGCTATTATCTTAAGCTTGCCATGTTCTCAAAACCACAAGAGTCATTCTGATTGGCTGAATCCACCTATGCCTTCCTAACTCCACCCTGCATTTCCTTATTTGCTCAAGGCTTCTATTGATCACTTAATTGTTCTGTGAATCCCAACCTTTCTTAACCTCCCATATTATGAAAAACTCTTAGTCCGTGGTATCTACTATCCTATATTACCTCAAAGCTTGTAACATTGTGGAAACCCAACTTTTCAGCATTTCTCACAGGTCCACTAAAGAACCCAGATCTTTATTTCCCCCCCAGGAAACTAGCATGTGACAAAAATAATATTATGCCTAGAGTCAAAAAACTCAAATTCTTCTTGAAATACTTACTGTCATATGATGGGTAAATCATTTAATGTCCCAGTTTAACTTCCCTTATCTGTAAAACAGACTTCTTAACAATGGGATAAATGTTTAATGTGTATTGGATTACTTGCCTTTTAGGTGAGGAGCTGGGGGGGGGGGGAGGGAGAGGGGAAGGGAGAGGGAATTGAAACACAAGGTTTTGGAAGGGTCAACGTTGAAAAATTATCCATGTATATGTTTTAAAAATAAAAAAGCTTTAATAAAAAAATGGGTAGATAATCTCTTTAACAATGGGTAGAGAATTATAAAAATGAGTAGATTTCTATGGTAGATTATTATAAAGACTGATATTTCCAGATGCTAGCATCTAGCATCTAGCTAGCGTCAGCTAGATGGTGCAGTGGATAGAACACTGGTCCTGGAGAAGGACCTAAATTCAAATTTGGCCTCAAGACAATTAACATTTCCCAATCATGTAACTCTGGGCATGTCACTTAACCTCAATAGCCTAACAAAAGAAAAACAATATTAAAAAACAAAAGAATTATTATATCTAGCAACAGCAAAATAATATGATGATCAATTTTGATGGAATTGACTCTTTTCAACCGTGAGGTAATTCAGGCCAGTTTCAATAGTCTTGTGATGGAGAGAGCCCTTTGCACTCAGAAAGAGGACGATGGGAATTTAGTGTGGATCACAACATAGTATTTTCACTTTATTTTGTTGCTGTTTGCTTGCATTTTGTTTTTTTAATAATTGTTTTTCTTTTTGATCTGCTTTTTCTTGTGCAGCATGATAAATGCGGAAATATTTATACAAAAATTCCATCTAGAGGAGGGAGTAGAGGAAAGGGAGAGAGAAAAAAAAACTGGAACATAAGGTTTTACAAAGGTGAATGTTGAAAACTATGCAAATGTTTTTGAAAATAAAAAGCTTTAAAGACATAAGAAAAATGGTGATGCCCAAATTCATTGTCCTTTTAATTTATTTCAATCATATTCATCATTTGAGAAAAAGAAACACAATTGACACTCAAAGGGAACTTAACAAGTTGAAGTTTATTGATATCAAAACCACAGCCACATCAAGAACATGTTATTCTGTCATGTAGCCACCTGGATCTATTACTTCCTGAATTCAGATTTACCACAATATACCTGAGGCCAAACCGAAGTTAGCCTAAGAGTTTGCTAAGTAATGATAAGATGTTTACAAAGGGAGATAGAGCCAGCTATAGGAAAGAACACCTGAAGTCCCTTTGAATACATCAAGCAGAAATCAACTGGCTAAGGAAGTACAGAGGGATTGGCTATATTTGGTTTTTTGTGATTTCATCAGTGTGTGGGTCAGAAACCATTAATAAAAAAAAAAATGCTGGATAGATCTCTAGAAGCAAAGCAAAGTTTATTATACGTTCTCACGAGAATCGGGCATCCCATCCATCGAGCAGACAATCAAGGGAGGAAGCACCATAGGGGGCAGGGTCGACATCTTTAATCCCTAACACAAATTCCCCCTCCCACCACTGACCCTCATCATTATTAGCTGAAGATCTTACATTCTAAACTCAGGAACTACCCAAGAAATTGAACTTGACCAATAAGTACATAGTTGCCCATATTAGGTCGAAATAGGGAGGATAACAGGAAGGGGGCTTAAGTATACCCTTAGGGGGATAACAGGGAGGAGACTTTAAGTATGTACTTAGGAGGATGGCAGGGAGGAGACTTTAAGTATACCCTTAGGAGAATAGCAGGGAGGAGACACTTTAAGTATGACCTTGACTTAATGCTTAAAGTCCTTCAGGCCTACTCAAATTTTGAAATAGATGAAGCCTTACTCGATTTTCACAACTGTCTTGAAAGATCTCACCTTATCTCGTTCATCAGTCACTCAAATTATTGCTATCTACATATCACATGCACATGTCCTCCTCTTTTGGGGCAAAAAGACTTCATCTGACCAAAACAGCTCCTAACTACAACATGTCATAGCTCTGATATAGGTATCTTAGAACTCAACTGACAGTAAAATATTAACTTTAACAGGAATGGAAACTCTAAAAAATTTAAACAGATCTAGGAATTCCCAAAGATTTTTGTTTGTTTATTTGTTTGGGGCTTTTTTTTTTTTTTTTTTTTTTTGGCAAGGCAGATGTGATTTCCTCCTTCAGGGGGGTTCTAGCAATTCTAACCAGTGCCCTTAAGCCACTTCCTCTGCAATAACTAGAGAGAAAATTCAAGTAGTAGAAATTACAAATAAATGAAGCATCCAGGTGACTCAACTACTGAATGTCTAAAACTTTGATGGAAAAATGTTGACTAAGTTGCACTGAAAAGGGCCACCCCTTGTCTCTTTTTGATGAGGGTGAACTCTGTAAAAAAATAGTGTCCCTTTTTGATCTATAAAATTAACATTCTAATATTGTGTACCCTTTGATCTGTAAAGAAGGGACATTCGAGTCTCAGGCCCTCCTTGAAAGCATATCTCCCCTGAAAAATTAAGCAGCATCATTTGACCGGGCCTTTTTTAAGGCAAATCACCTCTCTCCCCCACTTCCCCATACCCCCATTGGTAACCAGATCCTCATTCGGGAAGCCTTCAAAATGATTTCCATTCAATTGGAGATCTGTGCCAGATATTGATAAGCATCTAGACCTGGGAACTTTGCCTTTCTTTTCAATTTGAAATCTGCATCACAGATTTCCTATTAAAGGGCAATTTTAAACTCATTTCTTTGCAGAATGTCCAAAGTAGGACTATGTCTTGTCAAGGAAACTCTCCTTGGCATAGCTACCTGTCAGGACTCCTGCCCACTGTAAAAAGACCCTCTTATCAGCAAAAAACCTTTTGTTATTTCTCTGCCACTGAAAAAGTAAGTCTCCTAGCAAAGCTGATTTCTGCAGTGCCAATAAAACTTCTCTTTTGCCATTCAAACTTTTCAGGTTTGTAAATTCTTTCATGAAGGACCTGTGCCAACCAGAAGGGGATTCCCCCAACTCTCTCCACTGCCATTAACCTCATCACTTTCAATGTATGTTGTGAGTTCGCAATTTTTAAAAATACTTCAGCACTATCAGCTACACTTATAACTATCAATATTCTTAGCTACTACACAGGCTCCATGTCTCTGAAGTCCTCCCCTGTCATCCAGGATCTAGCATTCCCAGATACCACTGTACCAGGGATGAAGCTCAAGCTCTGAAGAGGAACCTCAGAAGGTCATGGAATTCTCCTCTTTGGAGATCTCCATCTAAAGGCTAGATCTTTAACTGTAAGCATTTTTGGAAAAGAGATCATTCCTTGAGGTTACTTGATCACCACTAAAATTATATCAAATTCTGAAAGTCTATAATTTTGGCAATATACTTATAGTGCAGAAGTTCTTAGTAAAGAAAACTCATCTAGTATAGATACTTACCACCTCAGCAGATGTGCTAAAACACATTGAAGATAACTGACAGATCTCAAACTCTTTAATGAGTTGGGCAATGTCTATTCCAAGGTGTGAAGACTTCTCACAATAGAATGGGAACAAATGAGAACAATTTGTTCCAATGGTCATGAAAGTGGCTGAAGCAGGCAGGCCCTGTGGAACATGTAGAGTGTGGTTAGATAGAGAAACTATAAAAGTCTTCCATTGCATCCTGGTCCATCACCAGTCATTTTGAGTTTTGTATTGTCACTGGTCTTTGATGAATGTAAGAGTGAGACTGATAACTTTTTGCAATTTTGCTTCACTTACATCCATTTCACAGAAAATTCAAGACATCACTCATCACATCATGATGTCATTGGTCCTCTTTGAAAACAAAGGACAACAACAATACCTAACTCCAATACCAAATCTATAACTTATTTCCTGTACATATCCTAACTGAAGACTATCTTGAGAGCTTAAACAATCCTCACTTCATAGTAAAATAGAAGGGAATAAAGCATATAAAGAAGGAAAAAATAAAGAAACATATAATTCAGGATTCAGATACTGAGAAATTTTAACAGGAAAGCAATAATAACAACAACAACAAAGGACAAAATAACATCTAGTTTAAAATTAGACATGATGAACCAAAATGTTATTACAATAGACTCCAGGACTAGTCAAAATATAAACATTCCCCACATTATATTGTCCTGACATTTCTGTTAACAACAAAATCAAGAATATTTAACAATTAAACTGTAATCATGACACAACAATCTGCTTAAAATGTTTTATTATTTTAACAATTCAATTCAACAAATGGCAAATGCATTTAAAAATACCATAGTAGGCAAAAAAAAAAAAAAATAGGAATATTTAAATGAAGTAGCCCTTTTCCTAAAAGAACTCATATTTGATTTGGAGACTAGAATGTATATGCAGACAAGCTCATGAAAAATTTACATGAAGTAAACATGTAATAATTTTAGAGAAGGATATTAAAAATTAATGATTAGAAAAGTCTAAGAAAAGCCTTTTCAAAGTGAAGTGGCAGGTAAAATATCAGATAAAAGGAAGAACTAATAGGTTAATTTGGTTGGTCTATGGTTTCGGCATGAAAGTAATATGAAATAGCAAGGAAAAATAACTAATGTGCTATATTGTTAATATATTTAATGACTGAGCTTAAGAGTTTGTGTTTTATTTTAGATACAATATATAAGATTCTTGGGCAGGGGATTAAAATGGTCAGACAATCTGCTCTAAGGATTATTTTAACAGCTGTTGTTTGTCCTTCCTTCTAGAAGAAGACCCGGATATTATAGATATAGATAGATAGATGATTCTATGACATTCAAGTGAATTGGACTTAAGTGAGGGAGGGCTGTGTAAGGAAACCTGCCTTACTTTCCATTCCATAACTATATGGGTACAGTGGCTGATAAAGATCAGAAATACTGGAGGTAGCCTTACATGAAGTGGGAAACTGATCTTTTTAAGCTAAGGTCTTCAAATCATCTCACCCATTCAGTGATTAAGGCTACATAAAAATTGAGGCAAAGAATAGCCTCTTTCACCTAGTCAAAAAACTAACTAACTAACCAAATAAATAAATAAACCTGGGAGAAGAAAACCCTTTTGGCTAGTGTTTGTGGCCAAAACAGCATCAACAACAATTACCATCTCTGTAAGTATAAAAGGAAGAAGACATATTGTTTGTGGGAATAACATTAATCAAGTGATCATTAGAGATATAAATCAAAGAGTTTAAATAATCACTGTTGACATTAACCTGATCTTGAGAAGTTTAAATGTTTAAGGTTTAAAAGCACTTCAAACTGTTTATTTCTTTTGAACATCAATTAATCTGTAGGCTAAATAAAAGTATTATTCTTTTCATTTTGCAGATTAGAAAATAAAGGATTATCAAGTTTGTATTATTTGCCTAGAATCATATGTCTTTCATTCAAGAGGCAGGATTTGAACCCATATCTTCTTGACAATTCACTATCCACTTAGTCATTATTTCAATATGAAGTTATTTCTTTTGTATCATTTTATGTTACATATTTTATTTGACTGAAGTAATGACATGATATGAGTTATTATTTGTATATATTATTTGTATATAAAAATTAAAGAAATGAGGCATTAGTAGATAATTAATTGGAATTATTTTGACATATTAGATTACTTAGTAGCTAATCACCTATATTCTGACTTTTTAATCTATTAAAAAAATCTCCCTTAGGGTCATCAACATACAAGTTGAAAGTATCCTTAGTGGGAATATTACAGGCAAGACTGTCAAGAGTCACAGACATAGAGTATTTAACATTCTGAACTCTAATCTAGCCTCAAACATTTACTAATTGAGTGACCCTGGATAAACCATTTAATGCTGTTTGCCTCAGTTTCCTCATCTATAAAATAAGCTGGAGAAGGAAATGGCAAATCACTTCAGTATCTGTGCTAAGAAAACCACAAATGGGATCATGAAGAGTCATACTCATGTGACTTGAATCAGTGAAATAAACAATGGAACAATTTGAAATAATATTCAATAACAGACCATATCATTATGATTTCACAGATGACTAAAATATGTAAAGGTTATTAAGTCCCATTTTGTTTATTGTTTATTGATTACAAAAAAAATAGACTTGCTAGAACATAATGCTATTTAACAATTTCCATTATGAAATAAAAAAGATGTCTCCTATAATGATCAGTCAATATTGGGTAGAAGATATAACAACAAAAATACTTCTGTTTGATATTCTACTGATAATGTCAAGTGATACAAAAAGAGAAAGATATTTAAAAAAAAATTATTCTATGCTGTGATCAGGGAAGGCTTACTCTTGTGGATGATGAGGTCTTCCAAATGCTTCTAATTTTGATATTTTATTAGTTGCATTAAAAGCAAAATACTAGTTTAGAGCCTTCTGTATCTGGAATTAATCAATCCATCTACAGAGAAAAAACTAAATAGATGAAAATGTCTATTCCCCAGATATTGTGATAGGGCTTCCAAAAGCATACACACACACACACACACACACACACACACATATCTGAGACAGACTGTACAAGGATAATGAGGTAGAACCTGAGTTAAAAAAAATTAGCAAAGTGGGTTGGATTTATTTTGGGAAATTATAATCCAATTTTACTCACCCAAAGTTTCTATAGTAGCAAAGTCCCATATTTTCTTTTTACTTATATTTTAAGTTTTGAACTGTTGCCCTTCCTCGAAGACCACCATTTGAAATACACACACAGATTTCCCTCCTCCCTGTGTGTGTGTGTGTGTGTGTGTGTGTGTAAAACCATATTAGGCATACTTCTATTATCAAAAAATGATAGCATTTTCCGTTACAAATACTTTGTAGTTGATTTGAATATTTATAAAAATCTGAATAGCTTATTCATTCACAGTTATTCTTTGGAAAATATTGTTGTCCCTCTATATAATGATCTTTTGGTTCTGCTCTCATTTCACCCTTCATTATTTCATGCAAGTCTTTCCATGTTTTCCAAAAATTTTTCCTCATCTCCAATATTTGTTATTTTTAGCTTCTATTATTTTAGCTAATCTGATGTCTGAGATATCTCAAGAGTTGTCTTAATTTCCATTTCTTAAATCAACAATTTCAACAAATCAGCAAGAATTTATATATACCTTTGATATATTCATTAAAAAACTAACTGTTAATTTTCTTTGCTTATCAATTAGGAAATAACTCATATTCTTGTGAATTTGACAACTTTATATAATTGAAATATGAGACTTCACCCAAGGAAACATCTTTAATTTTTTTTCTCTAATTTTCTTCTAATTCTGGCTACATTATTATTACACATACAAGATCTTCTTTAATTTAATGCAATCAAAATTATTCATTTAACATCTTAGTTCTGAGAAAGGGAAAGTTTTAGCATCAAAAAGAAAAAAAAAGTTGACAAATTTCTGTGGACCTAGAACTGGCCATTTTGGGGCCACAGAAAGAAAATTATAGAAGTGCTAAAACATTTTAGCAGATTCAAGGGTTTTTGAGACTAATCATTAAGTTTCTTGACATTATCAGCTAATTTGAGCTACTATATTGAGTTAGTACATCCCTTCTTTGGGATTTTCCATGCTTCTCTCCCTTGGAGAAGCTTGTGGAATCTGTCCTGGCTAGGCTAGCATCTCTGGATTCTTCTACAATTTCCACTGGTGACCCAACATCTTTGACATGAGCCTCCAGCATTTCTAGCATGGATGGTGAGCTAATCACTGGGCCACAGATCTGCAGCCAGACACCTGGATCCAAATTTCTCCAACTCTCACCCTCCCTTATCCCAAAGTCTGCCAGTTTCTGAAAGCCTTTCTTACATATTGTCCTCTCTTGTAGACTAATTTGAAAGGGCAGTTTTTTGCCACCTTAAATTTTGGAGCTGCATGTGTGTAAACTTGTTTATTTTAGTACTGAGTTTTAGAAATATGTGTGAATTGATATTGAAGTATTGTTACTAGAAATTTAAATTTGATTTTATTTTGTTAAAAACAATTGGGTATTGAAATAAACTTCTCTGGTAACACATAAAGAGGTCACATTTGTATCTCCTAATTAGATGAAATATATTTAAGCTACGATGTTGCTTTCTAAATTTTATATTGAGTAATTTGCAAAAATTGTATGAGAGGTACATTAACATTTTGTCAGCCCTAATGGATATGTGGCATAAATTTTGTGAAATTTGGTGGAAAGTTATTTAGATATTATCTATATTCTGAATCTTAAGATTTGATTTACTTTCTGCCTTTAACAAAAAAGTGAAAGCAAGAAAATTTGGCATCTAGATATATGTGTAATTGCAAAACAAATTGTAACTGAAAAGGATGCAATATGACTAAAGATAAATAAGAAGGTATTAAGGAGGAAGGAGCCTGGCTCCAAAATATTCAAGTTAGGTTTTAGTGAAATGACACCAGCAGGAAAATTAGGGTATTTACTGATTATGGTGAACCATTTGAAAGGATAGGCGGAAGTTTTCCCTTGAAAGCTTTGCTGCTTTAAGAGAGATTAATGAAATAACATTGGAACAAAGTATACCTGAGTATGGATTGATAAAAACTGATGATTCTGGTAATAGAACAGACTTTACTTTTAAGGTTTTATAAGAAATAATGGGGAAGAGTTGCAAATTGAGTGGCAATTCCATACACCCAGACATCTGTCCTCATCAGGTAAAGTAGAAAGAATGAATCAAATTCTTAAGAAATGGATTACAAAATTGAAGTTAGAGGCTAAATTCCCTTTGTCCAAATATTTGCCTATTGCTTTGTTAAAGAATTAGAACTGTCCCCAGAAGTGATATGTGACTTTCCCCATATGAGATGCTATTTGGTTTATTTTATTAGGGAGGGAGAAAGGGAAAGACCTTCTTTTGACACAAAGGATAAGGTTTTAAGGAATTATATGCTTTCAATGTCCTCATCTCTTTCAGTCCTTAGGAAGCAAGGATTACAGGCCCATACAACACCTTTGGAGTTTGCAATTCTAGGCCATTGGGTACTTACTAAGTCCTAAAAGAAGCAGAGTGGGAAGAATCTTACCAGATGTTACAGGTGACAGAGATTGCAGCCCAGAGGCTGAGAACATCAGAGTTAATAGACCTTTGGAGGAACCTCAAGAAAGGACAATTTATAACCTCTAAAATTGACTTTGCACCAGGGCTACTAGGAATGTTTTGGAGGGAGGGGAGATTAATTGTGCTTAGAGGAAGTTTAACAATATTGGTGTTACACTTGTTATTTATATTTCCAGACAAGTTTATAGGTAATCCTCAATTGGAAGTTGAATTAACATTTTTTTTAGGATGAAGAAGTTATAAATTCTAATTTTGATAAGGTTTTTATTGTGAAATTAGGACAGTATGTTCTATATTCTATGTGAATTTTAAATGATTGTATTGAATCATCTTAAAGCTGTTCCCATTATTTAGAGAGATTCTGAGAATAATGGTCTATGTCTTTTTCCCTTTGAACATGGTTAATATCTGAATATGTTTTGCTATAGATTAATAATTGAGCATTTTAAAGTAAAATAATTTGTGTAATGTGGAATTTAAAAACCATATACTCAGATATAAAGATAAGCTGTGAACTTCTAGGATAAATCTCTTACTGTTATCAATGTAAGATTATAATCAACACTTAATTAGGATATGTGATCCTTGAGAGTATTCATTTGAAGCTTTAATTAATGAGACTTCTTATTTAAGATAAAATCTTCTGGGACTGTAGCAAATATTTGGAGTTTTGAATTCAGGTATGATTGTCTAAGGAAATCATCAAGTCTGCAATCCATCATCTGAAAGGAATATGTCACAAGCTCCTCAGAGGAATGTGATACTAAACTTGTTGCAGGTGGAGGTTAGTATCTGGACAGGAGTGAGGAGGATAACTTTGGCCTCCACTTAAAGGGGGATTATTCTAACTCAGTTTTTCAGGTTTGTTTCTTTGAATAAAAACCCATCGGATTATTCCTGATTCTGGCTATAAGTAGAATTTTTTTTTTGAATACATTTAAAAAGGTTTAAAGAAGGAACAACAGAAAAGATGTGGAAACCAAATCTTTATTAAAAAATAAATAGAAATGTTTGAAAAATATTGAAAAGTTGGGTTTCCACAAAGTGTTGCAAGCTTTGAGGTAAGATGGTATAGTGCGATTTTCAGAATGTGAGAGGTTAAGAAAGATTAAGATTCTACAGAACAATTAAGTGATCAATAGAGGTCTTGAACAAACAAAGAATTGGGAAGCTAGGAAGGTACAGGTGGACTCAGCAGATCAGAAAGAGGTTTGTGGTTTTGAGAAAATCTAAAGATAATTGCAGATCCAGACCCAACTAATTGGAGTCAATGACCTGATTTGACCAAATTACTATTGTGCCTGTTTAATAGGCTAATTGAATATTCAACAACACACCTCATAGGAGGAGTTTTTTTGCCATTTTTGAACATGGGATGTGTGATGAGGGAGGGGGAAAATGTTTACATATATTTAGGAAAAACATATAGTGAGTATATCAGAAAGATTGTAACCCAGAAAGGAATGGACAAATGCAATCTCTGAAGAGCAGGTCTATGTCAAACTAGCAAATATAAAGCTATTCCTACTTCTATGCTGGGGGTCTCTCTTCCTGAAGAGCAGCAGAGCCTGATTCTGACCAGAAATGTTAAGATTATTCCTTAAGATTCTTCTTTAATAAATTTTCCTCAATGTGTGGTTTTCAGTGTCAAGAATATATTTCTAACAGTAGAAACGAGAGCTTGCGGTCACTCACCATAGAGTAAGAGGTCTGGTATGAGTTTCAAGGCAGAAAAAAAAAAAAAAAAAAAAAAAAGAACTTGTGGCTGCAGTAGAAGGTGGGAGCTGAACAACTTCTAGGACCAAGAAAAGCACTAACACATGTGGCAAAAAAAGAATAGGTAACTTTCTATGAAAAGATCAGAGCATAGTCCAAGAGACAAATGAACATACTTCTCTTTAGATAATATTATCAACAAAAATATATATATATAAACCCTCAGAACCAGCTCTGGAAACAGCAGCATGAAAAGCTTGAATTCTGGGACAATCAATGGCTTGGTAAATGAAGTATAGTAAAATGCCAAAGAAAACAATACCTTATAAAACAGAATTAGTCAAATGGACTAAAAAAAGACACACAAAAATTTACTGAAGAGAATAATTCCTTAAAAAGTTGAATTGGTTGAATGGAGGGAAGAGACAGAAAAATTGACTAATTAAAAAACTCACTTAAAAAAATTGGACAAATTGAAAAAAATAAAAAGAAGTACAAGAGCTCACAGAAAAAAAAAAAAAAAACAATTCCCTTAAAAATTAGAAATAGGCAACTAGAAGCTAATGATTCCATGAGACATCAAAATACAAAGAAATAAAAAGAGACAAAAATGCGAAATATCTCATTAGAAAAACAACTCACCTGGAAAATGGATGAACAATAGATAATTTAAGAATTATTTGACTATCTGAAAGCACTGATTAAAAACAGACTATATCCTAGACATCATATTTCAAAAAAATTATTGAGGAAAATTGTCAATGTATTTTAGAACCACAAAATTAAATTGAAATGGAAACCTCCGGAGAGTGATTTCAAAATAAAAATTATAAAGAGCATTATAGCTAAATTCCATAGTTTCCAAATCAAGGAGATTTTGTTTTTTTAATCAAAAATGAGCATTTTTGATAAAAATAGAGAAAGACTAGATCAATAAATTAGGTGTGTAATTTTAAAAAACAGCTTAAACTAAAACAATTAAAATCATTCTAGGAAAGGAATTAGCAAATTGGTTTTAATGCAAACCAAAGAAAGAGTAATAAAATTAAAAGTAAAAAAATAGTTCAACTAATAAGATTAGGAGTTAGTTTAATGTATCTATTTGTGCATAAACATATTTACATGCATACATCACACACATATACATATATACATATACATTCATATACATTTACAAATATGGAGACATGCATCTAAAATAATATTTATATGGCTGACATAATATAGATTTCTTTCTTGATTGAATCTTTAAGTTTGACTTTGCCTGAGATTAATGATTACTAGCATTACTTTTTTTTTTTTTTTGGTAATAAATTCTACCTCTAATCCTTGTTCTGGTGTTTTTGGAGATCTCTATTTTCCTATCTCTGTTAACTCCATTACTTTAATAATACTCCTTTATTTACATTGCTATTACTTAACTTCCCCCCACCCATGATCCCCTCCCTTATCTTCTCCCCCTACCTTTTCCTCCCTTCTTCAGGTCTGATTGGGACAAACTCCTGAAAATCTGCAAGTTTGTTGAATGTCCTATTTTCCTCAACCCCATTCAATATTAGGGTTAGTATGATAAATATATTTGCAGCCCCTGGATTAGTTCTTTAGATTGTCAATATGTATTATTCCAGGACCTGTAGTCTTTTATGGTAGTTGCTGATAAATTCTGTACAATTTTAATTGTAGCTCCAGCATATTTTGATTTGTGTATGTATGTGTGTATTTCTTATAGAATTTTCTGTTTGATCTGGGAATTTTGCAGTTTAGCAATAATATTCCTATGTGTTTACATTGCTGGAGTTCTTTTAAGTGGTTGGTGAACCATGGATTACTTTCTACTCTTTTCCCCTTATGTTCCACCATCTGGGGCAATTTTTGATTTTTTTCTAGCATTATTGCATCAAGCTTCTTTCTTTTTTTTGTTCACAACTTTCAGGCAGTTCAATTATTCTTATGTTATAAGAATCTTGATCTGTTCTCTATATCTGTTGTTTTTCTTATGTTTCACTTTTATTTTTTCATTCTTTATATTTTTGTTTGTTATTTCTTGGTCTCTTATTGCTTCATTGGCTTCCAGTTGCCCAATTCTATTTTTCAAAGAACTATTTTCTCCTTTAAAATTCTGTATCTTTTTTTTTCTTGTTGGTTAACTTTTTTTTTAATAATATTCTTGTTTTTCTAGATGGTTATTATTATTATTTTTCCCCCTCAATGGCTTTCCTTTGATTTTAACATTCTTTTTTAGAGTTCTTCTATAAATTCTCTCTGGGAGGGAGCCACAAGAGTAATATTATTCTTTGGGGTAGATTTTTTTTTTTTAACTTCTCTGAAGATGAAGATGAATCCAGATCTTCCAAATTCTCATAGTAAGTTTTTATGATTGGATTATTTTTTCTTTGCCTGCATTTTTTTTTAATGAGAATTTATTAGTGTCAGTACCTTTAATTTTGGGTTGAGGGGGATGGTATCTCTTATTTAACTTCAGCTCTCCCCTCTGACCTGGAATCCCAAATCAAGTACTCTACCATCCTGCAAGTTTTCATAGTCAGCAACTTCCTTGCCTAGCTGTTTCTATACTCACCAGATAATGCTAGTTCTTTCTTATCAGGGCAGTGTCTTAGCAGTATAGCTAGGATTAGTATTCATAATCAGCCAAAGTTCCCTAACTTTTTCCTGACTCTGGTTAGAAGCTGCCTCAGAATCCAGCTAGTCCTAGGGCTCCCTGCTTACTGTTTCTGTGGAGTTAGAAAGGAGGTGTTTACACTTCACACTAGGTTAAACCTCAGTCCTGGGGTCTTTTTTTCATATCTTCTCAAGTTGTCTAGGAAGACCTATATTCTCCCCAAACTGTTATTAGTTTTGTAGCATTACATGCTTGTCTTGAGGCCAACTTTTGTTTGGTTTGTGGGGGAAATCTGGAAACCTTGGAATTTTTTGACTTGCTGTTTCAGAAGAAATCAAAGCCATTTAGAGTCAAATAAAAAATGATCTAAATAATTATTGATTAGAAAAATTCAAATTAAAATTGCTCTGAGGGACTAATTCACACTTATCAGATTGGTTCCTATGTAAGAAAAGATGAATCACAAATGATGAAGGGGATGTAGAAAAAATGGGATGGTAATACATTGTTGTAGAGTTATGAACTGATCCAACCATTCTAGAGAATAATTTGGAATTAAATCCAAGAGGCCAAAATGTGAATATACCCTTTAACCTAGTAATATAACAACTAGGTCTATATCCCAAAGAAATCAATTAAGAAGGAAAAAATATAATATGTATAAAAATATTTGTAGCAGCTCTTTTTGTTTCAGCAAAGAATTAGAAATATTTTGTATTTAACTTCCTGAAATTATGATTTATTTTTTCTATACATACCTGAATATGCAACTGTCTTTTTCCTAATAGTAGAATATTTTTATTTGTTTGTTTGTTTGTTTATGTTGAGGCAATTGGAGTTAAGTGACTCGCCCAGAGTCACACAGCTAGGAAGTGTTAAATGTCTGAGACCAGATTTGAACTCAGGTCCTCCTGACTTCAGGGCTGTTATAGAATAAAATTTTCTTGAAACTAAAGATTATTCTCCTTTTGTTGCTGTTGTTTTTGTATCTCTATTTCCAAAGCTTATAATATAGTAAGATACTGACAAATGCTTCTTAATGAATTGACTGACCAATTAGTAACAAAGTTTAGCATCAAGAACATATATGTTCAAGTCATGACTCTGGTACATAGCAGAAATGTGACCTTAGGCATATTACTTCATGTTTCAGAATCCCAATCAACTTTGTAAGATGATAAGTTATGGGGAAAAAAAATGATGATATGATTGGCAGAGAGAGTTTTCTCACTGAGATTATGCCAATGAAGTTATAAGTAAAATTTACTAAAAATAGATAAATGACTGAATGAGTATGTAAATAAATAAACAAAAATCCAATGAAGGTAAAATCATCTTTACATGTATGTATCATAAAAAATGCACAGATATTTTATATACCTTTATCTAAATATATAATTTTAATAAATATATTTTATTTGTTTGTAGCCATTGCATATTTCTCTCAATATCTGTTTCATTTACTTAAATGCTCAATTTCCATTGTATTTTATAAGTTAAATTTTCATTTTAAAAAATATGACTATTATCTCATCCCCACATTCCATGCCAAGGAATGTGCTACTTGACAGCACTCACAATGATGCTGAGATCCCAGTTAATTCTTCAGTTGATGAACAATCAACCTGACTGGAATAGATTCTCTCATTGCTCAAGCTTGACCTTTACTAAAGTGGCAAGTCTGAAAGGGTTCCCCTATGTTTATATAAAGTCTCCACTGTTCAGTGAAAGATGAGGGAAATATGTGAATCAGCAAAGGTTAGTGGGTTCTATAGAGGTCTCTTACTAGGACTATAAGGAGAAGTGATTAGATGAAATTACACTGAACAGTTCACTGCTCCTTTGTTATTTCAGGAAGGTAAATGAAATGGAGGGACTCCTGCACAGCATAAAAAATGCAAATTAAAATTGCTCTGAGGGACTAATTCACACTTATCAGATTGGTTCCTATGTAAGAAAAGATGAATCACAAATGATGAAGGGGATGTAGAAAAAATGGGATGGTAATACATTGTTGTAGAGTTATGAACTGATCCAACCATTCTAGAGAATAATTTGGAATTAAATCCAAGAGGCCAAAATGTGAATATACCCTTTAACCTAGTAATATAACAACTAGGTCTATATCCCAAAGAAATCAATTAAGAAGGAAAAAATATAATATGTATAAAAATATTTGTAGCAGCTCTTTTTGTTTCAGCAAAGAATTAGAAATATTTTGTATTTAACTTCCTGAAATTATGATTTATTTTTTCTATACATACCTGAATATGCAACTGTCTTTTTCCTAATAGTAGAATATTTTTATTTGTTTGTTTGTTTGTTTATGTTGAGGCAATTGGAGTTAAGTGACTCGCCCAGAGTCACACAGCTAGGAAGTGTTAAATGTCTGAGACCAGATTTGAACTCAGGTCCTCCTGACTTCAGGGCTGTTATAGAATAAAATTTTCTTGAAACTAAAGATTATTCTCCTTTTGTTGCTGTTGTTTTTGTATCTCTATTTCCAAAGCTTATAATATAGTAAGATACTGACAAATGCTTCTTAATGAATTGACTGACCAATTAGTAACAAAGTTTAGCATCAAGAACATATATGTTCAAGTCATGACTCTGGTACATAGCAGAAATGTGACCTTAGGCATATTACTTCATGTTTCAGAATCCCAATCAACTTTGTAAGATGATAAGTTATGGGGAAAAAAAATGATGATATGATTGGCAGAGAGAGTTTTCTCACTGAGATTATGCCAATGAAGTTATAAGTAAAATTTACTAAAAATAGATAAATGACTGAATGAGTATGTAAATAAATAAACAAAAATCCAATGAAGGTAAAATCATCTTTACATGTATGTATCATAAAAAATGCACAGATATTTTATATACCTTTATCTAAATATATAATTTTAATAAATATATTTTATTTGTTTGTAGCCATTGCATATTTCTCTCAATATCTGTTTCATTTACTTAAATGCTCAATTTCCATTGTATTTTATAAGTTAAATTTTCATTTTAAAAAATATGACTATTATCTCATCCCCACATTCCATGCCAAGGAATGTGCTACTTGACAGCACTCACAATGATGCTGAGATCCCAGTTAATTCTTCAGTTGATGAACAATCAACCTGACTGGAATAGATTCTCTCATTGCTCAAGCTTGACCTTTACTAAAGTGGCAAGTCTGAAAGGGTTCCCCTATGTTTATATAAAGTCTCCACTGTTCAGTGAAAGATGAGGGAAATATGTGAATCAGCAAAGGTTAGTGGGTTCTATAGAGGTCTCTTACTAGGACTATAAGGAGAAGTGATTAGATGAAATTACACTGAACAGTTCACTGCTCCTTTGTTATTTCAGGAAGGTAAATGAAATGGAGGGACTCCTGCACAGCATAAAAAATGCAAATTGTATCAAGGAGGCTCAGCATTTGACTAAAAATACTTGTTTTAAAAATATGCAGTGCCACCCATTCATGGCTTTCTAACCATAAGAAAAAGCTGGCACTGATCTGTTTGTTTTCTTGCTTTGAATAGGGCACTTTGAATAGGAGTACCAAATCTTTTGTTTCTATGATCAATAACAGTTCCCTTAGAGTCAGTTAGAATGTCTAATCCTAGGTCAAGATTAAAGCAATAAATGTGAAAGGGATGTGAACTTACTGGTTCAAGATGTTCTAAGAAAACTGCACCACAAAATAGTGGATTGGGATGCTTAAGTTTCAGAGCAAGGGTTCTTTCAGTTGTTTTTTTTGTTTTGTTTTGTTTTGTTTTTTGGGGGGGAGGTTGTTTTAATTTTTTAATTTCATAGCTTTTGTAGAAGGCCCACAAATTCTATGGATAATCCCTTATTGGAATTTTTGTTTGTTTCTTTTAATAATTAGAGGAGATTCTAAATGTTATTTAGCGGTTAGTGAATAATAATGATAATAATAATAATAATAATAATAATAATAGCTAATATTTATGGCATGTTTACTATGTGCCAGGCACTGTGCTAAGCACTTACAATTATTATCTCATTTCATCCCTATAACAATCTTGTATGGTAGATATTATTGTTATAGCCATTTTATTGATTAAAAAAAAAAAACTGAAGCAAACATGTTAAGTGATTTGCCCAGGATCACTTACTTAGTAAGTGTTTGAAACCAGATATGAATTCAGATCTTTCTGACTAAAAATCTATCATACTCTATTCTATTCAAATTTATGTCCCCTTGAAATCTGTCCACTGAAGCTTTGGACACCCAGACAAGCCAAGAACCCCTGCTTTAAATTGAATTAAATTTACTATTTGAATTAAAATTTTAATAAACCTGCCACTATTGTTCTATGATGATACCACTTCCTGGATAGGTGAGAGGCAGAGATGAAGATATGGACTATAACTATATCTAAGAAGAAGAAATCTGGCAAAGAACTGATGAGAAGGAAAGACTTCAAATTTTGTCTCAAGAATGGTTAATGGAATCTGTTTTTGAGGACTAGCCTCATTTTGGAATGGCTCATCACCAGGATCACTCCTGGGTGGTGAATTTTTCCACTATGACCATTTTCAAAACTGATCTACTAAATTACTGAGAGAGTTGCAATCTGCATCAGTAGAAAGGGTTCTTGGAACATGGACATTTGTTTTAAATATTATTTTTAAGATAACATATTAGCTCTAGTTTTGAGTACAAGTCAGAGGAAGACACAATATAAGCCATATTTGTATCATAATTGTTTTATCCCAATTCCACACAACCAGAACTGAATATGTGGCATTCTACATTGACCATGAAATGAGAAGAAAATATTGAACATACCAGGAACCTAGGAACCTATATGTCATATAATATACCAGAATTTTATTTGCTAAAATAGTCTTATAATTCTCATAGACCAGATAGATGGCTCGACAAATAGAAAGGAAAGAAGGAAGGAAGGAAGGAAGGAAGGAAGGAAGGAAGGAAGGAAGGAAGGAAGGAAGGAAGGAAGGAAGGAAGGAAGGAAGGAAGGAAGGAAGGAAGGAAAGAAGAATTTTTATTAAGCAATTACTATGTGCCAGACATTATCCTAAGACCTGGGGATACACTTACCCTACCCTAAAGCAAAAAAAGTTAACCTCTACCTTAAAGGAACTTACATTCTAATAGAAAAGGATATTTACTGGGGAGTTCAAACAGAAGTGAATTCCACTGGAAGGGATTAGGCAGCTTTTGAAGAAGAGATAGAGAAGTGACTTGTTCAACATTATACTGATAGTAAACATTAGAAAAAGGATTAGAATATCAGTCTTCTCTGTAGTGTCTTTTTTCATTTTACCATCATTTCTCTTTAGGCCTCATAGATTATATTATTCTGTATTTCAGAATGGGAATATTGTTGTTTTCAAGGCTAAAATACATCTCTTCTTGTCTTCTGTGGCATGTCAAAAATGACAAAATGTGAAAAAGGCCTTTTAATGACAACATCTAACTAGAGTTTTTGTCTTGTGAGGGAGACTAATCTAATGTGTGTGTGTGTGTGAGAGAGAGAGAGAGAGAGAGAGAGAGAGAGAGAGAGAGAGAGAGAGAGAGAGAAAGAAAGAAAGAGAGAGTAAGTGTATGTGGATATAAACATATATAAATATAAGATCCTGTAGAGATGACTAACTTGATTTTTAAAGGCCACCCTACCTTACATAGGACATAAGAACTGGTATTCTTTCCTGACTTCTTTTAATGAAAGGACTCGTGCAAAGTTACTCATATTTTACTAAGAAGTAGGATTACTTCTCATTATTTCTATTATCTACTATGATATTCTATGATATTCTAACATTTAATCAATTAGATTAGTTGGGAGAAGAGGGACTCAATCAGATATCTCCTGATCTGTGTTGCTGTTAACTGACCACTGAGTTCTCTCCTAAAAGGCCCTATGCTTTGAATTCATATAGACTGGGATTCATTTTGGAAGGTTCATCTCCCATAGAGGGTTTGGTTGTCAGACATTTTTTCTCTCTTAAGAGAAAAAGTTGAGCTTCTTGACCTTATCATTATGGTAATTGGGGAAATCTCTAAAGCAACACTTGAATATGATTCATGTCTAAGGACAGCCCAAAGTGTGGGTAGCAGAGTTGATTTTAGGAAATATATATAATAATGAAAGAACAAATACAGGAAAACAAAAACTCAATTAACATATTACAATCATTATATCCTCTTCCTCCTCCAATATAAAGACAACTTTGTAGGCCAGCTGGATATATGTTTTGTACTCATATCTGACTTGAATTGTCTCAATGGTCAGACATATCATGGCTTCCTTTAGTCTTTTAGCTGCAGGTTGCTGGTTGTACGTATACCCTACTCCCTGATATTGTGCCAACCTTCCCTCATACCCATAATTCTGCTCTGATGGAAATCATCTTTTCCCTGAGGCAGTTGATACTTTTCTTAGAAAAGTCACCAATTCTGAAAATGTCCTTTATCAGTGTTGCTGCTCTTTGAATGTTCAGGCAAATAAATAGAAAGCAGCAGAAGTAGTCAAAACTTCAAGAGTTTGTCTCGAGCTTCACTACACAATTACAAATAAATCACCCATATTTCTTAAACAAATCATTATCCTGGCTAAAAGTGGGTAAGAGAGACAAAAAATTATTCCTACTCTCTGTGATGACCGCGTATTTAAAATCAGCCAGAGTCAGAAATTCAGGTTAAGGGAAAAATCTTCAATCTTTATTGAAGTGAAGAGGTGAAAAAGGATTGCGATAGCAATATGGGCAAGAAGGATTGCGATAGCAATATGGGCAGCTGCGACAGGAAGCCAGATAGCAGAGGGGGATTGGAGATGAAAGGCCGTCGTAATGGCAATGCAAGCAGTTGTGTCAAGATGCCAGCCAGCAGTCTCTTCTTCCACTTCCCTTCCCATTCCCTTGCCTCCATCCACCAAAAACATCATTTCCTATACAACACATCAGGACTTGCACAAAGAGTGGGCGGGGGCCATTCTTTCTCCAAGCTTATATATTAATAGAGTATAGTCCAATTACTATTTAGCCTCATGTGCTTGGGACCTCCGTACAACAACTCAAGCCTCAGCCCATTACATCTCCTGCTTTCTTTTGTTTTAGAACACAGGTGATCATGCCATCCCTGTCTCCTCAGGGAGGTCAGAGCCCCCAAGGGGAGGTGATCACACACTCCCTGACTTCTCAGGAAAGGAGGTGAAAGCACCAAAAAGGAGGATATCATGACCCCTCTGACTTCTCAGGAAAGGAGGTGAAAGCACTAAAAGGGAGATAATCATGTCCTCCCTGACATCTCAGGAAGGGAGATGGAAAGCACCAAAGGGAAGTGGGGATTGCTAATGGGTTTCTGGGCTGAAGGGTCTTATTAGAAACAGGTATGCACAAACCCATCAGCATGGGAGGTATTACACAAGCACATAGCAATAATGCAGAGGCTATTAGTGATGACTCTCCCCACAGTCAGTGCAGGCTTGATGTGGTGTAACGAACATGAATTGTACACACAAGTAACGATATAACAAACAATATAAATCAACATGGTGTTGTAAAAGATTGCCAGAAGTCCTAGAAGGAGAGTATGTAAACAGCAGTCACACATACACCTTCTTCAGCAGCCAAGAGATAGTCCAAAACCAATCTATTGTCCATTGCTTCACATGTCAGGGAATCCAATGATCCCCCCAAGTTTTTGAAGTCCTGCAAAAGTCTTTTTATATGTTAGGGAATCCAATGATTCTGGCAGATTTTGAAGTCCTATAACAATCTTATCATTTCTTAGAAAATCCAATGATTCCTGAGGGCTTTCAAGTCTTATGTCTCAAAGAATCCAATGATTCCTGAGGGTTTTCAAGTCCTACAACAATCTTAAGTCTCAGAGAACCACCCGCTATTTCTTGGGTCTTCTCCTTCGTTTCAGGAGTCTTCTCCATCTCTTTGCGATGGACGAGGCGAATACGCCTCATTGCACCCATCTGATTCCTTCTCCTCCTGTAAAAATACAAGCAAACCCTCTTCCCCAAGCAGTTAACCTATCTAATTCCCTTCTATTTACCACTTTCTGGATCTCTTCACATCACCTGGCAATTATCTAGATAGTGGAGCTGTTTACACTGGACACTGCTGTTGTGTTAAAAGGCCTGTAACCTCCCCAACTGTAATCCTGATTGCTTTTCTGTTGGTTGATGACATCAGAGTCCTGAATTTCTAAAGACTCTCTGGGTGTAACCTCAGTTGGTATCATGCTCCACCTATCTTTTGACTGATACCTTGGAGCTGGGCCCTGCCTCTCATTTCTCTGGGTCAATCTACATTCCGAGGCCCAGTGAAAGCTTCAGTTACATTTTGGACATGGGATTTTGGGTTTTATTCTCTCACCCTGTTTTCTCATTCTGTCTCTATACCAACATTGAGCTTTCAGATGCCCTACTTTTCCACACTGAAAGCATCTACGAGTCTCTCTGGAAGTCCCTTGCCAGGAGGGACTCTGTCTTCCCATGTTTGGATTTTGGGAAGTCTGCATCATAGCCTGGCTATAAAAGGCATTTGTGCCCACTGTGGCACAGCATCTTATGAGCTCCTCTAAAGGAGCATCCTTGCGCAGTCCTAGTATAATTCTTCTGCAAACCTCATTAGCATTTTCCTTAGCAAGTTGCCTTATCAAAATGTTTGTTATTGCATTTTCCCCATTTGTTCTTGTGATAGCTGTCTGCAAACGTCCCACAAAGTCAGCAAAGGGTTCATTTGGCCCTTGTGTTATTTTTGTGAAGGCCCCACCCTTGTCATCTTTATTGTGGAGAGAAGCCCACATTTTGATAGCATTAGCAGCAATTTGCTCATATGCTGCTATAGAATAATTAATCTGTACTGAGATGTCTGCATAGGAACCTACACCTGTTAGTAGGTCACAGGTGATTGCAGCATGAACTCCACTTTGACTATTTTGTTGGGCTTGTATCCTACAGAGCTCACTATATTCAGAAAGCCACAAGTAGTTTTGTCCAGGTTCTAGGCATATCCTTGCTATAAATTTCCAGTCATTAGGAGTCAAAATTTCAAAAACCAAATTCTGTAATAACATCTTAACATAAGCTGATGTAGCCCCATAAAGAGTGCAGGTCTTTGAGGATTTCTATATCAAAAGGAGAGTATTTTCTACATTCTTGACCTGAAGAATTAAACTGTTGAATTAGAGGAAAAATGTGGTGTTGAAATTCTGATACATGTCTCCCTCCAGCTTTGGCCTTAATTAGTCCCTTTTGCAATCTACTCATAGGAGCAGCTGAATGCTGGAGGGGAGGTGCTGCTGCTGTCACTGCCCCCCCCCCCACTACCCCTCCTCCCTCCATCCTGGAGGGTGGAAGTTGATAGAGGAGAGTCAATTACCTGCTCCTTAGGTGAGGCTGAAGCTGCCTCAGATTCACCCCACCCTTGAGCCTCACTTAAGTCTCCATGCCCTGTGGAGATATGGTCATTATCTGTTCTTTGTCTTCCTCCTTTATCTCAAGCTTCCCCATTTGGCTATTCCTAGAGTGTATTCCTTTTCTTCTACAACTTATGCGGTTTCTTAAGACCAACTGTATTATATTGTATAAATAGAATGCCTCTATGGAAATTGAATAAGGACCGTTTTCATTGTAATATGCAGAGAGCTGTTGACCAATCAATGCCCAATTATCTGGAGAGATTTGCTCTTCCTCTAAGAACCAAGGGGAGGTGTGTTTTAATGTACCCAGAAGTCTAGCTGCCGGTTCCCAAGTTATAAGTAGCCCTTGATCTTCTATCAGCTTAAGCAGGCTTTCTATAGCGCCACTCCTGGGTGGGGGTGGAGGGGTTGGGGTGGGGAATAAAGAATCTTTACCTAGGATCTGCCCCATTTCAGCCAAAAAAGGTTACTAGTTTAGTCTATTATACTCACCTAAGTTCCTGGTCACTGGAGACTTTTTCAGTGAAAGAAGGATCCTTGGTTCCTATGCTTGGGCACCAAATGTGATGACCATGTATTTAAAATCTGCCGGAGTCAGGAATTCAGGTTAAGTGAAAAATCTTCAATCTTTATTGAAATGAAGAGGTAAAAAAGGATTGCGATAGCAATATGGGCAAGAAGGATTGCGATAGCAATATGGGCAGCTGCGATTGGAAGCCAGCTAGCAGAGGGGAATTGGGGATGAAAGGCCGTCGCAAATGCAATGCAAGCAATTGTGTCAAGACGCCAGCCAGCAGTCTCTCCTTCTACTTCCCTTTCCATTCCCCTGCCTCCATCCACCAAAAACATCATTTCCTACACAACACATCAGCACTTGCACAAAGAGTGGGCGGGGGCCATTCTTTCTCCAAGCATATATATTAATAGAGTATAGTCCAATTACTATTTAGCCTCATGTGCTTGGGACCTCAGTGCATCAACTCAAGCCTCAGCCCATTACAACTCTCCTTATTAAAATAATAGGAAAAAGTTCCAAAAGAGGGGCAGAGCCACTTCTCATATTTCTTGCTTTTATAGTGTATAACCAATCATCATTGAACATCTCCAGATTGCCTCCTCAGTCTCTTTCTCTTCATGATAATCTTCAATCTCTTCCTATCTACTGATTTTTTTCCTACTTTAAGAATGCTCAAGTCTTCTCTATCCAAAAACAAAGATAAACAAAACAACAATAACAATCATCAAACTTAATGAAGCCTTTCACTTTCTTTAATCTATAAAATCCTTCCTCCCCCTCTCATCCAAATTCTAATAAAAACTCTGTATACTTGTTGCCTATGCTCCCTCTTTTCTTTATTACTCTTTAAGATTTTATAATCAGGCTTACAAATTAATAAATTTAAGAAAATGCAATGTGATGTCATCAAGGGCATATGTAGAAAAGAAAGGTCAACTAATGTCCTAAAACTTAAGGAAAAGAGGAAAGAGTAGGAAATGGTATTAAAGCAGAATGAGAAGAAGAGAATGAGCGTTCACTGCAAGTCATTTTTTTTCTTTTCTTTTTTTTTCTTTTTTAGCAAAGAAGTTATCAGAGATGGGGAAAGAAGTTGGGAATATAGAAGAGCAGATTTAGAACACCTTGCATGAGAAGTGATCTCTAGGCATGAGGAATCAATTAGAGAAAAGTAAAAGGGACTGTCTTGTATCAAAGAAAGTTCGGTTGAGATTAGATAACATAAATTTTGTATCCCCTATTGCTTCATTGTGTCTTCTTCCAGCTTTGTTCAGTAATATGTGAGTTGGATTAATGCAGACAAATTGAAAGATTAATCTAGTGTTGGACTCTGCATAATATGAGAAGCAATAGGAAAAGAGGGCAAAAGGCATTAAAAATAGAGGAAAGGGGGATTTGAAATAGTTTGCTGTTAGTTTAGTACAGGGTAAAGTGAAATCAGAGCAAGGTTAATGACTAAAAAAATGTTGAAGGATAGAAAGCTCAAAGATTATGATAAAGATCAAGAAAATCTTTAGGAGATAGAAATAGGGAGTCATAGTCATAATCATTAGCCAAAAGGAGAAGTTGAATGAAGAATGTCATGATTAATTAAAGAATGTGATAATTATTTTATTTAAAAAGTAAACCACTTATTTGTAGGTAGTGGCCAAGATGTAGTCGTATCTGTGGATTGCTAAGGTGGAATGGAGAAGTAAGTGAATCATAAGTTTTGAGGAGAAACTGAAAAGTTAGATTATTTGAGAGAATAACAACCTGAATAGTAAAGTCTCCTGTTAGAAGAGCAAATATTGGGAGGAGGGGAGTACTAAATTCCTGGTGAAAAGAGGGAAAATAATTTGGGAAGCAATAGATAATAGCTACCATGATTTTTATAAAGTAAAACATTCTCTTAGTTTGTACTTCAGAAGAGAGTACATTTCTGAATTTTGCTGAGAAAAGGCCCTGGAAAATAAGTAATAGTCTAATCATTTTTTAGGGATATGATAATGGGCACAACTACTGCTAGATAGAATAGCCATGGATGAGTATGACCTGAGTGAAGCCAGGACTAGAGACTTTAGATGGAAATAGTATAAGAGCTAGAGATGGGAATGAAAAAAAGTCAGTTCATTACATAATGGGAATTCCAGAGGGCACACTGGAAGAGGTGAACAGAATTGGAATGGGATATAGAGGGCTAGTATTGAATAAAACAGAAATGATAGAATGGGCAGCAAGAAGTTTATGTTTAGGCAGATAGCCATTACTTATCAACAACACAGAGATAAAGCAATAGATGGTTGGAGCTTGTTTGTGATAAAAACAACATAGATTGTTGAAGAAAAGGAAAATAAAAATAAATTGAGCTTCTCCTTTCAGAAGGAAAGTTTAGTCCAAAATAATTAATCAAAGAAATAATTGCACTAAAATGGAGAGACCTAAAATTTAATAAAAGCTGCCACTACCCTAATTTGTTAAATACTTGCTACGTGTAACACAGTGTGTTAGGAATGAGGATATCAAGATAAAATTAACAACAGTTCTGCTTACCAACAGGAGCTTACATTCTATTCTTCTTTGGCTTTTCCTTCTGAGCAATTTGAAAAATTGCCTTCTGTGGCACAAAAAGGCAAAGTAAATCCAATTTTATGGTCTTGTCTATTAATGTCAGATTTGTATTATCTGGGGGAAATGGAGATTCTTCTGCATGATGCACACTGACTTCTCTAGTCATTCAGTTTTAATGTGGTTGATTAAATGTGCTCTACACATTGGCATGTGGTCATTTGCAAAAACAAATGCAAAAGCAAATGACCTCAAGTGTTTTGTGCACCATTTTAGCTACTTTGAGCTTAAATCACTGTTAATGCTTATAATCCTAATGGGTCCATTTTGTTCTTTTAATCAAATGGCTTGTTAAAGTTCCAATTACTGGTAACCACTAGGGAGATTCTGAGACATGCAATGCACTTTGTCATCCCGATTCCTACTGAATGCAGCAGAGTTTCATCCCAAATTTATTTCACTTAATAATTGCATTTTCCTTCCCAATAAACCCTTTGCAAGCTGCAGTTAGATAGAGATGGCTCTTTTCAAAAATTACATAATGTGATAAACCACTGCCAGATGATTCAAAGTTTAACTCTTGATCCAGAAAAATACTTTTGAGGTTGCAGAGCCCTTTCATTTTACTCTTTCAAGCTGGGTCAGAGTACAGATTTTAGCAGGTGGGAGATTTAACAGAGCGTACTAATAAAATATATGGATTAATTCAGAGATTTATAATCTCCAAGTGTGTAGATAAGATTGATGGAATTCACAGTGTGGGTTTAGCCAATGGGATACAGCAGATTCTGAAGAAGGGCGGAGGAATAGGAAGAGTTTGACATTCTATCAGCCTCTCTTCCAAAATGTATAGAATAAGTTTTTTTCTCCTGAGACATTCATAAAAACTATATCCTTGTTTCTCTGTTAATATAGCCAATTATTTCTCAGCACATCATCTCAATTCAGTTCAGCAACAGTTAGGGATCTAAAAGAACCACAGATTTCAGTTAGGACACTTGAGAGTTAATATCTAATCCTGTTTGCATCCCTAAGATCCTGAAACAGTGGAAAGAAATTAGTTTATTTTTAGTATTTTTTTTAAAAGAACTTGTTAGTTGGAGAAATATTATTCAATTCAAATCAATTTAGGTTAAAACAATTCAAATTTATTCAATTCAACAATTGTTCATTAAGTTCCTATCTGGAACTATGATAGGCAATGAAAATATAAAGACAAAAATTAAAAAGTCTGTGCCAAGAAAGAGCTTATATTCTTCTGGTGGAAAACAATAAACATAGACACAAAATAAAAACAATATATACTAAAAATTTTTGTGGGGGATGCATAGAGGGAGCCCTATTAATGGGAAAAAGATCTGAAAAGGATTCATATAGGCTGTAATTTTAAAGTGAGCCTTGAATGGAATTAAGGTCATATATCTAAAAGACAGAGGTGAGAACATAATGTCTTCCATAATCTATTCCTATTCATGGGGAAGGGTCTCTGAAAGCAAAATAAAAAAAAAAAAAGAAATGGCTCTAGAAAATACCTCCAATTCTTTTATGTCATTGAAAACAACCACAACACTCATTCTGAATATTTGCATGTAAAGAATTAAATTTTGTAAATGTTGCAAAAAACATTTTTATATGTCACATGTCACCCATGTGACATAATCAATAATGTCAAACTATGACCAGTGCCAGAAAAAAAAAAGAAATAAACAACCTTGTCTGAAACACAAAATATCTTTTGATATGAACTCAGTTAATAAGTATTTATTAAGTACTTCTTTTCTTTAAGGCATTGTGTTAAGTGCTGGGAATATATGCTACCCAATTTGGAAAAGCTTAATTCCCAATTAGCACATGTGAACTCCTTTCAGAGCAAGTATATTAATTTCCTGCTTATACAAGATATTTGTGACATCAATATAAAAGGAAATCAATCTCTGCCCTTGAGGAATTTATATTCCACTGAGGAATAGCAAAGCATGTTCACAGGTTGGTAAATGTAGCAACATTTAAGGAGTGAGTATGGCTATGGCAGCAATACTACTGGTGCCTTGCTTTCCTTTCTCCACAGCATGCCCACTCTATATAACTCTTTAATGAAAACTCTGCAGAGACTCAAAGATACTAGGAAGCTTAGGGCTCTCTAGCTACTAAGTAGAATCTCCGACCATTCTTTCTCTGAAACCTCTATTCATTAATTTATAAAATATGATCTGGAATATGATGGTGGGAACCTTTTGGCAGAAAGGTGTCTTAGTGATGTCTTAGAAGTTGGATTTTCAGCAAGCAAAATATTTGGGATATTTTATATATCTGTAAATTTAAAAAGTAGAGAAAGAGGACAAAGAAGAGCAGGAGAAAGTCTCTCATTCACCGCTGGCCTGCCTAGAAGGTAATTCCATTCTTCCCCCATCCATATTAAAGAAATATAATCATCATCACTCTTCAACTCTCATCATCCTGCTTAAAACTGTGTTTTATTTTGTCTCAATAGCTTCTTTCTGATCAATTAGAGATTGATATAGGGTATCAGGAAGCCAATATAATTGGGGTTCAAAAACATAAAATACTTTGTAAAACTGCAAGTGCTATATAAAATGCTAATAACAATGATGATAGTGGTGGTGAAGAGGCCTTCTTCATTATCCACACCTTAGTGAGATTGATTTGTCTTTTTACCTTTTCTTGATCACACAGTTAATTAGCTTCCTTAAAGAAATAATGAACTGTCATGTTAGCCCTCTCAGGAATATTTAGAGTTTTATAAATTTAGAGTTTTAAGGGCTTTAGAGACATTTCAACTCAACTCAGTATTTAACAGATGGAGAAAGTAAGATGTAGAACAATTTAATGATTTGTCAAAAGTCACATATAGATTTTAAAGATTACTTAATCTGAATTAAGAAATGTATAAGGATAAACATTAAGGGATTTTTTTTTTCTTTTTTTGGAGATTGGCTTTCTTGTAACACTCAAATTACTCTGTTTTGGTGGCTTTCACCTATTAGTGAAGTTTGTTGTAAATAATAGCATGAAGTCTTCTTATTCCTATAGTACAGAGTGTTCTTTAACAAGTCCAAACCTCAGAATAGAACATCTGTTTAGAATAAGAAATGAAATAAAGGAATACTATTTTAAACACTAACTTTTTAAAAAAATACAGTAGCATCCATGTAAATCTTTTATTTCAACTTATAACACTTTCACATCCTTTGCTTTCCATAAATTTAAATGTTCCCTGGCTGATGGTCACATGATAAGCCTCATCTTAGAGAATTTCATGCTCATTACTGCACGTTGATTCTACTTTATCTGGACTTTATGATGAAAGTTGCTCAAAATGAAAGATGGGAGGAGTGTAACCAATCCAATATTGGATTTCAGAAGCCCTTAAAGTTAGCAGGAATCAGCTTCCAATACCCAGATATGGTCACAACCCTATAGTCCAGAGTATTTGTCAAAGAATTAGAAAATATCCAACACAATTGGGTGGCATGTTAAATTGAATGGCAGGCTCAAACTTGATCATTTTAGGACTCAAGTCACTGTTCTGACTGTGTGGGGAGAGAAAAGTGGAAGAGGTAAATCTCAGTGTTGTGCCCACAAAATTATCCTCCATTCACATCTGAGATAAATATGATATCTTGCTGAGCTTTATTTGAATTGCCCCACTTTGGGATTAAATAAATCTTCTTTTTCCTCACAAGTATTTGTTACTGGCTTATCCAGAATTTATCCTCCACAGCTCTGAGAGCCAAGCAAGGGCTTACGCAGCTTCCCAAAAAAGTGGCTGTCAGCCAGCAAGAGTTGCTGAGGAAATAAGGCAAATGGCATCCTAGGACTTCCCCTGGGAAACTAAGACCTCTTTTATACTTGGCTCAGTCCTTGTAGTCTATCTCAGGAAACATTAATATTTCCCTTCCAATAACTAAACCATGGAATATCTTAAATAGTGGATTTAAATTTAGTAAATAAATATTCCTTAGGTAGATGTGATGGACTCCAAAATAATGGATGTGTCCAAAGTTGGGGGAAATAATAACTTTTACTTGGAAGACTCAATTCTATGGAACTGAGGAACATTGAGTATCTTCTACATATGAAATACTGGGTCAGATACTGGGGAAGATTCAAATAAGACAGTTCTGTCTTCATGAAGGTTATAGTCTTTGAAAAAGAACTAAAGGACACAAATAATGTCAATAAAATTTTGATGCTTCCACTATCTCATTTATCTGAGAAATCTACCACCAGTACAAGATCATCTGTCTATGTTTTTTCATGCTGTGACATTTTTTTTGCCCATTATCATGCAGAGTGAGAGATAGAGTGAAATGTAGAGATAGAGAAAGAGTCTGAGAAAGGAAAAGACAGGCAAAGAGAGACAGAAACAGAAACGGAGAAGAGAGAGGGAGGTGGGAGACAGAGACACAGAAAGATAGAGAGAGAGACAAACTTAAAATTTGGTTCATAATCCCAGAGCATTCTTTATCTCTGAGCCAGAATACATCATATGTAGATCCTGCAAATCAGGGGACATCATTGGTTGACCCCATTACAGAAGCATTTTAATAGCAGTATCCCCCCCATCCTCTGTGATCCCCAAAGAAATATTCATTTATGGTTATCTATTTACAAACACACACACACACACACACACACACACACACACACACACAGGCAAAAATACTTAGCTACAGACTTCTAAAACAAATCTGTGTCACAAGATAGAAAAGTATTAGTGTCTGATCAAAAATATGCCAGTTCCTAATAAGATAGGAACTGGATACATCAATGAACTCAGCCAGTCTAGATGGATGACAGTAGGAAGATGTGGACTTTCATGTTCAGCTGTTTAGATAAAGAAGACTATACTATGATAGACCAGGAACTCAAGGTTGTCACTTTCTAAAATTTGAAATTCAATGAGTTTCAATCTGTCCCTCATCCCCAATACCAAAAAAAGGTATTATCCAGAGACTAAGGTCATGTAGCATGAACCAAATGTCACAAACCTAAGGCCAACTCTGGAGGATGCATGAAGTAAGGTTCTGGGAATCTGTATCCCTCTTCAAACCTCTCCTTCACTTTTCAGACTTTTCTACATTCCTACTATTGATGCTAGTATCTTGTCTGATGTCCCACCAAATGCTATAAATCTGGAAGTAAACCAGGCAAATGACAGAATGTTAAGATACTGGTATGGACCATAAAAGCTATCTGGTTTACATATACATGTGTGTACACAAACACTAGAAAAATACTAACGTTAAAAAAAGAGTATTTCTATAATCAATTTGGAGCCCTTGTGTGATATAGTTTCTCTTCACTCTACCTTTGTATTGGTTCTCCCTTATGCCTTAAATGGACTCCCTCCTTATTGCCACCTTATGGGATCCTTTTTTACTGTCAAATCAAACTCAAACTTCACTTCTCCAAGAAGTGAGCTCTATTCTTATTCTTAGCTGCTAGTGGCCTCTATCCTCCCTGTTTTATATTTATCTACTTTGTATTTGTACTCATTCTCTTAATGTTTATTGTGTGTATACAATTCCTTTAATTAACTGGAAATTTTTTTTTTGGGGGGGGTTTGCAAAAAGCATAGATGACATGCAAAGACCAACATGAAATAAGAAAAAGTTTAGAAACTCAGAAATGCATAAAACATATGTGTAATATTGTAATATTGTATCAGCATTTTATCTTTTAATACTATAATCATAATACTATAATCACTCAGACTTATTCTCTGATATGGAGGATCATAATTTTTTATGCAGATTTTCCAGATCACAGAGGTATTCGGCTCTTAACCCTAGTGATGTGGGAGAGATAACTGTGCTTAAATATGTACTTGGTTTTTTCCTATTAGAATACAAACCTCTTGTGTGTAGAGATTGCTTCTTTTTTTTTTCTTTGCATACTTAGAATCTAGCAAAGTGCTTGGCTCATAGTAGATACTTAATAAATGCTTCTTGGTTAATTGATTAATTGAATTACAAAAATACTAAATTCAATTCAAGGGAACAAAGGTAATTTTTAACTTGGGGAATCAAATAAACTCCCTATTCAAAGTAGCATTTGAGTTGGGTTTTAAAGTTGGGATAAAAATTCAGTTGGGTATGTTAAAAATATTTTGTGTCTGTGGTCAATCAATTCCACAAACTCTAACTTTTTGACAAACTTTCCACCCCTCCTCCCTTTCCCTCATGCTGTTGGCAAAGTGGTAGAAACAGCTTGGTCCTTACATTCCAAATCTCTTATTGGCACATTGCAGAAAAAAAAAAAAAAAAAAAAAAAACTATCCTGTGGTATGAACTGAAAATTGTTCAGAAGAGTTTTAGCTCCTTTAAAAACAAAATGAAGAAGATTTAATCAATAAAAGAATCTGATTATGTTGAAAGTTGGCAGACTAAAGCTGAAGAATTAGTGGACTTCAGATTTTCAACTCAAAATAAGGGAGGAGTGTGAACAATTTGAAAACAGCCAGTCACCATGGCAATGGAGGTAAATCCTGATTCCAATTCCGAGGAAATGCCATGGAGTTTGATCAGGTTTATAGACCAACAGGGAAGGAGACCATATGGACCTTTTCTTCTATCTTTTGTTCTGAGTCAGAAGGAAAGATTGAGGAATGGAGAAACATAATTAAGGTATTTTACCCCTCAGTCTTGCCAGGATTAGCAGAAGGCTCTGTCCTTGGCCCTCTTCTTTTTTCTCTCTACACCCTCTTTCTTGGTGAGCTCATTCACTCCCACAGCTTCAACTATCACCTCTATGTGGACAACTCCCAAGTCTGCATCTCCAACTCATAGTTCTCTCCAAAGCTCCATATTCTCATTTCCAATGGTCGACTGCACATTATCAGATGGATGTCTTATTGCCACATGAGACTATAAAACTAAGACAGTATCTGAAAATGTGTTTAGGACATTCATGATCTGTCCAGTGTTTACAGTAATTATAAAAGGATTCATAGTTCCACCAGTAAAGTATCTGATCTGGGATGTCTTTTTATTTTCATCCTTTCTGCTGTTTGCTAATTCAAATGAATCAGAGTGGAGTTACTCAATATTGTCCCCATTGGAGTATTTCTGTTCTGTGATATAGGAGAAAATGTAATACTGACTTCAATAGCAGATTGCATAAGAGACATCTCATATTTGTCTTGTTTACTTTCTGTCTTTTAAAGTATGGGTTCTCAATGTGCAAAAATGTTTGTAGTAGCTCTTTTTGTAGCGCCAAGAAACTGGAAACTGAGTGAATGCCCATCAGTTGGAGAATGGCTGAATAAATTATAGTAATATGAATGTTATGGAGTATTGTTTTCCTATAAGAAACTATCAGCAGGATGGTTTCAGAGAGGATTGGAGAGACTTAATATGAACTGATGCTAAATGAAATAAGCAGAACCAGGAGATCATTGTACATGGCAATAGCAAGATTATACAATGATCAATTCTGAAGGATGTGGCTCTTTTCAATGCAATGAGTTAGCCCAGTTCCAGTGCTCTTGTGATGGAGAGAGTCATCTGCAGCTAGAGAGAAGACAGTGATGACTGAGTGTGGATCACAACACAATATTTTCACTGTATTTGTTGTTGTTTCCCATCATTTTGTTTTCTTTCTCATTATTTTCCTTTTTGATCTGATTTTTCTTGTGCAGAATGATAATTGTGGAAATATGTGTAAAATAATTGCACATGTTTAACATATATTAGGTTACTTGCTGTCTAGGGGAATGGCTGAGAAGAAAGGGAGGAAAATAATTTTGAACACAAGTTTTTGTATGTTGAAAATTACCTATGCATATGTTTTGAAAATAAAAAAAAGTTTTACAATAAAAAATTAAAGTAAGGGTTCAGATTCCTGTAAAATGATTACTCTCTCCTAATATGCATTATTTGAGTCCCCTAAAGTTTGAATTTACTCTTGAGTTCCCTAGTGTGTTAAATCATCTAGGGATCTTAAGGAAAGCTACCCAAAATACCTAGTCTTTATCAGAGTAAAGTTTTCTTCACAGTTGTCCCAAAAGAGTGTATCCACAGGGACTATCTGGAATGGTAATCTAGTGCTAAATTGTTTCACCTAGCTAACATGTAAAATAGAAAGTTCAAGGAGGTTCCTGAACAAATTTAGACATCTAAATGAAAGGAAACATCTCTTGATTCTTTGACAAGCTCTAACATCCATGCAATGATTATCAAGGTTCAACTTGACTACAATTTAAATATGCTCTAAATTAACCTGGTGAAAGTGGCCTATTATTTTCTCATAGGTCATATGAGTTCATAATGTGAATGCAAACTACTCTTTCAAGCATAGCATTCAAGTTCATGCTTTTTATCAGCTTCTTAACCTTCTCAACATTATTATGAGAGAAGTACATGACTTTTTACCCTTTGACATTAATAACCTAAATTGTGCACTTAAAAGACTTATCCCCCTTATTTTAATCCATAATTCATTTTAATATCATGATTTCATCTGGCCTCCATCTGTAGGGTGTTTTTTTTTTAAATACACAGCTGTGCCTAAAAGCTATCCAAAAACATTTGTCTTCTATTTATACTTTTATCAATAATTATACAACATGAATCCTCACACATTCATAAATACTCAAACACACAGGTCTTTTTGGCAGCTCCCTTTTTAGCAGGTAATTGGGGAACATAATAGAAAAAATAAAAGATTGGTAACCTGCTAGAATCTTCAGTTTACTCCTCCCATCCCTAATCACTTTTGTTTGTAGCAATTTACAGCAAAGTTAAAGCTTGAACCATACCTAGGAGGAAGCAAATGGGACTTTGGTACAGAACATTTCTGGAGGTGGTAGTAAACATTCATGCATTTAGTGTCCAGAAGAAAGTGAGGTGAGAGAAATATCAGATCTAGCCCAGGAGAAAGGAAAACGAAATTTGCATTGAGGGAATTTGTGGAAATAACATTATATTCAACTTATGTTCTTCCTTTTTTCTTTCCTACTGAAGAAAATCCCAAATACTCTGTACCCCAACTGTCCTTCACATCATTTCTTTTTTTGTATCTCTTCTCAAGCATTCCAACTTCTTTCTCACACTCTTTCTAAACTGCCACTTTCCCTTGGCAGAGACATATAATAAAAATTTTGCTATGTTCTCTCTCCTTCACTATGTGGACAACAGCTTCAAAATTTCCTAAATCACACTGGGATGATTATTTTGGGGAGATATTCAACTCTGGATGGAAGTAATTCTCTTGGAGTATTTCTGGTATCGAGTCCAATTAACAAATATTTATTTATCAATCATTAGATGGATGATACTGTAATAATTGGAGGGAATGCAAAAAAAGTAAAACTTGAGAAAGGACATGTAATGGTAGAAAAGATTTCAACTGGGGATTCAAAGATCTGGTTTCTATTCTATATGTATAATAATCAAACAACTTAGCAAATATGTAGCACATACTATGTTCAAATCATCATAGTAGGTGTTGGGAATGAACATATGGAGAAAGTAGGTAGGGAAGGAGAAAGGGAGAGTGAGAGACACACAGAGAGAGGGACAGATATAGAGAGACGGTGACAGAGATGGGGCAGAGAGAGATAGAGAGACTGATTCTGCATTAGCAATGCAGTTATAAGCAGAAATAAGACATTTAAAAATGCATATGAAACAAGGAAGAATGCAATGAAGATAAGGAGTCTAGACAAGATGAAATAAATATTAAGGAGAGAATATTTTCAGCTGATGGATAACATCATGGATGGGATCATAGAGGAGTTCACATTGAAGCTAACTTTTAAAGTAAGATAAGAATTTCAGCAGGCAAAGATGTAAAGAGCATTTTCTGGGCACAGGAAAAAAAAAAAAAAACAAACGACCTGTTTGAGTTCATAGACAAAGTCTAGGCATCATGAAAAGATGACTAATATTTTAGTTTGACTTTTATAAAAAATGTATGGTGAGACCAGGGTGCAATAAGCCTAAAGAACATGAGTTAGAGACAGATTAATGTAAGGAATTTATGTTTTATCTTCAGACAATGAAGATTTATGAAGGGAGGTAGGGAAGAAAGGTGATAAGGTCAGATTCATGTACCCGAGCAACTATGTGAAGGATGGATTGGAGAGATTAAAGCTGAAGGAAGCAGTTAGAGGCTACTATAACAGTCTAATAGACAATATGAGTAATCATAAGTGACTAAATTAGAGTTGATGTGTTATACGTTGATAAGAGAAGTTGGATGCAAGAGGAAGTACAAAGAGGTAGAATCAATAGAATTTTACAATAGCTTGTTTTTAGGAAGCAAGGGAGAGGGGCGAGTTGTAAGTAATTCTGAAGTCTTGAGCCAATTGACTGGGAGGTTGGTGGTGCCATTAATGAAAACAGGAGAATTGGGTTTTGATATTATGCTAACAAGTTCAATTTTGTACAAAATAATTTTATGATACTGGCAGGACATTGAGGTACAAATAGCAGACATTTGAGTATGTGAGACTAGAGCTGAGGGAAGGACAGAGGCTAGACATATAAGTCTGTCAGATATCTACATAGAGGGCAGACTTGAAGCTTTGGGAGTGGACAGAATCCCCAAGGGAGAAAGGAAGTGGAGAGAAAAGGATAGGACAGAAAAGAACACAAGACAAATATGTATAAATTTTCTGAACTATAGTTTTTTATCTGGAAAAAGAGTATATGGGACTAGATGATTTGGATATTCTCTAGATTCTCTTTTAGTGGACAGTCTTTTTTATGATTATCTCTGAATAAGAAGTTAGAGAAGAAATAAATTGTATAAGCAGGTTGGCTGCTTTATCATCTATAGGACACAAAGGTTCTAGGGAATTGAAGAAAGTTTTAGAAACATGTTCTTATTCTAGCCATATTGACTTTTCTGTATCTTATCTAGTGGTGAGTGAATACTCCGAAATGTTCCTGTGAGCAGAAATAGACCATGAAACAGCTACATTGCTCATGTTACCATCAGTCTCTCAACAACAGAACAGTAAAAATACTTACTCTACTCTACACTTGTGAGTAGAGTATTTGCTGACTAAAATATACATCAGACATCGTAAAATAACTATTTTTTTTTTTTACCTAATATAAGCTTTCATAGGAATCATAGCACAGCAGCCATTGGTCACTCAGGTAGTGGGAATGAAAACCCAGAAAAAAAGAGGATGGTAGTATGTTCCAACAAATCTGATATTCTAAGCAAAATGAATGAATATTTACAAAAATATAAATTACTCTGATTAACATAAGAGAAAATAGAATACTTAATCTCATCTAAGAAAAAATAAATTAAAAAGTCATCAATAAACTCCCCAGAATATGTTTTAAAATTAAGATGACTACTATCCATTTTGTCATGGTCTGATTCTCATGAGTATAAATGATACTAAAAAGAAGAAGTTTCTTAAGCTTTTTAGGGTCAGAATATTTTGACCAACAAACCTGACCTATGTGTCAAATTTTAATTATTTCATATTCTAGATATTCGTAAAGATGAGAATTCTTGAGAAGAGGGATTGTCTTTTTATGCTGGCTGTCTAGTAAAGGCAAATACTTCAAATGACAAAGACAAACCTGGAAAGTAAATAGTTGAATAAAATAATAGTGTCTGAATAAGATTTGGATTTTTGGAGCACTATTTAAATGATAAGAAATGAGACTACTAAGACTTGAAGTATACTGAACAAAGGCCTGAAAAGAATATATGCATGGAATCTTGCAAATGTAATCAAAGGGACTTTATAGTGAAAAAATCGATGAAGGAAACTATCTATTCACAAGTTTAAGTATCAATGAGTAGCAGTGAGAATATAGGGTAGGAATAGGAATACTAATGAATTCATAGAAGAAAATACCCTCAAAAATAAAGCAGTAATAAGGATTATGATATGCAAATGCACATTAAATAGAATGAGAGATTCTACTGCACAAAAGCAAATTAGACACGATAAATATCTCTCAGGTAGTGATGGATAATAGCTATAATTAGTAAATGTCCTTATTCCAAGAAAAATGATAGATAAAAGAGGAAAAAGGTGGAATAGCATTATATATTAAGACAATATAATTATGTAAAGAAATCTAGGAATGTGAGGGGAAGCATGCTAAAAGAACATTTGGCAAGACATCAGAAGAGACAATGAAAAGCAAAATTGTCATCAAATTTCCTATGGACCTTTTGTGGGGGTAGGGGAGATGGAGGAGAAGGACATGAATGGAGAATCCAGTAAATTATTTGCAAGATTTGCAGAGGGGCTTGATACAACAAAGATCTAAAATGTTAAATTATTTATACATCTCTTGGAACATTATTTACCAAAAACAGAGAAGCTAATATTGTTGTCATTTGTGTTGATGTTCGTTTTGTTCCTCAAATGGTGAAAAATAAACAAGAGAAAATGCTATTTAAGAAGTCTTACAAATGAAAAAGAATTAGTAAGTAAAGAAGAAGGACACATTTTATCGAGGGGAAATGTAAAACAACTGCTTTGTCTTAAATTTGTGATAGAAAAGAAAATACAGAATAAGTCTAGGGGAATTTCCCATTCTACTGTGCCTTTTTGGACTTGTCCATCAAACTTTTTCTAAAAACCTCTTTATCTTCAAAGATAACTTTAGTCCTAGAACCCTCTAGCTTCTCAGTACCCTCTGCTCCTGAGATTATTTTAATTGGAAGGTGGAATGGAAAACTCCTTCCAAAAGCTCCATTTAAATAAACGAGGACTCCCAAGCCATCTACCTTTTTATTTTCAATTTAGCTACATTCTTTGGAACATGTCTATTATGTTCTTGAATTAAACTGAGCACCTTCCTTTTTCTTTTCCTTTTTAGCTACCTTTAATGCTGTATCCCATCCATTAAATGGTTAGCTCCTTAAGAGCAGAGTAGAGGCTATCTTATCTGTATTTATATTTCTAGTGCTAACACTGTGACTGGCACTTAGAAGGTGTTTAATAAATAATAAATATTTTATATTTTATCATGATATCATATGCAATATGATATAAATTCAGATTTTAGTAGTATATATATCAAAAGTTTTAGGAGAGGATAGGTAGTATCCCATAACTTAAAGTTTACTATGGGCAAACCAGTTCAGGATGTAAGGAGAACTCTCAAGAACAACTCTCAAGAACTTTGAGGACAAAAAGGGGAGGAAAAGAGGGAATTATGTCAGAAGTCTGAGGTAGTTATACAACAAACTTATGAAAGGGAAAATACTAAAAGAGCACCTAACTCCACCAAAAGGACTGTATCACCAGATTAAAACACATTCCACCAGAATACAAATTTAATATAAGTCATTGTCAGAAATCCATGAGATATCATAGTAATGGAAGAAATAACCCAGTACTGGGAAAGGTAAACATTTTGCTAATTTTCAAAAGAGACAAGTAAAAGAAATCTATATATTAGAGAATGGGATATTGAACTTGATTTTGATTCCAAGGTATTTGACAAAATCATGCTAGTCTTGTGGTCATGATAGAGACATGTAGACTAAAAGATAGTCTAATTACAAAAGTTTCAACCTGCTTTGAATAACTGGGACCAGAATAATTCTCATTAATTGTCCACTGCCAATATGTAGAGAGATTTACAAAGGTCTACATCTCAATAATCTATTCATGACCTTGTACTATTGATAGTTTAGCAATAAAATAATATATAAAAATAGTTTTGAATAAAAGCAGAGATGACATTGCTAAAAAAATGTGCAATTGACATAGTTAACACAATGAAAAACAAAATCTAGTATCAAGGAGTATTGAACATATTAAGAGTAAATTTTACAGATAAATCTAAAGGCTTTGATTTATAAAATCAAAAATACAAGATTAGTTGATATGGCTCAATCGCAGTTCACATAAAAAAAAAAAAAAACCCTTGGGACTTCTAGTGGAAATAACTGAGTAAGAAATGTCATTGGCAGCCATCAAAATCTCACATCTCATATGATCTTAGGTTTAATTGTGAAAAACTATATAATATTTGGAAGTGACACCCCCACAATACTCTGTGTTGGTCATATTTTGTAGGGAATATTATGTTCAATTGTGAGTATTGCATTTGAAGAAAGATTACTTTGATAAGTTTAAGAGTATCTGAAGGGCAATAGATTGGTAAAAATTGATACTCTGCTATATGAAGATCAGTTGAAAAAAAAAATGGCCATGTTTAGCCTGGAAAAGAAAAACTTGGGAAGGAGGGCAATATACTAACTTCAAGTACTTGAAAAATTGTCATGCTAGAAGAGGCATTAAATTGGTTTGGATCTAGAGGACCAAACTAGGGAAAGGGATTGAAGTTTCAGAGAAATGGATTAAGATTTAGTTAAGAAAAAGCTTCTGAACCATTAGATTTTTTTTCAAAAGTTGGATGGGCTTCCCATAGCACAGTGGATTCCTGTTTACTAAGAGTCTCCAAATAAAGTTATAAAATGAGCTGTAGTATATTATAGAGGGCAATCTATCTCAGCTAAGACAGCAGTGTGATGTCAAAGTTCTGACCTTAAAGTAAAATTCTGATCATAATACCTATATGGGTATTACCTTAAGGTGGCTTGTATAAAGATCAAATCAATAAAAAAAAAAAAAAAAAGAAAAGAAATTTGCAAACCATTAAAAAACTATGTAAACTTCAACTACAAAGCTCATATAGTCCTTCACTTATGATTTACAAAAGTATTACTCACTTATATCATACTTACCACAGGAGAACTAGGTAATAGGTTGGATAGAATACTAAACTTGGAATCAGGAACACCTTAATTTAAATTCTGTCTCAGATACTCACTAGTTGTATAACCTGGGCCTCAGTATCCTTTTCTGTATAATGAAGAAAATAATAAATAACAATACCTACTTCAGAGTTGTTATGAAGATCAAATGAGATTATATATATGTATATACAGTGTTTAAGTATCATAAACACATTTTTAGTGTTATTTCCTCATTGACTGATGCAAATTTATTTTTTCCATCAAGCTACCAGTTTCTTTTCTGTCTTCAACATATGATCTCATCAACTAGATAGTACACTGAATAAAACACTAAATCTGGAGTCGGGAAAATCTGAGTACAAATCCATTTTCATATAATAACTCTGAGACCTCAAGTAAGTTAGTAAACTTCTGGTCTTTGAGTTTCCTAATTTATAAAATCGGGATAATAGCACTTACATTCCAAGTTTATTGTGAGAATAAAGTTGGATAACCTTTTATAAAGTATTTTATAAAAATCTTCAAGAGCATATAAAGGCTAGAGATAATCATGATCATGATGTGATGATGTAACCAACTTTCTTTCTTTCTTTCTTTCTTTCTTTTCCTTTCTTTCTCTTTCTTTTTCTTTCTTTCTTTCTTTTTCTTTCTTTCTTTTTCTTTCTTTCTTTCTTTCTTTTTCTTTCTTTCTTTCTTTCTTTCTTTCTTTCTTTCTTTCTTTCTTTCTTTCTTTCTTTCTTTCTCTTTCTTTCTTTCTTTCTTTCTTTCTTTCTTTCTTTCTTTCTTTCTTTCTTTCTTTCTTTCTTTCTTTCTTTCTCTCTTTCTCTATCTCTTTCTTTCTTTCTTTTTCCCCCTGAGGCAATTGGGTTAAGTGACTTGCCCAGGGACACACAGCTAGGAAGTATTAAGTGTCTGAGGCCAGATTTGACTTCAGGGCTGGTGCTCTATCCACTGTGCCACTTAGCTGCCCCTCCAGCTACTTTCTTGAGAATATTCAGACTATTAGACAGTAAGGCAGCATTATAACTAAAATGTTGAACTTTGAGTTCAGAGGACCCGACTTCAAATCCTTTCTCAGCCACTTAGGGGTTTTATGAGCCTGGTAAGTGATTCAATCTTTTAAAGTGTCCATTTCCTCATCTGAAAAGGGGAAATAAAAATAATACATAATTAGTGCAATGCTTGTAAGCATTGTGAATTTTAAAGTGCTATAAAATGGTATTTGTTGTTGTTCCTTTTCTCCCTCACCCTTTCACTTTCTATCTCAAAATGTCCATTTTTACCTAATTACAGAATCTTAAGATTTGCAAGAGACCTTGGGGGCATCTACTATAACTCACATTTGACCAGGACTTTCAAATCTAATAAATGTGACAAGTGGTCATTCAAATTTTGCTTCATATATCCAATATATATATTCGCAATGCAAAGTCAATATATCCATCATCTTTTCCCATCAACAACTTCCTGAGGCAGCTACTCACTTGAACTTCCTAGTTGTTAGAAAGTTTGTCTTTGAGACAAATGAAAAATCTGAGACAGAATTTCCACATAAGTAGTAATTTATTAATTAGTCTATCTGATAATCGATAAATTGATGGTCAGTCTCAGTAACCAATGACCTCTAATGAAAGCAGTGAATGCGTTAAATATGTTTTTGAAATCAATGCCCTAATAGGAGAAATCAACTTTGATTGATGAATAATTAATTATGGATTAGACATATTAATGAGAAGGTGGGCTAAAAGTCTTTACTTCCTCCCTCTGACACTATGGCTTGATTGTGAAACTGAACCATCTCCAGAAATGTAGACAAAGAAACTCTTTTCCATCTAGCATATTCCAGTTGGTTTTATCTTTCATGATCTGAGTTACCCTAAACTCTAATGGAGGGTTGCAAGGACATAGGCTTAACTTAACATAGGCTGGGGCTGGAATTCACCTAGATTAGATTCTGTTTACATTCTAAATAGAGAGTTTAGGTAATTGCATCTATAAGCAATAGCTTTCAGAGATTACCTGATTGACCTATAGGGACTGGTTCCCAAATGAGGAGATAAAGAAAAAAACAATTTTAATTTAATAATTTGATATTAATATAATAACAATAATTTCCTCATCCTTAAATGAAGCTCAGTTTCTCCTAACTTCACCTTTAACCAGTTGTCCTCATTCTGCCCTGTAGGCCAATTAGAATAAGTTTAGTCTTTCTTCCACAGGTATTTGAAAGTCATATATTCTATCTCAAGTAAATCTTCTTTTCTCTATAATAGATAGCAATTCCTTCAAGTAAGCTATATATGGCCTAAACAGCATAATCTTGAAACCCTTGCCACAGATACAGAGAATACAGGGCAAGATACCTGGACAGTGTTCTCTTGGGGTTTATGCCCTGGCTCATTATCAATTCTTTATTTAAATCTGACAATTCATTTTCCTTTTCCACACCCATTCTCTCTTCATCTACCACCATCTTCCCTCAGACTGAAGACATACAAAAGAAAATTCTTGACTCAACATTGTCATAGTTTCAACACAAATGCAGAAACAAACAAAATTTTATTGATCAAAACAAAAATAAATAACATGTATTACCATATGATTTGCTATTGCATTCCAAAACCATGGAACCTTTCCATATGATTTACCGCTGCAGCCTATTATATGATTTGACTCTCTCAGAAGAAAATAATTTCCTTGGGAGCAAGGACTTTTCCCCTTTTCTATTTACACTGCTGGCACTTTGCATAGTTCTGGAAAATACCTTTTTATTCTTTCCTTCCTTCCTTACCTCTATTATCAGATCATGAGCCTCTCATTACAAAGGATAATAACTTCCATTTCTACCCTTGATTTCATTCCCTTATATCTTCTGCTGTGACACCATTCCCTTGTTCATCCCCTTTTCCTGTTTCATCTTCATTTCCTGCTTCTTATAGATTCCTTCCCTTTATTGTTTAGATGCTCAGGTCACCCTTTTCTTAAGAAACCTTTCACTGACATAGCATCTGAAATAAGTTATATTCCTACGTCTTTCCTCGTCCCAATACCAAGGCATTACTTAATAGCCTGCAATTTATATTATGTTCCTGTCTCATTACTGAAACTACTCTTTTTCTATGCATGAAGGATAAATTCAGTGTATTTTCCCCTCTATCCTCAGCCTATTTAACTTCCCTATAACATTTGTCATTGATTAGTACTCTTTTCCTTCTTGGTTCTCATAGTCCTTGCTTTCCAATAAACTGCCTATAGTTATAGAATGAACATTCCATTTTCATCTATTTCAGCACTTTGTTATGATCCTATTATCCTTTAAGTATGAGTGTCCCTTAAGATTCTAATCTTCATTCTCCTTTCTATTTATCTATGTCTAGCATTCAGTTAGGACAATATCACAAATAATCTCATCTCTGAATTACAATCCTGCATATCAAGCTTTGCATAGGACTTTCCGGTTTACAATTTAAACTCATTACGATTATCATCTTTTCCTTTAAATATGTTCTGGTGTGCCAATTCCCTATACCCATTAGCACTACTATTTTTTTCAGTCATATGTGCTTAAAAATTCCTCCTCTTTCATATTTCCTTATCTACAGCAGTTGACAAGTTTTACTCAGTCATATATTCTTTCTACTGATATATACTGATATATACAAGTTCTACTCATTCTACCATCAAGGTATCTTTTATCTATCCCTCTACTTTATCTTGCTATTCCATTCACACATAACTCTAATTCTTCATTCCTTGCCAGGCACATTATAGATTCCTAAGTAGTTTCTCTGATTTCACCCCCCATCCTGTCCAATATGCCCTTCACAAAGCACCATAATCCATCTGGCAATTGCAGCTTAACAATATCACGTCTTTCCTAAGAAGTTTCAAGCTTTTTTAGTTGCTCATATATGATGAAATATAACCTCTTATAATGGCATTTAAGGCCCATCACAATCTAATTTCTAACCTGTCTTCCTATCCTTATTTCACTCTATTTGACTTCACTAATTCCCTATTCAATCTAAAATAATACTTCACTATTGACTCTTTTGTGATATTATCCTTATTTTTGGATTCCTTAAGGGTGGGAGATGTGATACAAAAAGTTTCAGAAAGAAAAACTGTCTGATATTAATTGAGCTATTCTAAAAAGGATTAATGTGTTTCCTCTCACCAAATAGGCTTCCTCCATAAATCTTTTAAATTTATACCAGGCTAAAACCCATAGAAATTAAGATTGTTCTTTTTCTTAATGCTGAAACTTTATAATATTTCTACTCCCTCCTTAATGTTAATACTACTAAGTCACATAATGACCCAGTAATCATTCTGTTTTGTCCAGGGCTTTCTCTCCACCCTAGACTCATGACAAACATATCACGTCAAGGAAATAACTGAAGACATTGACCTTTTGGGGAGCAAAGAATGTGTTACTAATTTTCTGAGATATGCACCAGGCTAAAAGAGGCACCCCTCTGATTTTGTTCTGTGACAATTGATAAAGCAACATTTCATGAACTGAGCCACTCATTAGAGACTAGAAGGACGTTTGTATCCCTAAGGAGAATGTTTAAAATCAATCTCAACCATTCAGCACTTGAAGTGTTGGACACAGGAACAGTAAAGAGCCAGGCAGGGTTTGCTGCTATCTAGGGCTGCCAAGCACAAAAAAGCTGTGTGTGCAGAGAATAACTAGCATGTGTGTAGCAGATGGAATGAAGTGATGACTCCAACAATAGAAAGGAGAACGGGGAAATGGAGAGGAAAAACAAAGGAAAATAGGAAACCTCCTATTATTTACTTGTAATTTATATTAAATAAACATGTTGGGTTTGTTTTCATTTTTGGTTACTAGGATCATTTACCTTATCTCCACTGAATAAAAGGGCAGCCAGATCACACAATGATTTTTGCATGCCTGTTACTAAGTAAATCATTTGTGAGTAATGAGTTTCATGCTAACTATAATCATGTTAGCTACAAAGTCTCCTACTTAAAAGAGGGGGATGTCTTCCAGACACTGGCCATGCATGGTGGTGAAAACTGCTTTGTGGACAATACCTAGTCCCTAGCATGAATGGGTCATGCATGATGGGCTTAATTTCATAAGGCAGCATAGCCTAACAGTCTGGCAATGAACCACAGTCTGAGTCCTAGCACTGGCTCTGTAGGGCCATGGAGTATTTAGGCAGTTTTTATGGAACTGACCAGCCAGGCAATTTAAACAGACAGTGATACTGATGCCTTCCTCTTCTGTAAAGTGTGACAAGAAGGAATATTTATCACAATGATATACTGTTTAACATATATTGGATTACTTGCCATCTAGGGAAGGAGGTGGGTGGAAGGTAGGGAAAATTTGGAACAAAAATTTTTGTAAAGGTCAATGTTAAAAAATTATCCTTGCATATGTTTAAAAAAAAACTTTAATAAAAAATTTTAAAACTACAAAAAATAAAATAAAATAATATTTTAAATTATTAAGTGCTTAGTCACAAAATTAGAATGTGTTTCTCTTTCAGTTATCTTTATGTAATTCCTTGGAATTTCTTGGATACCTACAATAATTTACCACCCGACATTTTGTATGTTATCTTATATCTTTATGATCAGATGATTAAGAGCAGACATACAAGTTTTTCTCTTGGTAGAAGACTACCTACTATTTCATAGGAATCCTGATGCTACCTTTGCAGGAAAAAATTGGAAAGATACTTATTTTTTTTGATAAATCCATTTGTCGTATTAAGAAAAACCTACTGAAACTGAGAGAAAAGCCAGGAAGTCTCTTTTTAATTTATATCTTATAGTCTGACCAAACTAAAACTGACTTCATAGTAAGGTAGATGTAAATCTTTCTGACATATAGAATACTATGGCAACATTTTAAGCAAATGCTTCATAGGTTATGTTTTAGATAAATCTTTGCTTATTTTAAACACTCTTTTAACAAAATTTCTGATGTTCTCTCTCTCTACCTGACAAAGATCTTTAATATACAATATGTAGAAATTGACAATTGAATCAGAAACACAATTCTGTTTACTATTGAGCAAAAAACAGAATAGCAATATTAAAAAATATTTAATAATATGATGGAAAGGGCAAATATATGTTGCCCTAGTTAAAATTTTCATTATATCACCTATATTGTGCATTTAACTCACAGAAATATGTTTAGATTATTTTCATTTGACTAATACATTCAAAACTGTTTTCAAAACTATTTAATATGTATATTGCATATTTATATATATATTCATATATATATGTACATGCTGATATAAACACAAAGGAGTAATATATACATGTCTATCTATATCTATATATATCTATATCTACTTGTAATGAATTGGAATGAATTTTCTGTATAGAACATATTTTCTGTCTAAATTATGTTGCTCACATTGCTTGCTCTATCTTGGCCATGTCATAAAAGGTTGTGATGAATTTTTGTTTTGCATTTAAAAAGCAGCAAAGTTACTTAAAATAGAAAACTATAAAAATGTAATTAGATGAATATGATGACATTTAGCATTCTATTAAACTGAATATTTTGGTAATCTAAGTTTAAATACCCATATAGTAAATTAGAATAGCAATTTTTTTTGTGTGTGAAGCACAAATACATAAGTTATGGATTATTTTAGCATCAAAACTATATCTTTCAGCAAAATTGTATTTTCTATATAAAATGAAAGGAGCATGTTTGACTCCAAAACTTATAATGATAGTTGTATATAAATAGGAAATAGCTTCTCTTCCTAAGATTTATTCCTATAGTTATCTATAAATTCATAACTATACCCTGAGACCATTGTAACCTGTGCACTGTAATATTAAATAGGCAAATTTTGTAGCAGTGCCTGTAGCTTCCTGCCTTTGTCCCCAAAATGGAACCCAGGTAATGGTAGCAAAGAATTCCAATAAACATGAACTTCATGTAAACTAGAAATATCCCATCAAGAATCTGCAATGAATTAGTGACTTGGAATGAAGTTTGGATCAGGTGATACTCAGCATGTCTAATGTTTGAAAACAAAACTAATTAATTTCTGAGAGGTACATCACTGAATGGCCATAAAATGATGTATTTATTGACTAAACCACTGTTGAAGATTGTCTACTAAAGCATCAATAACTGAAGAGAGAGAAGGAATAGGGAGAAAGAGAAGACAGTAAAATCAAATGAAGCAGATAGGTTGAGAAGAATGACTGAAAAAAGGCAATCATGTTTGACGATTAAGAAATTGTTGATGAAACTACAGAAAAGCCAACTATAAAAATACTAAAAAGTTAATCAAAGGAAAGGAAATAGAGTCAACAAATATTTCATATTAGTCAAAAAGTTTGGCTGAGAAAGAGAAACAATCTATAGGACAATAGCTTGAGAGGGTGGATGGCAATGTCTACAGAAGCATATCATTTTCACTTTTTTGTTATTTTTTTTCTTTCTTGTGGTTTTCCCCTTTTGTTCTAATTTTTCTTTTACAACATGACTAATATGGAACTATGTTTAATATGATTGGATCTATATATATAACTTAAACAAAAGGGAATTATTTTTTTAGCTAATGTATTCATTCACCTAGGTGGCATCAGATTTGAGCTTTTGTATACATCTGGACAAAATAAGCACACACACACACACACACACACACACACACACATATATATATGTATGTATGTATACATATAGATAGTCTCAGCTTTCATTCAAAGATTCAGAATTATATAATATCAGATATAACACAAACTTTATTTTATTCATTAAATAACATAAAGAAACTCTCATGAAAATCATAAATAATCAACATGTGTGGATTTTCACATTTCCCTGGTATCTCCTCCACATATCTTCTGTCACTACCTCTTTCCACTCAAACCCTCTTATAGAGCTGTTAAAGAACACATGATATCTGGAGAGTAAAAACAATTCATATTTATCGTTATGCCCTGCTTTACCTTCAGTGACCTACCCTGTCATGTAGTATGAGACCATATAATTTACAGTGCCAGTGGAAGGCAAGTTCTTGTTCACTTGACATTGTCACTTTATTTTTTGCTGTTCCTCAACTCCATTTCCCACTTGGCCTGGTAACTGAGAATTACTCTAGAGCTTTTCTTCTGGGTTGAAATGGATTTGGTCTTAAAACGCAGCAACACTGCCATTAGCATTTCACTTTGACTATTTTTTAATCATTGATTTGAATCAAGAATTCTTGATGGGTCCAGCATGATCAAGTACTATTATTGAAGCCAAATCCTTGGTAGACATAATCCCATAGAAGGACCATGGAACAGAACTGTGCAATATTCTCTAAGGAATGGATATCTGTATTTAAGTCAAAACAATTTCTCTTTATCTTCACTCTGTTTCTCACCAGTTATTTCTTTTCAAAAGGTCAAATTCAAGTTTTTATGAACTTATACTAAATAAGTAATATTTATTTTGGTGATGATGATGAGGAGGAAGAAGATACATATTATTTCAATTTGTTCTCACAACAACTCTGGAAGGTAGAGATAACAATGTTTTTAAAGTAGACATAAATTAGGTAACTTGCCTAAAGTCACATAACTGGTAAATGTCTGAGATTGGTCTTTCTGACTCCAACTCCAGCATAATAACTACTGGGACACAAGAGATTGCTAATCCTTAGGCAAAGCCTTAGTTTATTAAAGCATTAATAACTTTGTCAAAGGAAAAAATCCTGTTTCAGTAAAGACAAAGGAATTACTGAGGGGCTTGCAATTAAAAAACTTATTTCCTTAAAATTATAGCAGGGTAACTAATCTGTATCCCCAATTTTAAATGCTTCTCTTCAGACCAAGGGAGATTCCATAGTTTTAAGTAGCCCACTCAATGCTGCAGCGTATTCTTTTCTGAAATACTTCTGTAGTTTTGTTCTATTCCTTACATTCTTTAAGAATTGCATCTATTAATGTAAATTCCATTCAGTAAATACATGGTCATAGTCCACATGCACTATCCTCCTCCTTCAATAAACAGCCTTGGTGAGGATCTAACTTCCACAACTAATTCCTTGATTTTATACTTACTGCCAGCACATAATTGTACATTTCTTATCTAAGCTGCTTCTTACCTACTGTTTGCAGTGTCTTTTTATTCCCTAGCTGCTGAAAAAAAAAAAAAAAACAAACAAACAAACAAACAAACAAACAAAAAACAGGCTTCAAATAAAAAAAGATCAATTATCCTGGAATACCCACTCAAAATGGAATCAGGATAAATTATGAGAACATCTACAGGAATATGACCACTCCTGTCAACCTATGCTTCAGAATCACTATCATATACAGTTTTAATCTTGGATGGATTCCCAAGATATATGCTGTGGTCCAGATGTTTCATATATATATATATATATTCAAAATGTAAGAATTTATAAAATGAAATTACTTTATCAATAATTATTATATGCTAGTGTTTAAACAAGAGAAAAATTTGCATTTTTAAACTACAATTTTACTTATAACATCACAATTATCCAAATAAACATAATTTTTATGTTTTAAAGGTCCTTAGTGATTTTTATTTTATCATTACTTTTTCCTATATTAAATGAATGTAATAAACTGTTATCACCTGTAAGTTTTCCATTGTTTTCTGCTTTAGTTCCAAAGAAGTTTATATAGAAGAATAAGTTCCTATTACAAATGATTACTATTTTTTTCCAATTATTTCCATTTTCTTGGGCTAGATATGTTAACCATCATTGTGGTTGCTTCAGTACTAAGTTATGTTCCCTCAACACCTATAAACTTAATCAAAAATAATGTAATTAGGATCTTCTTTAAGACATTTTCTTGATATTTTAAGACCTCATGGTTCTCATACTCTTAAGTAAGCATGCTATCAAAAATCCTACATTGGGTTCCCATTCCTGAAACCAGGACTGTTTAGTTTCTTCCCTTTGCATTTAGCTCTATAAAAACGTGGTTAGACTGTTTCAAGTAAGGAAATGAGTCTATGTATAATAATATGCCTCACACATATTTATAGTTCATTGTTCAGATGTAGATTTCCCCCCTAAAACTGAAGTGAATGAGGTGCTGGTATTGCCACTGTGGATTACTACTTCCACTTAACTGTCACCCTTTGGACAGAAATAGTCCAGCTACCACTCCAACCCAAAAAATGTACATGGATTTGAGTTAATCCATGAAAGTCACAGAACACATCATATCCATTAATTAGCATGACTATAAAGAAAATGAACTATTGAAGCCAAAATATTTATAGAATAAATATATAGATAGATATAGATATAAATTTTGTGTGTGTGTGTGTGTGTGTGTGTGTGTGTGTGTGTAAAAGGCTCTGTTTTGAAGGGTAAGGATATTTTTTATTATACATCAAGACACTAATAACTGGCCTAGTGGCCACATCTTTTTTTCCTGTGTTCCCTTTGGTACTGGGGATGCTCTCAATTTAAGTTTTGTGAGTCTATTACTCAGGGTGGAGAGCAGATAAGATTATAATGATCAACATCATCATCATGATACTCATCATTAATCTTTGATAAGCATTTTATACTTGTCAAAATGTTTCCATAACTATTATCTCATTTCATAATGAAATGGAGAAAATGAGCTCAATGTCATAGGATTTCTATTACGTCTTCAATTTTTGTGGATTTAGCTCTTTCCTTTCATTGGAATTCTTTTTTTATTCAGCAACATGTGTTTTCCTTTCTTGTGGAAGAAATTAAAAAATAAACTTCTAATAATAAAGGGAAGTCCTCAGTTAATTATACATGGACATTTTGATCGTGTTTCAGAACCCATATTATTATCCCAGTTCTGAAAGCTGGAATTGAGACAAGTATTACTTCAAAAGTGAAAAGTATTGCCATAGGAAATAAATAGAAGCATAAGGAAAGAAAACAAAAGCCATAATGCCAGAGAATTCCCCTCATAAAAATATGATTGAGAGCTCATTATAGTTAGCTAGTTTTTTTTTTTTAACAAAGCCAATAGCAAGCATAAATTTAAAACATCAATATATAAGATGGAAAGAAATACAACAGCAACCTGATTTAGAAATCTGTCATTTCTCAAGTCAAATTCATGCTTTCTTCTGGTTTGCTTAGAGTGATGATGCTGACTTTATTAGAGTCTGCCAAGTCTGATCATAGAACTGTAGAATCTTGGAGTTGGAAAGAGATTCATCTAGTCCAACCCCCCACCCATTGCAGGAATCCCTTCTACAACATCTCGATCAGATGGTTGTCTACTTTATATTTGACTAATTCCAGTAATGGCAAGCTATTACATGAGACAGTACTCTTCTCTTGGACACTTTTAGTCATAAGAAAATTTTTCTTTATGCAGAACCAAAAGCTGCCCCCTCTCACATCCAAAAAGTTGTCCAACTTTGGTTTTTGGAACAATATAGTGTAATTCTTCTTCCACAGGACAGAAATTCAAATATTTGTATTATAATGGCCTCCTTAGTTTTTCCTAATGTTTTTGTGTCCACAGCAATCATAGAACTATGAGCATAATAAATGCATAATTTTTTTATTCATTCATTCATACATACATACAGCTCAGTCTAAACATCTAATTTCTTCAACAAACTCCATTTTATTAAAATTGTTTTAAACATGTGGTCCTGAGCATTGAAAAGCAATACTCCATATGTAGCATGGTCAACATTGTATGTGATGGGATTTTCTCCTCCCATGACATGAATACTATATTTGTAGCAGTGCAACCTAAGATTGTGTTAACTTTTGTACCAGGTGCACAACACCAATGTTTCATTTTATTTTATAACCAAATAAAGCACATAAGATTCTTCAAAGTCAAGTCTAACTAAAGTTGTACAATTTATTTCTTTTAAACAAATTCAGGTGTTTACATTTGAGTCTGTGTGCGTGTGTGTGTGTGTGTGTGTGTGTGTGTGTGTGTGTGTGTGAAGGATTAAATTTCTTCCTACACTTTATATCATTTTTAGTAATTGATGCTTCTGGTGGCATAATAGATAAAAAGTGGGTAGAGCTATCAATCAGGAAACCTGAGTTCAAATCTGACTTCAGATACTTGATAGGTGCATAAACTTGAACAAATAATTTAAAATCTGTCAGCCTCAGTTTCCTTATCCACAAAATGAAAATAATAATAATTCAAAGGTTTGTTGTAAAAATAAAATAAAATAATATTTGTAAAGCATGTTAGTACAATGCTAGAGCTATAATAGATCCTCAATAAATATTTAATGCCTTTAACGAAATGCTATCCCTATCAACTTCATGGCATTTTAAAATGTGATAAACATTTTATGTTTATGGCAGATATTATGCATTTAATTGATACTTGTTGACTTGACTATCCAAATCACTAAAAAATATTACAAACATATTCTGGAGCAGAACCCAATGAGTTGTCACTAGAGACCTTTTTCCATATTAATATTAATACATTTATCAAAATTTCTTGCATGCAACTGTATATCCAGCTGTGAATTCTAGTTTAGTCCACCCTTCCATTTGGATATCATGAGAGCCATGTCATATCCCTTGCCAAAATAAATGATTCTATAAATCTCTGACATTACCTTGTAAAAATAACAAAATGGTTATGTTAGTATCAATTGCTCAATGTAAACCTAAACTTGTGTCAAGTGATCATTATATTCATTTCCAGAACCTTATAAAAATCTGTTTAATTTTGAAGATTTTTCTAATAGAAAACATTAAGCTATAATTTTGGGAATTTTTACCTTTTATTCCCCCTGAAAATTGCCCATGGCCATTCTTTTTCCTTTAATGTATTTTATTATTTCTTAATGATATCTCACAATGATTTCACAATTATATTTTTACACATTATTAGTACTTTGGAAATGTAATTTGTCTTATTCAGGAGATATGAAATTACTTCAATTATGCAGATGCTTTCTTCTTATCCCCTTATTTACTATTAGTTTCAATCCATTCTTTTATTTATTTGTTTTCTAATTCTTTGCCACCACAAACATTTCTGCATAGGCAAGTTCTTTTTCTTTTTTTAGGGATACAGACCCAGTAGTAGCATTGCAGGATCAAAGGATTTACATAGTTTGTTAGCCTACTGGCATAGTTTCAAATTGCTCTCCAGAAAATGATGGAAACTTTTTGGTTTTGTTTTTTTGTTCTTTGAGGCAGTTAGGGTTAAATGACTTGCCTAGGGTCATACAGCTAGTAAGTATTAAATGTCTGAGAGTGGATTTGAACTCAAGTCCTCCTGATTTCAGGGCTGATGCTCTATTTATCAAGTGAGCCATCTAGCTGCCCCTTTTTAACTTTAATTGAAGACACTTTACCTTGATAGAAAAGTTTGAAAGACATTGTCGTTTTCTATTTTTATATAAAAATAAATTTAAAATTTATTACCTTTACCAAGCATTAAGTCTTGCCTTAAATACAATAAACTGTATTTTGAATATCAAATTAATGTTGATTCCTATTTTTTGGTGAGCCTATGGAAAAAATATGTTTTTTACTTTTTCAGAATTTAAACTTCATGAATCTTAACAAGGATAGTGTTTGACTGGAAAATTTCTGCTAGTACTTATTAAGCTTTATTTCTGATACAAATAAATTCAAAATCATGCCAAAAATCAAGGAGAAGGGATCCTGAGAAATTACCATACAAGTCAAAACAATAACCTAATTTAAATAATCTTACATACTGGGATTCTAGAAATGAATATAATGGCTGAATATTCATTTTGTACTAAGAGGTCTATTATTTTCACCATGCAGCAAACTGCAGATACCCAATAAATATGTAATTATGTGCAAGATTTTCAGCAGTAAAAATATTATAAATAAGCAGGGATGTCCAACTCATTTTCCAAGTTTGTGTACCATCTCTTTTTCTATTTTTTTCTCTGTCTTCTTCTTTCTTGTAATTTCTTAAAGTGAGTATTCTTCCAAAATTCAATGGCTCTCTAATGTAATCTCCAAACCTATTTTCTAACCTATACTTCAGACCCACACTTCTAGTTGTCTTCAGGACATTTCAATTTGTTTGCCCCCTAAATCTTGAAATTGAACATATATCAACCCAAGATTATCTTTCTTTCTTGTTTTTCCCTTGGAACATTTATGTCTGTTATACCAGCAGTGTAACCACAGGGTTGTTGTGAGGATCAAACAAGATAATATTTATAAAGTTCTTACCACAAAGCCTGGAGTATAGTAGGCATTTATATAAATATATGTTATATTTATATAAATGTGTAACTTTTTTCCTTCCCTTCCTTAGCATAATTTAATCTAACTCTCATGTCCAAAACTCTGGTATACGATCTTTCATTCTTTGAGGGGGAACTTCTCATAACATAGCATTAGCCCTAGTAATTGTTATTAGTGCTTTTCTTCCATTATTCTCCTAAAAGACCTTCATGATTTCATTCTTTATTTTAATTAATCAAATAACAAAAGAATGTACTATAATCCAGATATTGTTCAAGATGCTGAGAATGCAAAAACAAATGTGATTATCCTGGGAGAACTATAGGCTTTTAGTAATTGCTCTGACATGAAATCCTAAAGTCCTCTGGGATATATATATATATGCCTAAGGAAATGGAAAACAGATTGTCTCTAGATGAAATCCCAAAGGGAGATATGATCTAGTCCCCACCAAACAGGGCTTTCATAGAATAATGTTAAAAGGCTGTTTCAAGAGAACTAGAAGAAAAATGGGGAAAGGAAAGGGAAGCTTTGCAAGAAGGTCTGAATAAGTCATCCTACTCAATAAAAGATAGAGTGGATAAAGAAATAAAATTTCTGAAAAACACAATTAGTGAATTGAAAAAAAGAAAATCACTCTCTAAAAAATAAAATTGGTGAAATTGAAAAAAAATCCCATAGAACCAAACAGCTCATTTAAAAACTCAATTGGACAAAGAAATAAAAAAATAGTAAATGAAGAAAATAATTCAATAAAAATCAGAATTGTACAAATGGAAATGAATGACTTGAGGAGACACCAAGAATCAGTCAAGCAAAACCAAAAAAATAAAAAAATAGAAAAAAAATGTTAAATACCTACTTGGGAAAATAGATCTAGGAGAGATAATCTGAGAATTATTGAATGGCATAAAAATCAAGATAAAAAAATAGCCTATACACTCTTTTTCAGAAAATCATTAAAGAGAACTGCTGAGATGTTATAGAAACAGAGGGTAAAATAGACATTGAAAGAATTCATTGATCACCTACTGAAAGAGATCCCTAAATCAAAACCTCAAGGAAATATTATGGCTAAATTCCAGAATTATAGAACAAGGAAAAATACTACAAGCAGCTAGGAAAAAAAAATATTCAAATACAGAGGAGCCACAATAAGGATTACTCAGGATCTAGCAATATCCACATTAAAGGATCAAAGGGCCTGGAATCTGATATTCCGAAAGGATAAGGAACTTGGTATGCAGATACAAACAAGAATAACTTACCCAGCCAAAATGAGCATTTTTCCCAGGGAAGAAGATGGACATTCAATGGTGAATTCTGTCTGTTTCTGATGAAAAAAACAGAACTAAACAAGAAGTTTGACCTCCAAATATAGGACTCAAGAGAAACATAAAAAGGTAAAAAGAAATCTTGGGAACTATATTTCTGTTATGAGTATACATAAAGACTACATGTATAATTTAGTTTTACTGTTATTATATAAAAAAAGAAGCTAAAGGTGGAAAAGTGATTATACCATAAAAAGGGAAAAGTGGAGGTTCTACATCTCACAAAGAGTCAAAGGAAACCTATTATATCTGAGGGAAAGAAGGAAGGGGGATGAACATAGTGTGTATGTTACTCTCATCAGAATTGGCTCAAAGAGAAAAATATTAGACATATTGGATTTACAGAGAAACTTCTCCCACCTCATTAAAAAGTGGGAGGGGAAAAGTGAAAAGGGAAGGAGAAAGCTAAATAGAAGGGAATACAGAAATTGTAAGGAAAAGGTTTAAGAAAAGGGGAGGGACTCTAAGGTGGGGGGAGGGATACTAAAGAGGGAGGGCTATGTGAGGAAGTGGTGCCCATAAGTTTAATACTGGGGAGGGAGGTTAAGGGGAAAAGAAAAGAAAAAAAAAACATAATCTGGGGTTAACAAGATGGAAGGAAATACAGAATTAGTAATTTTAACCATAAATGTGAATGGGGTTAACTACCCCATAAAACAGAGGCAGATAGCAGACTGGATTAAAAGTCAGAATCCTACAATATGTTGTTTACAGGAAACACACTTGAAGCAGGGCAATACATATAGAATAAAGGTAAAAGGCTGGAGCAGAATCTATTATGAGTCAGGTAAAGTCAAAAAAAGCAAGGGTAGCCATCCTGATCTCAGATCAAGCAAAAGCAAAAATTGATTCAATTAAAAGAGATAAGGAAGGCACTATATCTTGCTAAAGGGCAACATAGATAATGAAGCAACATCAATACTAAACATATATACACCAAGTGGTGTAGCATTTAAATTCTTAAAGGAGATATTAAGAGAGCTGCAAGAAGAAATAAACAGCAAAACTGTAATAATGGGAGATCTCAACCTTGCACTCTCAGAACTAGATAAATCAAACCACAAAATAAATAACAAAGAAATTAAAGAAGTAAATAGAATACTAGAAAAGTTAGGCATGAGAGATCTTTGGAGAAAACTGAATGGAGACAGAAAGGAATACACTTTCTTCTCAGCAGTTCATGAAACCTATACAAATATCGAACATATTTTGGGACATAAAGACCTCAAACTCAAATGCAGAAAGGCAGAAAGAAATTCATCCTTTTCACATCACTATGCAATAAAAATTACATTCAATAAAAAGCCAGAGGAAAATATATCAAAAAATAATTGGAAACTAAATACCTTCATGCTAAAAATGATTGGGTGAAACAGCAAATCATAGACACAATTAATAATTTCACCCAAGAGAATGACAATAATGAGACATCATACCAAAATATATGGGATATAGTCAAAGCAGTAATAAGAGGAAATTTTATATCTCTAGAGGCCTACTTGCATAAAATAGAGAAAGAGAAAATCAATGAATTACTCTTGCAATTAAAAAAGCTAGAAAAAGAGCCAATTGAAACCTCCCAGTCAAACACTAAACTTGAAATTCTAAAAATAAAAGGAGAGATTAATAAAATTTAAAGTTAGAAAAAAAACTATTGAATTAATAAATAAAACTAAGAGTTTGTTCTATGAAAAAAACAATAGAATGGACAAACCCTTGGTAAATTTGATTAGAAAAAGGAAAGAAAAAGGAAAATAAAATTGTTGGTCTTTAAAATGAAAAGAAAGCACTTGTCACCAATGAAGAGGAAATTAGAGCAATAATTAGGAGTTATTTAGCCCAACTTTATGCCAATGAATTCAATAACTTAAATGAAATGGATGAAAACCTTCAAAAATATAGCTTGCCCAGATTAACAAAGAAGTAAATTGGTTAAAGTCCCATTTTTAAAGAAGAAATAGTAGAAGCTATTAATCAACTCCCTAAGAAAAAATCCCCATGACCAAATGTATTTACTTGTGAATTCTACCAAATATTTAAAGAACAATGAACCTCGATGCCATATAAATTATTTGAAAAAATAGGGATTGAAGGAGTCCTACCAAACTCCTTTTATGCCACACACATGGTACTGATACCTAAACAAGGTAGGATGAAAACAGAGAAAGAAAATTATAGAACAATTTCCCTAATGAACATTGATGCAAAAATCTTAAATAAAATGCTACCCAAAAGATTACAGAAAATCATCTCCAGAATAATACATCATGACCAAGTAGGATTTATACCAGGAATGCAGGACTGGTTCAATATTAGGAAAACTATCAACATAATTGATGACATCAATAACCAAATTAACAAAAATCATATGATCATCTCAGTAGATGCAGAAAAAACATTTGATGAAATATAACACCCATTCCTATTAAAGACACTAGAGAGTATAGGAATAAATGGACTTTTCCTTAAAATAGTGAGTAACATCTATTTAAAAGCAGCAGTAAGCATCATATGTAATGGTGATAAACTGAATCATTCCCAGTAAAATTAGGAGTGAAATAAGGTTGCCCATGATCACCATTACTATTCAATATTGTATTAGAAATGCTAGCTTAGGCAATAAGAGATGAAAAAGAGAATAAAGGAATTAGAGTAGGTAATGAGGAAATCAAATTATCACTCTTTGCAGATGATATGATGGTATACTTAGAGAACCCCAGAGATTCTACTAAAAAGCTATTAGAAATAATCTACAACTTTAGGAAACTTGCAGGATACAAAATAAATCCACATAAATCTTCAGCATTTTTATACATCACCAACAAAATGTAATAGGAAGAGATACAAAGAGACATTCCATTTAAAATTATTGTTGATAGTATAAAATATTTGGGAATCTATCTGCCAACAGAGTCAGGAACTATATGAGAAAGACTACAAAACACATTCCACACAAATAAAGTCAGATCTAAACAATTAGAAAAATATTAAATGCTTTTGGATAGGCCAAGCGAATATAGTAAAATGACTATACTACCTAAACTAATCTATTTATTTAGTGCTATACCAATCTGACTCCCAAGAAACTATTTTAGTGACCTAGAAAAAATAACAACAAAATTCATGTGGAAGAACAAAAGGTCAAGAATTTCAAGGAAACTAATTTTAAAAAATCAAATGAAGGTGGCCTAGCTATACCTCATCTAAAACTATATTATAAAGCAGTGGTCACCAAAACTATTTGGTATTAGCTAAGAAATAGACTAGTTGATCAGTGGAATAGATTAGGTTCACAGGACAAAATAGTCAATAACTATAGCAATTTACTGTTTGACAAAACTAAATACCCCAACGTTTGGGATAAGAATTCACTATTTGACAAAAACTGCTGGCAAAACTGGAAATTAGTATGCAGAAACTAGGCATGGACCCACACTTAACACTGTACAGCAAGACAAGATGAAAATGTGTTCATGATTTAGACATAAAGAACAAGATTATAAATAAATTAGAAAATATACAATAGTTTACCTCTCAGACTTGTGGAGGAGGAAGGAATTTGTGACCAAAGAAGAACTAGAGATCATTATTGATCAAAAAAATAGAAAATTTTGATTATATCAAGTTAAAAAAGCTTTTATACAAACAAAACTAATGTAGACAAGATTAGAAGGGAAGCGATAAGTTGTGAAAACATTTTTACAGTTAAAGATTCTGATTAAGGCCTCATTTCCAAAATATATAGCGAATGGACTCTAATTTATAAGAGATCAAGCCATTCTCCAATTGACAAATGGTCAAAGGATATGAATAGACAATTTTCAGATGATGAAATTGAAACTATTTCTACTCATATGAAAAGGTGCTTCAAATCACTATTGATTAGAGAAATGCAAATTAAGACAACTCTAAGATATTACTACACACCTGTCAGATTGGCTAAAATGATAGGAAAAGATAATGACACATGTTGGAGGGGAATGTAGGAGAAATGGGACATTGATGCATGGTTGGTAGAGTTGTGAATGGATCCATCTATTCTGGAGAGCAATTTAGAATTACAGTCAAAAAGTTATTAAACTGTGTATATCCTTTGATCCAGCAGTGTTACTACTGGGCTGATATCCCAAAGAAATTTTAAAGAAGGGAAAAGGGCCTATATATGCAAAAATGTTTGTGGCAGCCCTTTTTGTAGTGTCTAGAAACTGGAAATTGAATAGATGCCCATCAATTGGAGAGTGGCTGGGTAAATTGTGGTATATAAATGTTATAGAATATTATTGTTTTGTAAGAAATGACCAGCAGAATGAGTACAGAGAGGCTTGGAGAGACTTATATGAACTGATACTAAGTGAAATGAGCAGAACCAGGAGATCAGTATAGACTTCAACAACAATGCTATATGAGGATCAATTCTGAAGGAAGTGGCTGTCTTCAGCAAGAAGATCCAGTTCAGTTGCAATTGATCAGAGATGAACAGAACCAGCTACACCCTGAGAAAGAACACTGGGAAATAAATGTGGAGTGCTTGTATTTTTGTTTTTCTTCCCAGGTTATTTTTACCTTTCTAAATCCAATTTTTTTGTACAACAAGGTTCTGTATAAATATGTACACATATATTGTATTTAAGATATACTTTAACATGTTTAACATGTATGGAACTACCTGGCATCTAGGAGAGAAGGTGGAGTGAAGGAATGGAAAAGTTGGAACAGAAGTGATTGCAAGGGACAATGTTAAAAAATTTACCCATGCATATGTTCTGTCAATAAAAAAAGTATAATAAAAAAAGAACTTGTTTATTTTTTCAATAAACTTACATTCTACTAAAGGATATTACATGCTCAATGATGAGTAAACAAAGATTATATTAAAAATAAATATATGGGACTGGAAGAGCTGCTATTATTAGAGACTAACAATTGGGTGAATTAGAAAAAAATCACTAAAGAAATAATATTTCAAGTAGTTAAGATTTCTGAGATGACAAAATGAAAATTGGAGAATATCAGATGTGGAAGATATTGGTGCAAAGTCAAAGAACTGAGGTATGAAATATCATATACAGAGAACAATTAATGATAATTTATTAACCTTATATGTGCCAGGTACTCTGGGCTAAGCAAACTACAGAGTAGAGTGTACTTGGATACTAATGTGTAATAGGTTTGGAATGATAGGTTTAAGTCACATTATAAAAGGGCTTTAAAATGCTAAATAGTGGAATTTCTACTTTGTCTTAAAGGAAATTAGGAGTCCCTGGAATTTCTTGAGCAGAGGAGTAGTCAGAACTGCTCTTTTGAAATATTAAATAGGCAGTTATGGGGAGAATCAACTAGAAAGAATAGAGCCTTGAGACAGACTTATTATGTCACTATTGCAATAGTCCAAATGAGAAGTGAAGAGGGTTTGGATTCAGGTAATAGTCACAGAATCAAAAAATCATAGAATGTGAATTAGAAAGTATCTTTGTGGAAATCTAGTCTAACCCATACAGGAATTAATTCCCTATGTCTAACAAGGGGCCATTGAGACTCTATGTGAAGACCTCTAATTTGCCATCTCTTAAGGAAATCCATTTCATTTTGGAGCAGTCTGAATTATTTGAAATACATTCCTCATAAAACCCTTAAATTTGTCTTCTTTCACATTTTTTGTCGTTGTTCTTGATATTGTCATCCTGGGTCAAGGAGAGCAAATCTAAATACTTCCTTTATAAAATAACCCTTCAAATACTTAACATAAAGATATTTCTCACCCCTCACCCATTCCCAAATCTTATTTTGTCCAGAGATAAATATCCATTAAATACTCTTCTTACTTCATAGACTCAAGGCCTTTCACCATTCTGGTTTCCCACAATTTTAAACTGTGTTATTTATTAATGGTCTTCTTAAACTGTGATGTCTAGAAATGAATCCAAATTGCACATTTGGTACAATGAGAGTAGAGAACTGTGGAACTATTACCTTTCTATTCAGGTCTTTGTCGTAACTCAGTAATTTTTCAGTTTTGTCCTCATTTAGAATTTTCTTGGTGGGGATATTGGAGTGGTCTGCCATTTACTTCCATAGCTCATTTTACAGATAAAAAAACTGAAGCACACAGAGTTAAATGACTTACATGGAGTCATACAACTAGTAAGTATTTGAGGCTAGATTAAATTTAGGGAGATGAATTTTCAGGTCCATCATTATCTGTGAGGACTGAGTTAGCACCCTGTATACCTTAGAATCAGCCAGAGTCAGGATGAGCAAAAGCCCTTGATCTTTATTCTTGGTCTTTTGGGGTAGCAGTCAGGGGAATGGACACAGGAACCTGCACACCTTTCTCTCTTTTCCCAGCCAAAAGTAACTCTCTCTTGTCTTACTCCACCCTCTAATTCCTCCTACAATTCTCTGTATACACCAACAGATGGAGCCAGCACAGAATAGTGGGATGGGCCATTTTCCAAGCATATGCTAATAGATTATTGTCTAATAAGTAACTAGCATTAAGTGTTCTGTTATCCAAGTGCCTCTACTCAGTTTCAGACCTTTACAATTATCTACTGACTATCCAAATTCAAGTTTCTATGACATTTCTATTGACCTTTCTGTCTCAGGAAAGATATATTTCTTACCTCTTTTAATTCAGGCAAAGATAAGTTTATTTTATTTATTTATTTTTTATATTCCACATCATCCAGTGTATTAGCTATATTGTGGCATCCACAAGTATAATATACTATAAAGGAATAGATAGTTTAGAATAGATATCTAAATCACTGATAAGGTTTTATTAGACTTCCTGCCATGTTGACTTTAAATTACTAACAAATTTTGTATGGCTCCATTCATACAATGAATTCCAAATCTTTTTGGCTAGATTTGACTTAATCCTTCTCTTTCCATGTTGTCCACAAAAATAATGATATACTTTATCACAAATTTTCTTAAGTAACCTATATCTAGAGCTTTCTCTTTCTCTACTAGTTCAGTAATTTTCTTCAAAATGGAAATTAGGTTAACATGGAATAACCTGATATTGACAAAACAATGTGGGTTTCTTATAATCGTTTTACTTTCTAGATTTTTGGAAGTCATCTCTAACATTTCAGTCTAGAATTTTCACATCAATGATGCTCAGTGTTCTGTATTTTACATAATGTTATCTACTTTTTTTTTGAAAATGAAAAAAAAAATACGCATCTTTAGTCCTATGTAATGTCTCCTATATTCACACTCTTTTAAATATTAGTGATAGTGTGTTATTAATCATATCTGGCAGCATTTTCATTACCTAAGAATATAATTAATTTGAGGCAGGTAACTTGAATTAATCAAAGGCAGCTAAGTGCTCTTGTGCCATGTTCTTACTTATTTTGGTTATTAATTTATGTTGGTCATTTTTCTTTTTTAATCTCTAAAAAAAAGATCATTCACCTTGGCAGATAAAACAGAAACAAAATAAAAGAGTATTGCTTTCTTTCTGTGATCAATTATTATCATCCCATGCAATCTAATTAAAGGTGTTATCCCTTTTATACCTGCTCTCAGTAATGCTTTTAGAAGTTTCTTTTTTGTTTTCTCTGGCAACAGAAAAGAAGTATATATAGAATAGAATAAATATAAGAAAACTAAGGAGGTAGAATCAATAAGATTTGACAACTATCTGACTTAAGAGAAGGGGATAAATGAGAATGTAGTAATGTCCAGTGTCCATATCTGGTTGAATAGAAAAATGATGTTACAATCCACAGAAATAGAAAAATTAAGAAAATAAATGTTTTTTCTTTTGTTTTTGGTTTTTGGTTTTTCTTTTTTTTTGGGGGGGGGAATATAAGTTTGAGATGCCTAAATGATATTTGGAAAGAGAAGTAAAACAGATAGAGATGTAGAACTTGAAGTTAGGAGAGAGTTGAATGCTGAATATGCAAATCTGGAGATTCTATGCAGAAAGATAATAATTGAGTCTGTGGAAGATACTTATGGAAACCTCCTAATGGGATCCCCCCAAATAAAGTAAAGAGAGCCTAAATACAATGGAAGGGGAACAGAACTGATATAAACAACTGTTTAAAAATAGATCTGCATAAAAAAGGAAAAAAAGATACACTTGTGCAAGAATGTTTGTAGCAGCCCTTTTTGTAATGGTGACGAATAGGAAACTGAATGTAAGTCCATCAGCTGGTGAATGATTGAATAAGTTATGTTTTTGTATGTTTTGGAATATTATTTTTCTATAAGAAACCATCAGCAGGATCATTGCAGAAAGACCTGGAGAGACTTACATGAATGCTAAGTGAAGTGAATAGAACCAAGGGCACATTGTACATAGCAACAACACACATGTGATGATCAACTCTGATGGATGTGCCCTTTTTCAACAATGAGGTGATTGAAGCCAATTCTAAGACTTATGATGGAGAGAGCCATCTGCCTCCAGAAAAGGGACTATGGGAACGAATGTGAATCACAACATAGTTTTTTTTTTTTCACCTCTTTTTCTTGTTTGCTTGAATTTTTTTCTTTCTCATTTTTTTCCTTTTGTATTTGATTTTTCTTGTGAAGCATAATAAATGTAGAAATATGTATAAAAGGGTTCCACATGTCTAACCTATATTGTATTACCTGCTGTCTAAGGGAAAGTGGGGGCAAGGGAGGAGAAAATTTTGAAATACAAGGTTTTGCAAGGATTAATATTGAAAACTATCTTTGCATATATTTTGAAAATTAAAAAAGACTATTATCAAAAAAGAATTAAAAAGTTGCATAAGTGAAAAGAAGAGATGTGGTAATAACCGTTCTCTTTTCAAAGCCCTTTAACTTCAACTAGCTACAGAATTCACATTAATTTGCCTGACATTCATGTTACTCTGCAGTTGGATGTCACCCTACTTTCTAGATTTATCCTATTCATGGTTCTCTATTCCATGTTCTATATCTGGCCAATCTAGACTACTTGTTGATCTCATAGTAAATCTTCTATTTCTTGCTTCAATGTCTTCAGTGATGCAATTTCTGCCTCTTTAATCTCTATCTCTGAGAGCCTAACTTGAATGCTACCTTCTTTAGGAAGCAATCTCTCATTCTCCAAGTTATTAAAAACCGCTAGGTAAATCTCAGAGTACTTTTAAAAATCTCTTTTATATACTTAATATGTCCCTTAATATTTATTTGTGTGTGTGTCATGCATACTTACTAGATTATAAGGTCCCACAAGAGGAGATGGAATGTCTTTCTTAGAATGAATATCCATCTCATTTTGGGTCCTTAAATAATTCTCAGTTCAAAGGACATTCCTACTAAATATTTGCTGGATTAAATTAGATTCAGGCAAAACAGAATCTACAAACCTGGATTAGAAGACAGAACTCCATTAAAAAATGTTTTGATAGTATGTACCAGTGCATATATGAAAAAGATTTATAAAAAATATAAAACAAAAATCTTCCTATGCTGGTTGTACTTTCTGATTCATCAATTGTAAGTGAATTTCTCTTAAATATTAATTACTGAATCTTCTGGCATGCTACCTGTAAGTAAAGTGAGAAGCCTGAAAAAGGATTGTAATGGGTGGAGGCCATTAGCTTTTTAACTTGACATCACTTTACAGCTATTCAACCACTGAGCTCCCAAGTCCACAAGTTTTAAAACTGGGTGTGTGATTGATATTTTAAAGCATTAAGCAAAATATGTGTAAATTTCATGTTATGGAGTTAGAGAAAAAATGTTTTTTAAATATACCTTGAGTTTGTGACAGTTACTGGAGAGAACCCCTTCCCCCTGAAATGATACCCTGAAATGATATGAGAGGCATATTTATTCAGAGATTATCGGTTTGAAAAGTATTTTTTTCATAATTCTTAGAGCTATGTTGAAGAGATATCATTGTCCTTATTTTGAAATCAAGATAACTGAGGCCCAGGAAGGATATAAGCATTTATATAGTGTCTAATGTGTGGCAAGCCTTGTACTAACTGCTTTTTACAAATATCTCATTTGATCTCAAAACATTTTGTGACATAGGAAATATTATTATTCTCTTTTTATAGTTGAAGAAACTGAGGCAAACTGTTCATGTTACTTGTCTAGTGTCACACAGCAAATAAATGTCTTAAGCTAGATTCAAACTCAGCTCTTTATAACTTGTCACAGTACTCTATTCACTACACCTCTGTAAAGTGCAGAAATTTTTCTGTCTTTTTTTACAGTGACAAAGAAACAGACACTGATGTAGTGCCTATCAAATGGAGAACAGCAGAAAACAAGTTATTGTATGAATGTGATAGGATACTATTTTGTGATAAGAAATTACATATATATATATTTTATTTTTTTTATTTTACTTTTTATTTACAAGATATATGTATGGGTAATTTTACAGCATTGACAATAGCCAAACCTTTTGTTCCAATTTTTCCCTTCCTTCCTCTTACCTCCTCCCCTAGATGGCAGGATGACCAGTAGATGTTAAATATATTAAAGTATAGATTAGATACACAATAAGTATACATGACCAAACTGTTATTTTGCTGTACAAAAAGAATCGGACTCTGAAATATTGTACAATTAGCCTGTGAAGGAAATGCAAAATGCAGGCAGGCAAAAATATAGGGATTGGGAATTCAATGTAATGGTTCTTAGTCATCTCCCAGATTTCTTTCACTGGGTATAGCTGGTTCAGTTCATTACTGCTCCATTGGAACTGATTCGGTTCATCTCATTGCTGAAGATGGCCAGGTCCATCAGAATTGATCATCATATAGTATTGTTGTTGAAGTGTATAATGATCTCCTGGCCTTGCTCGTTTCACTCAGCATCAGTTCATGTAAGTCTCTCCAGGCCTTTCTGAATTCATCCTGTTGGTCATTTCTTACTGAACAATAATATTCCTTAACATTCATATACCACAATTTAGTCAGCCATTCTCCAATTGATGGGCATCCACTCAGTTTCCAGTTTCTGGCCAATACAAAGAGGGCTGCCACAAACATTTGTGCACATACAGATCCTTTTCCCTTCTTTATGATCTCTTTGGGATATAAGCTCAGTAGTAACACTGCTGGATCAAAGGGTATGCACAGTTTGATAACTTTTTGAGTTGTTCTCCAGAATGGTTGGATGTATTCACAATTCCACCAACAATGTATCAGTGTCCTTGTTTTCCCACATCCCCTCCAACATTCTGCCCCTGTCATTCTAGCCAGTCTGACAGGTGTGTAGTGGTATCTCAGAGTTGTCTTAATTTGCATTTCTCTGATTAATAATGACTTTGAGCATATTTTCATATGGCTAGAAATAGTTTCAATTTCTTCGTCTGAGAATTGTCTATTCATATCCTTTGACCATTTATCAATTGGAGAATGGCTTGATTTCTTATAAATTAGGGTAAATTATATATTTTGGAAATGAGTCCTTTATCAGAACCTTTGACTATAAAAATATTTCCCAGTTTCTTGCTTCCCTTCTAATCGTGTCTGCATTAGTTTTGTTTGTACAAAAACTTTTCAGTTTGATATAATCAAAATTTTCTACTTTGTGATCAGTAATGATCTCTAGTTCTTCTTTGGTTTTAAATTCCTTCCTCTTCCACAAGTCTGAGAGGTAAACTATCCTGTGTTCCTCTGATTTATTTATAATCTCATTCTTTATGTTTAGGTCATGAACCCATTTTGACCTTGTCATAAGAAATTATAAAGGAAATGATTTCAAAAAAATGTGGAAATACTTTTTATGAGCTGATTCAGAGTAAAATGAGCAGATCAAAAAGAATAATTACAATACCAATTGTAAAGACAAACAATACTAAAAGATAAAAAAATTCTGATCTGCATAATAATCAATCTATATTTCCATTGAATTAATGATGAAATATGTATTCCACCTCCTAATAGAGAAATGATCACATCAAACTGTGGATTAGCCATTAGTACAGGAATTTGTAATATTTAACTATATTTTATCCTTTGCAAGGACTTTGGTATTCTTTCCTTTTCAGTGGTGGAAAAGAAAATAGGAAGGATAGAAGATGAATTCTGGTTAATTGGAAAATAAATTTTAATTTTAAAAATCTTTGGAAAATGGACTAATAATAACATTTTATCAAATTTTTGTGAGCACAATGCCCAAATGTCAAATAATTAAAATGAATGACTGCAGCAAAAAGAGAGAACATTGAAAATTGAAAGTATTTTTTTAAATAGTCAATAGTTTGTTCACCTTAAGGTTTTTTTGTTTTTTTTTTTTTTGTATCCTCCACATTACCTAGCCCTTGGAATTGTATGAAATAGGGGCTTAATAAATATTTGTTGAATAATATTTATATACAAAGGCATAGCATATTACAACTCAAAAACTTTAAAAACTTTGAAATCTGTGTACAGAGAATTGACCAATAATTCATTTTGGAAAGCGTTAAGAGCTATGTTATTTTTGCTATTGTTGTCTCATTATTATCTAGTTTTTTTTCAGATGTGGAACAATTTCTAGAGAGGTGAGATGACTTGTTTAAGATCAAACAATTTGACATCTTTAGAGCAATCAAAACCAGCTTTTCTTAGTCCAATTTCAAAAGTCTTTTAAGGGTAGCAGGGTGCCAATCAGCAGAACTAGGGTGAAGCTAAAATGTAGCTTAAGAAGTGTTAAGTTTTTCCAAATGTCTTTTATTAAGGCTCCCAGGAGTAATTAGCCTAGTAATTTTCCTGTCAATAGAACATTTTGGTGATTTCTCTCAGCATATACTCTGCTTGAACTTAGATAAACCAAAACTATTATTAGTCTATAAAACATATTTGATGTCAATATTTCAGGTTCATATCATGATAAATTTCTATATTTAGCTATGAGTTAAAGTAAAGATTTTTTTAAAAACCTCAAATCTTTCTTGTAATTTTCAATAAGATTGTTGTCTGATTCGTTGTGGTCCATTCTTAAAAGGGACCAAAATGACATCACTATGTCAGTCAAGTTACAGTGTGTCCTACTATGGCTCTTCTAAGCTGTGTGACCCTGGGCAAGTAACTTAACCCCAGTTGCCTCAGGGAAAAAAAAAAAAAGATCATTATAAAAAGCAAGGAAGTAAGCACACAGCCATGTTCCACTCTACTGTTGACTGGAAAGTGTGTGAGCATTGTCCATTATCCAGAACTCAGGTAAGCATGCTGGTTTGTAATTGATGTACAATACTGGTGAATTTCATTGGGCAACCAAATTTTGACATAATTTTCCATAAGCCGTCATGACTGATAATATAGAAGGCATTGGTCAGATCTACAAATATTGTATATACAGACCTTTCTTCTGCTCCTGGCATCTCTCCTGGAGTTTTTGATCAGCAAACACCTTTACAACCACTCCTTGACCCTTTCTGAAGCCACACTAGTCTTCTGACAGATGATCATCTTCCAGGTGAAGGATCAGCCTCTTAATTAGGACTCTATTAAGAATCTTGCCAGCAATGACTAAGAACAATCACCCTGGGATTATGACAGGAAAATCTCTATTCCTTTTACCGTTATAGAGATAGACAATGATGTCATTCTTGAACTCTTGATGAATACCCTCTTTTTTCCATATAACTTGGAAAATTTCAGTCAGCCTTTATATGAGAAATGCATTTCCCCCCCATAATCCCCCATACACATTATAAATTTCACCTGGAATAGAAGCAGCAACAAATGTTTTACTACATGAAAGGAGCCTAATGCTATTCAAAACCTTTTCTTCAGTTAGAATTTCAGGAAGGAAGGAATTGACTTCAATCTGGGGTAAATGGCCAATGGCAATGAGCATTGATTGATGACAATCTATTGAAAACACTATGAAACTGATCAGTCTATCTCTCTATGATAATGTTCTTATCACTAATCAATGTGACTCCATAAACACTAAGTAATTGAGATGCACCAGAAGTATTTGACTCATACAGAGCCTTCAGGGAGTCATAATATCACTTTGGATTATTTACTATCATAAAATTGAATTTCATGGCCCTTCCTATTGAACCAAGGATTCTGCATTTCTCTAGCCTTCAAGTATATTTTACTTTTCATAGAATTAAATGCTGCCTTCTTAGAGATGGATGAACCATACTGCTGGAGAATCTTAAGGAGTTCTTATTTTCTGAAAACTTCAGAATTTTCTCATCATTCTTATCAAATTAGTTTCAATATTTGCAAGTGTTCTGACCCAAATGAGCAAATGTGGTGCTGTACACCAAACTCTGAAAGCTGCCCACTCCTCTGTTGCAAATTTTGTATTAGTTCAACTTTCCTTCCAAGTTAGCAACACACTGTTCCTGCAGAGAAAGACCTTCTAATCTGATGACATTAATTCTTCTGGTAGTCATTTTGCTTTGAGGCCAACACTTTTGTTGGTTGTGAATATTTATCTTGGAGAGGATGTCTATGGTTGGTGCACCATTCTGTGCCACATGTTGTCTTTGTTAATCTCATATCCTTTTTGTCTCTTCCTCTTACAATAATATAGTCTTTTAAATGCCAGTGTTTCCTGAAAGGAAACATATGCAAAGTTTTATTGTCTTTGTGTAAGCAGAAGACAATTTTGGTGGAAAGAATGTCATAAACTGCACAATTCTTCAGTAGAAAGTGACCTTTATTATTGCTGTTTTCAACTCCATTTCATGCAAGGACTATCTGCCATGTCAATAGTTGGAGCATATTCTAGCAATAAATCAAAAGTTCATACTCTTTTGGCACATTGATGATATGAGTCTCCAGGTCTTTATGAAATTTTTCTTTGGCCTTATCAGGATTCATCATGGTGAATGCATAGGCCCTGATGATGGTAGCATGGCATTTTCCTGCAAGTGGCAATTACACTGTTAGGAGCCTCTTCATTCCTTTTGGTAGGCATACAAACTTGTTGACTACTTTAGTTTTGATTGTAAAATTTACCCCAGCTTCACAGCACTACCCTTTACTGTGGTCACTCCAAAAAAAGAAAAAAAAAAAAACACACATCTAGCTCTGACTTCAATAATCTACCTTTATTTGCCAACCTTGTTTCACTCAGGGCTGTTATTTGGGATGTGAGAGTTACTAAACTTTCTTGCAACAACAACTGTTTATCTTTTAGGTCTATCAGATTTTGTATCATTTGTAAGTGTGTGCAAATTCCATGTATCAATGGTGAATGGAATTATCTTTGCAGTTTTTAAACATTTTTGCATGGGTGTTTTGACCATAGGTGGGATCCCCACCTGCCACAGCATTCAGGCCAGAGTTGGGTAAGAAGACAATTTTTAGGGTACCTTTTCTTATCCCTTCCTCACACCAGGATGTAAGCAGTGTGAACCTTAAAAGACTGCTCTAATACTCAGGGAACTGTTGAATCCCACTGCTGCTTCCAATAAGAAGATGATCCTTTGATCTGGACTGCATGTGTGCAGAATTGGGACTGCAACTTTCAATGTAGCCACAACTGCTTCTTTATCATTTTCCAGTTGCACAGGTCATTCTGTTGCCATAGGTAAAAATAGTCAAATCCTATGGGGAATGTCTTTTAATTGACCTGTAAATTGGATTTAAGTGAGGCAGACATGCACAAACTTTTTGGCTTCACTTTTTTTTCCCCAGAGACATTACCATTCAGTAGCAGGACAGATTCAAGACAACTGGTGATGACTTGAGATGCAAAGGATGACCTTTACATCTTTGACATCTAACCAAGCTCTAAGCACTCCACGATGATTGCTTCAACTGCTTTCATGGCTGTTGGAAAAAATTATTCTCATTGACCTATTCAATCAGGAGACATTTTCACATATTTGGAATAGACAACCTCAACTCACGGACAATTTGGAGACCCTTTAGTTACCCTTAACCTATTTTAGCCTGTCTGCTGAAATGATTGACCATAGTGGTGGGGCTACTGCACATTCTCTAGCTTCTTGGAGCCCAGGAAAGAATTAAGTTGATTCAGTGGTCATCTAAAGTCCTGTGGCAACAGGCAAGTTTAGCAGCAAACAGTCACAACACTGCCCACAGGCAGCCCAGGTCATACGTTCATTTTCTTACTGGAAGTATCAGTAGGATTCAGCAGTTCCTTGGGTATTAGAAAGCCTTTTAAGGATCCCATTGTTCACCTTCTGGTGTAAAGAAGGGAATAGAAAAGGGGCCTTAAAAAATGTCTGCTTACCGAATTCTGACCTGACATGTGAGGATCCCATCCAGTGGTTAAATTTGAAAGGCAGCTATGTCAAGGTACTAGTGGTACTATTCTTCACAAGATAATATAATAATAGTTACCTCTTATATAAAAAAAGATTAATATATTATAAAACTTTACAAATAAAACTAAGAAAAGGTTACCTAATTTAATAAATATGCTTGGGGAGATTATTTGAAAATTTAATAGGAAAGTTGTATTTACATTTTATAGCAAATCCCCAAATGAATTAAAACTATGTAACAAACAAATATGAAGGGGAGATGGAAAACCTATAGAAAAGATGGAAGAAAATCAAATGAAATGTTTATATTGATTTTCAAGTGAAGAAAGTTTATTTTTGGTTTGTTTGGTTTTTTAGTCCAACAAATAGAAAGAATTTTAGGAGAGAAAATAGAGATGCTTGATTTTGTTATAATAAAAAAATGGATATAAAATATTTGGAAAAACAACCAATATGACAGATTAAAACTTTATATATTTTTTTAAAATGTAATGGCTATTGCAGAAGAAAAGATATGAAACAACATACTACTACTACTACTACTATTTTTAAGAAATAGTTAGCTAAAACTTGGTATCTTAGAACAGAAAATTTATTTTTAAAATACCTATAATGAAAAAAATGATCAATTCAATTCAATTCAATTAATGAATCAACATTTCTCAACTACTTACTATTTCCAAATAATTTGCTAAACAATGAGGAAATCATAAAAAAATTAAAAAACAAAACAAAACAGGTGTAACTCCAAACTAATTTTCATTCTAGTGGGAGAACCTATATATAAATCAATATGCACAAAATAAATATTGACAGTTTTATAGGATAAAGCAGTAACAATTGTCATCACTAGATCTAAAGCCTACTGGGGGAGATAAAATTTTAAATATTCTTAATGAAAACCAGGGATTTTGAAGTGAGTGCAAAGTTAAGAAGATAGGAGATTGAGTTTCATGGATAAGGTTCAGTAAGAAGTCCCTTATGTCTGTACATAAAGTTCATGGAAGATAAGAAATATGTTAGGATACTAGAAAAATAATAAAAAAAAAAGTTTGTAAAGAGATTCAAATGTAGAGGGTTGAAACTCTGAAGAGGTATGTTTGAATCAGACAGCAGAGCACTTAAGGCTAATTATCTATCTGATGTGAGATAATGACTGTATAAGCATATACTTAGATGATGTGGTAATGTGATGGCTCTCCTCATGATTGGCACTTGCTGAATGTTTGGTGATGAGGTATTCATAGGCAAGGATTGGAGGGCTGATGGAGAGAAATCAGAGTTACTTAGCTCAGGACAAGGAGGAAAGAGGTTGGAGGCTCCAGACTCCAGAATCCAGGATACATCTTTGGCAAGCCAAGGGCAGCTTGCCTGCCTCCTTCACTTCTCCCGCTAAAGACCAAGACTTTGATTGATTCTGACTCTGACTGATTCTAAGTCCCTCCAGGGAGCTAGCCATACATTAATTTTGATGCCCCAGCATGGACTAAGGAACTGCATGAAGCTTGAATATAATTTCATTGACGAAGTCCCTGTGACCAGGAAGTAGAGCGGGTATTAAAATAGACAAGCAGGAAACTTTGTTAAGGGCTGAAATGGGGTAGATACTAGAAAAAGAGCTTCCCCCACCCCGAGGGAGCTCTATAGGAAGCATACTTAAGTTAATAAAGAGGCAAGGTTTGCCTGTAACTTGGGAACAGATAGGTGAACTCTTAAAAACATTAGAATGCATATCCTCTTGGTTCTCCAAGGAAGAAAAAATAGAGACAGATAATTGGAAACTAGTAGGAGAGCAACTAAGTGAATAAGACAGGGTCCCTTTTGGCAAGGGATTTCCAGAGAGACTCTTCAATGCTTTCAGTGTGGTAAAGTAGGGCATTTGAAAGCTCAATGTTAGCATAGAGATTGAGTGTGAAGGCAGGGTGAGAAAACAATGATAATGGTCCTGATTCAATTTCTAAGGAAACATTATATATATACAACTAATAAAATTGGCCTTAAAGAATCTCTCAAATTCTAAGAAAAAGAAAAATTTTAAGGAGAATAGTCTGACAAGGAAACCTGAGGAGAAAGAGGAAGAGAAGGGGGAGGGTACTGAAAAAAATCATCAAAAGGCATGGGGAATTGAGTGAATTTAAAGAGTGTGGTGATTTGCACTTTCACAGCTCAGCTTTATCTCCATCTATACCCCAGCAGGCTCTTGACCCTCCCCCATCAACTTTACCTTCCTGGATGGAGGGAGGAGGAGGAGTGGGAAGGGCAGTGATACCAACAGCACCTCCCAGCCCCCAGCCAACCCCCCACCCCCACCCCAGCCCCATGACTCAATTGCAAAAGGCTCTACTTAAAGCCAAAGAGAAAGGGCAGAATATAGCTGATTTGAGAATAGAAACTTATTCTGTGATTGAACAGCTTAACTCTTCAGGTCAAGAAAAAAGAACATATACTCCTTTAAATCTAGAAATTATCAAAGATTTTAAAAAAGGCTTGCACTCTTTATAAATCTACATCATATATTAAGATGTATTAGAGAATTTGGCTTATGATATTTTAACCCCTAGTGATTGGAAATCTATAACAAGGACATGTTTAGAATGTGGACAAAACTTGTTGTGGCTTCCTGAATATAGTGAGTTCTGTAAGATACAAGCCCAATGAAATAGGCAAATTGGAGTTAATATACTCATCACCTATGACCAATTAACAGTATAGGTCCTTATGCAGAGACTTCAGCACAAATTAATTACCCCATAACAGCATATGAGCAAATTGCTTCTGCTTCTATCAAAGCATGGGGCAACCTCCTAAGAAGGCAAGATAGAAAGGAAGCCATTGTGAAAATAGGGCAAGATCCAAATGAAACCTTTGCTGATTTTGTGGGACATCTGCAGACAGCTGTCATATGTACTATTGGTGAAAATACAGCAACAGAAATTATGATAAGACAACTTGCTAAAGAAAATGCTAATGAGATTTGTAGAAGAATTATAGTAGGACTACATAAGGATGCTCCTTTAGAGGAGATCATAAGATGTCGTGCTACAGTGGGCACAAATGCCTTTTATATCCAGGCTATGCTGCAGACTTCCCAAGATCCGAACATGGGAAGACAGGGTCCCTTTTGGCAAGGGACTTCCAGAGAGACTCATCAATGCTTTCAATGTGGTAAAGTAGGGCATTTGAAAGCTCACTGTTAACATAGAGATAGAATGAGAAGACAGGATGAGAGAACAAGACCCAAAACCCCATGTCCAAAAAGCAACAGAGGCTTCCATTGGACATCAGAATGTAAATTGATTCAGGTAAATGGGATGGAGTGCCTAGTCCCAAGACCCAAAGCAAAAAGCACTTGGAGCATGATGGCAGCTGATGCTATACCCAGAGAATCTTTAGAAGTTCAGTACCCAGACATGACCAATAAGTCAAGAAGCAATCTGATAGGAGAAAGGGATTACACAATCAATCAGCCAGGAAGCAACCTGATGGGAGAAACAGACTACAATCGGGGAGAATAGAGTTGTATGCAGCTGGGACAACTGAGATAGCTCCTGGAGAGGTGAAATTTGTTTCCCTCCAGCCTACGGATCTCTTGTTTCCAGGCACAGTAGGCTTGACCATTTCACCTCCTGAGAGTACTTACAAAACAGTGTCCATCCATACACTGATGTAGAAAACTAGGAAATGTGTAAATAATATCCCAGTCACTAATACAGGTAGACAATGTGTGATTTATCAACCGGGAGAAGTAATAGCATCAGGTTTCCTGATACAGACTCCTAATAATCCAGATTTTGCTCCAAGCAGCAGAATCCAGGAATATTCTAAACTGCAGCTGCTACAGTTAACTGACCTGTGCTCACTATTTATATAAATGGTATACCATTAGCAGGATTAGACACAGGTGCAGATTATACAGTCATTAGAGGTGCCAGTTGGCTCAGTCACTGGCCAAAAATTAAGGCAAACACCTATATGTCTGGCATAGGAGGTTCAATAGAAGCTGAAGTTAGCGATTTACCTTTGAGATAGATATTTGAAGGTGAAACAGGAGTTTTCACTCCTTTTATAGTTGAAAAATTCCCCATCAATCTGTGGGGAAGAGACATCTTACAACAGTTAGGATTACAAATTAATACTTCAGCTTTTTTAGACAGGATTAGTTTGAAGGCCTGCCAACACTCTCACCTGTTCCTATTCAATGGAAAACTGATACACCAGTGTGGATAGATCAGTGGCCCTTAGCTAGTGATAAAATTCAGGCCTTATTAGATATAGTACAGGAGTAAACTTGACCAAAGACACTTACAACCTTCTCTAAGTCCTTGAAATCCCCCAGTATTTGTTGTAAAAAAGAAATCTGGAAAATGTAGGATGTTGATGGATTTAAAAAAAAGTAAATGAACAGATGGAAACTATGGGAACTCTTCAGCCTGGACTTCCATCTCCTACTCAATTTCCTAGAGAATGGCTTCTTTGGGTTACAGACATTAAGGATTGTTTCTATTCTATCCCTCTAGATAAGGAGGATATGAAAAGATTTGCCTTTTCAGTGCCCAGTGTTAATTTAGCTGAGCCTTATAAAAGATATAAATGAGAGTTTTGCCACAGCAAATGAAAAATAGTCCTACTATATCAAAATGTATGTTACTGCTGCTCTTCCTCCAGTAAGAAAAACATTTCCAAAAGTAATGCTATTACATTACATGGATGATATATTGGAGTGTGCACCCAAGGAGCAAATGTTAGAAGTATGTCTACAAAAGATTATAGAAACACTAAGGAACTACAAATTGCATATAGCTCCAGAAAAAATTCAAAGACATGCTCCTTTTCAATATTTAGGATAGGAAATATATCCTAAGGTGCTTACAGTACAAAAACTTTCCTTAAGAAAAGAGAAGCTGAACAACTTAAATGACTTTCATAAATTGATAGGAGATACCTTAACTACTTATCAATTACAACCATTATATGACATTTTAAGGGGAAACAGTGCTTTAAACTCACCACGCCAGTTTCATAATAAGCTCAAGAGGCTTTGAGAGAAGTTGAACTGACTTTATCCAATGTGGTTGAAAGAGTCACTCAAAAAACTTGGAAATATCAGTTTTTGCTACAAAAGAGGCACTCACAGCAGTTCTTCATCAAGGAGACAGTGTGATAGAGTGGGTGAACCTCCCAGCAAAGCTAAAACAAGGCCTTACTCCTTACCCAGTGCTTGTGTTGAGAATTTTATTAAATGCCATTAAGCAAACAGTAAAATTATTTGAGATAATACCTGACAAGATAGATACCTTTTATACCAATTCACAAATTAATGTATGCTGTGAAATCATCCCAAAGTGGTAAATTTTATTGGCCACGGTTCCAAATTTTACACACGGGTCTCCCTTAAAGATAACCTGACTATTACAAAATTGATGATAGATTCTTGAAGAAAAGGTTTCTAAGGTTCCTCTTAAAGGACCAACTATCTTTATAGATGCATCCAAACATAACATTTGTGCTGTATACTCTCGTGTGTTAACTATAAAAAGAGTAGTCCGAACTCCTTTTCAGTCCACTCAGCAGAATGAATTGTATGCGATCATTCTAGCTTTTACTTATTATCCAGGAGATATAAATATAATATCTGATTCAGCCTATTCAGTAGGTATGGTACAAAGAATTGCCACAGCCCAAATAAAATGTGTAGCTTCGAATATATATATATATATATATATATATATATATATATATATATATATATATATATCAACTTTTTAAGGAACTTCAAGAGCAAGTGAGAAAGCATCCAAGTAAGATTTTTTTATGGAAATTCAAAGGCATATAGCTTTCTAACCATGTTAGCCAATACTCCTTTATTTCAGGCAGCCCAAGAGTCTCATTCTAAATATCATCAGGCTGCTTGAGCTTTATGCTTGCACTTTGGGATAACAAAAGAGGAAACTAGGAGCATAGTAAAAGCTTGTATAACTTGCCTTTCTTTCCACACTCCTACGTTCCCTCTAGGGAAGAACCCTAGTGGTTTGAAATCCAATGAAATTTGGTAAATGGGTGAGACTCTTATAAATCTTTTGATTGTCTGTCTTTTATCCATGTTGTGGAAGACACCTTTTCAGGATTTACTTTTGCAATATCAGTAGCAAAAGAGACAGCCCAAGTGGTCACTGGATTTTTTATACAAGCATTTGCAATTATGCCACAAGCAATAAAACAGATAATGGACCTGTATATACTTCTAAACATTTTGCATACTTTTGTGCACAGTATAAGATTTTACACCTCACTGACATACCTTTTAATCCTCAAGGACAGGCAATAGAAGAGAGGAGAAACAGAGACATCAAGACACTCCTCCAAAAATAAAAAAAATGGGGATGCCACAGGTAACCCTAGAGAACTTCTACACTTAGCTCATTATACACTTAACTTCTTGATTTTTGATAAAGATGCACTGGCTCTGGCAGACAGGTTTTATAACCCACTGGAAGGGCAGTGTCCAGTGCGAGCAGTTCCACTATCTTTTTTTTTTTTTAATAGTTTTTTATTTACAAGATATATGCATGGGTAATTTTTCAGCATTGATAATTGCAAAACCTTTTGTTCCAATTTTTCCCCTCCTTTCCCTCCCCCCTCCCCCAGATGGCAGGTTTACCAATACATGTAAAATATGTTAAAGTATAAGTTACATACAATATATGTATACATGGCCATACAGTTATTTTGCTGTACAAAAAGAATCAGACTTTGAAATAGTGTACAATTAAACTGTGAAGGAAATCTAAAATGCAGGTGGACAAAAATAGAGGGATTGGGAATTCTATGTAGTGGTTCATAGTCATGTCCCAGAATTCTTTTGCTGGGGGTAGCTGGTTCAATTCATTACTGCTGTATTGGAACTGATTTGGTTCATCATATTGTTGAAGAGGACCATGTCCAACAGAATTGATCATCATATAGTATTGTTGTTGAAGTATATGATGATCTCTTGGTCCTGCTCATTTCACTTAGCATCAGTTCATGCAAGTCTCTTCAGGCCTTTCTGAAATCATCCTGTTGGTCATTTCTTACAGAACAATAATATTCCATAATATTCATATACCACAATTTATTCAGCCATTCTCCAATTGATGGGCATCCACTCTGTTTCCAGTTTCTGGCCACTACAAAGAGCAGCTCCACTATCTTTAGATAATCCCCAGGTGAAGTGGAGAGATTCAGAAAATGGTGAATGGAAGGGACCAGATAGGTTAACTGCTTGGAGGAGAGGGTTTGCTTTTATCTCTATAGATGGAGAAGGAATCAAATGGGTGCCAATAAGCTATATTCACCTTGTCTGCTGGAAAGAGAAGGAGAAAACCCAAGAAACATCAGGTAGCCCACTGATTGTGCCTTCCACTGAAAGAGCATGGCAGTTATGGCAATTGATTCATGGACATCAAAAATTGTTAATGAGACTGATGCAGGACTTCAAAATCCTCAGGAATCATTGGAATCCCTGAGACATGATAAGATTTGCAGGATTTCAAAATCTGCCAGAATCATTGCATTCTCTGATACATGATGAAATTGTTGAATGACTTCAAAATCTGCAGGAATCATTGAATTCCCTAACACATAATAAGACTGTTGCAGGACTTCAAAAACTTGCAGGGATCATTGGATTCCATGACACATAATAAGACTGTTGCAGGACTTCAAAAACTTGCAGAGATCATTGGATTCCCTGATACATGAAATAATGGACAATAGATTAGTTTTGGACTATCTCTTGGCTGCTAAGAAAGACACATGTGTGATTGTCATTTATATACTCTCCTTTTAGAGCTTCTGGAAATTTTTTTACGATACCTTGTTGATTCATATTGTTTGTTATATCACTTCTTGCATGTACAACTCAAGTTTGTTACACCATATTGAGCCTGCATTGGCTGTGGGGAGAGTCATCACTACTAGCCTATGCTTTATTGCTGTGTACTTGTGTAATACCTCCCATGATGATGGATTTGTAAACCTGTTTCTAGTAAGACCCTTCATTCCAGAAACCTGCTAACAATATCTGGTTTCACTCCCCACTTTCCTTTGGTATTTTTCATCTCTCTTCCTGAGAAGTCAGGGAGGGTATGATCATCTCCTTTTTAGTGTTTTCACCTCCCTTCCTGAGAAGTCAGGGAGGGTGTGATCACCTCCTTTTTGGGGCTCTCACCTCCCTGAGAAGTCAGGGAGGGCGTGATCATCTGTGTTCTAAAACAAAAGAAAGTAGGAGATGTAGAGGGCTGATACTCTGAAAAGGTATGCTTGAATCAGACAGCTTAGCACTTAAGGCTAATTATCTATTCAATGTGAGATAATGGCTCTATAAGCATATACTTAGATGATGCTGGCAGACTAATCAGCCAGGATTACAAGAAAGAATCATTTAATCAGCAAAACTGAGTATAATAATTCAGAGAAAAAAAGTAGTAAACATTCCATGAAAAAAAGGAAGACCAGACCTGAAAAGAAAATTTTACTTTCAAATACAATACTCTAGAAAAGTATAAAAAGGGAAATAGAAAAAGGAAATCATAAGGAACTTAATAAGATTAAACTGTTTATATTCTATATGGGAAGACGATACTTTTAACTCATAAGAACTTTTTCATCATTAGGACAATTAGAAGATGTATATATAGACAGAAGACACAAGTATTAATTGAATATGAAAGGATGACAGTTGAAGTCAGGAGGACCTGAGTTCAAATCTGATCTCAGACACATAACACTTCTTGGCTTTGTGACCCTTAAGCAAGTCACTTAACCCCAATTCTCTCAGCCAAAAAAAAAAAAAAAAAAAAAAAAAAAAAAAAGCCAAAGGACCTTTTTGTACAAAAATATTTACAGTAGTTCTTTACTGGGGCAAAGAATTGTAAATTAAGTGTATACTCATTAATTGAAGAGTGACTAAACAAATTGTGGCATGTAGTTATGATGAAATACTATTGTACTAGAAGAAATGATGAGTAGAATGTTTTTAAAAACTCTTGGCAAGACTTTCATAAACTGATGCAAAGTGAAATGTACTGTGTACAAAGTAATAGCGATACTATAAGATCAGCAGTGAACAACTTAGCTACTTTCAGAAATACAATGATCCAAGATACTCTGAAGGGTTATGATTTTTAAAAAATGTTATTCATACCCAGAGGAAGAATTGATAGTATTGGAATGCAAATTGAAGAATAATTTATTCTTTTATGTTTTTTTTTCCTTCTTGTGTGTTTTTTTTTGAGGGGGGGATAATGGATGGGCACCTTTGCTATTTCCCCCCTGTTGTGTTTTACTTTTTTAAAATTATAGTTCTCTCTGGGAGAGAGCAGGTTTCTTGGGGAGGTTTTCTGGAGGCAGTCTTAGTTGCAATTCAGATCAATAATTACCCCAAATGCAGTGAGGTGATAAAAGTTTAGATCTTTTAGTGTCTCCAATATAGCCCAGTTAGCTTAGAGGCCTATCTCTCTGCTTGGTTCTAAGAACTCTTGCCGCTTTGTCCTTTGCTTCTGCCTCTGCTTTCTTTAGCCTCCAGAGCCAACACCAAGTTGAATCTGTCTTGCCTCTGAGAGGGGGCTTCTGGCTCTCAATCTCCCAGAGTGCGCCTCTCTGACCCCAGTCAATGTTCTGAAGTAAAATTCCTCACTCAGAGAGGGATTCTGGTTGAACTCACTTGACTCTCCCTTCTCAATCTAAATTCAGCTCCACTCTCTTCTGCCACCAGCCAGCCAAGTGGAAAATGGAATGAATCTCCCTCTGAGAGCCTGTCTGTTTCTTATATATGAGAGAGAGGAATTGTGGGATATGAGAGAGAGGGCTTATGGGTTTTCTCCCATAGTGCTCTTTGGCTCTAAGAGCTTCAAGGGAGGTGTGAATTCCAATAAGTAAAGGTGTAAACACAAGCATTGTATCAATTAATTCTACTTAGTACCTTGTTTCAGGTTTTGGCCCAAAACATCAACTCTAATGAATTAGCAGTTTGTAGATTCCAACACCGCCCCCCCCCCACAACATAACTATTATGGAAATGTTTTATATTATTATACATGTATAATTTATATTGACTTTCTTGCATTCTTAAGGAAGTGGGGGGGGGGGGAAGGAGAAAGGAAGAGGATCTGAAACTCAATGTTTTAAAAGCATGTTAAATTGTTTTTAAATGTAACAAGTTTTTACATGGAAAAATAAAATAATAAATGGACAAAATGACAAACAATGGCCATATTCAATGTTGGAGGACTTGTGAGAATTAAAAATTAAAAATTATTGGTGGAGCTAGAAAATACTATGATTATTTTGGAAAACAATCTGGAATTATGCAAATAAGGTTATTCAGAGACCTATGCTCTTTTAAAAATCCATTACTGGGATTATATTCAAAAGAAATCATCAATAACAAGAATGCCCCACAAATAACAAAATATGCATAATGGCACTTTTATGTGAGAGCAAAAAATTGAAAACAAATAAATGCCCATCAACAGGGGAATGGCTAAACAATTACTGTTACCTGAATGTTATGGAATATTACTGTGCTATAAGTATGAGATGAATTCAGAGAAACATGGAAATTGATGAAAAATGAGGTAAACAGAGCCAAGAAAACAATAACTTGAACTATATAAATATAAAGAAAACAATACACCAAAAATAAAATAAAAAGTGATTATTGCAAAGATACATGAATCAAATATGACCTCCAATCTATCTCTCTGGAGACTTAGCAGTCCAAATGTGTTACACATTACATGTTTTCAGACTTTTTCAATGTGTCAATCAATCTTTTTACTTTTTTCCCTCTCTGTTATATGGGATCACTCTTTGGAAGGGGGAGAAAAAAAGATATTGGGTCTAACTATGGTGATATTAAAAAAGGAAATATCAACAAAAACTTATATTTTAAAAAATTAGAAAGGATAAATTTGTAGTAAACCCAAATAATTTGACAGTTTTCTCCAGTTGTGTTCAACAGCATTTGATCAAGAATAGAAAGAGAAGATGTATGTAATCTAGGGTTGGGCGTCCAATAAATGGTAGCCAACATAAGACAGGGGAACAAGGGACTTAAGAATACAAGAGACTTTGGAAGTGAAAAAGTTCACCAATATTGGGAAAGCAGTAATGACGTAAGATAGTACTGAGCAATAGAGGGATCAGAGGTTTTAATGAGGACAAATAATAGCAATATATAATTGTGGCATAGACAAATGTGGAAAGATAAAAGATTATGATCTGATAAAGAGAACTCAAGCATTTTTTAACTTGAAAGCAAAACATGTATCAATATCAAGGGAATGAAATTATCTCCATATATCTGAAATGAAATGAAACATATATAGCTAAGAATCATTTGCTTAGAGAAAATAATTTAACCCATGGGAGCTGATGATCTCACCACATGGAGAGTATAGAACTAAAAAAATAAAAAGATGTCCAATGTCATTAAGAGGAGGCAGATCTTAGTGCTAGAGGATGGAAGTTACAAGAGAGAATGACATAAAATGATTGGAATTTTATTAATAATAGATAATTTATCCCAGAGGAAACAGTGCAAGAGAAAACAGATTTGAAGTGTATTTTGGAGTAGGGGATAAGATGAGAACTTGAGAGCAGAGAATTGACTTTGAGGAGGATGGGTTGTTCTTCAGCATCCAGAGTTTCAGAATCATAAGTCTGTTGAGATGGAGAACATGAGAGTATACTAACTGTGAGAAATGAGTCCAGGAAGAACAAGAGTGTGGTCCTTGGCTGAAAGGAGGTTTTTAGAAAATTTTAAAAAATTCAAAATCTAGATTTCAACAGAACAACAACATACAGCAGCAACTTCAAGTGCCTGCCATACTGCATAGCTGAACCAAACAAAATGTTTGTCAGTGTGCCTCAAAGGTAGCTTGAAAAGGAATTGGTTTTTGACCAAGAAAGTGCAAGCCTTTCTGTACTGTAGCATGCTAGGTATCTGGAAATTTGATGTTGTTCATCTTTCTTTCTTAAAAGAGACCAATGACATAAGGAGAATGATGAATTAAATTTAAATGAAGTAAGGCTGTGTAATGTCATCAGCTTCACTCTCTCCTCCAAAGTCCTCAGAGTCCAGTGACAAGATCAAGATGACTAGTAATGGCCTTCTTCAGAAATTTAGGAAAAACTCTGTAGATCATTTTTTCCTTATCTCCTCCTGGCCAACCCAAGTTCATAACTCGTATTCTGCTCTGTGCTTACTAAATTTACTGTGCTAAATTTACTAAGCACATTTAGCTGCTTATATTGATGTTTAATGTTAAATTTCTAATACAAAATTAAGTTTTAAAAGAATTATATAAGAATAGCAACGCTTCTTACAAATAGTGCAATAATTAATCTATATGTATAATTTGAAGACCATCAGGAATATAGAATCTCTCATTTTATTCCTGCTGTCCTACAACTAATTTATTAAATTAATGATTTCTTCATTTTGATTAAAGAAAGATCCTTCATTCATTATTCAAATTATAAACCATGAATTCTTAGACAAATATTTTTGGATTCTTTTCAGACTGACAGCCAACATGGTGGATGGAGGTGTCAGTAACAGTGAAGGAGTGTTTGCAATATTTGCTATTATCTGTTCTTTTTGTGCTATTGATTTATCATTTTTAAAAAGGATCAATGATTTCATTTATATATATGTGTGTGTGTGTGTGTGTGTGTGCGTGTATAATGTTTATACATATACATATACAAATATATGCATGCAAATATTTGGAGATACCCAACAAAGGGAAAAAAGAAAGACATTGACATTAAGGAGGACTGACAAAATCTTTTCAAAAAAGATTAGATTTTAACTGACTAAGAAAGACAGGAGACAGAACTGAGGAGGGAGAGTCTTTCAGTCATTAAGGACAGCCAGAGGAAAATGGCAAATAATACATAGAGGTGGTTCAGACTTATAGGACCTGGGCTGAAACTCTATCTCAATTATTATATATCTAACCTTTGAAATAAATCAACCAATCAACATTTATTAAATAATTATATGTGTCAGGCAATATGCTAAATGCTGATGATACAAAGGAAAAAAAGCAGACTCTGTCCTAGAAAAAGCAGGGTATTCAAATGATGAAAAGAGTATACACAAGCAAAATTTTAAAAATATACATAAAATAAATGGAGGGTTATAGAGGGAAAAATATTATTAGTCTCTGGAAGAAGTAGGAGGTTCCTTGTATAGAAGTGTAGCTTATGAGATGAGTCTTTAAAGAAGCCCAAACTTGTAAACAAGTCAAGAAGCAGACTTGAAGAAAGAAATGAAGAGAGATAGCCAATGTACAAGCATGTAAGAGCAAGACAAAGGATGAGAGAGAGAGAGAGAGAGAGACAGTGAGAGAGAGAGAGAGAGAGAGAGAGAGAATCATGAATATTGAATAGTCAAAAATCTAATGTTACTAAATGCAGCATATTGAAAATGTTGATAATATAAGAAAATTAGATATAGGAAACAAATAGAATATAAACAGATTGAAATGCCAAATAAATCTATAATTTGTCCTTGTGGCAACAGAGAATTGGTAGAGTTTATTGAATTGCAGCATGGTTTGGTCAATCCTCTGCTTAGGAAAATGACTTGGGGATCTGAGAGATGTCTGAGAGATGACTGGAAAAAATAGATTTATGTCCACAAGAGCAATATTAAGGTTATTTTCAAAGTTCAGCTGATAGGTGAAAGGGTCTTGAAACAAAGTGGTGGCTGTGTGGGAAAAGAAGTGATATTGTTTGGTCACTTGTTGACATCACATGAGTGAGAAGAAGTTTGGTCATGAGACTGGGTGGTAAGAAAGAAGGTGATTCTCTCGAGTTTCCCTGTTAAGGAAAATTCAAGAAAAGGGTAAGCTCAACAGGGAAGATAATACATTTTATTTCACATGTTGAATGTGATATGCATATTGGACAATGCAATATCCAATAAGAAGTTGGTGACCTGGGGATAGGATCTTAAGAAAGAGATATATAATTTTAGGAATCATGTTCCTTGAGAATATTTAACTCATGGAAGTGGGTGAATTCCCTAGTGACAGAATATAGAAAGAAAAGAAAAAAAGGACCAGATCCAAACCTAGGAGTACATCTGACTTTGGGAGCAATGAGATGGATAAGTCCCTATCAAAAGAAGATGGAGAACAAGTGGTCAGATGAAAAAGGGAATGATAGGAAAGCAGTGCTATGAAAGTCCATAAGATAAAGAGCAGTTAGGAAGACAAGATGGTTTCCATTGTTATAGAAACGTCAAGGAGGATGCTGTTTGAGAAGATACCATGCAGTTTGCCAATGGAGAATTACTGCTAACTTTTACAAGAACATTTTCAGTTGAATGGTGAAGTGAGAAGGCATATTCAGAGAGTTTAGAAGAAGGAGAAGAGAAATAAAAGCAGAAAATTTAAACAGTTTTTCAAAGAGTTGAACTGAGAAGGAGAAATGTGATTTAGGGTGTTAGCTCAATGAATTAATAAATGCATTGGTTTAGAGGCATAATATTCAATTTGGCTAATAGATGGCACTCCTATTAAACCATCATCTCAGTGGATACAATATAGGACAATCTGTGCCTCTGTGAAGGCTTTTCCCAATGATTGTGGTCTCCTTTCCTTATCACGAAGGTTTACTGTAACTAAACAAGAGTTTTCTATTCCTTGCTTCCACCACTTGCTTGATCCAGATGCTATAGATATCTAGATGTATGATATAGAATATATCCCAAATATAGGAAATTTCTCCTTTTCTACTCTGAAGAAATATTTCTCATGTTTCAAGTCTTTCTTTCTCATTCATTACTCTGATTTAAAGCATTTGAGAATTCATGATTAGGGAACTTGTGATTTGTTGAAAGACAATAAGCTATGTATACTATGATAAATGTCTAAATGTGTTTAGAAGAATTGCATATTTTTGATATATATATTCGATTATTTGCTATCTAGGGGAGTGGTTGGGAGAGGGCGGAAATTTTTGAAACACAAGGTTGTACAAAGGTAAATGTTGAAAATATCTTTGCATATATTTTGAAAAATAAAAAGCTATTATTATAAAAGACAAACTAACAATTAATGGTAGTATGGCAAAAAGATTACAATGAATTTTTGAATAGCAAGATGCAGGGTTCATTGCAGCAGGATAAATTTCCTTTTCTATAATCATATGTCCTCCTAGTTGGTAGAAAATGAAAAAGTATAGAGAGATGATTTGGCAAAGAATCCTCACTGACTCTATTAGCACTTATTCTAAAGAAACAAGACAAAGGGAAAATTCTGGAATTATAATTATTTGATTTCACCATGGATGTGTTTTATGATATACTCATGTCTCAAAGCCAATCTGTTTCATTTCTCCTCCACTTCTCCTTCCATCTATTCTATATCATCTTTGCTTCAGGGTTCCCTAACAATACATAAGCCTTCCTTGGTTTCATTTAGTTCCACTCAACTGAAGAAGTGCTCCATTGACTTGGAAAGAAAATCCCAAATAGAGTTTGGATAGGCAACTCTCTTCCACTCGAAGCAGGTGAAAACAGTCTAGGGGGTGGGACCAAACTCACATACTCACATGTTATGAAGTCTCCTACAGACTCATAGCTTCCCAAACCCCTTTGCTGATAAACTGTGTTACACTTTGATTCTGAAATAATGAGTCTTGTAGTTACCAAGTTCAATGAATACATGAGAAATGACTGCTAAGAATAGTTAAGATCAGATTATGGGGAAAAAGCCTGAGCATAGACAAGAGAGGCACAACTTTTGCAACATATGTTATTCAAGATCTTTTGTTTAACATCCCGCTGGCAAGGGATTTAGGAAGTTTGAGAAGATAGATGCCTTGAAGCTAATTGTTTTATAATAAAAAGCTATCTTTTAATTTCTAAAAAATTTCCAAAACAGGGAAACCTTTTCATTTATGGCTATGTATTCCTAGCACCTAACATCATACCTTATAATGCATTCATTAGTCATCTCAGTCTTGCCCTACTGTTCATTAGCCAATTTTGGAATTTTCTTGGCAAAGATACTGGAGTGGTTTGCCATTTCCTTCTACAGCTCATTTTACAGATGAGGAAACTGAAATAGAGAGCTAAGTGATTTGTCCAAGGTCATACAGCTGAGTGTCTGAAGACAAATTTGCATTCGGGTCTTACTCCTGGACTTCTGTATTCATGTGTCTTTCCCTTACATATCTCTCCTCCTACCTCCTTTCTTTAAAGTAGGCTTGTCAGTCCTTAGCTTTGCTTCTGGATATTTCAAGTATTCTACTAAGGCCTGTTTGCCCCCTGACATTAAGTCCTCTTAGAAGCTGAAGGCTGGGGTTTTCCCATGGACTTCCTTCTTGGATTTTGTTGCCCATAAATTGGAGGTATTTTGGCTGTTATTTCTCCCCTTGGTGTCTATTTGGTGGGTTCCAAAGAGAGACTTTCTTTTCCCATCTATCCTTTTTATTTGAAAGTTATTTTAAAAATAGGATTGTCAGCCACCTGGCAATTGTCTCCTGTTTGCAAGACATTTCAGACCAGGAGCCTATTACTTTTTTTAAGCCCTGTTTTCAGAGACCACTTTCTTGGTCATTTGTCCATCTCTCAAATCCATTTTTTCACTTCAGCCTGTGCTCCTGGAGCCTTACATTTCTTGCCCATGCCTTTTTTTGAGTGATGTTGCTTTCTGGCAGGCATCTGTGCCCATGGACATTAGGAGGCCTCCAGACTGACAAAAGTAAAGAAGTTCTTGTGGCTCTGGGAAGATAGCAAAGCTCTCTCCTCTTGTTACTTATGCCCTCACAGCTGCTGGGCCTCTTCTCTGTCATCTTTGGGCTACTTCCTCTGAGGGGCCAGCTCAAGAAGTCATCTCAGGAAGAACTTAAAATTTATCTTCTACTTCTAGTAATACAGATGCTCCTTTCTCTCTTTCATCACTGAAATATTCTTATGCTCTCCAGTGTTCTGACAAAGGTGGCCAGATTCCCTCTTCATTGTCTGTGATCAGACCACGTAGAGGATCCTGTAGGTACCTGGGCTTCAGACAGACCTCAAAGCCCACCTAAACTCTCATAGGAGAGGGAAGGAAGAGGTGATAGGGCTATTGTTTGAGCCTATGGCAGGTGAGCCTGGTGATGGGGCTGAAGAGTTTAAGTTCTCTACAAAAACATACTCCTCTGGGTCAAGGCCATGGGACCATCACCCTTCTCCAAATTTTCCTGACAATCTCTTCATCCTGTCTCTGCCACTGGTTTAGGAAGCTAGGCCTTCTGACACACTCCTTCCAGATGAGGTAGGGATGTGCATTTAATGAGACCTGGGCCTTCACTACCCTCCTTGGGCTATTTCTACTCTTTAAGTGAATCTAAATGTGAGAATTGGGAAACTACTCTGGGATCCTTCCTGAGGCAGGCAACCACCCTTGACCATCTCCATCTTTGGAAAGAAAATGTCAGAAGGTATGGGTAGGAGAACAGAGCTCCAAAGGCCAACCCTCTTCTCCCACCCCCCTTTTTTTAATGATAGCTTTTTATTTACAAGTTATATGTATGGATAATTTTACAGCATTGACAATTGCCAAACCTTTTGTTCCAATTTTTCCCCTCCTGTCTCTCACTCCCTCCCCTAGATGGCAGGATGACCAGTAGATGTTAAATATATTAAAGTATAAATTAGATACACAATAAGTATGCATGGCCAAGCCATTATTTTGCTGTACAAAAAGAATCGGACTCTGAAATATTGTACAATTAGCAAGGAAATCCAAAATGCAGGCAGGCAAAAATATAGGGATTGGGAATTCAATGTAATGGTTCTTAGTCATCTCCCAGAGTTCTTTCGCTGGGTGTAGCTGGTTCAGTTCATTACTGCTCCATTGGAAATGATTTGGTTTATGCCATTGCAGAAGATGGCCAGGTCCATCAGAATTGATCATCATATAGTATTGTTGTTGAAGTATATAATGATCTCCTGGCCCTGCTCGTTTCACTCAGCATCAGTTCGTGTAAGTCTCTCCAGGCCTTTCTGAAATCATCCTGCTGTTCATTTCTTACTGAACAATAACATTACATATTATTCATATACCACAATTTATTCAGCCATTCTCCAATTGATGGGCATCTACTCAGTTTCTGGCCACTTCAAAGAGGGCTGCCACAAACATTCATTTACATATAGGTCCCTTTCCCTTCTTTATGGGCCAAACCTTTTTGTTTACAAAAACATGGCTTTCCTTTTTGATTTTTCATGTGCTTCAATCTGCTTGTTAAAGTAAATTTTAATTTCTTTAATTTCATGAATTAAAATGAATCCTGCTCCAAATATATATATATATCAGGTCTTATTAATTCTAGGCCTATTCACCATATCACCAAGTGTCCCACTCTGTGTAGGAGCTGTTGGATATGTGTTTGTTGAATTGAAATTAATAAATACTTCTTGTTTATATATTTTAGCTAAAGGTCAGTATCAAATTCCTGCATAAAAATTTTAAATAATGATTCAGATTTTTTAAAATCATGTCAACCAATTGTTGGTTTAACAAAGAGGTGATGGATTGATTTCAGGGACCTAGTAATGACAGATTACTTGAATAGTAATTATATTTGAATTTCATAAGTCATATTTCATACCAAGATTCAATCTTTATTATTCAATGTTTTCATGTGGAAGTAACAAAAAGGAAAGAAATGAGGCATATATTTCTTTCTCACTGCTTCTTCCTTCTCTCAATCAGCTCCTAGCCCTTCTCATTTCTCTCTCCCCTTTAATCATGTGTTGCAAAGAATTAGATGAATTTGAGACACAGTTGTGCATTTATTAACGTTGTAACAATGGGCAAATAAACTCAATAAATTTGTTAATTGTTCTTCATTGTAATGGATCCTTTTTAGCCTTATAAAGTGCATGTAGTAAGGTGCAAAATTGTGAATTTCTCCACATACTTTTGCTTCTCATTCTTTCCCACATGTTTTTTGTTTCCAGAGAAAACTATGAAAAGAATATTTTTATCTAGCTATCACTTTCTGCTTCTATTGAATTCCCCTAAGTCTTCTGTCCTTTAGCAAGCCTCAGGAAGGCATTTAATAAATTGATTTTTTCACCACTGGCATTTGAATAAGCAACAGGTCACTGGATTTCAAAGCTTTAGAACTACCACTTTTCTTGATTTTGAAAGAATCCTCTGAAAATGGCAATAAAAATCTAATAATATTTAGAAGAGTAAATGTAACTTTTAATATGATACAAAAACATAAGCACAGGGGCTTTCTTCCCTAGATTGGAGACAAGTACTTGTGCCAACAGCCATTGTAAAAAGCATTTACTGATGGTAAGTTTAAACATGTGGTGTGTTTCACACAGCTTTTCAATCTTCTTCTTTGTGGGTTTCTAGAAGGTGAATGACAGGTACAGAATGTGGTTTTAGCTGCCAAAAAAATTGTGGTTCATTTAAGACATTTTCCCTGGGTTCTGGATATCCTGTGAGGTTTACAAATGACCCCAAAAGAAGCTGACACAAGACAAAGCTGCATTGTACAATTCTGTCTGAGACTGGACAGGTTACAGTAGCCACTTGTATAGGAAAAACAAATTCCAATACTGCTTAGAGAACACCCTGGATTGGGGTGGCCAGATCATTTTTTCTCTCTCAAAACTCAATTTGGCAATGAGGACAGGACTTCTCCTTCAGGATTAGTTCAGTACAACAAATGTGATTAGGGTCAGCTCTGCCAGAGATTTCTCCTTGCCTCATTCTCCCCTTTTCCATACATGATTTAAATCTATTTTGTGGTTCAATGGAATGAAATTGATTCTTTTACAATTTAATTTGACAGATTTTCTTAGATGTGTCTACATAAAACATAAGATGTTAATAATCAAAAGTGAGGAAAAGATGAATTAGAAATGTCTGCTCTTCTGAAGTTTACATATCTTGCATTTTCTCTAGTGTCTGAATCCTATAACACACTATTGAACAATGTGATGATTATTATTGGGACTAAATCTTCCCCTCCCTTCCCCCCTCAGAAAATGTGAGGAAAGTAAAAGTCAGATATGCAATCATGTGTTGTTGCCCAAGCTCATCTTGGGATAGTCAGGTGTCTCAGTAGATTGAATTATCAGTCCTAGAATCAGGAGGACCTGTCATCACACCTAATCTTGGATGGTTGCTGGCTCTGGGACCCTGGGCCAATCACTTACCCCTGTTTGCCTATATTTTTTCGCCTGTAAAATAAAGGAGAGAAAGAAAGGGCAAATCACTCCAATATCTGCCAAGAAAACTCAACATGGGGGCAGCTAAGTGATGCAGTGGATAGACTACCAGGCCTGAAGTCAGAAGGAGCTGAGTTCAAATCTGGTCTCAGATGCTTAACACTTGCTAGCTGTGTGACCCTGGAGAAGTCATTTATCCCCAATTGCCTCAGCAAAAAAAAAAAGGGGGGGGGGGCAGTGACAAAAAATCATGTATAATTGAATGACTGAAACAACAAAGCTAACCTTAGGCAAAAATGGTACAATAGGGCATTTGTTTTGGGATCCTCCTTCCACTTTCAACTAATTTCCCTTATTTTGATCCCTGTTTGTTTAGAGCCTTCTATAGTAAATACCCAAACATTCATACTTCAATCCTATCAGACCTTTTTAAAAGGTATTTATTCTCCCATTCCTTCAAGGCTTTTTGCTGATCTGTACTATTATGATAAATAGCATCATATATAGAATTACAAAGTCCAAGTGGAAGAAAATTCAGAGGTTATCTCCAGTAATCTATACCTGTAAAATGATCCTTTCTGTAATTGCCTCAATATCTGATCATCCCAGTCTTCACTTATAGACCTCTAGTGAAGGAGAATGAGCTACTTCTAGAGTCCATTCTACATTTGGAAAGCTCAAATGATTGTATTTTTTTCCTTTGAATCAAGTTTAAATTTTCATATTTAAGAATTTTGAATCTTGCTCTTATTTCTTCCCTCTGGGACTAAGCAAAGAGCATTTATTTCTTCTTCTATATGAAGACAGAGGGTATCTCAAGGAGACATTTCAGTGAAACATAAAGCTTTGCAAGAAATGGAGTTCTTTAAAAATCATATCATCAATGTCAAAGGCAGATCAATATTGCAAAGTAAGGAATTTCAAATATTTGGAGAAGATTCTTTTTATCATGTTAGACCAAGAAAAGAGGTGTTTTTAAATGGGATGATTATTGGTAATATTTAAATTAATATATAAACACCTATCACTTTTATTTATGTATAGTCCTTTACATATTGGTGCAAAAGAGAAAAAAATACTTTTAAGAGGATCTGTATATGGATAGAGGGAGGAAAATAGGGAGAGTGGCTGGCTTGATTTCATTCCTAAGAACCATGCCTTAAACCAAAAGCAATCTGATTCTAATTGGTCACCACCAGGACCTAAGCCAAGGCCCATTTGGTCATTGTTTGGGTTTTGAGTGACTCAGATTGAATTTAAATAGTAGTCATTTCTGCTTTGGCCAGAAACCCTGACCTTCTTCCCCTCCCAAATTCAGTCATTCCTTCATTTTTTTTGGACTAGTTTAAAAAGGAGATTCTTTGCCTCAATTACTACTTAATTTTAATTACAACCTCAGTCAAACTGAGTCCTGTTGAAGCACTTAACTTAAAAAGACCAAAGTCTCCCATTTCATCCAGGACCTGATTTATATCTTGCCAGGGGATCAAGATGGCTCTGGAGGCAAAAGAAGCAGGTGATCATACACAAACCTCCTTCACTTAAATCCAACTTACTTGCATCATGGCATCATCTCCCTGATAATCACGGTCCGCTTTGAGAATGAAGGAAAAACAAGATGTATGTATGTGGTAATAATTTACTTTCCCTTCTTTGTTATTCCTCCTTTCTCTACAACCCTTGCCAGCTTGAAGCAGCTATGGAAGAAGAGATCTCCCCCCTTTATCCCAAATGAATTTGGGGTTGACTGCTTGAGGGGGGAAATGATGAGGGGAGCCCCAAAACTCTTTCTCTTTCTCACTCTTTGACTTTGGGAATGAGCCATGAGGTAAAGCACTTGAAGCTCCTTCAACCCTTCCTCAGTGAGAGACCACCCAGGGGAATCAGCTAAAGAGATTTATCTAGGTGGGGCTGGTTGAGTCCTGAGCTAAAGAATTCCAATCCTATTCAATTGAAGATCTTTTATTCAATTCACTTCAAGCTGGACGAAGCCCCATCAAGAGCAACCCCAAGCTTATAGCCAAGGCTCATAAAAAGAGGTAATCTTAAACCTTCTCTTTGCAGAGGAGTTTAAATGCCAAGAAAATTCTTTTCCTCTCAGCAAACTCTATCCACTGCAATATTCTCTTCCAGAGATACCCTCTCTTTATTTCTCTCACCTATTTCCCTAATGAGACTTTATGCCTCTCTGTCGGGATTTCTCTAAACTTTACTTCTCTGCCAGAACTCCCCCACTAAGAAATTCGGCCTTCCTATTCATGCATAGCAAAGGCTGACTTCCCAGTGCCTATAATAAACCCCTTTTATCAATCTAGGTTTTCAGGTTCATAAATTCCTTGAAAAAGAATTTCTGTGCTGCCAGAAGAGGGGTTCCTAAAACTCCTTACCCATGAACCAAATCACAAGGGGGTGTAGGGGAGCCAAACATCTCCATTTGGTTCCCTGAACCCCGAATCTGCCACTAGACCTCATCATTTAACTCCCCTGACCACCAAGAACCCTAATCTCATCATTTGGTTCCCTGACCACCCTAAATCTAAACCTCATCACTCCCATCTCCTTTTCCCCTCCCTTCTTTTTCTTTCCCTCCTCTTCTTTTCTCCATCCCTCATTCCCTTCCTTCCCTTCTTTGCTTTTTCACATAATTTCCTTTCTTTCTCATCTCCTTTCTCACTTCTTCATAGAACAAACACTTATTAAGCAGTTAGTATGTGAAATATATTGTTCTTGGTTCCAAATGATATACGGGCTAATAAGAGTCAACCACATTTATTATAGTATTTTTAAAGTTTAACAAAGTATTCTCCTTACCACAGGTCAGTGAGTAGAATAGGTAGTGTTATTGCCATTTTTCAGGTATAAAAATTAAAATTCAGAAAGTTTTGATGGCTTTGCTTCTGGTTGCAGAATTAATATCTGGTTGCAGAATGACAAAATTAGGATTCAAACCTAGTTTATTGACTCCAAGACTAAAGTATTCTTTCTATTAAATTATGGTGGCGCCATCCTCAAGATGCTAATAAAATCGTCAACATTTATGTAGTTCTTTATGGTCTTCAAAACATTTATGTATCTCATTTGATTTTAACCCAGTAGGAAGAGATAAGATATTCACAGACAAATAAAATGAACATTAGCTAATGTTAAGAGAAGTGCAAAGTACTATGCTGTCTAATAATAGATAAATCAGTCTTTTCTAGCTTAGGGGAGGTCAATCAAAGAAGCCTTCAGGGAGGGTTATTTGATTGGTCTTTGAATCTGTGTATGTCAAAAGGCAGGGATCAATCATAAGGCTTGTTTCAGGACTCACATTAATACAATTTGACTAGATCACAGAGTTATTAAACAGAAACAAGCTGAAATAAGACTGTTTGGACAGACTGGAGAATTTTGTACCTGTTTTCTATTTTATCTGTTGGTAATGGGGAGCCATTAAAGAGTAGTTTTGTTTGTTTTTGAGTTGTGGAGTGAAATAATAATATACTTTCTTGCATGATTAAAAACAACCATGATGGTTTGTAAAAATGGAGAAAGAGATAAGAGAAAGGTATATTTGTTAATATTCTATTGCATTAATCCACTGGAGGGATATAAAGTCTTTTATTATTCCTAATATACTTTTTATTTTTTTCAATTATCTAGCTTTACTAACAAAAGAAAACAGTGGGAAAATAGAAGAACATAGCTAAATTCAAAGTCCTAGAACCTTAACTTACTCTCCCAGGTTTCTTTTTCTTCCTACTTAGATGAACTTAACAAATATTTTTGTCCCTCTACAATTCAATTTCCTTACCTAGAAAATTAGGAAATTAGAAAAGATGACCTCTGCAGTCTCTTCCAGTTGTAGAACTATTGTTCTGTGATTCTCTACATGTATTTAATATTATTTTTCAGAATTTTAGATTTATTCAGTGCTGTAGCTATACACATGTATATATGTGTACACACACACACACACACACATACATATTTATATGTATGTATATATATTTTATCAGTTGTTTTGTTCAATCATGTCTGACTCTTCATGACCCCATGGATCTCATATATATAGGATTTTCTTGGCAAAGATAATGGAATGAGTGGTCATATCTTTCTCCAGTAAATATAAGCAAACAGAGAAGTTAAGTGATTTGCCCAGGATAACAGAGCTAGTAAGTATCTAAGCCTGGATTTTACCTCAGATCTTCCCGAGTCCAGGGCCAACATTCTATCCACTGAGCTATCTAGCTTCCATCTATGTATATACATAAGTTTATACTTAAATATACCTTGTTTGTTTATGCTATTTTTACATGATATGTATTGAAATATTTCCTCATCTTCTACAGGCTTTTTAGTGAGGTCACTGTCCAATTAGCTTAAAACATTGACATATTAAAGAAATATTTCATAAGGCCTGTCTACATAGTGTAGGAACATTGTAGTTCAGTCTGGTTTTATATGCATTTCCTGACTCAGTAACTCTGGATGAATGCTGCCACACTCTAATATACTGACTTCCAAATCATTCCTCCTTGGAAGGTGTAGCTCTATTGTTTAAAAAAAAATTGGATCCAATTTTTGGATACTATTTCATTCATCATTTAACATTTCCAAAGTTGACAATTATATATATATATATAAAACATATATTTTTAACCTTTTTAAAAGTATAAAATTATAAAAGGTAAGTTTATAAAGGAATAAAGTTAATGAGTTTTAGAAGAGCATCAGGTCTAGAATGAAATTTAATATAGTGAACTAGGTTCCTAAGTCAACATTTAACACATGTTAGTCTAGGTGTTAGAAATATAAAATACACACACGCACACACACACACACACACACACACCAAGAAAATTTGTTTCTACCCTCAAGAAACAATTCTCTAGCTAGATAATGCAATACACCACATTTTTTACTAGGCAAATAAGTCACCATTCTTCCATTAGAAACTAATAACTAATAGTGCTGCAAAGCTGACTGGTTTAGGATCCTAATTAGTCCATGAAAACGATAGCTACAGGGAGAGTAGATGCTGAATTTTCAAGGAAGAGTAAAAGACAGAAAATACATTTAAAAAACCCAGTGCTGGGAAGATATCTTAGATTTCTAAGTTAACTTCCTATTGCTGGTACTGCTTTCTATAAAACACAGTACTTGACTTATAAGCACTGCCAAAGTTTCCAAAAATCATTGAAGACCAGTGCTCTTTTTAAATAAGTAACTTTTATGGCAATGGATAAGAGGACTCATAGTAGGCAGAACCCTATTAAATAAGCAATTTGGTTATAGAGGGGGAAGGTATATTTAATGAGGAAGAGCAAGAATATGCCCTTTTAAAAACTGACTTTTTTCACTTTGTTTTATGCCAATGTAACTTTACAATGAGTCCTATAACCACTAGTTCAACCTTTCCTTATAACAAATGAGCAGTTAAAAGAAAACCATATCTAAAAATGAATGCCTTACACTATACCAGTAGCCGACCATCTTTAGGCTCTGAGGCAAGAGATATGCTCCATCATCAGTTCTCTAAAGTCATGTTGGTTAAGATTTTGAAGTTATTAAGTGGTGCTTACCATTAAATTATTGGTGTCATAATGTAAATCATTCAGTTGAGTCTGCTTACTCTGTTTTATCCTAATTCATGTTTCCCCAAGTTTTTCTGCATTCTTCATCTTTGCTATTTATTGTGTTGCAGAAATATTTTATTATAATTTCTTCATCCAGGTTTTAAAGCATGTCATCCAAGTGCCTAATTTGTGGTATCTACTTTCCTTTAAGTGGTCTGCTACTGCAAAAAAATTACCAATCATTTTTTTCTTTCATAGACTTTCAAGGAAATGTCCAGCTCAAAAAGAAACACAAATTAATTTGAAATCACTTTGTTGAATAATTCTTTTCTTATTTTAAAAGTTAATAAAATTTTTCATTTAAAACCAGTTTTCCCTCCCTCTCATTTCTCTTTTCCCTCAACTGAGAAAGAAAATCTAAATCCATTATATTCATGTATAGTCAAACAAAACAAATTCCTACATTGTCCATGTCAAAAAATGTTTCAGTTTGCATTCTGAATCTATCACTATTGGGTCAGGAGGTGGGCAACATGTTTTGTCATAAGTCCTCTGGAATCTAGTTGATCATTTTCGTGATTTGATTTCTTAAGTATTTATAAATTTGAAAATTGTTTATTTTTACAAGATTACTGTTTTTATACAAATTGTACTCCTGGTTCTGTTCATCTCAGTTTATATCAATTTATATGAATCTCCATAACTTTTCTTGCTACACATTTTCCCTAAAATGTTCCCCTTCATTATTTCTTACCACACAGTAGAATCCAATTGTAATCATTCAGCTTTTCCTCAGAAGAGAAGAAGAGAATTCTAGAGTACAATATATACAAATATTTCTTGAAATAATATGGAAATACTTGAGTTTTTCTTAGTAGTACTCTTGAGGCTATTTTATCATAGGCTATCTGTATAGACTTTGAAGTTCTAAGACAGGGTTTGATAAACATTTTTTTGTGTATTATGGGTTTCTTTGGTAGTCTAGAAAGAAAGTCTGAATACTTTCTTAATATAGTTTTCTATTTTGGGGGGGGTCAAGTCAAAAACAAGCAAGCATTTATTAAGCATTAAATATGTATCAGTTATTATGTTTGGCTTGGGGATGCAAAAAAAAAGTAAAGGGAAAAAAAAGGGAGTCCATAGTTAATGGAGCTTACTTTTTTTTTTTTTCTGAAATGAAATTTCATATTAAAAAAAAAAAAAAAAAAACTTCAGAATTCCAAAAAAACCAGGGGAAAGATAATTAGCAATATAATTTCTTAACAAGAACATTTTATCAAATAAAACATGAACATGGTAGTCACATTTATGTCCCTTATTCAAAAAGGTACAATCTTCAATGAAAAATGGTGTACATCATTTGAAGGCTTTAGCTCTTTTACCATCATTTATATATTTTTGCTTATAAAATCTCATATGTGCTAACATATTTTAAGCTACTTGGAACAACATTCTGAAGTTTCTGCCACAAAAGCCTTGTGCTTATTTTCATGCCTAGCTATTTCCATGGTACATTTTTTAAATAGTAGGGTTTTTTTTATTACAAACATATATGCAAACATAGTTTTCAATATTCATCTTTGTAAAATCTTGTGATCCAAATTTTTCTCCTTTCTTTCCCTTCATCTCTCCCCTAAATAGCAAGCAATTCAATACATGTTAAATAAGTGCAATTTTTCTATACATATTACCACATTTATCATGTTGCACAAGAAAAATCAGATCAAAAAGGAAAAAAAATTAGAAAAAAACAAAAAGCAAGCAAAAAAAATGTGAAAATACTATGTTGTGATCCACATTCAGTGCTCACAGTCTTCTTTCTGTATGAAAATGACTCTCTCCATCACAAGTCTATTGAAATTAGCCTGAATCACTTCAATGTTGAAAAAAATGAAGTCCATTAGAATTGATCATCACATAATTTTCTTATTTCTATGTACAATGGTCTCTTGATTCTGCTTGCTTCACTTAGCATCAATTCATATAAGTCTCTCCAGGCCTTTCCAAAATCATTATGCTGATCATTTCTTATAGAACAATAATATTCTATAACATTCATTTCCCACAATTTATTCAGCCATTCCTCCAACTCATAGATACCCACTCAGTTTCTAGTCCTTTGCCACTACAAAAAGGGCTGCTACACATATTTTTGTACCTGTTGGTCCTTTTCCCTTTTTAATGATTTCTTTGGGATATAGATCCAGTAGAAATACTGCTAGAACAAAGGGTATGCACAATTTGACAGCACTTTGGACATGTTTTCAAATTGCTCCTCAGAATGATTGTATCCATTCACAATTCCACCAACAATGTATTAGTGTTCCAGTTTTCCCATACTCCCTCCAACATTTTCATTATCTATTCCTGTCATTTTAGCCAATCTGAAAGGTATGTAGGGGTACCTCAGAATTTCCTTAATTTGGATTTCTTTGAATAGTAGTGATCTAGAGCATTTTTTCATATGACTAGAAATGGTTTTAATTTTTTCATCTAAAAATTTTCTGTTCCTATCCTTTGATCATTTATCAATTAGAAAATGCCTTGTATTGTTATAAATTTGAGTCAATTCTCTATATATTGAAATAAGGCCTTTATCAAAACCCTTGGATGTAAAAATATTTCACTCAGTTTTCTGCTTCCCTTTTAATCTTATCTGCATTGGTTTTGGTTGTACACCAACTTTTTAATTTAATATAATAAAAATCATCCATTTTGCATTTCATAATATACTCTCATTCTTCTTTGATCATAAATTCATTCCTTCTTCACAGATCTCAGAAGTAGACTATCCTTTGATCTTTAAGTTTGCTTACAGTATTTCTCTTTCAGTCTAAATCATGAACTTATTTCAACCTTATTTTGGTATAAGGTGTTAGGTGTGGGTCAATGCCTAATTTTTTGCCATACTAGTTTTCAATTTTCCCCCAAATTTTTGTCAAATAGTAAGTTATTATCCAAGAAGCTGGGATCTTTGGGTTTATCAACACTAGATTACTATAGTCATTGATTCTTGTGTCTTGTGACCTAAACTATTCCACTGATCAAATAATCTATTTCTTAGCCAGTACTAAATAGTTTTGAAGACTGCTATTTTATAATATAGTTTTAGATCTGGTACATCTAGGCCACCTTCATTTGCAATTTTTTCATTAATTTCTTTGAAATTCTTGATCTTTTATTCTTTTGGATGAACTTTGTTATTATTTTTTCTAGCTCGTTAAAACAGATTGGTATGGCACCGGATAAGTAGATTAATTTTGGTAGAATTATCATTTTTATTATATTGCTTCAGCCTAACCATGAGTACTTGATATTCTTCCAATTGTCTAGATCTGAGTTTATTTGTATCAAAAGTGGTTTTTAATTGTGTTTATATAATTCCTGACTTTGTCTTGGCAGGTAGACTCCAAAAATTAGTTTATATTATCTACAGATATTTTAAATGGCATTTCTTTTTGTATCACTTGCTGCTGGACTTTGTTGGTAACATATAGAAATGACTGATGTTTATGTGGATTTATTTTCTATCCTGAAACTTTGCTAAAGTAGTTGTTTCTGATAGTTTCTAAGTTGATTCTCTAGAATTCTGTAAGTATACCATCATATCAACTGCAAAGAGTGATAAATTGGTCACTCCTACTTTAATACTTTTAATTTTTTTTCTCTTATTGTTAAAGATAATATTTCTAATACAATATTGAATAGTAATGGTGATGGTGGACAACCTTGTTTCATCCCTAGTCTTATTGGGAATGCTTCTAGTTTATTGCCATTATACAAGTTGCTTGTTGAGGATTTTAGATAGATGCTACTGATGATTTTAAGGAAAACTCCTCTTAACCCTATGCTCTCTAATATTTTTTAATAGGAATGCGTATTGCATTTTGTTGAATGTTTTTTTCTGCATCTATTGAGATAATCATACAATTTCTGTTGGTGTGGTTATTGATATAGCCAATTATGCTAATAGTTTTTCTAATATTCAATCAGCCCTGAATTCCTGGTATAAATTTTACTTTATTATGATGTATTATCCTGGTGATAACTTGCTGTAATCTCTTTGCTATTATTTTCTTCAAGATTTTTGCATCAATATTCATTAAGGAAATTGATTCATAATTTTCTTTTTCTGTCTAGACCCTATTTGGTTTAGGTATCAGCACAATATTTGTGACATAAAAGAAATTTGATAAGATTCTTTCTTTTCCTATTTTTCTAAATACTTTTCATAGCATTAGAATTAACTATTCTTTAAATGTTTGGTAGAATTAATTTGTAAGTCCATCTGATTCTGGAGATTTTTTTCTGAGGAAATTGATTAATAGCTTGTTCAATTAATTTTTTCTGAAAAGGAATTATTTAAGTACTTTATTTCATCCTCTGTTAATCTGGGCAATCTATATTTTTGTAAGCATTCATCATTTCACTTAGATTATCAGAATTGTTTATTATTAGAAGTTATCAGATTATTTATATATAGTTGAGCAAATTATCTCTTAATTATTTTTTATAATTTTCTCTTCATTGAGGGTAAGTTCATCTTTTTTTTTATTTTTGAAACTAACAATTTGATTTTTTCTTTCACTTTTCTTATAAAATTAAAGTTTTATTTATTTTGTTGGTTTTTTATAAAATCAACTCATTTTGTTACTTCAATAGTTTTTTTTTATTTTCCCTTTAATTAATCTCTCCTTTTATTTTCATAATTTCAAATTTGGTTTTTAATTAGGTATTTGTAATTTGTTCTTTTGCTAGCTCTTTTAGTTGCACATCTAATTCATTGGTCTTCTCTTTCTCTATTTTATTCAACTAAGCATCTAGAGATATAAAATTTCCTTTATGAAGTGCTTTCACTGCAGCCCATAAATTTTGATATGTTGTTTCATTATTGTCATTTTCTTAGATGAAATTCTAAAATTGTTTCTGTAATTTATTTATATATATTTATATAATTTATAGATTATTTAGTTTCCAATTAATTTTTGGTCTATTTTCCCCAGGCTTTTTATTACATGTAATTTTTATTGCATCACGATCTGAAAAAGATGCATTTATTATTTCTGTCTCTCTGCATTTGATTTTGAGATTTTTATACACTAACATAATGGTCAATTTTTGTGTAAGTTCCATATACTTTTGAGAAAAATGTATATTCCTTTATGTCCCCATTCAGTTTTCTTCAAAATTCTCTTCTACCTACCTTGTTTAAAATTCTATTTATATCCTTAACTTTCTACTTATTAGTTTTGAGGTTCAATTTATCTAATTCTGATAGAACAGGATTAAGATCCCTCACTAGTATAATTTTCTCTTAACTTCTCCTTTAGGAACTTGGATGCCATGCCACTTGGTGCATATATGTTTAGTATTGATATTCCTTCGTTATCTATGGTACCTGTTAGCAAGATGTAGCTTCATTCCTTATCTCTGTTAATTAGATCTATTTTGCTTTTGTTTCATCTAAGATCAGGATCTCTACTCTGCCTTTTTTTTTGTTTACTTCAGCTGAAGCTGACTAGATTCTGCTCCTGCTTTTTATCTTTACTCTTCTTTTAAGTTGTTTCAAGTAGACAACATATTTTAAGATTTTAGCTTTTATCCAGTCTGTTATGCTCTTCTGTTTTATGGGAGAGTTCATCCCATTCATGTTCACAGTTAAAATTACTAACTGTTTTTTTCTGTCACCTTATTTTCTCCAACCTATATTTTTCTCTTTCCTTTCCCCTTTCCCTCCTCCCCAATGTTTAGCTTTTGACCAAAACCTCCCTCTATCTACCCTTTCCTTTTACAGCCCTCTTTTCTTATCCCTTTCTCTTTCTACTTCTGTTTCTCTTCTATTAGCTTCCCCTTTTTAGTTCCCCTTTCTTCTCTTATTTCCCTATGGGATGAGATAAGTTTCTATATCAAGCTAAATATAGCTGATATTCTCTGAGCCAAATCCAATGAGATTAAGATTTATACACTAATCTTCCCTCTTTCTTCTTTCCCTCAAGTATAATAGGTCTTTTTTGCCTCTTCATGTGATATAATTTACTCAATTTTACTTCCCCTTTCCTCTTCTTTCAGTACAATCCCCTTTTCAGGGATGCAAGCATTTTAACTTTAAAAAGATAGGTTTTTTTTCCTTCCCTTTTATCTTTTTATCCTTCTCTTGAATTCTCTATTTGAAGATCAAATTTTCTGTTCAGCTTTGGTCTTTTCATCAAAAATAAATGAAAATCCTCTACTTCATTGAACACCCATCTTTTCCCCTGAAAGACAATGCTAAATTTTGTTAGATAGTTGATTTTTGGCTGATGAACAAGTTCCTTTGCTCTCCAGAATATCATCTTCCAGGACCTTTGATCCTTTGGAGTAAAACCTGATAGATCTTGCATAATCCTTATTGTAACTCCTCAATATTTGAATTGTTTAATTCTTTAATTTAGTTACTATATTCTTTGGAATTTTCATTTTGGGGTCTCTTTCAGGTGGTGATAAGTGGCTTCTTTTAATGGCTGTTACTTTATTATAGTACATCAGTACTGTTTTCCTTGATGATTTCTTGAAAGATGTTTGTTATCTAGGTTCTTTTTTTTTTTTTCATTGTGGTTTTCAGGTAATCCAATAAGTCTTAGATTGGATCTCAGGATCTCTTCTAGATCTATTTTTCAAGTCAGTTGTTTTTCAGATGAGGCAATTTACATTTTCTTCTATTTTTTTCTTTCTTTTGGTTATGTTAGACTTATTCTTGATGTTTCCTTGAGTCATTCATTTCCCTTTGTTCAATTCTAATTTGTAGGGATTTATTTTCTTCAGTTAGTTTTTTTTAATTTTTTGCATTTGTCCAATTGAACTTTTAAATGAATTATTTGTTCATTGAATTTTTTTTGGGGGGGTGGGGAATTCAAATTTCACAAATTCAGTTTTTCAACGAGTTGATTTCTTTTTTTATTTTACCAAAACTATTTTAAGGAGTGATTTTCTTTAGACAACATCTGTATTTCCTTTTCCAGAGCTCTTATTTTCTTTCCCTATTTTTTTCTTATTCTCTTTTAAAATCATTTTTGAATTCTTCCAAGAGAACCTTTTGAGATTTTGACCAACTTATATCAATTTTTGATATCTGGAGATGATTTGCCTTTAGTGTCTTCAACATTTAAGTCTGTTCTGTCTTCATAAAAATAATTTTTTTTTTTTTTTGCTCATTGCTCTTAGGGCAAAGTGGAACTTGTCCCAAGCTTCCTCTGCTGGTGACAATAGCTTCACATTGGCCTGGGGCTGATGCTGTTGACTTTCTTTTTATGGTGGGTTGTAGAGGGCCACTGTTAGTGGGGGAACTCTGGGTGAGGTATAAGACTCTTCATCCCAGAGAAAACTTGCTGACATATCTGGTTCGGGTCCCCATTTCCCCTAAGGGCTCTCGGCTTCCTGAGAAGTTAGGGAGCAGTAACTACCTGTGTTGTAGTTGAAGCAGAGTGATACCAAGTGTCAAAGAGTCATCTACATAGAACAGCAAGTTCTTATGTGGTCCTGCACGTACAGTATATAGTTAGTGCATGCACAGTGTTACTATAGTTATATGAGAGTGTTAGGGTATATAAGTCTGAGAGAATTTGGAGTAAATGGACTCCATGTTTGACCATCCATGTGAGTCCTGATCACTTCTCTTCTAAGACCAAGGATTAGAACTGGTCCCAAGATCTTCCAGAGAGCTAGTCCAAACACAACATTTGGCACCTAAATGTGGGGCCCTAAAAAATAAGGTACACAGTAGCTCTACTGACATGATCAGCAAGTTCAGTGGAGGAGTCTCATGATCCACATAGGGTAAGTATAAAGACAGGCAAGCAGAAAGATTTGGTATTGGCTACTCTAATTACTTTTTTAAGCCAAAGTGAACTAAGTACTAATAAAAGAGCTTCCCTTTTGAGGTAATTATGAAGCATGCTTAATTAGGCTTGTAGAGAAGCAAGATTTGTTGGTAACTCAGAAGCAGATCACTGAGTTCTCAGATGCTCTGGTGTGTGCTTCTCCTGGGCTTTCTAAGGAAGAGAGTTTAGAGCCAGAGATGTGGAAGGTAGTAGGAGAACAACTAACTGAATACATTGGGATAAAATTGGCTTTAAGGAATCCCACAAGTTTTAAAAGAAGGAAAGATTTTAACTTGGGCAGCCATAACTTCCGTATGGGGAAAAAAAACAAGCAGAAGGTTGGTGCTGGTAGACCGAGAGGGGACAGTGCATGGTATGGAGCTGAGGAAGTTGTTTTTAGTATTTTGTTGATTTATATTGTTTGTTACTGCCCTGGAAGGTTAGAGGAGTGTGGCACTTCTCTGTTTCCCAGCCTACCTTCACTTTGGCCTAAGGCCACCCATGCATCCTTGGGGGCTTCCAGATCCTCTTCCCTCAATCCTGCTTTCATGGGCAGGACAAAAAGGAGTGGGAGGGGCAGTGATACCATAAGCCCCTCCAGCACAGTTTTGTTCTCCTATGACCTAAGGCAAGGCAAAAGAGAAGAAACATTCTACTGCAACTGGGATTATTATTAAGTGCTTGGGCTTTTTAGGCAGGGTTACAGTTGAAGGCCTGCCAATACTCTCACCTGTTACCATTCAATGGAAAACTAATACACAGGTGTGGATAAGAGTGGTCCTTAACCAGTCAAAAAATCCAGGCCTTATTAGAACAACTTGACCAAGGACACACACAACCTTCTCTAAATCCTTGGAACTCCCCTGTATTTGCTGTAAAAAAGAAAACTGTAAAATGAAGAATGTTGACTGATTTAAGAAAAGTAAATGAACAGATGGAGACAATGGGAGCTCTTTGGCCTGAGCTTCCATCTCCTACTTAATTGCCTAGGAAACAGCCTCTTTGGGTTGTAGACATTAACAATTGTTTCTACTCTGAACCTCTGGATAAGGAGAATATGAAAAGATTTGCCTTTTCAATGCCTAGTGTTATAAAAGATTTGAATGGACATTTTTGCCACAGGGAATGAAAAATAGCCCTACCATGTACCAAATGTATGTTGCTGCTCTTCCTCCAGTAAGAAAAGTATTTCCAAAAGTATTTTCCAGTAAGAAAAGTATTTATATTACATGGATGATATCTTGGGATGTGCACCTTAGGAAAAAATGTTAGAAGCATGTCTACAAAATACCATAGACATCTTAAGGCACTACCAATTGTATGTAGCTCCAGAAAAAAAAACAAAGGCATGCTACTTTTCAATATTTAGGATATGAAGTATATCCTAAGGTGCTTACAGTACAAAAATTTTCTTTGAGAACAAAGAAGTTGAACATCTTAAATGACTTTCAGAAATTTATAGGAGATATCCAATGGATGTGTCCAGTGTTAGGCTTAACTACTTATCAATTACAACCATTGTATGACATTTTAAGGGGAGACACTGCTTTAGAATCACCCTGCTAGCTTATGAAAGAAGTCCAAAAGTCTCTGAGAGAGGATGAACTGGCTTTATCCAATGTGGTTGAAAGAGTCGCTCAAAAACCCTTGGAAATATCAGTTTTTGCTACAAAAGAGGCACTTACTTAAAGCAGTCCTTTATCAAGGAGACAGTGTGACTAAGTGAATGACCTTCAAAGTACAACCAGACCAAAGCTTTATTCCTTATCCAATACTTGTGGCTAGAATTTTATTAAAGGGCAGACAATTATCTGGGATAATAATAATGGATATAAAACAAGATATACTCCTTCTATACCAATGCACAAATTAATGTATGCTGTGAAACCATCCAAGAGTGGCAAATTTTATTGACCACAGCTTCAAATTTTACACACAGGTCCACCTTAAAGATAACTTAGCTATTACATAATTAGCCATGAATTTTTGAAGAAAAAGTTTCTAAGTTTCCTCTTAAAGGACCAACCCTCTTTATAGATGCACCCAAACATAACATTTGTGCTGTATATTTTCCTAACTTAGCTATAAAAAGAGTAGTCAGAACTTCCTTTCAGTCCACTAAGCAGAGCGTGTTAGATGCTATTATGCTAGCTCTTGCTTGTTGAACAGGAGATGTAAATATAATATCTGATTTGGCCTATTCAATAGGTGTGGTACAAAGAATTGCCACAGCCAAATAGAATATAGCTTCTTATATATATCAGCTTTTTGGAGAATTTCTGGAGCAAGTGAGAAAACATCCAAGTAAATATTGTGTCTTATATACTTGCATATGGGATTTCTAGGTCTTGTTTTTTTTATGGAAACTCAAAGGCAGATCTCCTTCTCACCATGTTAGCTAACAATCCTCTATTTCAGGCAGCCTAAGAATCTCATTCTAAATATCATCAGGCTGCATGAGCTTTATATCTGCAGTTTGAGATAATAAAAGAGGAAGCTAGGAGCATAGTAAAAGCCTGTACAGCTTGTCTTTCTTTCCACACTCCTATACTTGCTTCAGTGAAGAACCCTTGTGGTTTAAGAACCAATGAAATTTGGCAAATGGATGTGACCCATTATAAATCTTTTAGTCATATGTTTTTGCATGTTTTTTTGGTTTGTTTGTTTGTTTTGTTTTTGTTTTTGTTTTTTGCTTTTTGCTGAGGTAGTTGGGGTTAAGTGACTTGCCCAGAGTCACACAGGTAGGAATTGTTAAGTGTCTGAGGCCAGATTTGAACTCAGATACTCCTGACTTCAGAGTGGGTGCTCTATCTACTGCACCCACCTAGCTGCTCTTGGTCTTCTGTTTTATATCCATGTTGTAGGGGATATCTTTTCAGAATTTGTTTTTGCAATACCAGCAGCAAAAGAGACAATCCAAATGGTCACTGAATTCCTTACACAGGCCTTTGCAGTTATGGGCATGCCACAAGTACAAAAACAGATAATGGACCTGTATATATTTTTAAACATTTCACACTTTTGTGCCCAGTATCAGATTTCACACACCACTGGCATACCCTTCAATTGTCAAGAACAGGCAATAATAGAGAGGAAGAACAGAGATATCAAGATGCTCCTCCAAAAATAAAGGAAAGGAGGAGCCACAGGTTACCCTAGAGAACTTCTAAATGTAACCCTTTATACTATTAATTTTTTGGTTTTTGAAGATGCACTGGCTTCAGTTTCATAACCAGAAGGACAGTGTACAATGCAAGCAACTCGTGTCTTGTTTATTCATATTGTTTGTTATGTTATTATTTGCTTGTGTGATTTTTTCCCATACTGATGGATTTAATCACTGCTTCAATTAAAACAAAAGAAAGGAAGAGCTGAGGAGGGCCACAGATAGTGGGGGAACTTTGGGTAAGTTATAAAACCCTTCATCCCAGAGGGAATCTGCTGACAATGTCTAGTTTGACTCCCATTTCTCCTAAGGGCTCTCAGCTTTCCTGAAAAGTTAGGAGGTGGTGACAATCTGTGTTGTAGTTGAAACAAAGTAATACTAAATAGCAAAGAGTCATCTTCATACAATAGCTTGTTTATGTGGTCCTGCATATGCAATATATAGTTAGCACATGTGCAGTATTGCTATAGTTATATAAGGGTATTAAGGTATATAAAGCTGAGAGAATTTGGAATAAATGGACTCCATGTTTGGACATCCTCGTGGGTCCCTACTTCATCACTCTTCCATTAAGACTAAGGACTTGGGCTGGTCCAGAGATCCTCCAGAAAGCTAGTCCGGACACAACAGTGGATGGACATGGTCACATCCCATTTGTTAGCTGTGATTCAAAGGCTCACTATTTGCCTTCTGTAGTTATATTGGTAGTCTGACAGCTAGTCTGCTGATCCACTGACTTTTGAACAAGGACAGAGTTGCAAACACTGTATTTTGGCTGTATTTTGGTTAAGAGCCTCCCACTAGATTTACCCTGAATGCGGAGGGCTCTCCACCCTGTGCTGAGCTGTATGTACACTGAGCTGCAAAATTCCCCCTGCCTGGTTGTGACAGAATTTTCTTGAAATTCTTCCAAAATATTTTCTGCTGAAAATTTGTTACACTTCATATATTTGTGTTTCTGTCACTACAAAACTGGTTCAGATCTGGTGTTGATATGAGAGAAACCAAGAAGAGCTCAAAGACTTGTGTGCTCTCCACCACCTTGGCTCCACCAGCAGTGTTTTAAATGCAAAAAAAAAAAAAAAAAATTCATGAGACTTCAAAGGAAACCAATTAGATAATAAAAATAAAGATGACAGGATCAAGAGGCCAGTGAAATCTATCTATGGACTTCTATTAAATCAATTGTATCCCAGTTTAGTAACCCTTGTTTGGAAGCAAACAAAAGGACAAACATTTTTTAATGAAAATTTTTAATGTTTGTAGTAGCCCCTTTTGTAGTGGTAAGGAACTAGAACTAAGTGGATGCCCATAAGTTGGGGAATGGTTGATCAAGTTAGGGTATATGAATGTTATGGAATATTATTTTTCTATAAGAAAAGATCAGCAGAATGATTTACATGAACTGAGGCTAAGTGAAGTGAGTACAACTAAAAGAACACTGTATACAGCAACAAAAAAATATGATAATCAACTCTGATAGACGTGGTTCTTTACAATAATGAGGTGATTCAGACCAATTCCATTAAAGTTGTGACAGAGGGAGCTATCTATATCCAGAAAAAAGAGTGTGGAGACTGAATATGGATCACAACATAGTATTTCACTTTTTTTCTTGTTATTTGCTGGTTTTTTCCCATTCTCTTTTTTTCCTTTTTGATCTGCATGAAGCATAATAAATAGAAAACTATATATAGATGTGAACATGTTTTTTTTTTAAATAAGAAACATTTTTTAAATCAGATATACTCTATACTCATTGCTTCCACTTTCTTACTTCCTGCTTACTTCTCAACTTTTGCATTTTACTTTTCAACCCAAGCATTCAATTGAAACTTCTCTTTTTTAGGTTACCAGTATGCTAACATTCTCAGTCTAATTACCTCTTTTTTGTTGTCATATTTCTTGACCTCTCTAGAACTGTTGATAATGTACAGCACACACTTCTCTTTTTCAACCTGTGTAAATACTCCTCAATCTCCTTTTTTGAGGATGATGATCCGTTTCCCACCTCCTGATCCTTCTTCTCTCCTCTGTCTATACTTCTTGGTTAAGATTATTTATAGTCACATAATGAAATATTAATTTTAAGTAAATACTTCCCTCATCTATGTTCAGCCCTAGTCTCTGTTATTAAGTCTAAACCCACATTATTACCTGTCTGCTGCATTCATTTCATGGGTATACCAAAAGTATTTAATACTGAATGCATTCAAAATGGAGCATTTAATGCCCTCTTATTCCAGATTTGAAGCTGCATAGCCTTTCTCTAAATTCCCTTTGCTTGTTTGAGAGCATTATCATTCTATATTCATAATATTAGCAATCTTGAGGAGATTCTTGATTATCTTGATTATCTAGATCTCAGATGATGTCATATCTAATCTGTTGCCTCATCTTACTTATTTTTTGTAACTCTACCATATTTTTTATGTCCATTCTTATCTCTTCTGCCACATGGCCATTACCCTATTTCAGGACCTCATCATCTCTTTCCTGAATTATTATCATAGACTTTCCATTTGGTCCCCCCATCATCAACCTCATTTCTCTTTATTAGTCCTCCACATAGATCTGATCACATCACTCTTTTATTCAAAACCTTTCTGTGGTTTCCTATTGGCAATTCTAAGATGAAATATAAAATTCTCAGGCTAACAATTAGGAGACCATTGCAATAGTCTAGGCAAGAGGTAATTAGCAAATATCTTGCCAGGTCTAAGTAATTGTTTAAGGCTTAAGCTAAGCTTCTTTGCTCTAATAGGAAAGAATAAATTAATTAAAATTCTAGCAATATTTGTTGAATTTCACATCATACATTTCAGCAGTAAAGGCTAAGCTTAGTAATTATTTCACATAATGACATGTAATAAAGATGTCTTACTTGAGCTTAACTAGTTATTATCCTTCATAATAAAGCTGGGAGAAAAACTCTGATTCATATATATGTTGACTATTTTGTTTAATTCAAGCATTGGTCACATTATTAAGACCTTAGAGAAATGCATAACTTTCATTATTTGAGACCCATGGTAATTCAGGTTTTATGAGTTTTCTACTTAAGTTTTGGTTAATTGAAATATATTCCCTTGTAATTATTTAAAATGCATTTTAAGAGTATAAATAAGATTGAAAGAGAAATATTTAACATACTGAAAAAGTATCATTTTAAGGACATTAGTAATTTTTCCCCATTGGTTACCATAGCTAAAAGATTCATCATCTATCAGACAATAAGACAAAAACGAGTTTCTCTGTACTAAGCTAGATTAACCCTCTGAAAGCAGATACAGTCTATGCAAGTGATAAAGAAAAGACAGTTTACATACCAAGGTATTGTTATTGATACTTCGTTAGTGAAAATAGAACTAAAGGAGAGTTTCATATGAAAGAAGCAGGAAACCATGGACAAAAGTTGCACAGGATGAAATGAAATGGATGGATTACAATCTGCACCTTTGAAGGAGTACTTGGGTGAGATCACAGGTCCATTTGAAGATTCTACTGATATATTTATTCAGCAATTTTTTTACTGACAATTGGTACCTTTATTTTTCATGAAAATACTAAAAATAAGTTTTAAAATTAATTACTTCAGGCATTATTATTTCAACTTTTTTTCTTTTTTCCTATCAAATTTGGAAAGATCTGAGTGAGTTTTAACTGTATATTGCTTGACACATATTTTCCACAAAAAAGAAAGCATTCAGGAAATTTTCCTTATGTAAAATTTAGACAGGGGGAGGAATGAAAATGTTTCTGCATGCATTTCACAAGTCTAGAACCAAAAGTAATTAAAACCAATGTTGACACTATTATGAAGGACATATTTAGAACACTTTCAGTACAAGATTGGTTATAATAATTTTGCTGTAAGCAACATTGCTGAGTTGTTAAATTGTCACATCATTAAACTAATTTGTGAAGATTCTAACAGTACACACACACACACACACACACACACTCACACACACATACACACAAGGAAGAAGGAAATAGATAGACACACACAGACACACAGATACCCAAAACAGAGACAAGTCTGCTTTTCAGAGGACCAATTTATTTCTCTGGCATTATATCTCTTAATCTTAAATATATTACATATGGTATTAATTAATTTTTAAGGAATAATCAACATTATATTAAAAGTTTATATAGAATGTAGCTGTAATGTAGACTAAATTAAATTTTATTACATATATGAACTAGAGGGGAATAAATAGAAATAGGTTAAGACTTGATTTGTATTTAAGAAAAATGTCCCCAATCTATGTAGTTTGCTTCTATGGAGAGATCAGTTTTATCTCTCATTAAATTACGGAGCACAACTGTTTAAGTGTAGAAATTTTTCTTTTTTTTTTTTTTTTTCATTTTTTTTTATTATTATTATAGCTTTTTATTTACAAGATATATGCATGGGTATTTCTTCAGCATTGACAATCGCCAAACTTTTTGTTCCAATTTTTCCCCTCCTTCCTCCCATCCCCTCCCCCAGATGGCAGGTTGACCAATACATGTTAAAGTATAAGTTAAATACAATATATGTATACATGTCCATACAGTTATTTTGCTGCACAAGAAGAATCGGACTCTGAAATAGTGTACTATGAAGGAAATGCTATGTAGTGGTTCACACTCATTTCCCAGAGTTCTTTCGCTGAGTGTAACTGGTTCAATTCATTACTGCCCTATTGGAACTGATTTGGTTCATCTCATTGCTGAAGATGGCCAGGTCTATCAGAATTGATCATCATATAGCATTGTTGTTGAAGTATAGAATGATCTCCTGGTCCTGCTCATTTCACTCAACATCAGTTCATGTAAGTCTCTCTAAGCCTGACTCATTTTTATAGGGTCTCTGTGTTACAAAGGGTATTGAATGTCATTACTCCAGACTGTTGCAGTGCAGGAATTCTTCCTCCCACATTTCTTTTTTTTTTTTTTTTTTTTTTTTATATATTTTTTATTTAATAATTACATTATATTGACACTCGTTTCTGTTCCGATTTTTTTCCCCCTCCCTCCCTCCACCCCCTCCCCTAGATGGCAAGCAGTCCTTTATATGTTGGATATGTTGCAGTATATCCTGGATACAATATATGTTTGCAGAACCGAACAGTTCTCTTGTTGCGTAGGGAGAATTGGATTCAGAAGGTATAAATAATCCGGGAAGAAAAACAAAAATGCAGATAGTTTACATTCGTTTCCCAGTGTTCTTTCTTTGGGTGTAGCTGCTTTTGTCCGTCATTTATCAATTGAAACTCAGGTCTCTTTGTCAAAGAAATCCACTTCCATCAAAATATGTCCTCATACAATATCGTTGTCGAAGTGTATAATGATCTCCTGGTTCTGCTCATTTCACTTAGCATCAGTTCATGTAAGTCTCGCCAGTCCTCTCTGTATTCATCCTGCTGGTCATTTCTTACAGAACAATAATATTCCATAACATTCATATACCACAATTTACCCAGCCATTCTCCAATTGATGGGCATCCATTCATTTTCCAGTTTCTAGCCACTACAAACAGGGCTGCTACAAACATTTTGGCACATACAGGTCCCTTTCCCTTCTTTAGTATTTCTTTGGGATATAAGCTCAATAGAAACACTGCTGGATCAAAGGGTATGCACAATTTGATAATTTTTTGGGCATAATTCCAGATTGCTCTCCAGAATGGTTGGATTCGTTCACAACTCCACCAACAATGCATTAGTGTCCCAGTTTTCCCGCATCCCCTCCAACATTCATCATTATTTTTTCCTGTCATCTTAGCCAATCTGACAGGTGTGTAGTGGTATCTCAGAGTTGTCTTAATTTGCATTTCTCTGATCAATAATGATTTGGAACACTCTTTCATATGAGTGGTAATAGTTTCAATCTCATCCTCTGAAAATTGTCTGTTCATATCCTTTGACCATTTATCAATTGGAGAATGGCTTGATTTCTTATAAATTTGAGTCAGTTCTCTATATATTTTGGAAATGAGGCCTTTATCAGAACCTTTAACTGTGAAAATGTTTTCCCAGTTTGTTGCTTCCCTTCTAATCTTGTTTGCATTAGTTTTATTTGTGCAAAAGCTTTTTAATTTGATGTAATCGAAATTTTCTATTCTGTGATCAGTAATGGTCTCTAGTTCATCTTTGGTCACAAATTTCTTTCTCCTCCACAAGTCTGAGAGATAAACTATTCTATGTTCCTCTAATTTATTTATAGTCTTGTTCTTTATGCCTAGGTCATAGACCCATTTTGATCTTATCTTGGTATATGGTGTTAAGTGTGGGTCCATGCCTAATTTCTGCCATACTAATTTCCAATTATCCCAGCAGTTTTTATCAAATAATGAATTCTTTTCCCAGAAGTTAGGGGCTTTGGGTTTGTCAAACACTAGATTGCTATAATTGACTATTCTGTCTTGTGAGCCTAGCCTTTTCCACTGATCCACTAATCTATTTCTTAGCCAATACCAAATGGTTTTGGTGACTGCTGCTTTATAATATAATTTTAGATCAGGTACAGCTAGGCCACCTTCATTTGATTTTTTTTTTCATTAATTCCCTTGAGATTCTCGACTTTTTATTGTTCCATATGAATTTTGTTGTTATTTTTTCTAGATCAATAAAATATTTTCTTGGAAGTCTGATTGGTATAGCACTAAATAAATAGATTAGTTTAGGGAGTATTGTCATCTTTATTATGTTCGCTCGGCCGATCCAAGAGCACTTAATATTTTTCCAATTATTTAAGTCTGACTTTATTTGTGTGGAGACTTTTTTATAATTTTGCTCATATAATTCCTGACTTTCCTTTGGTAGATAGATTCCCAAATATTTTATGGTATCAACAGTTATTCTGAATGGAATTTCTCTTTGTATCTCTTGCTGTTGGGTTTTGTTGGTGATGTATAAAAATGCTGAGGATTTATGGGGATTTATTTTGTAGCCAGCTACTTTGCTAAAATTATGAATTATTTCCAATAGCTTTTTGGTAGAATCTCTGGGGTTCTCTAGGTATACCATCATATCATCTGCAAAGAGTGATAGTTTGGTTTCCTCATTGCCTACTCTAATTCCTTTAATATCTTTCTCGACTCTTATTGCCGAGGCTAGTGTTTCTAATATGATATTAAATAATAATGGTGATAGTGGGCAACCTTGCTTCACTCTAGATCTTACTGGGAAAGGTTCCAGTTTTTCCCCATTGCATATGATGCTTACTGATGGTTTTAAATATATGCTCCTGACTATTTTAAGGAAAAGTCCATTTATTCCTATGCTCTCAAGTGTTTTTATTAGGAATGGATGTTGGATTTTATCAAATGCTTTTTCTGCATCTATTGAGATGATCATGTGGTTTTTGTTTGTTTGGTTTTTGATATAGTCAATTATGCTAATAGTTTTCCTAATATTGAACCAGCCCTGCATTCCTGGTATAAATCCTACTTGGTCATAGTGTATTATCCTGGTGACAATTTTCTGTAATCTTTTTGCTAATATTTTATTTAAGATTTTAGCATCAATATTCATTAGGGAGATTGGTCTATAATTTTCTTTCTCTGTTTTCAGCCTACCTGGTTTAGGTATCAGTACCATATCTGTGTCATAGAAGGAGTTTGGTAGGACTCCTTCAATCCCTATTTTTTCAAATAGTTTATATAACATTGGAGTTAATTGTTCTTTAAATGTTTGGTAGAATTCACATGTAAATCCATCTGGTCCTGGGGATTTTTTCTTAGGGAGTTGATTGATAGTTTGTTCTATTTCTTTTTCTGAGATGGGACTGTTTAGGATATTTACTTCTTCCTCTGTTAGTTTGGGCAAGCTGTATTTTTGGAGGTATTTTTCTATTTCATTTAAGTTGTCGAATTTATTGGCATAAAGTTGGGCAAAGTAACTCCTAATTATTGCTCTAATTTCCTCTTCGTTAGTGGTGAGTTCTCCCTTTTCATTTTTAAGACTAACAATTTGATTTTCCTCTTTCCTTTTTTTAATCAGATTTACTAAGGGTTTGTCTATTTTGTTAGTTTTTTCATAGAACCAACTCTTAGTTTTATTAATCAATTCAATAGTTTTTTTACTTTCAATTTTATTGATCTCACCTTTTACTTTTAGAATTTCAAGTTTAGTGTTTGACTGGGGGTTTTTAATTTGTTCCTTTTCTAGCATTTTTAATTACAAACCCAATTCATTGACCTTCTCTTTCTCTATTTTATACAAATAGGCCTCTAGAGATATGAAATTTCCCCTTATTACCGCTTTGGCTGCATCCCATACATTTTGGTATGATGTCTCATTATTATCGTTTTCTTGGGTGAAGTTATTAATTATGTCTATGATTTGCTGTTTCACCCAATCATTCTTTAGTATGAGATTATTTAGTTTCCAATTATTTTTTGGTCTACTTCCCCCTGCTTTTTTGTTGAATGTAATTTTCATTGCATCGTGGTCTGAAAAGGATGCATTTACTATTTCTGCCTTACTGCATTTGAGTTTGAGGTTTTATGTCCTAATATATGGTCAATTTTTGTATAGGTTCCATGAACTGCTGAAAAGAAAGTGTATTCCTTTCTGTCTCCATTACATTTTCTCCAGAGATCTATCATATCTAACTTTTCTAGTATTCTATTTACCTCTTTGACTTCTTTCTTATTTATTTTGTGGTTTGATTTATCTAATTCTGAGAGTGCAAGGTTAAGATCTCCCACTATTATAGTTTTACTGTCTATTTCTTCTTGCAGCTCTCTTAGTTTCTCTTTTAAGAATTTAGATGCTACCCCACTTGGTGCATATATGTTTAATATAGATAGTGCTTCATTATCCATGCTACCCTTTAGCAAGATATAGTGTCCTTCCTTATCTCTTTTAATTAGGTCAATTTTTGCTTTAGCTTGATCTGAGATCAGGATGGCTACCCCTGCTTTTTTGACTTCACCTGAAGCATAGTAGATTTTGCTCCAACCTTTTACCTTTAACCTGCATGTATCTCCCCACTTCAGGTGTGTTTCCTGTAAACAACATATTGTAGGATTCTGGCTTTTAATCCATTCTGCTAACCGCTTCCTCTTTATGGGGGAGTTTACCCCGTTCACGTTTATGGTTAGAATGACCAATTCTGTATTACTTGCCATTTTGTTAACCCCGGTTTATGCTTTCCTCCCTTCTTTCCCCTTTCCCCCCCTTCCAAGTATTAAGCTTGTGAGCACCCCTTGCTTCTCACAGCCCTCCCTTTTTAGTGTCCCTCCCCCGCCTTAGAGTTCCTCCTCCTATCTTACCCCTTTCCCTCCCAGTTCCCGTATTCCCTTCCGCTTAGCTTATTCCTTCCCTTTCCACTTTTCCCTTCTCACTTTTCAATGAGATGGGAGAAGTTTCACCATAGATTGAATATGTCTTAAGATTTTTCACTTAAAGCCAATTCTGAAGGCAGTAAGATACCCACTATATTCATCCCCCTCCATTCTTTCTCTCAGATATAATAGGTTTCCTATGCCTCTTCATGAGATGTACTACCCCCACTTTACCCTTTTTCTGGTACAATGTCCTTTCCACATCAATTTCTAGAACAAGGTATACATGTATTCTTTATACATCTATATAGTCTAAATATAGTTCCCAAGATTAATCTTTACCTTTTTAGATTTCTCTTGAGTTCTATATTTGTAGATCAAACTTTTTGTTAAGTTCTGGTTTTTTCATCAGAAATAGATGAAATTCACTTACTTCGTTGAATGTCCATCTTCTTCCCTGGAAAAAGATGCTCATTCTCGCTGGGTAAGTTATTTTTGGTTGCATACCAAGTTCCTTAGCCTTTCGGAATATCATATTCCAGGCCCTTCGATCTTTTAATGTGGATGCTGCCAGATCCTGGGTGATCCTTATTGTGGCTCCTTGATACTTGAATTGGGTTTTTCTAGCCGCTTGCAATATTTTTTCTTTCATCTGAGGGTTCTGGCATTTGGCCACTATATTCCTTGGTGTTTTGATTTTAGGATCCCTTTCAGTGGGTGATCGATGAATCCTTTCAATGTTTATTTTTTCCTCTGTTCCTATGACTTCTGGGCAGTTCTCTTTGATAATTTCCTGGAAGACAGTGTCCAGGCTCTTTTTTTCATCATGTTTTTCTGGGAGTCCAATGATTCTCAGATTGTCTCTCCTGGATCTGTTTTCCAGGTCTGTTGTCTTCCCCAGAAGGTATTTCACATTTTTCTCCATTGTTTGATTTTTTTGGATTTGCTTGACTGATTCTTCTTGTCTCCTCGAGTCATTCAATTCCACTTGTTCAATTCTGATTTTCAGTGAAGTATTCTCTTCACTCACTTTTTAAAAATCTTTCTCTAATTGTCCCATTGAGTTCTTTTGTTCTGTGGAATTTTTTTCCATTTCGCCAATTTTGTTTTTTAGAGAGCTGTTTTCTGTTTCCAGTTCACTAATCCTATTTTTCAAGGATTTTACTTCTTTATCCACTCTCTCTTTAACTTTCTCCAGGCTCTTTTGCCAAGCCTCCCTCTCCTTTTCCCAAGCCTCACTCTGCTTTCCCCATTTTCTTCCCTTGTGAGAGCCTTTTTAATCACTTCTATGAGGTTCATCTGTGCTGAGGAACAGACAATCTCCTCCTTTGGGGATTCACCTGGGGACTGCCTGTTTTTAGTCTCCTCAGGATTTAGAGTCTGCTCTCTATCTGTGTAGAAGCTGTCAAGGGTTAAAGTCCTCTTCAGCTTCTTGCTCATTCTGTCTATTAATCAGAGACAAACTACCAAAGAAAAACAGAAAAAACTGGAGTCTTTCTTTGGGGGGGGGCTGGGTGTGTTATCGAGCTTCCTCTACAGACTGCAGGGGGCAGCAGTGAGGCACTAGCAGGACTGTGCTGCGCCTGCGCTCTGAGATCCCAAAGCGTGCTGAGTCACTGAGGGGGGGGAAGGGGGGGGCGGCCAGGTCCTGAGAGACTCCAGCTGTTTGGGGTTGTATTCTTCAGCCCCGGTGTTTTTAGCTTCTCTGCTGGGCTGTTGACTTGCTGCCGGAGGAAAGTATCCACACCTGTAGCGAAGCTCTCCCCGCAGAAACGGCTACGATCACTCTCCACCCCCTCTCCAGTCTGCTCCTGTGCCCTCACTGCCGCTGCCCGCCGCCTGCGCCCGATCTAAAACCGCCCCAGCCCTCCAGTAAAGACAGACCTTTCTTGGCGGATCTCAAGGATGGCTTCTCTTGGTAACTATTTGTGGGTTTTTTTCAGTCAAGCATTGATTCAGAGGCTTGTAATGAAATGGATAGTGAGAGAAAGCGTGGAGCTTATGCAGCTGTGAGCCTCCTCTCCGCCATCTTAACCGGAAGTTCCCTGTAGAAATTTTTCAACTAAAAATGTTTTTCTTTAAGGGATTTAAACAAATAAATATTTCCTTACTTCTCTGACCTTAAAAATTCTCTCTCTTATGTATGTATGTATACACACACACACACACACACACACACACCCCTATAAATATATATGTACATATATGTATGTGTGTATGTACGTGTATATACATACCTGTGTACACTATATGCATATGTGTGCATATTTATAGGCCTTTATTTACACATAAATAAGATAGATATGTAAGTAGGTAGATAATGAATGGATAGATGTCATCACATACCCTTTTGAATTTGATTGAGGACAAATATGATTTTTATTCCATAGGACTCTAAGGAACATTAAGGTGAGTTCTCTTTGTATTTGTTTCCTTTAACATGATTTTGATGGTAACTTTCTGTGTAACCACAAACAAGCCCCTTGCCTCTCTGTGCCCCTTTTCCCAAAATTAAAATGAATTTTAGGTTCTCTTTTACTACTTTATTTGCATGTCTCCTTTTTCCTTATTAAAGGTTGCCTCTCTTCAGCTCAGGCAGCTGAGTTGCACAGGGGATAAAGTGCTGGACCTGGAATCAGGAAGACCTGAATTTAAATCTAGCCTCAGACACTAGTTGAAATTAATGTTACTTCAAGTCAGTCTTCCTCAACCTTCAACTATAAGTTTGAGATCATAATGCCACTTATTAGGTAGTTAGGAGAAACATATAATGTAATATTTCTAAAACACTTATCAACATACCTGTCACATTGTAGATATGTAAAGAGTGCTTATTCTCCCCTAGAGCCAGCTTATACTAATTTGTATATTCTCATAACCCATCTGTTATATCATGACCTCTTTTAGAATAAGGAACATGGATTTTTTTTTCAAGTTTGTATTCCCAGTGCCTAATGAAGAGTCTGGTACAGAACAGGCATTTGGAAAAACATTTGCTTAATTGACCTGAATTTCATGAGTTCTGTGGTTGATTTATTGATCTAAGAAATCATCTAGCTCAAATTTACTTGTTTTATACACTAAGGCCCAGAGATTCTAAATTACTTTCTCAAGGCTTCAGGATTTGAATACAAATCCTATGACTTTGATTGTAGCATGCTTTCTCTTGTACCTTTCTAACTCCTCTATAGAGAGCAGAGATATACTGAAAGCCAGTATGGTATGTCAGGCAATTGATTGTTATCTCTTAATGGGGAATGAGTGTCCCAAAATTTATAAACAAGGCTTGACTCTATTCCTACCAAAGACCAGGTCCAAAACAGACATAAAGCATAGCAAATTAACAAATTTGTACTAATTATAGGAAACCAGAAACCAAAAAAAAAAAAAAGTATATATGAAATATCACACAATAAAAAATAAATGAGCTCTCCTAATCAAAGTGAGATAACTCAATTCAACAGAGTGTCTTAGATCTCGCCTAAGGGAAAATTCTCCAAAGTCTCTAAAGTAGTAAACTGGGAATAGCAATATAATTATTGTGTCATTTCTTCTCCCTAGAGTCTTTCTTGCCCCTTAAAGAGTTTAGAATTCACTATCTTCTTTCTCAAAATTAGACACCAGAAAACTAGGTTTCTTTTCTAAGCCTTTACATAACTGCATCCCTCCCAAAGGTATGGAAATCAGTCTCTAGCAGTGATGAGTTTTACATAAATGTACTGTACTTGATGGGGATTTATATTATTTCTAGTGGTTTGGCCTATAAAAAGGTATGGCTTAAATAGTTTAGTACATTTTTAAATCTTTCTTTGTGTAACCTCTTTCAAGTATATGCTTAACAGTGAGATCTCTGGGTCTAAAATATGAAAGTTTTAATGACTTTATTAAATAAATTCCATATTCCTCTCAAGAATTCTTAGATCTATTTCCACCTTTACCAATAGCACATTACTATATCTTTATTTACATAAAGCCTCTAATACTATGTTCATCTCCTGATACCTTTGATATTTTATAAGGCATAAAATTAAATCTGAGAGTTATTTTAGTAGAATTTTTATATTATTAGTGATTTGGATAATTTGTTCATAATGCTGTTAATAATTTGCAATTCTTTTGAGAACTGTTCACATTAATGGACAAGTTCTCTCTCTCTCTCTCTCTCTCTCTCTCTTTTTTTTTTTAAGAGTGAAAATGCTATGTTGTGATCCACACTCAATTCCCACAGTTCTCTCTCCGGGTATAGATGACTCTCTTAATCACAAGATCATTGGAACAGTATGAATCATCTCATTATTGAAAAGAGCCACATCCATCAGAATTGATCATCACATAATCTTGGTGTTGCCTTATACAGTAGTCTCCTGTTTCTGCTCATTTCATTTACCATCAGTTCTTTTTTTTTAATATTTTATTTTATTTTATAATAACTTTATATTGACAGAATCCATGCCAGGGTAATTTTTTTACAACATTATCCCTTGCACTCACTTCTGTTCCGATTTTTCCCCTCCCTCCCTCCACCCCCTCCCCTAGATGGCAAGCAGTCCTATATATGTTAGATATGTTGCAGTATATACTAGATACAATATATGTTTGCAGAACTGAACAGTTCTCTTGTTGCACAGGGAGAATTTGATTCAGAAGGTAAAAATAACCCGGGAAGAAAAACAAAAATGCAAATAGTTCACATTCGTTTCCCAGTGTTCTTTCTTTGGGTGTAGCTGCTTCTGTCCATCATTTATCAATTGAAACTGAGTTAGGTCTCTTTGTCAAAGAAATCCACCTCCATCAGAATACATCCTCATACAACATCGTTGTCGAAATGTATAATGATCTCCTGGTTCTGCTCATTTCACTTAGCATCAGTTCATGTAAGCTCTCCAAGCCTCTCTGTATTCATCCTGCTGGTCATTTCTTATAGAACAATAATATTCCATAACATTCATATGCCACAATTTACCCAGCCATTCTCCAGTTGATGGGCATCCATTCAATTTCCAGTTTCTAGCCACTACAAACAGGGCTGCCACAAACATTTTGGCACATACAGGTCCCTTTCCCTTCTTTAGTATTTCTTTGGGATATAAGCCCAATAGAAACACTGCTGGATCAAAGAGTATGCACAATTTGATAACTTTTTGGGCATAATTCCAGATTGCTCTCCAGAATGGTTGGATTCGTTCACAACTCCACCAACAATGCATCAGTGATTGGACAAGTTCTCAATTAGAATAGCTTTTGGTGGTGGTAGTGATACTGGTGGTGTTTGTGGTAGTGGTGTTTGTGGTGTGTGTGTGTGTGTGTGTGTGTGTGTGTGTATGTGTGTGTGTAGTCATTCCTCATATATCTTGCATCTCAGATTTTTTGAACAATATTTGATTCAAAGCTCCATCCCCAATCTACCACTCTCTTTCTTAACCTCCTTCTATTCATTCTGAGAAACTTATTGCAAATAATTTTTTAAGCCAATTACCTGTTTCCCTTCAAGTTTTCAATTATATTAAATGTACTTATGTAAAAACTTTTAGGCTTTATAGAATCAAAATTCTCCGTTTTATCTTTAATTTCTCTCTCTACCATTTGTGTAGACACAAATTATCCAGAGATGTGAAAGGTACTTTTTTTTTCTCCCCATGCAGGTTTGTATCTTCTCTTTCACTTAAAATCTTAGAAAAGTATCTGGAACTCTTAAGAGGTTGTTATTTCACACAGTCAGTGTATTAAAGGCAGGGTTGATACCAAGTTCTTTCTGACTTTAAAACTGACTCTTTATCCATTATGCAACACTGCTTATTAGGGAAGATTAACTTGCAAAGTCAAAGGGTGTTGAAGGTTGGAAAGCAGAATAGGGTGATAGTGGTACTTGAACTTAGAAAAATTTGTCTAGCTCAGGGACATATTTTACAGCTGAGCAAACCTAACCCCCCCCAATTTTTTTTTAAAAAAGAAAGAAAACCTAGGCTCAGAGAAATCATGTGAATTGCCCAAAATGACATTTTTAAACATTCCTTTAAAATGTTGTCATTGTAAGGCAAATTTTAGATATTGTATATATTTCTATGTATCTATGTAGCATATGTAGGAATTTAACATATATAATAATGTATATTAGCATATATATTTAAATCAGACCTATATTATCATTAGAATTGCAATATAAGCCTATGCATTCTCTACAACTTTCAGTTTAAGAATGTTGTCTAGGACACTGAGAATTTGTGACTTGCCTAGAATCACACATGCCATCTATGTCAAGAGATAGGACTAAAAACTAGTTTCATCCTGACTCTAAGATCAAATGAAACTAGTTTGTTAAATTGAAATTGATTCTTCAGGAGTTTAGTTGTTCTCAGTCCTGACCAAGAATTAAATATCCTTAATCCAATTGTAACAGTCTATTTATTCTTCAGAGTTTGAGGGGATGAAGCAGTGTGTACCCTAATGGTGAAATATGCTTATAGTGTAAATCATTCATATTGCTAAGTTCGATATAGCATGTAGCTTTCAATTTAACAAATGGTTATAACATATTTAAGAGATTCCACACATTTTTACCACTCATTACACAACTTAATTGAAATGAATATTATTTTTCCCTCCCTGCCTGTCCAGCATGGTTTTTATTTTGTAGACAGTGGCTGTGACTAAGGCTGATTTAATGTTATGCTATTCGCTATCTCGGGCTGATTCTCTATTGGAAAAATGTGCATTGTTTGCAAAATCTCTCAGAAAATCAGAATAGTTTTCAGAGGAACATTGGATTATTTACCCCAAAAAAAGTTATAGAAGAAGGGACTGGTTTGCTTGTTTTTACCCAAAGGCTTTCTGAAATTTACCAAGTTTCTCAGGCATCCACTCACCTTTGCCAACCTAAATATGGTAGTTGCCATGAAACTCTGCAGTGAGGAATTAAAATCTGATTTTCTTTTTCCCCTAGTAATTCCGGAAATTAAATTATCCAGAATAAATTGTGCTAAGTGGATGATGTTCTCTGTTCTAGGGACTGCCATCCTAAAGTATTTCCAGACAGTAGAAACCCATTATAACATGGTAGATTACATAGAGTTACACTCTACAGACCAATGCTACAGACCAAGTCACAGCTCTACTCCTCCAAAACAGCTACTATATATAATAACAATCTTTAATATGCCTGGTTACTGTATAACAAGGATTCTTGTTCTATCCTCCAAATTGCTGCATGGGAACTATGTTGTATTTACATTCAGTGTTATTTTAGAGCAGGTTGCTGCTTCTAGGCAGTTTCTGGAATTTACTACAAACAATAGCAACTTTTCCCAGAGAAGAAATGAATTGTCAGGAATTTTTCAGGACCAGGTGTGTTTTAGGTTAACAGTACTAGACACATTAACCTTAGGCAACAGACATACTTCACCATATTAGCCAAGCCCTCTTGATTTTCACACAGGATTGCCTAAAAGTTGTTTCTATTTTTGAAATGTCTAAGACTGGATTTGTTTTTTTTTTGTTTTGTTTTTTGTTTTGTTTTGTTTTTTTTGCTAAAAGGAATTTTTAGTATTCTTTATGAACAAAAAATAATCTTTTTCAAATCAAATGCTAATGTGCAACCTATATTCACAAAATTAAGAAATAATTTCTAATAGTGGCAAATTATGAGATGCTGGCACTGTGGTGTAATAAGAACGCCCCCCAAGAAAAGCATCTTATATTTACATCAATTTTATCATATACAAAATTGGTAAGATTAATATTATTATCCCTATATTACATAAAAAGAAACTGGCTCACCAATATGTAAGTAGTGTGCCAGTAATTTTCTTTTTCCCCCAGCTTTATTTATTTATTCATTCATTCATTTGTTTATTCATTCATCCAGCGATTCATTTACTTATTAGCACACATTGCTTTATGATTCATTTGGGAGAGAAAAATCACAGAAAAATGGTAAACTCATGGGAGAGATTAAAAAAAAAAAACAGAAAGAAGAAATGAACATAGCATGTGTTTATTTACATTCAGTTTCCTTAGTTCTTGTTCTGAATGCAGATAGCAATTTCTCTCCAAAGTCTATTGGAATTTCTTTGGATCACTGAACCACTGAGAAGAACCAAGTCTTTCGTGGTTGATCATCACACATTCTTGCTGTTATTGTGTACAATGTATTCCTGGTTGTGCTTGTTTTGTTCAGTATCACTTTGTGTAAATCATTCCAAACCTTTCTAAAATCAGTTTATACATCATTTTTTAATGGAATAATAATAATCTATTACTTCATATACCACAACTTATTCAGTCATTCCCCAATTAATGGGCATCTACTCATTTTCCAATTCTTTGCTGCCACACAAAGAGCTGATACAAACATTTTTGCACATGTGGGTCCTTTTCCCTCCTTTCTGATTTTCTTGGGATATAGATCCAATATAATGTCACTGCTGGGTAAAAAGGTACAGTTTAATAGTCCTTTGGCCACAGTTCCGGATTACTCACCAGAATCATTTCTGGAAATCTGGATCATTCCAAAATTTCACTAACAATGCATCAGTGTCCCAGTTTTCCCACATCCTCTACAAAATTTATCATTATCATTTCCAGTTGTCAGTCATCTTAGCCAATCTGAGAGGTGTGAGGTGATACCTTAGAGTTTTAATTTACATTCTCTAATCAATAGTGATTTAGAGTATTTTTTTCATATAATTATATAAGGCTTTAATTTTGTCATCTGAAAATAGTCTGTCCATATCCTTTGACCACTTATCAACTGGGGAATAACTTGTATTCTTAAAAAATTGACCTCGTTCTTTATATTTTAGAAATTAGATCTTTATCAGAAACAATGGCTGTAAAGAGTTTTCCCCAACTTTGTACTTCCTTTTTAATCTTGTTTCTGTTGGTTTTGTTTGTGAAAAAAAATTCAATTTAATGTAATCAAAGTAGTCCATTTTGCTTTTCATAATGTTCTTTAGTTCTTCTTTGGTCATAAATTCCTCCCTTAATTGTAAATCATCCCTTGTTCTCCTAATTTGTTTATGGTTTCATCATTTATGCTCAAATCATGTATCTATTTTGACCTTATTTGGTATGGTTTGTGAGATATGTCTATGCCAAGTTCTGGCATATTATTTTCCAATTTTCCCAGTAATTTTTGTCAAATAGAACATTTTCTTTTCCTTCTCGAAGCTGTAGTTTGGGGGTTTATCAAAAACTAGATTATTAAATTAATTATTAAATTATTATAGTGTCATGTGTATCTAATCTATTCCATTGATCTACCACTCTGTTTCTTAGCAAATACCAAATGGTTTTGATGACTGCTGTTTTTTTTTTTTTAATAGCTTTTTATTTACAAGTTATATGCATGGGTAATTTTACAGCATTGACAGTTGACAAACCTTTTGTTCCAATTTTTCCCCTCCTTACCCCCACCCCCTCTCCTAGATGGCAGGATGACCAGTAGATGTTAAATATATTAAAGTATAAATTAGATATACAATAAGTATATGACCAAACCATTATTTTGCTGTACAAAAACAATCAGACTCTGAAATATTGTACAATTAGCCTGTGAAGGAAATCCAAAGTGCAGGCAGGCAAAAATTATAGGGATTGGGAATTCAATGTAATGATTCTTAGTCATCTCCCAGAGTTCTTTCACTGGGTGTGGCTGGTTCAGTTCATTACTGCTCCATTGGAACTGATTTGGTTCATCTCATTGCTAAAGATGGCCAGATCCATCAGAATTGAATATCATATAGTATTGTTGTTGAAGTATATAATGATCTCCTGGCCCTGCTTGTTTCACTCAGTATCAGTTCATGTAAGTCTCTCCAGACCTTTCTGAAATCATCCTGTTGGAATGACTGCTGTTTTAAAATACAGTTTTAGATTTGGTACTATTAAGCCACTATTCTTTGTATTTTTTTTTTATTAATTCCCTAGACATTATTGACTTTTTGCTCTTCAAGATAAATTATTTTTATTATTTTTTCTAGTTCTGTAAAACAATTCTTTGGCAGTTTGATTGCTAAGGGATTAAACAAGTAGATAAATTTAGGCAGAATTGTATTTTTATTATATTAGCTCAGCCTACCCATGAGCAAGTGATATTTTTCCAGTTGCTTAGGTCTGACATCATTTATGTGAAAAAAGTATTTTATAATTACGTTCATATAGTTCTTGGGTTTGTCTTGGCAAGTAGTCCCCAAGCAGTTTATTTTGCCTACAATAATTTTAAATGGAATTTCTCTTTCTATTTTTTACTGATGGGCTTTGTCAGTAATATATAGGAATGCTGATAATTTGTGTGGGTTTCTTTTGTAACCATAACTTTGACAAAGCTGCAAATTGTTTTGAGTAGGTTTTTGCATGATTTTCTAGGATTCTCTAAGTATATCATCATATCATGAGCAAAGGGTAATATTTTTATTTCATCATTGCCTATTAGAATTCCTCTAATTTCTTTTTCTTTTCTTATTGCTAACACTAATATTTCTACTACAATGCTGAATAGCAATGGTGGTGATAATAGGCATCCTTGTTTCACTCCTGACATTATTGGAAATGTTTCTATTACAAGTAATGCTTGCTATTGGTAATAGATAAATACTATTTATTATTTTAAGAAAAGTTCCCTTTATCCCTATAATCTCTTGTGTTTTTTTATAGGGATGGGCACTGAACTTTGTCAAAAGATTTTTTTTTGCATTTATTGAGATTATCATATGATTTCTCTTAGTTTTGTGATTGATATGGTCGATTATGGTAATAGTTTTCCTGATATTGAATCATTCCTTATTCCTGATATAAATCCCATGTAGTGATAGTGTATTATCCCATTGATAAGTTATTGTAATATCTTTGTTAATATTTTATTTAAAAATTTTGTATTAACATTCATTAGAGAGATTGATCTTTAATTTTTTTCCTCCATTTTGGCTCTACCTTGTTTATTTATCACTACCATATCTGTGTCATAGAAAGAATTTGACAGAATTCCTCCTTTTCCTGTTTTTCCAAATAATTTACATGGTATTAGAATTAATTGTTCTTCAAATGTTTGTTAGAATTCACTTATGAATCCATATAGCCCAGGAAATTTTTTTCTTATGGAAATGGTTTGTACAATTTCTTTTTCTAAAATGGGTTTATTCAAGTAATTTATTTTCTCTTCTGTTAATCTGAGCAATTTGCATTTTTCTAAATATTCATTCATTTTGGTTAGTTTGTGAGATTTGGTGCCACACAGTTGGGCAAAGTAGCTCCTATTTATTGTTTTAATTTCTTTGTCATTGGTGATAAGTTCACCCTTTCATGTTTGATGATGGTGATTTGACTTTTGTTCTTTCATTTTTTAAATCAAATTAATCAAATTGATTTCTAACCAAATTGATTTAGTATTTGATAAACCCCCAACCTGTTTCTAAGCAAATTAAAGCACAAAAAGTTGATTTTTTTCATAAAAAAAGAGTTTTATTTATTGGTTCATTGGTTTATTGGTTATTAGTTTTCTTAGTTTCAATTTTATCATTAGAATTTCTAGTTTTGTATTTTATTGAGGTTTTAAAAAATTGTTCTTTTTCTCTTTTTTTTTATCTTCATGCCCAATTCATTGATCTTCTCTTCCTCCATTCATTCATGTACTATTTAGAGATATAAAATTTTCCCCAAAGAACTGCTTTGGCGGTTTTGGTCGATATCAAACATACCATAGTTTTGGTGTGTTGTGTCATTATTGTCATTCTCTTGGATGAAATTATGGATTGTTTTTGTAATTTGTTCTTTGACCCACTCATTTTTAGAATTAGATTAAATAATCTACTAATTGATTTTTCATCTATCTTACCCTGTCCCTTTATTGAATATAATTTTTATTTCATTAGTCTGGAAATGATCAAATTTTGTGTAGGTTGTACTGGTGAGAAAGAGATATATTCCTTTTTGTTCCTATTCACTTTTCTCCAGAGGTCTTTCATATCTAGGTTTTCTAGGGTTATATTAACCTCCATAATTTCTTTCTTATTTATTTTATAATTAGAGCTGTCTGATCCCGAGAGAGTAAACCTTCACTAGTATAGTATTGCTGTTAATTCTTGAAAACCAGGCATAGTCCAAAGTAACTTTGAAAATTTATTAAACTGACTAATTTGGAATTTTTTTTTCTATCAGAAACCTATTCCTCTTCTACAGGATGTGTAAGTAATGTATAGAGGACAAAAGCCTTTTATTCCCATAAGTTTCGGGTCCATATCTTCCAGCCATAAGTAGTATTAAAGCATTTACCACTTTTGTGAGAAATATCATGACTTTGTTATTAAAATTAAAACCTAGTTAAATAGGGGGATTTCCTCTTCCATAGCCCAGTTGTCACATGGTCAGAAGGCAAAGGAAGCATGCATTTTTAAGTGTCTATTATGTACTAGGTACTTCACAAATATTAACTCATCTTTACAGCAATCTTGAGAGAAAGATGCTATTATATTCGTCATTTTACAATTGAGAAAACCGATGTAGACAAATACCATACAGCTAGTAATAGCTTGAGTATAGATTTAAATTTCTGACCCCAAGGCCAGCACTCTATCTCCTGTACCACTTTATAAAGGAGGATAAAGACTTAAACTGGAGATTAAACTGACTTTCCATTGTGACTATTTAAAATAAATAGAAGTATCTTAAATTTCATGAATTTGACCTAAGAAGGAAGTCAACTCCTCTATTTCTATGAAGAAGATTTTGTTATTCAGTCTTGAGGCCAGATACTTTCACACATCCCCAAAGCCCAAGCCAAGATTATGATAACAAAGATGCTCACATTATCCTTATTCCAAAAGGAGTTAACTATAGCTTGTCTCCAGGATATGGTCAGTGATATGAGTATACTAAGAGATCAAGGCTGGGTGACAATATTCTTAAGGAAAAGGAATTTGGAGGGAAAGACTCAGAGATATTCCCAACAAAATTTGTGCATAAATTTGTGTTTTGGAGACAAGAACAAAAGAGGGCAAGAATGAGAAAATCAAGAAAGGATAAAATGTTTGTGCTACTGGGTCATTAAAAGCAAATATCATATGGTACATGTGTGTTATAAAAAAATTGTATTTCTGTTTCCATGAGTAGTTAAAAGCAATTTTCTAACTCTTGTTTTCCCCATTTCTATAGGGCCGCTGGGCAATGGAACATCCAGGTAAACAGATTCAAAGACTTCTTTCAAGGGGTGTAAATTTTCATCCCAGTATATATTCCACTTTACTGATGGTCAATAAGTCCTTTCTTTAAGTCTTATTTGTTTCTAGGTAAATTTAAAACTAAGATGATTTAAAGAACAAATCTCCATCCCATATTCTGTTGGCCCATGTCTCCCCTGTCTTCTACATTATAGATTACTGTTAAGCCATATGAACAATTCCAACCTTTGCTCACCTGTGGTTGGCATTCCTATGCATTAAAAAAAAAAAAAAAAAAACAGCCCACGAGGGCACTTTAAACTCTAACAGAGAGGCAGAGAATACCTTATAAATACAATATATGGAAGGGGGTCAGGAAATTACTTATATAAGCATTTACCAAAAGTTTATAACTCATTTCCTCAATTTAAAAAAACATTAAGGAAGGTGTGTTTTCACTATCGAATTTGTGAGATTGTATTTTACTAGATTAAAATTTAATAGTAATTCAATAGGAACATGTGACATCCAAACTGATTATGAATAAATGTTTCCTTTTGTGTATAATGTAATGTTATTGTTGTTTTTAACATTATCAAGAACAAATTTAGTTGGACTTTTTACATTTCCTTAGTTATGGCTCTATGCCTTAGTACAATTTCCTTGATACTTAGCTGTTATAATTTTTGATGAAATGTGATTAAAAGTTTTATTTTTCAATTTCCACTATTAAAACAGTTTTTGTCTAACTACTATTCTGTTGCACATCTGAACATAAAAAAGGTTTTTGACTACTTCAAATGCACACAATCACACACAAAAGATTTTCCATTTTCCCAAGAATAGTTGCTGTCCCATTCATAGAAAAATACCTATAAATGTCAGTTACTGCTCCATAATTTGTAATAAGTACTTCATGTACACAGCTACACTATTTCGTAGGTGACCATTTCATTGGGCTAAATTAAAGAATTACAGATTTAGAGGCAAAAGGGACCATGGAAGCCAGCAAGTACAATCACCTCATTTTAAAGATAAGGAACGAAAGATATAAAGAGTCTACCTGTATTGCCCAGGATCATAAATTTAAAAGAAGACAATTTGAATTCATGTCTTCATATCCTAAGCTAGTACTCCACCAACTGTGCTATCTAACCACCTTGATTATAACCAGATATTACTAAATTGTTCGCTTTATATTTTTAATCCCATGTTACCATCTGCCTCAATAGGCAATCTCACTATAATAAACATATCCCAGATCAGCATGTTGGCCTGATATAATTTCAAATATAAAACATGAGTGTAAAAGATATAAAAGAAGGAGAAAAACAAAGGGTAATGGAAAGATATATGATAAATATAGTTAGGAAGCAGCACTCTATCAATTGCAACTTTCTAGTGTTAAGTGTTGTAAAACTTTATCAAGAATAATTATGACAGAGGAAATAAGCTGATATTAGAGTAAGAAAGAGAAATGACAGATGAATAGCTTGAGTATTCTAATTCTCAAATAATTAAAGAATTAGATGACTGTTCTTTGGATTAATGCTGGAAGGTACATTTGAAGCCATGTAACTCGATTCTAATTTTAACAAAAGGGCTGTGACACATTGAGTGAATTCTCTGTGGAAGATTTGTAACAAAATAGGGTGAAGAAGGTATTGGAAAAGCTGTAATGTGGACCAATTTAGGTAATGAAATAAAAGAGCCAATCATTTTTTATAATGGGCTGAGGCTTGAGTTGATGCACTGAGGTCCCAAACACATGAGGCTAAATAGTAATTGGACCATACTCTATTAATATATATGATTGGAGAAAGAATGGCCCCTGCCCACTCTTTGTGCAAGTCCTGATGTGTTGTATAGGAAATGACGATTTTGGTGGGTGGAGGCAGGGGAGTGGAAAAGGAAGGGGAAGGAGAGACTGCTTGCATTGCCATTGTGACAGCTTTTCAGCTCAAATCCCCCTCTGTTAGCTGGCTTCCTGTCGCAGCTGCCCATATTGCTATCGCAATCTTTATTCACCTCTTCACTTCAATAAAGATTGAAGATTTTTCCCTTAACCTGAATTCCTGACTCCAGCTGATTTTAAATACGCGGTCATTACAATTTTTCAAAAAATTTGATCTGTACTTAGTATAAAAAACATTTAAAATACTTATTTTGTTAAATATTTCCCAATTCTATATAAATTTTTAACTTTTTAAAAAAATTCTTTTCCTCCTCATATTTTCCATGCCCTTTGAAAAGGGGAATAATATAGCAATATTTTGTGTGAATCATGCAAAACATATTTCCATATTAGCAATGATGCAAAAAGAAAGATGCAAACAAAATAAAGAAGGAAAAGTTTTTTTTTTCCTCAACAGTATTTCATTTTTCTAATTACATGTAAAGATAGTTTTCATCATACATTTCTATAAGATTTTGAATTCCAATTTTTTTTCTTTTTCCCCTCCCTTGGCTACCCTCTCCCTAAGACAACAAGCAATCAGATATAGGTTATACATGTACAAACATTTAAAACATATTTCCATATTTTTCATGCTGTGAAAGAAAAATCAGAAGAAAAGGGGAAAAACACAAAAAAGAAAAAAGCAATCAATCAAGCAAACAAAAAAAAACCTGAAAAGAGTATGCTTTGATCCTCATTAAGTCTTGGTAGTTCTCTTTCTTGCTCTAGATGGCACTTTTCATTCCAAGTTAAAAAAGAACATTTTAAAAATCTGTACTCAGAGTTCATCAGTATTCACTGTGGAGATGGATAGCATTTCATTATTTATTTATTTATTTGCTGAGGCAATCGGGGTTAAATGTTAAGTGTCTGAGGTCAGATTTGAACTTGAGTCCTCCCGACTTCGGGGCTGGTGCTCTATCCACTGGCACCTGGCTGCCCCTAGATAGCATTTTTAATCACAAGTCCTTTGTAGTTTTTTTTTTTTTTTGAATGATTGTCTTGTTCAGAGTATCTGTCTTTCAGCTTTCATTCTTACAAGGTTATGCAATATTCTCCTGCTTCTTCTTGCATCAATTTATATCACTTCACATATATCATTCCAGTTATTTCTGAAACCATGTTGCTCATTATTTATTACAGCACAATATTATTTTATATCAATCATATACCATAACTTGTGCAGCAATTTCTCAATTTAAGAATATTTCAGTTTCCAATTCTTTGCCACCCCCAAAAGAGCTGCTATAAATATCTTTATTCAAATAGGTTATTTTTTCCATTTTTTTAATTTCTTTGGGATGCAGTCCTACTAGTGGTATTGATGGGTCAAAGGATATGCACAATCTTAGAGTTCTGTGGGCTTAGTTGCAAATTGTAATGATTGGATTCATTCATAACTCCAATGCAAAGTACATTATAGTTTCCATTTTTTCCATATCTCATCTAGCATTTTTCACTTTCCTTTTCTGTCTTATTAGCTAATTTCATAGGTGTGAGGTAGTATCTTGTGATGACCACATATTTAAAATCAGCCGGAGTCAGGAATTTAGGTTAAGGGGAAAACCTTCAATCTTTATTCTCAGTAGAGGTGAGGGGGGATTGCGATAGCAATATGGGCAAAAAGGATTGTGATAGCAATATGGACAGGAAGGATTGCGATAGCAATATGGGCAGCTGCAACAGGAAGCCAGCTCGCAAAGGGAGATCGGAGCTGAAGAGCCATCGCAATGGCAATGCGAGCAGCTGTGTCAAGACGCCAGCCAGCACTCTCTCCTTCTGCTTCTCTTTCCACTCCCTTACCTCCACCCACCAAAAACGTCATTTCCTATACAACACATCAGGACTTGCACAAAGAGTGGGTGGGGGCCATTCTTTCTCCAAGCATATATATAAATAGAGTATGGTCCAATTACTATTTAGCCTCACGTGCTTGGGACCTCAGTGCATCAACTCAAGCCTCAGCCCATTACAGTATCTTGTTTTAATTTACATTTTTTTAAAAAAATCAGTACTAATTTAGAATATTTTATGTCATTATTGATAACTTTGATTTCTTCTGAAAATTGCCTGTTCATATCCTTTGACCATTTAGCAGTAATTTGTCTCAGTTCTCCATTTGCAAATGAATCATTTATCAGAGAAATCTGAAGAAATTTTTTCCAGTTAGCTATTTTCCTTTTAATTTTGGTTGCATTAGCTTTGTTCTTGCAGAATTTTTAAAATTTCATCTTATCAAAATCATCATTTTACTTCCTATGATTCTCTCAGTCTCTTGTTTGGTCACAAATTATTCCCTTATCTATAGCACAGATGGGCACATTTTTCCATGCTCCCCCAATTTTGTTATGCTATAACTTTTTGTGCCTAAATCATTTTTCTATTTTAATTTTATTTAGAATGAAGGATAGGATGTTGGTTTATACTTAGATAATGTGAAACTGCTTTTCAGTTTTCTTACCATTTTTTTTTGTCTAATCTTGGGTTCTTATGCCAAAAGTTTAGCCTTGGCAGTTTATTAATAAAATAAAAGTCCAGATAATTATAATAATTTCTTATTGTCTACAGTGAAGTTAATCTGTTCTATTAATCCACCATCTTATTTCTTAACTGATTGTTTCAAAAATTCTTCTTAGTATTGATTAATTAGTAATGATTGATTTTCAATTTATATTTCCTTGACCTTGTGTTGAATATAAATTTTTGTTGCATTATGGTTTGAAAGGGGTATAAATAATATATCTGCTTTTCTGTATTTGGTTGTGAGGTTTTTATGCTCTAATACATTTTTTTGGAAGATGGAATATACAGCTGGGAAAAAATGTGTACTCCTTTCTATTTCCATTCAGTTTTCTTCATATCTAACTTTACTAACATTTTATTCACTATCTTAATTTCTTTCTTAATTATATTATGCTTTGATTATTTCTGAGAGGAAAAAAATAGGTTCACCACGTGGTGCCAAATGTGGAAAACCTTGGTCTTATCCCCAGCCCAGTGTTAGCAAATCAGATCTCTATTAGCACACTAGATCTTAGAACAGAAGTGGGACAAGGACACTTCTAACAGCTAGAGGGCAGAAAAGAGTGATTGTGGTTTTATGTCCTAGAAAGATGTCTGCAAACAGCTGAACAAAACTCTTGAAGCTTGGGACAGTACACTCTCCACCTTGGAAACACAGTCCTTCTTTAACAAAGGCTTAAAAACCCGAGTAATAAGCCTCCTGGGAGGATTCTACTCACAACAGCTCTTCAGTGCTACTGCTGCTGCTGCTGCTTTGTTTCTTGTGTTTTTTGTGTCCTACATTGGGCACCACTTGTTGCAGGAGCCACCTGCTTGTGGCTGCTGGGGATCTAATTCTGACATAGCAGAATAGATCCCTTCATGTGAGAGAATGATAACAATACGAGGAGACTGAGAGGCAGTTGCATTCTCTGACTTCTCTCCTCTTCCCTCTTTCCTCCAATTTATTTCATTCCCAATTCACAAGCAACACCTGCCTCAGTCTTTACTGATTTGCAATTCCTTCAAGTGTGTTATGATTCACAGCTGTGGGGGCTTTTAGAGAACCAACTACCCCTTAATGGTAATCCTTTACAGGATTTCTGGGTTTCATACTTAGTTGTAGTCCTGAACACTTAAGAATTAGAATTGAGCAAATGGAAGCTAATGACTTTATGATAAATCAGGATACAATAAAGGGCGTAGGCTTTAAAAAAAAAAGTAAAAAAATCAAAAGGACTATCAATAGCTTCTATAAGAAAGAGAGCAGGTTTTAAACCCCGAGGAGACTAATAGCAGATAGTCTCCAGACAATATCACAAAGGGGGATCTAACCTGGCCCTCATCACATAAATCTCTCCTAGAAGAGACTATTAAAAATCTCAAAACAGAGCTGGAAGAAAAATGGGGAAAGGAAAGAGAAGCTATGCAAAAGAGTAACAACTTCCTGAAATATGAATTGGAAAAGGTAAAGAACTCTCAAGAAAGTAGGATTGGCGAATTGTGAAACATAAAGAACTTCCAAGAAAGTAGGATTTGTGAATTGGAAAAGAAAAAGAACTCCCAAGAAAGTAGGATTTGTGAATTGTAAAAAGAAAATAACTTGCTAAAAAAAAAATTAGTGAAAGGGAAAAAATTCCATAGAGCAAAATAACTTATTTAAAAATTCAATTGGACATATACAAAAAGAAGTAAAAAAAAAAAACTGATGAAAAAAACAACTCATTAAAAATCAGAACATAACAAATAGAAATGAATGATTCATTGAGACATCAAGAATCAGTCAAGCAACCCCCCCCCCCCCCCCAAAAAAAAAAAAAAGAAAAAGAAAAAACTGTTAAATATATACTTGGGGAAAAAAACAGACCAGGAAAATAGATCTAGGAGAGATAATCTGAGGATTATTAGACTTCCCAAAAATTATGATGGAAAAAAGAGCCTAGATACCATTTTACAGGAAATCATCAAAGAGAACTGTCCAGATGTAATAGAATTAGAAGGTAAAATAGGCATTGAAAGAATTCATCGAATACCTTCTGAAAAAGACTCTAAAATAAAAACTCCAAGGAATATTCTGGCCAAATTTCAGAACTATCAAACTAAGGAAAAAAATATTACAAGCAAAACAATTCAAATATTGAGGTGCCACAATAACGATCACTCAAGATCTAGCTTCCTCCACATTAAAGAATCAAAAGGCCTGGAATCTGATATTCTGAAAGGTTAAAAAAAACTTGGAATGCAGCCAAGAATAAAGTACTCAGCTAAGCTGAGCATTTTCTCCCATGGAAGAAGATGGACATTTAATGAAACAGATGAATTCCAATTGTTTATAAGAAAAAAACCAGATCTAAACAAAAAAAAAATGGTTTCCAACCATAGGACTCAAGAGAAGCAGAAAAAAGGTAAAAGGAACTCTTGAGAACTGTATTACTGTTGTGGAAATACATAAAGACTATGTGTATAATTTGATTTTACTGATATAACATTAAAAAGGGAAGTAGAAATGGAAAGGGGATAGTGTCAGAAAAAAGGGAAAAGGGGGGATAAAAAGAGGGAAACTCACATCCCATGAAGAGGTAAAGGAAACCTATCATATCTGAGGGAACTTAGAGAGGGGGAGGAACATTGTGTAAATCTTACTCTCATCAGAGTTGTCTCAAAGAGAAAATAATTGACATATTTGTTTTACAGAGAATCTTCTCTCTCCTCATTAAGAAGTAGGAGAGGACAAGGGAAAAGGAAAAGAGTAATAGGGAAAGGGTACAAGAAAGGGGAAGAGATTCAAAGTGAGGGGGGAGGGATCCTAAAGAGGGAGATCTGCGTGATGCAAGTGGGGTCCATAAGTTTAATACTGGGTAAGGGGGTAAGTTGGGGCAAGAAAAAGAAAAGCATAATCTGGGGATAATAAGATGGCAGGAAATACAGAATTAGTAATTTTAGCCATAAATGTGAATAGGATAAACTCTCCCATAAAGTGAAGACAGATAACAGAGTGGATCAAAAGTCAGAACCTTACAATTTGTTGTTTACAAGAAACACATTTAAAGCATGGAGATACATACAGAGTAAAGATAAAAGGCTGGAGCAGAATCTATTATGCTTCAGGTGAACTCAAAAAAGCAGGGATAGCCGTTCTGATCTCAGATCAAGCAAAAGCAATAATTGATCTAATTAAAAGAGATAAGGAAGGAAACTATATCTCACTAAGGGTAGCATAAACAATGAAGCAATATCAATACTAAACATATGTGCACCAAGTGGTATAGCATCTAACTTCCTAAAGAAGAAGTTAAGAGAGTTGCAAGAATAAATAAACAGCAACACTATAATAGTGGGAGAACTCAACCTTGCACTCTCAGAACTAAATCAAACCACAAAACAAATAAGAAAGAAATTAAAGAGGTAAATAGAATATTAGAAAAAATTAGGTATGATAGATCTTTGAAAAAAAATTGAATGGTGATAGAAAGGAGGATACTTTCTTCTCAGAAGTTCATGGAATCTATACAAAAATTGAGCATATATTAAGACAGAAAGACTTCAAAATTAAATGCAGGAAGGCAGAAATAGTAAATGCTTTCTTTTCAGATCATGATGCAATAAAAACTACATTCAATAAAAAGTTAGGGGTAAATAGACCAAAAAGTAATTGGAACTAAATAATCTCATCTTAAAGAATGATTGGGTGAAACAGCAAATTATAGACACAATTAATAATTTCACTCAGGACAATAACAATGATGAGACATCATACCAAAGTTTGTGGGATGCATCCAAAGTAGTAATAAGGGGAAATTTTATATCTTTAGAAGCTTATTGAATAAAATAGAGAAGGAGAAGATCAATGAATTGGGCTTGCAACTTAAAAAGCTAGAAAAAGACCAAATTAAAGACTCCCAATCAAATACTAAACTTGGAATTCTAAAATTAAAAGGACAAATTAATAATATTGAAAGTTTAAAAAAACTATTGAATTAATAAATAAAATTAAGAGTTGGTTTTATGAAAAAAAAACCAGTAAAATAGATAAAACTTTGGTAAATCTGATTAGAAAAAGGAAAGAGGAAAATCAAATTGTTAGTCTTAAAAATGAAAAGAACTTTCCACCAATGAAGAGGAAATTAGAGAAATAATAAGGAGTTACTTTACCCAATTTTATGCCAATAAATTTGATAACCTAAGTGAAATGGAGGACTATCTCCAAAAATGTAGGCTTCCCAGATTAACAGAGAAGGAAGTAAATTGCTTAAATAGTCCCATTTCAGAAAAAGAAACAGAACAAGCTATTAATCAACTCCCTAAGAAAAAATCCCCAGGACCAGATGGATTTACAAGTGAATTCCACCAAACATTTAAAGAACATTTAGCCCCAATGCTATATAAACTATTTGAAAAAATAGGGAATGAAGGAGTCCTACCAAATTCCTTTTATGACACAGACATAATACTGATACCTAAACCTGGTAGGTTGAAAACAGAAAAAGAAAATTATAGACCAATCTCCCTAATGAATATTGATGTTAAAATCTTAAATAAGATATTAGCAAAAAGACTACAGAAAATCATCCCCAAGATAATACACCATGATCAAGTAGGATTTATAACAGGAATGTAGGGCTGGTTCAATATTAGGAAAACTATTAGTATAATTGACCATATTAATAACCAAATTAACAAAAACCATATGATCGTCTCAATAGATGCAGAAAAAGCATTTGATAAAACCCAACATCCATTCCTATTAAAAACACTTGAGAGTATAGGAATAAATGGACTTTTCCTTAAAATAATCAGTAGCATCTATTTAAAACCATCAGTAAGCATCATTTGTAATGGGGATGAACTGCAATCATTCCCAATGAGATCAGGAGTGAAACAAAATTGTGCACTATCACCGTTACTATTCAATATTGAATTAGAATTGCTAGCTTTGGCAATAAGAGTTGAGAAAGAGATTAAAGGAATTAGAGTAGGTAATGAGGAAACCAGATTATCACTATTTGCTGATGATATGATGGTATACTTAAAGAAACCCAGAGATTGTGCTAAAAAGCTATAGAAATAATCCACACCTTTAGCAAAGTTTCAGGATACAAAATAAACCCATATAAGTCATCTCCATTCTTATGTATATCACTAACAAAACCCAACAGTTAGAGTTATAAAGAGAAATTCCATTTAAAGTAATTATTAATAGTATAAAATATTTAGGAATCTATCTGCCAAGGGAAAATCAGAAACTATATGAGCAAAACTACAAAACACTTTCCACACAAATTAAGTCTGATCTTGGAAAAACTGGAAAAATATTAAATGCTCTTGGATAGGGTGAGCAAATATAATAAATATGACAATACTACCTAAACTAATCTATTTATTTAGTGCTATACCAATCAGACTCCCCAAAAAATTATTTTAATGATCTAGACAAAATAACAACAAAGTTCATATGGAAAAACAAAAGGTCAAGAATTTCAAGGGAATTAATGAAAAAAAAAATCCAATGAAGATGGCCTAGCTGTACCAGATCTAAAATTATATTATAAAGAAGAGGTTACCAAAACCATTTGGTATTGGCCAAGAAATAGACTGATTGATCAGTGGAATAGGTTAGGTTCAAAGGACAAAACAGTCAATAACTTTAATAATCCAGTATTTGATAAACTGAAAGACCCCGGCTTTGAGGATAAGAACTCACTATTTGACAAAAATTGCTGGGAAAATTGGAAATTAGTATGGCAGAAACTAGGCATGGACCCACACTTAACACCGTACACCAAGATAAGGTCAAAATATGTTCATGACCTAGGCATAAAGAATGAGATGATAAATAAATTAGAAGAACATAGGATAGTTTACCTCTCAGATCTGTGAAAGAGAAGGAATTTATGACCAAAGAAGAACTAGAAATCATTATTGATCACAAAATAGAAAATTTTTATTATATCAAATTGAAAAGTTTTTGTATAAACAAAACTAATACAGACAAGATTAGAAGTGAAGCAATAAACTGGGAAAATATTTTTACAGTCAAAGGTTCTGACAAAGGCCTCATTTCCAAAACATATAGAGAATTGACTCTAATATATAAGAAATCAAGCCATTCTCCAACTGATAAATGGTCAAAGAATATGAACAGACAATTCTCAGATAAAGAAATTGAAACTATTTCTTGCCATATGAAAAGATGCTTCAAGTCATTATTAATCAGAGAAATGCAAATTATAGCAACACTGAGATACCATTACACACCTGTCAGATTGGCTAGAATGACAGGGAAAGTTAATGTAGAATGTTGGAGGGGATGTGGGAAAACTGGGACACTGATATATTGTTGGTGGCATTGTGAATACATCCAGCTGTTCTGGAGAGCAATTTGGAACTAGGCTCAAAAAGTTATCAAACCACGCATACCCTTTGATCCAACAGTGTTACCCCTGGGCTTATACCCCAAAGAGATCTTAAAGAAGGGAAAGGGACCTGTATGTGCAAGAATGTTTGTGGCAATCTTCTTTGTAGTGTCCAGAAACTGGAAACTGAGTAGAAGCCCACCAATTGGAGAATGGTTGAATAAATTGTGGTATATGTATATTATGGAGTATTATTGTTCTATAAGAAATGACCGGCAGGATGATTTCAGAAAGGCTTGGAAAAACTTATATGAACTGATGCTGAGTGAAATGAGCAGGACCAGGAGATCATTATATACTTCAACAACCATACTATATGGTGATCAATTCTGATGGACGTGGCCCTCTTCAATAATGAGATGAACCAGTTACACCCAGCAAAAGAATTCTGGGAGATGACTATGAACCCCTACATAAAATTCCCAATCTCTCCATTTTTGTCTGCCTGCATTTTTTATTTCCTTCACAGGCTAATTGTATACTATTTCAAAGTTCAATTCTTTTTTGTACAGCAAAATAACTGTTTCAAAATGTATACATATATTGTATTTAACTTATACTTCAACATATTTAACATGTATTGGTCAACCTGCCATCTGTGGGGGAGAAGAAGGGGAAAAGTTGGAACAAAAGATTTTGCAATTGTCAATGCTAAAAAATTACCCATGCATACATCTTGTAAGTGAAAAGTTATAATAATAATAATAAATTACTTTTCAGAATGGCTGAACTAATTCATGGATCCACCAACAGTATATTTATGTACTTGTTTTCATAGAGTCCCTCCAACAATGATCATTTTCCTTATTTGTCACTTCTCCAGTTTGAGAGGTATGAGTAGTTTTAATTTGCTTTTTTCTATTTAGTAGTGATTCATAGCAATTTTTATATGATTGTTGATAGTATAAACTTATTCCTTTGAAGAAATCAAAGCAATTTACCATCATGTGAAAAAAATAATCTAAATCAGTATTGATTAAAAAAATACAAATTAAAAACAATTCTGAGATACCTCCTCATACCCTATCAGAGGATATGGGAAAATTGGAACATTAATGCAATGTTAGTGGAGTTGTGAACTGATCTAGCCATTCTGGAGAGCAATTTAAAACTGCCCCCCCCCCCAAAAAAAAGAGTTCTGGTAAATCCTGAAAGAGAAATTAAATATAGTACACCTGGTCCCCAGTGAATAGAGACGAGAAAAATCATTATTATTTATATAAATATATATATAGGATAAGTAAAAAATAAATATTTAGTAGTTTAAGGAGGGAGTCCTGGATGTTGGAGTGATTAGAGAAAAGGAACCAAGAAAAGTGTGATGTAACTAAATTAAAATCAAATCAAGAAATCTAGGTATTCTTGATTTTAGCAGTAATTAACAATTTAATAGATTTCAAAGACATATGTCAGTTGTACTCAATATAATGAATTTTCCTCTAGCTTTCATGTATGTACCAATAGAGCAGATAGGCTATCACCTCTTTTCTAACTATGTGACAGCTGTCCATTTGCTTTTCTAATAATATGTTTATCTGATGATACTCTTTTCATAATTCTCCAAATTAATCTTTATATAATCCTGTTATCTCTATAATATAAAAATTCATTTTCCCCTCTAAAATTGTGTAATATAGCATAAATATCATTGTCCCCACATCCTCATTTCTATAATAAAAGTGTGACTCAGAAAGATTAAGCCCAAGATCAATAGCTAATATGTATTGGATCTAAAACTTGATTCCAAGTACAAGCCACCTTCCTTCTACTATTCCATGCTGCCTTCCTTGTTCAGGGATATTTCATGTACAGGAAGAGAAATAAGAACATCTTACTCTAAACTTCTAACTTTGGAAATGGCCCTTTAAATCATGCAGTTCTACTTACAGTACATGCTAACCAATATTCTG